>NC_087456.1:26169230-26786153 GCF_036321535.1 Camelus dromedarius
GAAATTATTCGTGACACACTATGGATGTGGTTTATGCAAAAAATAAGACGTGGGTTGGCAACAGACAGAGCCACAGTCTAAGAAAAGTCCTTGGTCTTTTATTAAAAAAAAAAAAACTCAGCATGTAAATTATGTGTGTGTTTATACATACATACATATATATATATATATATATATAATCTTAGGATAAAATATAAAGTTTGCTTCTCTTTCTCTTTCTCCCTCTCTCTCCCTCTCCCCCTCCTCTTTCTCATGGTTTTACAATCCCTTGCTTTAACTGCCTTGTTTCTTTAAATAACAGACCAACAGCTGTTCCTGACTGAATCAGAAGAGCGCTTCTATCGCATTAAACATGAGATATAGCTGTCTCTTGCTTAGCTACCACCCACAGGGGTGCTGAATGGTACCCTCATTATGTTATTGATATGTACACATTATCTGTAATATGTGTAAAATACCCACATATCGCCTTTGGCAAGGCTCAGTTCTTCCCTGAATTACAAAACTCCCTACACAAAAGAATCCATTCATCTCTCTGCCACTGGAAACCAGCCAATCAGGGAGTGGAGAGCGAGGCAAATGCGACTGATGTTACCCAATAGTTTAGGGGTGCAAAAAAAAAAAAAAAAAAAAGAAACAAAAGTCTAGATGCAAAATTGTAGACAGAGGAAATCTCAGTCTTAAAGGAATAGGCTGTAAATCAACTCAGGATTTGGCGTAGGCCCCGAGGGGCGACACTTCTTCTACTCCTAAGAGACACCGCAAAGAGTTATAAGAAAGCATTGGGAATTCTATTTTACTTCCCATATTCAGACATCAACAGATCTACAGGAGAACCAAGGGCTCCATTCAATCAGACTTCCAATGGAAAGAGAAATTTAACCATAGGGTGATAGAGAAAAACTGACACCAGGTTAACTAGTGTGGACCCATCTTGTTCTTTTTAAATGCTTTCTTTTTTTCTAAATTGAAGTGTAGTCCATTTATAATGTGTCAATTCCTGATGTACAGCTAAATGCTTTTAATGTATTAATGTTTACCGTTGCAAATGCTTGCAGTTGGCGTGCACGGAGAGGTGAGGGGATGAGGAATTAAACACTGGCCCTGCTGGCTCTGAGCAACTTTCTCTAAGCTCTGCCTTGCCTCCGGTCATGACTTCCGAGTCATGAAAGACTAGTCTCAGACAGGTCCTTAGGGGCCACCTGCTCCAACCCAACACAACGCATCCTCTGATATCTTTGTCTCAGGACAGTGAACTTGCTGCTTTTTGAGAAAGAGCATCCCAATTTTGGCCATTTTGTAGGTTGAAATTTGTCTTTCTCTTGGACTTCAAATTTCCATCCACTCGTCTTAGTTAATAAGAGCACCATGGCTTCATCTTCATACAGTCCTGTCAGTCTTTCAAATGTTTAAACATTTGCACATTTTTCAAGTCTTCACAAAACCCTGTGAGGTGGACCTCATGGCCCTTATTATCCAAAAACCACAGCTGAAGGAGAAGCCTGAAGTACTTACCTGGGTCGCCAAAGCCCAGCAGGAAAACCTGGACTAACGTCTTGCTCTGTTAATACCAGGGGAGGGGGCTCTCTAACATTGGGCATATTTTGCTCTCTGGAACAAGATGTAAAATTCTCTTTCTTCTCTGTGTCAGCCCCCCATCACAGGAGGTGGCTTTCCTCAACTTCTTCCTTCAAGTCAAGATTCGAAGTGATTTCCCATCTTTGTCAAGGCCCTTTTCAACATCCCTCTCAAAATCAGGTCCTAGACTCCAGGCACAGCCCAGCAGAATATGGCAAATACACAGACTATGCCGAGTGGGGAGGGGAATGCCTTCGGCTTCCCTTGTTCTCATCACTTTTTTTTAATGCAAGCTCCTTATTTTTGGGTACCAGCCACATCGCAACATTGAGTCTAAACTTTTTGTAAAATAAAATCTTTGTTTTTACACAAACTGTTACATCAGATTTTCCACCCTGAGTCCTTTCTGGAATGACACAGAACAGAGAGAAAGAAATCAAGGAAGGCAAAGAGAGAAGGAAGGTTGGTTTTTCTAGCCAGTGGGGCTACAACTTCAGCCTGCATTAGACACACCTGGAGGGCTTATGAAAACATCTACAGAGCTTCTGACTTAATAGGGATGAACCTGGGGCAGAAGAATTAGCATTTCTAACATGTTCCTAAGGTGATGCTCAGCTCCAGAGACTACTCGGAGAACTACTGTTCTAGTCTATATTTACACAATTTATTTTTGAACCTAAGTGCAAATGACACGTGTGTCTGTTAATTTTAAACTTCTTATTTGACCTGGGTTTTTAGCATTTTAGAATCTCTCTGATACCTAAGTTTGTGATTCAGCATCTAAACTGTCCTTGCCCTGGTACCAGCAATGATGCATCCAATGTCTTCATCAGGTTGATGATAGCAATGTTAAAAGACACAGAGCCAAAGCCATAACCTCGTGCTGTATCCTTAGTTACCTCATTTCTGCTTGGCCCTATTTCTTTAATCAACACCCTGTGGTTTGTTCTGTACAGCAGAAAAAAGTAGAACTTTACTAGTGCAAGTGAGGCGTGAGGCCCAGGTTAAGCCACAGTCCTGCTCATCTTCGCCAATGGACAATGCATTCCATACCCTCTGTGGTCCCTTAGGGTTTCTCTGAAGCATCCATGGGCTTGCCCAGTGCCTTTGGAAATCATTAGTGGAGGGAAAAAGTTCATAGGCTTTGAAGTCAGGCAAACCATGACTCACTGAATCTGTGACTTTCTTATTTAGGAAAGGCTTAGTAAAACCCAACTTGTATGTCTGTTAAAAGAATTAAATGACATAGAAGAGGCAACGTGCCTCAATGAGAACATTGCCTGGTTTTCAATAAATGTGAATTATTATTGCAACCTGTTCCTTACCTGATCAAAATCTTCCAGAGGGCTTCTATGTCTAGTGAATAAAATCCAGATTCCTTAGATGAATAATTAAGACACAACTTGCCACCAACCGACCATCCTAGACTCACCTCCCATCCCTGGAAGCCTGATCTAAACACTCTCCCTGAAACATGTACTGCATGTCCCAAGCCCTGTGTTTAAACTGGTATCCTTATCAGAATGTCTTCCCCCTCCTCTAATTTTTACCTAAAAACAAAAACAAGCCAAAAAACAAACAAAAATTCCTAGTCTTCAGTCCAGCTTCCAATGAAATGGTTATTTTCATTCCAAAGTCGATTTTCTTTTCCCAGCTTCCCAAGCAATTACTGGGTGTCCAGCCCCTTGTATGTGTGCATGTGAATGTCAGTTTCTCCCAGAGGGATGTCAAGCTCCTAAAAGACCGAGGGAAACACGGACTTATTTAAATCTCCACGAACTCTGTATTCTAGCTTGCGTCCACTGGTAGCTTAAGGAATACAAGGTCATCGATTTCGTTTTAGAGGAATCTGACTCTCTGGGTTGGAATCTTGATTAACACCTACACTTAGTCTCACGCAGACAGTGCACATTGGTGAAGGGATTTCTTGGCTTATCCGCAGAAGGAATGGGGGAAGGTACAGCTCAGTGGTAGAGTGTGTGCTTAGCAAGCATGAGGTCCTGGGTTCAATCCCCAGTACCTCTATTTAAAAAAAAAAAAAAAAGAATAATTAAAAGAAGAAACACTTCTCAGAATTTTGCACATGTATATCACAGAGACTTCATAGGTAGATGGACAGACAGACAGACATCTATGTCTGTATATCCATATCCTATCAATCTATCTATGTATGATGACAAAGAATCAGCAGACAATGTCAACAGTTTTGTACTGTATTTTACCCTCTCGACCTAATATGTTTCATCGCAGGAATGAAAATGAGAAAAACCAAGAAAGTGAATTTCCCAGTTTTAGAAAGAGGGGCCTTAGAGAGACTCTGAACTGGGTAAACGGCATCTCTCCCGTGGAGGCACGGTGGTGGCTCTCTGCCTCTGCCTAACCGCAGCCTCCTTGAACAAGGCTGGGTCACTTCGGGGTGTCTCCAGGCTGAAACACGGCATGACAGCCCTTCAGAAAGTGGCCTCACAGACCCAGCTCTTATCAGCCTGTAATGATCACAGCTCCTTTGTGAGCGCACCCTGCTGAAAGGTCAGACATAAGGCATGTTTCACAAGAGCTCGCGAGAGCCTGCGTAGCTGACGCCTATGGAATACGCATCAGCTCCAAATTAAGACTCATGTAAAAATACAGTCTCTTTGGAGCTCAGATATCTTCATTATTACATCCCGGTATTAACTCTTTCTCTTTACAGTACCAAGTAATGCACACTGGTAAGTTCCTAAATTACACGGATCCCTGCGCGTTATAATAAAGTATGGCATACAGAGGTCTTTAATGACCTTTATGGAAATGACACCAACAGGCTACACACACACACACACACACACACACACACACACACACAGGAAAGCCTGAGATGAAAACACCTCATAATTCCCTATTGTTTCCTTCCCCTTTTTTCATCCCCCACACTTGGGCCCTTGTGCTGGCGGCACGTGCACATGAGCAAGCACATGCATCTCTCCAGGTCCGAGGGATGAAGGAGCCCTTTGTGTAAACGGAGAGTCTCTGCACTATGGCAGCTCAGGAGCATTCACAAGACCATCAGATATAAATCACATAGCGGAGAAAAGAAAAGATTCAACTAGACTGAAGCCACCCAGCTCAGGCAAGGAGAGAGGTCTGCTCAGTCCAACGGTCAGTGATGGAAGCTGAAGGGAAATGAAGTCAAGGCCACAGGTCAAGGCAGTCGCTGGGGCTGAGCCCCGCAGCCTAGTCCAAAGGATGCTGGTAATTACCCAGTTGTTTCCTGCTCTGCGGGGAATGAGTCTCCCCAACAAAGAGCCAAGCTCCCTGGGGCCATATCTTCCGATTTTCTTATTTGCTCTCCCCTTCTAATTCTGCTCTGATTTGATGCTAACAAACACACACACACACTTAGGCAACAAACTTCCAGTCCCCTTTTCCTTCCTCCTGGCTGCCAATCACACATGTGACCTAAACTGTAATTCAAGTCCCTGCTTCCATTCAGCTGCACACTTTAATTTAGGGGGTGTGACCATAAAGCAATGAGTCTAAAATAACAAATAAAGAGCCTGTTTTTTCTACAGTGTTTATGGGTTGCCCAAGAATATCAGTTTCATTAATTTATTACACAATTTTTTTTACCTCCATGGTTATTCACTTAACCAGAATTAGCTCTGAATAAATAGCAGAAAATGGGTAGATAGCCACATTTCTTCCTTCATAAGCAGTTTCACAAATATCTTTAAAATGAACCTAGTGGAATTTCCAAATCCAAGTAAATGATGTTTCTCAAGAGTCCCCTGATGGTGTCACACACTTATTTCTACAAAGTTCCTTGTACTTAGATCTTACTTAGAATTTTTTTCTTCGATTTATTCGAACACGTTCACTGAGCTCTGTCTATGCACCCGGTGCTGCTCCAGGAGTTTATCTCTAGAGGTGGAGTCAAGACCATCAACAAGATGAAGATGGAGAGGAGACCAGGTAGAGCCTGTGACCAAGAGCACAGTGGAGAACGGGGATGGGAAGTGTCAGGAAGAGGGGGGACCCTGAGATGTCAGACCGGGTGGCCATGAAGGTCTCTGAGCAGGTGACATTCAAGGAAAGATCTGAAGGAACGAAGGGAGGGAGGCTTCTGTAATGCAACTGCAGGTGGAGGATCAGCAGTCACAGGCATTAGGAGGCGGTGAGCACAGGGTGTCCGAGGAGCAGCAAAGAGGCCAGGATGGCGGAGACCCCTGAGTGTGGGAAGTCACGGCTCGGGGGGCGGGCGAGTGAGCTATAGGTCAGGGATGGCCCCACAGTGCACAAGGAGGCCTTTGGCTGTCTTGCAGAGTGAGGTGAGAAGCCGCTCCAGGGTTTTGAATAGGGCATTTGGATCTGACCAACATCTTGGCAGAGGTCACCCTAACTGCTGTGTTGCAAACAGCCTCTAAGGAGGCCAGGGTGCAAAGAGCGAGCCTAGCTAGGAGGCCACTGCAAAAGCCCAAGCGAGACACAAGAAGCCCAGAGGACAAGGGTCATTGCAGCAGAGATGTGAGAAGTGGTTAGATGTCTAGCTTTTAAAAACTGCCATCAGATCGGAAAGTCAACTTAATTACTTTTTATCTTCCTCTTCGCTAGAACTTTGGCAGTTTTCAAAAATCAACAGTATCTTTTGAAAATCCAGCTCTGTCCCCAGTGGAGGAATTCTGAATTATGTGTTTGTGGGCTCTGAACACAGTTCTAGAGCAAAAGTTCCCCAAAAAGATTCTGTTTTCTGCTGCTATCAGGAAATAAACATATATCCTCTTTTGGAACAATTTTTGCCCCAGTGGAGGTTATGGAGAAGTTGGCACACATTGACAATGTGGAAAAAAAAAAAGCTGCTACAATCAATCCAGGAAGCATGTCTCAAGACTACACCTGTGAAGCAGGGCGAGGTAGTCGGGGGCAGGGGATGAGGTAAAAAGACATCCCCACTGGGGTCCGTCACACTGTAATCATTCCTCAAAAAGCAAAGCCAGACAGACCACAGCCCCAGCTCACCCTGGGTGCCCTTCGAGCTTTCGTAAAGCAAACACACAGAGCGCTAACACCGCACTGTTACCCACAGCCCTGCTCTGCTCCACTGATGATCGAGAAACAGGTCAGACGAGACCTCGTCCACCCAGAGGAGATGACTGACATCATCAGGGAGGAGTCTTGCAATCACAGACCCACTCGAGGGGAATGGTAAACCAGGCCCTAGATGACAAGCAAAACCCCGATGAGACTAATCCACTCCGGACGTAGCCAGCGTGCCTGACACTCGGCAGCTGTGCTCGCCTCGCAGCAGCTCATCAGACAAGAACTGTTATCTCTGGTTGATGATGAAAAACTGAGGCTCAGGGAGATGAGGGATTTGTAAGATCAGAGGGCCAATAAATAACAAAGGTGAAAGGTGAACCCAGGGCTGACCGGCTGCAACGTTCCTCTTCATCCCTACTCCGAGCTACTCACCAGCAGCCGAATGACACCACCTCAGGCAGGATGAGTTGAAACTATTATTTATGGAGGCCAGGAAGCTCACGCCTCGGATGGTCACTGCAAACCCAGGACCCACAGCACGAGGCGCTGAGATGAGGTTTCATCATTAAGAGATTTTGAGCAGATGGTAAATTTAAGAGATTGTTCTTACAAAAGGTCAAAGTCAATGCTTTGGAAACTATAATAATAATCATAATAGTAACCACCGAGTGGACTGAGATTGTGCTGGGAGTTTCCATGCATCCTCTCCATGCCTTACAAAATCCTTGCCCAGTAGGTGCATTTATCCACGTTTTAGAGATATGGAAATCATCTCAGTGATGTGATTGCCTCAAACTCCCCCAAGGGGCAAAGCCACACCTGGAACCCACACTGGCCCAGCTCCTCCACCAGTAGGGTAAAGTCGTCAAGAGCATGGCCTTTGGGGCCAGACTGCCTGGGTTCAAATCCTGGCTCGGCCTCTTCCTAGCTGTAAAGCCTCGGCAAAGTTCTCAACCTCTCTGTGCCTCAGTTTCCTTATTTGAAAACTGGAGATAGTAATAGTAATCACCTTACAGGGTCATTATAAGGATTAAATGTATCAGTCTGTATAAAGCACTTAAAATAGCGCCCAGCTCACAGGAAGCACTGCACGTTTAGTGATAATTATCAACAGTTACTGCATCACCTTACGCAAAAAGAACATAGAATTATCCGTGACAATTGCACAATTATTACCATTTCTCTGCCCATTCCAGTGGGAAGGACTACTGTTCACACCACTTTTGGGGTCCTGTCTGCTCACAAGGTTACCAGACTCTGGGTAACGTCATAACCTAATGCAAACGGTAACGATCCAATTTCCTTATGAGGCAAACATGACATTCGATCAGTTTGCAAAAACCTGAGATATTAATAGCCTTGTGCAAACAAAGTGTTTATTATACCTCATGGCTTTTTTTTTTTTTTAATGGGTTACTATTCGGTGTGTGTCTCCAACACGGCGCCAGAGCTAGGATCAGTGTTAAGGGGATTGTATGCTGTAAAATTCTGTACAACAGGAGCACAGTATAACTTTCTTTTTTTCAGTAGCACTCATTTAACAGACAGTCAGTTTTTTTGGCTGACCTCTTTATATTTTACACACCCTTGGGCAATATGAGAAATGAAGCTGAACTCTGTGTGCGTTTGTGTGTGCACGCATGCACACACAAGTGCACACGAGCACGCGCATGTGTCTGGGGTTAGGAAAAGGGTGCAGTTGTCATTAACCCTATCAGCGCTGTGGTCCTCGCAATGCCAGGAACCTCACCCTTCACTCTGCAGCTCTAGAGTCCTTTAAAAAGCAGGCCAAGGCCATCCACCTTGAATTTTAACCGTAAAGCCTCAGGAGCGTCCACAGTTCAACATCTTCGGCGGAGCTGAGATATATTGTCTGTTAAAAGTGGCTGGTGATTCGTTCCTCCCCACTGAAAGCTTTGTTGACTTATTTTGCTCCATAAACATCAATTCACCCTTTCACCCTCAAATCTGAAAAATCATTTCCTATTCACTACACAACTTGAAGCCAAAGATAAACGGATATAAATGACTTAGGATTTAGCCGCTGTTTGTTACATCCTTGGGAGTGGTCTCTGAAGATGAGATTTCATCACAGTGGACAAGCTGGCTACTGTCTGAGTACAAATTCAACCAGGCATTCAAGTCCAAGGACCAGAGAAAGAGGTCAGAAAAAGCAGGAGGGCAGATTTTATTTTCCTCTCTTTCACTGAAGCACTGATGGAGTGCTCTGTGGGGGGTGGGGGGGAGGTTCCCTTGTAAAGGCAAATGTGACTTCAACAGAAGTTGGATGCCCTTTCTCTACAAAAATGAACTATGCCATTGCTCCTTCTATGGCCACAGTCAGGAAATCTAAGGTTCCTCTGAGACCCACTGCAATCATTTCATCCCAGCACCTTTATCTTCTCCTGATGAACAGGGAACCATCAGCAGACTGTACTCTCCCAAGCTACCTGGCACCAACATCTGTGGCCTCACACCCACCCCACATGAGAAAGTGACATCTTCCTCCTGACACTTTATGATGTACGAGCTCAGTACCTCCTGTGACCTCCCAGGAAGTTATTCTGCATGAGTTTTTAGGGGTCTGAAGATAATAAATTAATCTCAAAATAACCTGCAACTGAATGAGACCAATTCACTCAGAGCAATGCTCTGCTCGTTCTGGGCTGAGTCTTTAAGAGGAACGGCAGCTTCTGCTTTGGACCCCTGAGCCTCATGTAAAAAGTCTGACTACTCTTCTGGGAAGACCACTTGGATACCTCCTGAAACTATGTGGAGAGGAGGAGATGCTCAGTCATCCCATCCAAGCTCCAAGCTTATGAACAAAATCATCCTAGGTCCTCCAGACCAGCCCAGTTGCCACCTGAATGCCACCAGGTGACCCTGGTCAGAGCCTCATGGAGCAGAAGAACAATTCCTGCCCAAGTTTCTGACTCCCTAAAAATTGAGAGACATAATAAAATAGTTGTTATCTGAGGCCATGAAATTTGGGGGGTAAGTTTATCATACAGTGACTAGATCACTGAAACAGTTACAAAGGTACAAATCTTATTATCCTAGAGTTGGTAAAGTCTGGAATGAGCACTAAATGTGCAAGGGTGTAGGTTGGTGGGAGGAAGCTGGAAATAGCTGAGAGCTCCCAGGTCCTCTGAGGTCAGCACCCCTAAACATAAGTATTCTTTGTCCCATGTGGGGTCCCTTAAATAAGGTAGTAATTACTCAGGGCTTCATTTCTTTGCTTGTAACGCTGGGGACTTACCTCCCTCCAAGACGGCAGGTACCCTTGCTCTTGTTGGTGACATTCAATTGAAGAAGACTCCCATTTCCTATTTTTCCCCTCTCATAACTCTGGGCATGATTTTAATCATAAATTCAAGTGCAACGTAATCAAAGAAAGATAGATTCAATTTTCCAAAAGGGCTGAGAACTATACTAAATACTGCAGATTTGCAAGTATTCCCTGAGCACTGGGGTTTTATCTGAATGTAGTTCAGCAAAGGCTGCCTTTGGTATAAATCTCTAAAAATACGGTAAGAGTCACTCCTACTTGGAAAAATTTCAGTTTTCATCTTTTTTTTCCCCTCTGTCCCTTCATATCAGAAGGCTTTATCTTTTTCCTGTTCCCTCCGATGTGGGTGTACGTCTGAAGTCACACCCTGATCACACCAGTCAATGTGATGCAGAGTCTGCTAACAGAAGTCAGAGGTAGCAGAGGACAGTCGAGTTTTATATTACCGCCATTCATCAACATTCCGACAGACTATTCTATAAAGAGGAGAAGAGTGAAGTCCCCTTGCCAAACTAAACATGACTTCCACAGAAGCTTGGGTGTCCTGACCCTCCCAGGCTGGGAGAGTCAACAGATGCACAGCTCTGGACAAGACTAACTCTGAACTCACAGAAATGCTGTCTTTGGTCTTTCCAGCCTGGTATTCTAATCCTGGACAGAGTACCTATATACATTTTATGGGACAGAATGGCTCCAGAATCTTGGAATATGCCTTCAATCTGTGATTCCCAATGGAGAATGGAGAAGGATCACATCTGAATGATGAGGAGAGCTTTTTTTTAAACCACATCTGCCTAAAGGCAAATCTTTCCCTCGAATCGGAATCTCCTGGAAAGGACCCTTGGGCAGTCCTTGCAGGAGCTCCCCAAGGGCTTTCACAGGCGCAGGAGTGAGCACACGCGCGCGTGCACGCATACACAAACACACACGCATTTTCTCTCCCTGTTTAAAATCAGTGTCTTGAGGAATCCTAATAAATCATCCGTACAACCATCTAAACACCCTGGGAACCTATCTGTAGTCATCCTACCCTTCCTCCTCTAGGAAGTGCACTGGGAACTATGTGTCAAGTGACACAGTAATCAAAGGGCATCGAGACACTTCTGAGGCTTTGTTCTTCTGAACAGTCGAGCTCTCTAAATAGCTAAAGATCTGCCCACTTATGCACCAAGTGTTTTATTTTTCAAACTAACATTTCAGCAATTTGGGATACAAAACTCCCTAGTATTTTACTGCATGTGTTCAGTTTCCTGAATACAATTTAGGCTCATCTGCATAATTCAAGGCCCTTACCATAAGCATCAGTTTCTGTCCTGGGACTGGAAGGCGGAGTGTGTTACTGAAAGCTGCAAAGACTTCCAAATGCACTGGAGGCAAGTAGAACGTTGGAGAATAACAAGCCAAAAATGGGACTCCAAATAAGGGGGCAACAAGCAGATGTCAGAAGCCAGGGAGGGTGCCACAGAGATAAAGAGGGAGTTAACCATAAACAGGATAAGATGAAGGAAAACTGTCCATAACAGGCATCGCATTCTGTGATTTGATCTTCTGGGCTGGCATCACGGGGCTGCACAGGCAAACATCTCAAGTCTAAAAGGTCATCGACTCTAGTTAGAGTGTCTTCCTCCAGCCCTCCTTCTAAGTCAGTCTTTAATTTCTTGTGGTCCTAGAGAGGGCCAAAGGCTGCCTTTCCGGTGAGTCAGCTGTGTGTGTGCCCTGCGCCTTCTGTTAGGAGGCTCAGGGATCTCTCTGACTTAACTTCCTGGACCCTGGCTGTGTTTCAAGAGGTTGGATTGCGGCAGAGCTGAGCTCCAGAGAGATAAGGCGTTGTTATTCTTCCTTATTTTCCTCTAAAACTACCCCCTTCCGGAGTCCCGTGGTCGGTGTCAGTGAACTAGCCCAGTTCACACTCTGCATAAAATAAGCTTCCACTGTGGGCTGTATCTTTCCCAGCTGGGGGACTTTCATTGATACAGAGCTTGCTTTTCTTGTCATGGGGCGGCCAGGGCTGCAGTAACCTCTGGGATGATACACACCCACTAAGAACTCAGTAAGGTCTGCTAAATTACCAGCCTCCAGGGACAGATCCCCTCCCGGAAATGAGACGGCCTTTGGGAGGAAGACAGACCACTAGTAATCCGCTATCAGAGGCCACTCCTCGGATCATAAGGTCAGAAGCCAAAGAATAACAGTGATTTAGCAGCTTACGTTACAGACAACAAAACCTCAGAGAACTTGCCTTCAATTTACTGAAGTCATGTAATTGAAACAGGGCCAGAGAACCATCTGTGATGCTGTCGTCTGTACAGAGAGGCATATGAGACAGATTTAATTGAAAAAGAAGAAAAGAGAGGACATGGAATCGGGTTTTGGTTTTTATTTTTTAAATCCCCTTGCAGTAATTCTGCCTACCTATGATCAAGATGTTTTTTCAGAGAACTCAATCATTGCTTTCCCTCCAAATATCACCCCACCCTCTGGCTGGCCTGGTTTTGCTTATTTTTCTACTATTCTGGATGCTATTGAGGCAAAGAAGTAGGGAAGGATTTGCTATGAACAGCAAGTGTGGGAGTCAGAGCCGAGAACTTGTACCCCAGCCCCACCACTTCCCAGCTGTGTGACCCCGGCCAAGTGGCTTCATTTCTCTGTGACTCAGCATATTCCTCTGTAAAAAGGAGAAAGAATACAGCAGTGGGAAGAATACTTGAAATGAGTGAAGGTGGTCAAAAGGTACAGAGTTCCAGTTAGAAGATGCGTGAGTCCTGGGGATGTAACGGGCAGCAGGCTGACTACAGCTAATAACACTGTATTGAGTATCTGAAAGATAAGAAGGTAAACCACCTAAAGCTCTCATTAGAAATGAAGATTCTGCTCTACATTCTGCACATTCTGATTTAGTATGTCTGGGGTAGGGCCTGAGATTCTGCATTCTTCACAGCTCCTAAGTGACGTTCATGCTGTTGCCCAGTAGCCCACTTGAGTAACAAGCTGTTAAGAACAGCTCTCAAATCTCAGTAACTCAGCACTGCATCACCATCACCATCGCCATTATTCTCATCCTCATCCTCATCTTTATCCTCATCCTCATCCTCATCCTCATCTTTTGACACAGCGGCTCAGCAATGGTACTGAGGAGGTGAGACGTCAGGGCTGCCTGAAATAACGGAGGACGGGGTAAACCAAGGATGTGCATTTGGTGGGGGCTGGAGGTGGGAAAAGGTGGGTAGAATCAGAGAGGAAAAGGAGGCAGGGTGAGGTTAATGAAGAGACAAGAGGTAGCAAAGAGAGGAAGAAAAGGGCATGAAAAAGACGGGGAGAGAGAAGACGACAGGAAGGATGAGATGAGGGAAGTAAAGGAGGAAGGGAGTGGCCATTGGATGAGAAAACAAAGGTAGCCACCTTCTCTCCTTGGGGTGGGATTGGCCCTACATTATCTGACTTTCCTGAGTGGAGGGCGGACTTCTCAACTAAAGCCCTCCCGAGGGTGGGCACTCCAGCCATTCAGGCCACTGAAAAGCATGCTCAGAGCTTCCCCACTTCACTCCCAAGGCTCTTCCTTCCGGAGTGATGGAGGAATGAGCTGTCACTATGAGAGGAATAACATATGGGGGCCAACCTCACGACTGTGAGTGTAGAAAAGGTGTCTTTCAGTTCAGAACACCCAAGTCTGGGGGGAGTCTCTGACCCTCAGACTTCGAGCTGATTGTCCATGAAAACAACCCAAACAAAAGGTACCTGATACAGCTCGATCCGTTGTTCCGCGACTCTGGCCTTGGGGTTCTGTAAACGAAAGACTCTGAACTCGGCCTTCACCAAATTGGAAGCATTCTTCTCCATCGCTGAGACGTCAAATCGGACAATTCTGAAGTAGGGTCTGTAGAAAGTGGGCGGGATGGCATCTGTAAAAAGGGCAATCGTGAAAATGATTAAAATCCATTGTTCTCTCAAAAAAAAAAAAAAAAGACCATGCAGCATGAGATAGACTCAAGAAACCATACAGGAAATATCTACAGAATGATTTTGTTTCCAGTGGCCAAATTAATATCATTAACAATTTAACCAGAAAAAAAAATAATGTGTACTTGGTTCCAGGAGGAGCAGATTAACAGAGATTAACAAACCACTTCCAACCCCATTTGAGGGCATGAAGTTAACCCTATCCTTTGAAAGCTGATGGCATGGTGGAAAATCCTAGATGGTTATGAACTGGAACAAGTTCATGACAGTTGATGCCTGGAGAGAGCTGTCGGGCTTGCATACGCTTTAATCAGACGTGCCAAGAAAATAGCTCCTAATGGCAAGCAGTTTGCCCACGTATTTTTTTTCCTTGAAATTTTGGCAACCAAACACTCCACTCTATCCAGGTTCATGGATTGCATCTTTTTTGGCTTCAACAGTTTGGTCTTTCACACACATATGACCAAATACACCCTCTATTCAAGTTAGGGGGAGGACATCTGAATAAAAATCTGCGCATACTGGCTATACTAGGTCCAGTCTTAAAATTCTTTATTCAGTATAAATGTCCGTTGGTGGGAGGGGGTCCTAGCTAAGGAAGAGAAGGAATCAACCCAAATTCCTTCTGTTCTGAGCCATGAAAAGTACAGAGGTGCAGAGCGCACACAACAACTGCAAGTTCACGGGCTGCTAGGATTTTGCTGTTTATTTTGCAGTCGTCTGTCATTGCCTCATGCGCAACCTGAGGTTACACCCAAAGCAAAGCAAGTCCTAATTCTTTGCCCAAACTTCCTATGTGACACCCATTTTTTAAGCACCTCCATGAGGCAGACCATCGGCTACAGGTCTGTTTCTCTAAAACTCATCTAAAATCTCCTTACTTTCATCCTTCTGGAATGTTCCATCCAACTCTGGCATCTCCATTACTTTCTACCCTCTCTTTAATCATGTCGCTTCATTACAACGTAATCATTCATGGTTTTTTATGGCTCCTTACAAATGTTTCTATTACTTCAGTATTACGTTTGTTTATTTTTGTTTTCCCCCATGACATCTGAGGACTCTTGAGGACTGACCGTCTTTTCCAGGTTTTTTTCTTCTCCCATGTAAGACAGGGCTCTGCACTTGTGCAGTTCACCAAATAGCCACTGTTCTCACAGCTGGTCAGCAACAGGAGTCTTGAAAGACTCAGGCATCTGGCTATTGGCAAGACTAGCTTCTTATTAAACAAATGAGCCATCCTGCCTATCTTAAAATAGAAACAAACACCTTTCGTGATTTCCTGGGAAATCCATCCCCTGACGATTATACTGAAAAAAAAAAGGCAAAAAAAAAAAAAAGCAAGGGACGCAGGAACACTTCCTCATCTTAAGAGCTCCGCACTTCTTCCCCTGATAGAGGCTCTCGCCCATCCCTTTCCCATGACCTGTGACTCTCATGAAACAGCTCATCAGGAAGCAGTGAATTCCAAACCACGCACTCTCAGCTCAATGACTGCTTCAAGGACTGTGTGAATTGAGGCTTTGAGCTCAGGAGTCTCAGACACAAACAACGAACAGACTCCCCCAAAATCCAAAGCATCCAGGTTTCAGGGAAAAGGACGTCTGCGCACAGATGCAGTGATGGCCCGCCCTCCGCACCACGGCTGTGAAGTCGTCGGTGGACAGTTTCAGACCAGCAAACATGCACTTGAGCAGGGAGGATGTGGGAGACCCCTCGCCCAGCAATTTGAAAAGCGAGCTTCGAGAAGAAATTGAACTTTCTTGCTGCTGGAACACGCCCAGCCCAGGGGACTGGACAGGCTGATCGGAGCCTGACCAGCTCAGCTGAAAGCAGGCCAGTTGCCCAAGCAGAGAAGCCTGGGGAGGGCTGGGGCCAGGCTCCCTGGCCTCACACACTCTCTCGTTTGGCCGGAACCTTCCACAGGCCTAGCGGCTGCATTCATCTTCACATGGCTGCCCCATTAGACAGCAGAAGCTTCAAATATGCTTGAAAAAGCGTCCCGAGAGGGCCAAGCTGCTTCAGAGCATTTCCTGTCATTAGGAAGAGTAAACACTTCCTCGGTTCCCCCCTTCCCGTCAGTGGAACCCCCACAGGCCCGCTCCCCTTCCACAAACACCCATCTTTCACACCCACTCGCCCCAATCTTTTCCTTTCATCAAGTTTGTAAATAAGTGCTCTTGAGATTTATTTTTATTCTCTTCTGTGTTTATTAAACTTTGAACAAATTTTTCCCCCTTTTTGGTCTTCTGCCCACACACACGCTTGCGTTTTACAGCCGCTTCCGACCAGGAGGTCAATTTTGTTTCTCCTTCTTCTAAGCAAATCGTCCAATGATCCTGTTCAAGCCTTTCGAGCTTTGAAGGGGTGTTTGCAAATATTTATAGGAGGAGCTTGATGGTTAAGGACGGTGTTCTGTTCCACTCCCTACACACTGGCCAACAGCCTTCCTCGCCTCTGGCCATTATAACCGTTCCCCGCGGTCCCGCTGTTAGAACCGAACCGCCTGAAGATACAAGTCCAGCTATTTGGCTCTTGTTTTCTAAGTCGAAGCAGTTAACGCAGGAGGGCAAATGACTGCCCCACACCCCTCCGCCCAGCACCTCGGCTTTGGTCTTGCGACCACACTGAAGGGACCAGGCCAGCAGGTCACAGCAGCCTCTCCCAGCCCCCTGCTCCAGCACCCAAGAGTGGGAGCTCACTGGATAAAGACTGGTGACACTAAAGAACTGACTGCCACTTCCAAGGGTCGGTCCCAGCTGTCCCCTGCTGTCATCTGCTATGGGTCACCAGCCCCCTGCCTGGCTGAGGAACTCAAACCACTGGCCAAATATTTCTGCATTTGAGGGGAAAAAAAAAATCACAGCAAACTGCTCGAGCCTAGCCTGTGACCCTGCTCTTAGCTCATAAAAGCTTTTGGACGCGTGGGGCGAAGAGCTGACGGCAGCCCCTCTCCACCCGGCCAGGGTGCGCGGGCTTGGCTCCCCGGCCCAGGGCTCCGGGCGGTAGGTAGGTGCTGAACAGCTCAGGCAGCCCTGAGGGGTGCATCTCTTCCCCCTGCCTTCTCCAAGAACTCGTGTCCCTATTTGGAGTGTGAGTCCCCTGGAACGCCCTCTGGAATTCCAATCCAGTTCCCATCCCATCGCCGGGTGGTCAGGTACTGGTGTTTGACCTTGGCAGCCTGCCCACACTCCTTCTGGCTCCTCTCAATTTCAGATCGACATTTTGGGGTTCAATCGAATGCATCTTCCTCCAGCCCCGGGGACTTCAGACCACCCGGCTGACTCTGCTCCTCTCCCCACCACGCCGTCCCGTCTGCCTCCCTCCCAGGGAAAAGCTTGCCCGTGGAAGATTCCAGAATGTCATCCAGTGAGGGGTGTTCCCCCATCTCAACTTTGGCCACACATCACACATAAATGCAAATTAGCCCGGGGAGTCTGAGGCACCAACAAGTTGAACCACTGTCCTAAAAGGTACTGGTTGGCTGCTTGCAGGTTAGTGCTATTTAAAATGACAAGCAGGTTAGCAGAGGCTGAATCCCACTTGGGGAAAATGGACAAAGGGAAAAAAGAAAATGAGGAAATCTAGTTACTAATTTACGAAAGAAGTGGGTACAGAAAGCCTAATGATAGCCATAATCACAAGCTACTTTTACAAGCACGCTAACTTGACCTGTCATTTGTTCCAAATAATGTATTGGCTCATAGTAAGTTATCTTCCTCCCGTGGAAGCACCTTGAGGTCAGGAATCTCCACTTAGAGTTCTTCGGTTCCCCACCGCCCAGGGATGGCTTCCTGGGCGTGTGACCAAGGCAGTTGCCCTGGGTCCCAAGCTCAGAAAAACCTCACACTTGAGTTTGATGCTCTGGGGTCACCGCCTTGAAGTCCTTAATCATTTCACCTTTGAATTTAGGCTTTGCACGTGAGGTCTGATGGGACAATGGAGCATGCGTGGCGGGGGTGGGAGTTGTACGGAGCCTCGCTCATGGGCTGTCCCACTCCCATCACCTACTGGCCTCCCTGTGATTGGCTCCTGGCTCCCTACCCCTTACCCCTGGCAGAGCCGGTGTCAGGCACTCACACGTGAACCATCTCGGGGCAGGGCACCGGGGCAGCTTTTACCCCCGAGGCTGGCCCCGCCTCGATGCATTCAGAGGGCATCGCAGTGGGAGGACCATCGCAGCTGGTCCTGCCATGGTCACGTGGGATGTGAACGCAGCAAGGGGCCTTTAAGGCCATTGGAATTTTAACTCCAAATCAAAAAGTCCTAGCTGTGTGGAAATGGGAACATTAGTTGGCTTTTCTGAGACTGTTTCTTCATCCATATAATGGGGTAAATAATTTCCTACCTCGTATGTATTGAATCAGGTTGTCGGGATTACATAAGGAGCAGACAGAATGTTTGGGCACTGGGTGCAGCACAAAGATCCCCTCAAGAAGGCCCCTTCCTCTCCCTGTTCCCATCCCTTGGCAACAAAGCTGCCAAGCGGTCCTTGGGCCTTCCTTGAATGTCCCCAGAGACAGGACTCTCCTACCACCTTGACTTCATTAGCAGAGAAGAGGCAGAAGCCGCTGAGTGCACGGGGGCAGCTTATAAAAGACTCCGGCCACCTGTTCCTCTCCCCTGCAGAGAGGAGCCACAGTCACCTCGGTCCTCAGAGCCCCCACCACCATGCTTTCACATTTCACCTGTTCCCCGAAACCCTGACCATCAGAAAGGCCGACCTGAGAATTCTGCCTTCCCGCCAAACATCTCTGCATCAAGTCACCCCACCTCCCACTGTGACAATGCTCATATCAGGACCACGTAACAAACAAGTTAGTGAGAAACGAAACCCGAGGGAAGTCTTGCGACATCGCTGTTATGCGATGAGCTCTGACAGAGCCTGTGGATTTGGGGCCTGAAAGAAACACCCCAAGGATGTCCAGAGCTCAGCCTTTAGGGAGGCAACGCTTTAATCATCTCTCTGTTATTTATTCCCTCCTAGGTGGTTTACATCACAAAATTGGCAGGAGAATAAAGTGTGTGACAGACATTGGAATCTTGGGTCGAGAATTGCTGGGTATTTGTTGTATTTGCTAAAGCAATGGTTCTGGAAGTGCGGTCTTAGACCCAGGGCATCTGCCTCACCTGGGAACCTGCAATAAATGCAGATTAGCCAGAGGAGGCTAATGCATCGTCGAGGTTGAAGAATCACTGTACTGAAAGGTACTGGTTGACTGCCAGCTGGTGAGACCAGTGCTATAACAACAAGCAGATTAGTAGGGGCCAGAGAAGAGAAAGAAAGAGACATTAGTTTCTAACAGCAGCTTTCTTGGAGCAGGCGCTGACCAGAGCCCCCAAGGGAACTGGTCTCAGTGTTCTTGGGGGATTTCCAGGATAAGGCCAAGGGCAGGAGTTCAAAGTGACAGGCAGGAGGTATGGGAATGAAAGGAATTGTTAGAGGCCTGGAGGTTTTATTTGTCTCCCTGTCCAAGGCACTCGCCATCTACCTGAACTTTAAATACAAGCTAGTTTCCTTTCTCAGGGAAAAACTGTAAGAGGCTTAGAAAGCAGCCCAGGCCCCGGTTACTTAGCGTGGGTGGATACATCCTACACAGCCAGGCTTGTCAAGAGTGGGTATGGGGTAAGGTCCAATGCTCTGCATTTTAACAAGATCCTTGGGTAATTCTTATGTACCTGAAAATTTGAGAACCACTGAAATAAACATGGAAGAGAAGAAATCGACAAAGAAAGACAGAAAGACAAAGAGACTTTTTTATTTTTTGAAAGCACCAATCACGTTCTAACATACTATAAAATTGACTTCTTTAATCAGTCTCTGGTTTATGATTGTCTGTCTCCTGCTGCTAGGCTGTAAACTCCATAGAGGAATCTTTGTCTGTTTTGTCCAATAAGGTATACAAACTATTGAGGAAAATACACAGAACATAATAGTAGCTCAATAAATATTTTTAAATGGTTAAAAAAAAAAAGACAAAGGAACATCTAAACGTTTGATCAGACATTTCACATAGAAAAAAAAAAGAGAATAAGATAGAGAAAAGAAGAAATTGCAGCAAGAGATCTGAGGCTCTTATAATAGGAAAAATTCCTCCATGATTTGCACTGTCTACCTTGACTGCCTATTTCAAGCTGAAGAACTTGGAAAATATACTGATGCCTGGGTCCCAGCCCCTGCGAGTCTGATTGGACCGGGATGGTCTTTTCTAAGCTCCTCAGATGATTCTCACACACAGGCAGGATAGAGACCAGCTCAATGGAAAAGAACTGATGGTATTTAATTTGAAGAAGAGACCACTTACAGACATCAAATTCCTTAAGAGATTCCAAATATTTCAGGGGCTTGGAACGTTCCTAAGCCAGGGAGCCACATTTGGGCTCAATATATAAAGAATTTTTCTAATAATTTAGAAGTTAAAAAAAGGGCAGGGGGGATGTGCTGTCCTTCAAGGTCGGGGGCCTTCACCTCACTGGAGGAAGTCATGTAGTTTCGAGATGCACCTTGTCCAGAAAGATGCACTGAGGTGCCCTCAGCCTGGAGGCAGGTTGAGCTAGACCCAGCTCACCAGCAGCTCTGCCATTTCATCAGTCTCCTGCTGATATTCTCCATAGATGGAGCCTCCAAAAAGTGATTTTCCCCCATCAATCCTACCGTAGATGACTGTCCCTCACCGCCTGCAAAGGAGTCTCGTGGGGGCTTATTAATACGCTTATTCCTTGGCTCCATCCCAGACCTCCTGGGTGATTCTGTTTCAGGCCCAAGTTTGATAACATCAGCCCCAGACTGTGATCTAACCCTAATGAACTTGGCCAGGCTTCCCCTCCCTTTACTCAGTCTCATGACTTAGTGAGGGATGAATGCAATAGATCCATCCCACCATCCTCACTGTTAAAAAGAGTGGCCTGGTCTCACTGCAGCCTCAGAATTTTACTTCATAATCCCCTCTCATTTTCTAATAGCTTTACATGCTTCATTTCTGCTAAGAAGGTTTTCACCCCCATTTCACAGACAAAGAAAGTAAGAGCAAGGAGAGTGAAGTAACTCCTGGCTAAGCTCAAGGTGAGGCTGGCCTGTCAATCAAAAGCTCTGGCTTTTCGCCACAATACCCTGTCTTCCAGGCAAAGGAGTCCCCTGAGTTGAGGACGTGAATCCCACCCCAGGCAGAAATACCAACACGCTCTCTTGTTGGAGCATCACAAACGGGCACAAAGAAATAGATCCCCTGCAGCCAGAGGTCTGTTTGACTTTGGCAGTCAAGAAACTCTGATGCAAGGCCCAGTGTTTTCAGTGATACTCCTTAAAAGAATGACCCTGATGTGGAGACGGGGGGCTCGCTGTGTGGGAAAGCTCCCCCTATAAGAGGCACTCTGCTCTGAGTGACCAGGACCAGCCGGGACCCTTTGGAGCCCTGTACAGGTGTGCCTGGTGCCCTGCACCCCAGGAGCATCCACCAGCTCTCAGCCCCAAGCTCCTCAAACGAACGGAAGAGAACTCTTCATTCTCCTTTCCAGAAATGACAGCACTTTGCCTGCAGCTCTGCTGTAACTGGCGTGGACTCCTGACAGCGCTTAATGAGTGCAGTGGCCCTTCATTCCTGACATCCCCCGCTTAGAGGGAAGTAGTTTGGGGTTCACTAGACATCCCCCAGAGTGCGGCAGGACCAGCAACCCACTGAATGGCTGGAGGGCAGTAAACGAGCTTCTATTTGTGTGTGCACAAACCCCGCCAGCCAGAAACCAAGACAATTGTGTTTTGGGGTTTTCTAAAATTTGTCTTGGCACACGGGATATGGATTTTGTTTCACTACCACATCCCAAACACGGCTGACATTCAAGTCACAGCAATTTAACACAAAATGACCGAGGAGTAAACAGCGCATCACCAGTGGTTTCTGATTCTCTCTCCGGCCATCCCTCCTAGTCAATGTAACATCGCCCCCGAGCATCCGTGACGGGGAGCGGGCGTCTCCCAGAGAGGCGCGGTGTCAGCCTTGACATGGTGCTGGCAATCGTGAGTCCAACTGTGTCAGCGTCAGCCTATGTGACTTGGCCCTCTCGAGCTGCTATTTGAGACCATGCACTGTGTCAGCAGGAGTGTTTGGTCCCCTTCTTCCACGGGGCAAAACAAAGTAAAATTGCAGTGGTGCCGGCCCATGGTGGTTGGTTTTCTCGAACTATGACAGATGTGGGGTTTCTAGTTTCTTCTCCAAGTTCCCCATCACCCTCATAAAACCCCACCTACATGGAGACCAGCTATTTTAATTCCTCTTCCCATGATGCTCAGTACTATGCATGGGGAGGGCACCTGGACCCACTTTTGTGGGCAGGTGGACCACAAATGGGACATATCCCCTTGGAATGGCCTCCTGGTGGGAGACTGGCCTCCTGGTTGGACTAGGCAATCAAAACCACTCTTCTCTGCCATTGTCTCATTCTTTAAAGCACATACAACTCTCTGGGTTCTTCCCCCCCCCCACCCCATTATCTTCTTTCTTTCCTTTGTTCCATGTTCTTTCTCTCTTCTTTTCTTACTGATCTTCAATTTGTGCTTTTTTTTTTTTTCTCTAGGACATCCAGGGAGCAAAGCAGTCATGATTTTGGTCTCACTGATGGTGTTTAAGGAAGCCAATGACCTCACGACACAGTGACCCGGGCATCTCTTCTAGAACCCAGCAATGGCTCCCAATAAGGTCAACAGAAAGAAGGCAATAGGTTGTTGATTCCATGAGCAATTTAAACTTGGAAGTTTAGGATATCACCCTTAATCTCTTTATGGATTAGAAGCACATTTTATTTTCAATCTTTTTTTAGATCGAGAAATGAGTAAAATCTTTCCAGGATGACGCCAAACACTGGCAAAATCAAGATAAAATGCACAATCTTGGACATCGGTGCTCATCCCTGCAGAGACCTTCTTCTCCCAGAATAAACAAACTTCAACACTCCCCTTTCCAGAAACTACTGCACTTTCCCTGCAGCTCTGTAAGGATTGGGGTGGACTCTCTGACATGCTTAATGGGTGTGGTGGCTCCTTATTAGCCTGAAAATCTTTCTCTAATCTTCCTGAAATTATAGCAGTGAGGCATATACCGGCCACTGTGTGCCTTGTACTGTGAGCTCTTCTCTGGGTTTTCTGTAAGCTTCCTGCTCGTGGCCCCACTTCTTTGTCAGGCCATCGCCTAATTACTCTGAAGCACTCTGCTGATTTGCTGCTCTGCCCCAAAGCTAAACTAATAAGCAAGAGGGCACACCCTGCTAGGATTGCAAGCTATTTACCAACTTAACCAAGTGGCATGGGCTATTACTGCTGGCGTATTAAATTCAGGGCTCGGGAGTGAGTAAACGTGAAGAGAAATAGACGGTCTGGATTATCTAGCTTGAAAGGGAAAGCAAACACAGTCAACGTTCATTCTCTCTGAAATTCTTCACTGCGCTGAGGAATGAGAGCATGTTAAGGGAATGCCTGGCACCTAGGACGTGCTCTCTCAATGTTACTGGTATCTAATTCCTCTCGCTGCAGTTTTCTCTGCAAGACAAGACAAAACAGTCTCTCCCAGAACTCCTGCAGTGACAGAGAATGCAAAACTCGGCCGGATGACCTGCTGTAGACTCTGACAGCTCCAGCTTTCCAAAGAGTCCTTCCCTATCTGGGGCTGAGATCTGTTTACCTGCAAGGTCTACCCACTGGCTCTAGTTCTGCTACATGTGATGATTTATTCGCTTTCCACTTGACCCTACTCAGAACTCCTGAAGCCAAATCTCATGGCTGCCTGCCCATCTCTTTTCTTTTCTAAGCAAACAGTCCTAATTCCTTTCAACCCTTTCATCGTGAAAGCCTTTGACCTTCCTGGATGGTCCCCTCTCTGTGGATGGTTTCCTCTTAGCTCCAATTTTAAAACTGGACCCTTAAACCTGAACGTAATCCTCAACACAGAATAGAGTAAACTATCACCTTCCTCATTTGGAACTCATACTTCTATTAATGCATCCCAACACTGAATTATTCTCATTCTCTCTCTCTTTTTAAACTTGGTAATCATATTGTATTTTCCATGTGTTTTAAATGTTAGAAGTGTTAGGTCTTTTCCACACGAAGTATTTCACAGACGTCATTATCCTATATTTCATACCCTAAGCCTTTTTTGTGCAAATTTGACAGCACACTCCTATTCAATATGTACTTATCTGATTTGACTCCTCACTTCAGATATGCTGAGATGGATTTGAAGTCTGATTTGGTAAACCTGTGTATTCATTTGATACATAACACTGCAGAGGACAGAGTCTTAAAATCAGAATTGTTCTTTAGGCTGAAAGCTAGTCTAGCATCTTGACTATAAAGGTGGTAGGGAGGAAGAACTGCTTGGAAGGAATTTTCAGTTATCAGATATCCATACCAGCATTCTAGTAGATGGTCACCCTGTACTGTACAAAGAATACCAGAATTTTGAAGGATGGTGCTTTCTGAGGGTTGGTAGATGTGTTCATTGAGGGTGTGTGCACTTCTCCCATCCTGTTTGTACTGGCAACACAGCCATGGGCAATTAAGATACGGGAACGTACAGGAATTGTAGGAATCCAGATGAACTGTGGCATGACCGAGTTCTGGAATGGAGCCACAGGCGTTATGCTTCTTTTAAAAATTCACATTCATGTGGACACTAGGCAGCTTTCTGTTCGAGGTCAGGCCACCATTAGCGAGAGGAGAAAAGACAATCTTTAAAGTCAGAATCTCTGTGGCAGAACTAGACCCCAGAGAAGGACTTTGAAATGTTTGCGTGTGCCTGATTTTTATTTAATTATCTCAGAGCAAGCCCTATGGTTTGGCTTCAGTCGTATGACTTTGGTGTAGAGATATTTATAATGCACAAATTTTCATCTGCTCCTAGGGACCCTGGGAGAGAATACTGACTGAGAAACAGGAGCTAGGACACCCAAGAATGAATCCAACCAGTCCCAAGTTATTTGACATCCCAGCCCAGGAGGGAGGCCCTGTAATTTTGAGACTGGAGAAATCTTAAGAAAAACTAAGTTTCTTCTCTTTGAGGAGGCTTCAGCTCTCTATTATATTTGGAAGCCTGCAGAAGTCTTACTGACAGGGGTCAACACTCAGGTGCTTTCTGAACTTTCCCTGCTCTCTTTTCTCAAGGAGGTTGGGTAGACAGGACAGGACAGGTGCCTTTATTTAGTTCCAATCCACTGGCTCTCCCACACTTCTTAAAAAGTATTTACTGAGTCTCCTTTAAAGAGACTTTGAATCAGCCAGTGCTTCTTAAATGGGTTAGGGTGGAAGCAAATAGAACTCCCAGGGTGCCACCATGGTGTATACACACATACAGGACCAGAATAAAATAACTAGCAAACTAAGGTAATGAGATGGCCCCTTTACAAAACACCAGCATGAGGTTTACCAGAAGGAACTCAAGGATGTCCCAAAGTCAGTGGAATAACTTTTACCAGGTTGGGGTGCATCCGCTATGCCCCTGAAGATGTCCGTGTCTTGCCATATTACGTTAGACTAACTTTAAAGCTTAGACAACGTATCTGAAAGATTTTTTTCCTGCATCAGAAAAATGAGAAAATAGCCCGTCCCACCATATCCCCTGAAGAAACAACTTGAGTTTCGTGTGGGCAAGGGAATGAGAGGTTCCCAGTGAAGAACACACACCCTGCCCTCCAGAACACACACGGGGCAAGTCCCGAGGACATTTCCCGTCAGAGGAGGTCTGACAAGGGGAACCTGGCAACTCCTCCCAGTTCCTTCCAAGTGCTCCTCAACACCCCAAGAACTGTCTTTAGCAGGGAGCAAGTTGTGTGCCTGCTTGGATGAGAGGCTACTGACAGCCAGGAAGAGGTCTGCACACCCCTATTTCTCCTGACTGGTGGGCTCTCTTCTCGACCCGTCTCTGACCAGGCTGCACACTGAATCAGCACTAGGAGGACCGGCGCTGGGAGCACGGGCTTTACCTTGGAGGGAGGAGCCTTGGTAAGTCTCCTGAGTACAGGAGCTGAATCTGTCATCTTCTCACTCCCCAGGGCCTCCTAGCACCTGATAAGTGCTCAATAAATATCACAAAGGAAAAGGAGGTGACGCCTCTCTTCAAACAGCTCAGCCATACGTTGATGACCAACATAAATCACAAGCCCTGACATCGTCCTAGGGTTTTATGTTTCACAACGTGCTTTCCCATACATCACTTCCTCTGAGCCGATAACCCTGTGAACTAGCAGTGTTGGCTCCATTCTACTGCTGAGGGAACCATAATTCAGAAGCCAATGGTTTTATTTACATGAGTCCCGGGACTTCTTAGTGCTAACCCAGTGCTCCTCTCTTGCCACCAGGCTCGGGACCTGCCCCTCTGCAAGACAAAAAGCAGCCGGCGGAGCGGGAGATCCCTTAGAAGGTGTGTTCTAAAGTGAATGCATGGAGGCTGGGAAGCCCCGTTCTGAGACCTCTGTGCTATTCCAACGTGAAGAGAGCTACAGCAACAGGAACACAAACACGCTTCCCACTGGCTCTGACGCTCTGGGGAAAGCAGTCTTCATAGATTTTGGGAAGAGCTATTCTAGTGCCAAGAGCAGGAGCATCTCCCTCTAAATGCCCAGTAGCCTGGCGGTGACAGTGCCTAGAAGGGACCAAGATGGAGAAAGTGATTTAAGCGCAGGCAGCTACCTTAGGATCACGACATAGACTGACCTTCCCTGGAACTGGGACTTTGGGAATGACGCAGAGAGAGATTCGAGAGAGAAGCAGGGAGCAGGTTTCAGAGAGGGATTCAGATGTCCTTGGGACGGTCTGCTCTTTCTTCCACGGTGGGTGAAGGGGAGACTGACAGCTGCAGCAACAGGCATGGCAAAGACTCAGAGATGCTTTTTCACCATCAGCCTCAATGACAAAATCACTTTTCAGTGTACAAAGCGCATCCACAATTGCCCAGAAGTTTACTGCACTTAAAAATACTTACCTCTGGATGTAGGAGACCAGCTGTGACCTCTCTGCCCTCAAGATGGACTCACAGAACAATCAACGCAGCCCAGACACAGACAGACTTTCACAAACGCCAGCTGATCTCTTTGTTTCTTTTTTTGAAACCAACTGATCGCACATTAATTACTCCTTGTTCACTGCAGGAAGGCAGCTGGGGGCTCTCAGAGGCAAATACACCTTCTCCATGGCTCTACTATAATTACACACGTCTAAGCTCATGTCCACAGCTGGGAGGGTACCCCCGGTCCTTGAACTAGAGCTTCTAACCTGCAGAGGACAGACACGTGGGCTTGCTCTCGGTGGGCCTTCCAGGCTGAATCTGTTTCCATGAAGAATAACACAGATGGGGAGAATGCTGGCAGGGGGCAGGGATACAGAGACAGACACACGGGCTTCACGGCGTGTTCGGCAACCTCCAGTATCTCCGAGGATGATCCCAGAATCCTAAAAGCATTTTATGAGTCTAATATGCATACAGACTGTCCGCACAGAGTGAATCCTATTTCCCCAGCCTTCGATCAGACCAGTTTTTCTCTCAACCCTGGTGTGAGGGAAGGGAAGCGAAAAGGACAAGTGGTCACAGGTCTTGGACAGTGGCCATGTGGGCCACGAAGAGAAGTAAAGTGCACAATGTGGGAGGGGCTTTTCAGACGTCGGCCTGAAGAGGGAGGGCGGGGCGGCACAAGTTCTCTGTAGATTTCACTCTGGGGCATCAGTAAGCTCTCCCGCCAGTTCCCTCGCATCTGAAAGAATGTTGGGCGAGGACTGGGCTCAGGGGCTGGGAGAGGCACTGGCTGCCCTTGAGGCTACAGGGATTCAAGATTAGAAAGGACTAACCCTCTATAGCTTGTCGTGCCTCTTCTAGCAGTACAGACAGCGTGGTACTGAGCAAGCCCACCTTTATTCTCAGCCATCTTCCATCTCTCTTGACCTTTAACCAGTGAGAAGTCTTGACAACTTTCAAATATCTCAGAGAGACAACTTCAACTCATGTCTTGCCAGGACCCTGCGACCCCAGCCTACACTTCTAGCTTTGCAGTGACACTGCCACCTCTGCCGCAGGGTCCCCTCCCCTCCCACCCCCACCGCAGGGGACTCTGCCTTCAGCTCTACATGCACCGTATTACTTCCAGTCTCCAAGCAAGGACTGACGCACTACCACACCCAAGCCACGTTAATTCTTCACCTAGAAACCCTTTACTTTTGGCAAAGTCTACTCATTCTTGAAGGTCAAGCCTTGTTTCCCTTCTTTTCAGAAGAATTCCAGCTCCTCCAGGACAGAAGCCACCTCTCCCTTCTGGGTGCCCGACAACGCTTACCCTGGTGTGTATGATGGTTCTCAAGATCTTTAGATGTTGACCTGATTGACGGCAGCATGAGAGCAAGGACTCAGATTCTTTTCTCTGCTTATAAAATGTGATGCTAACTCTTGCCTCTAAGAACAGCCATAAGGGTTAAATAAGATAATGATTTGAACACAGTGAGTACTCGAGAATTGTAAGCCTATATGATTAACAGATCCCGGGAGCAGAAGGGGAAGGGCTGCATCTACTCTCAGAGTTCAATGCCAGCAACACTCTCCTAACCAGGAACAAAGACAGGTCACATATGTCAAAATGGCAGCAGCATCTGAGCCCCGTGGACGGGAGGCATTTCCTCTGCCTTACAGAGTCAAACAAACCAGGACAGTCCTTGGACCTGCCCCTGCTCCTTGGTTTATAACTACTGGTATCAAGAACCTGTGGGAACAGGGGAGCCTAATTCAATAGGACACATCTTAGAAAACCACTCTCAGATTCACTAGATTTGCTGACCCAATGGCTCACTCACATAAAACTAGGTGTAAAAGGGGACTTTGGTGATTTTACTATTAAAAGTACTCACATTTATGTGTTTTACTGGATATAATCTCATTTTTAACCTTAGCGACATCTCATATTCTTATGAGTGACATCTCATAGTCTTATCTCACGAGATGCCTATGAGATGAAATGAAATGCTCTTACACAAGTGCTGTCTTATTGACAGTGCCGACCATGAGCTGGATGATTCCCACCACCCACTTGCATGAATGAAAAGACAGGTTTAGAGCAGGCAAGTCACTTGTGCATGCTGCGAGAACACAGAAGTGGCTGGAAATTGCAGACCACATCTATCTGAACCCAAGACCACAGTCTTCCCACTGTTCCACGTCCCCTCTCTTCCCAATAAAAGTTCGTTCAAGGACCAGTGGGTGGAAAGTCCCAGAACAGCCAAAGGTCAGTAAGTGATGAGGCTTCTAAGTGTTGGAACCATCCACAGAAGGAGTCTGAAACTTCCCTGGGAACAGCCAGAGGCTTATGACGAGAGTCAAGGAGAGATGACAGGACCAGATGGCCTTTGAAATGTGACCACCCTGACAACCTGTGACACTGTCCCAAGGTTTATTAGACAAGTCTGGTTCTAGTAGTTTGGATCTTCAGTTTTCCTCAAAGAGGAAAGATGGGGAAGGAACCAGATAGCATTGAGGATTCAGAGGCTGAGCTTGGGAAGGGCCATTCAGGCTACAAGGCACAAAACCTGAGCCACTCTCAGGGTGGCTATGAGATCAGAGTCATCAGTCCTATGCACGGTACTTGCCCGGGGCCACGGCGTGTCCACAGACAGCCTCCAAAGCACCTGCGGCCAACTCTCGTTTGTTTCCCTAGCTCCCCTGAACCCCCCATGGATCATCTTCCAAGCTGCATTGTATCCAGCCATTCTCAACAGATTTGAGTTTTGCCTTCTGTCCCTTTTGGGCTAAACCCTAGGGCTGTGAAGGACTGCCTACGGCCCCCGAGCTTAATGAAGAATGACGTGAAGCAAATGCAGGGTAAATCCACTGCCTGGAAAGTCAGCCTCTCAAAGTGTAAGATGCCAGTAATACCAGCCGCAGCTCCAAGCCTCACCTGCATTGCCCCCTTTACGCCTCGCAAAGACTCGATAAGGTAGACATTCTTTTCATTTCCATTTTGCAGGTCAGGAAACCGGGGCTTAGGAGGGTTAGATAATTTATTTAAGGTCATGTAGCCAATAAGTGGTGGAGCCATAGTGGAAGTGACTTACTGTGTACCACTGTCAGTGCTTCACTTCAAGGGGTGACCCGTTTCATACACAACCTTGTTTGTAACACATAGTAGGGCATTTAATGTACTTGATTTTCTCAGCTTTCCCAACATACCTGCTAATGCTTTTTCCATCTCAAGTTATTCTAATTCTATTCCAACATACACAACAAGTTTAATTATCTACACAAAAATATGGTAACTTCTAATCTTATGAAATAATAAATGACAATGCACCATCATTAAAAATAGTCACATATCCAATGCATGGAGAACACTTATGCTATGTAATTCCTTTTTTCTTTTTTCGTTCTTTAAAAAAAATGAATCAAGATGTCTAGCAGAGGAGAGGGGGGAAAAACTCTGTGAATTACTTTATATTATTTAAATCAACCTTAAATCAACTTGCCCTATAGCTCTTCACTACAGAACTGTCATATAGCCACAAAATCGCCACACATGACAAACTGTGAGGTCGAAATGAAAGAATGGGTGGAGGGAAAGCATTCTTGTGTCATTTCACAATTTTGGGGAGGCTCCAGAATGTGGCACATTTTTTGTCAGTATGTATTTACGCTCTGCCTTTTTAGGTGGAGAAGTCCAAAGGCAACATTTCTTATTTGAAAATGTGTTTCATGGAAAGTTCTTCAGAACCCTGTGGTTAACTTTGCTGCAACTTCTAACTCCTTGAAACCTGACTCAAGACATCACCAAATATTGCGAATCCTCTGACATGTAGCTGTGTTAAAATTCTTCAGTAAAAAAACTCCCAGACATTGTGGTTACAGGGATAAACGGTTTATGCAAGGGCTGCCCCTTCTAAGTAAGAATTCCCACTGCCTATGAAGCCAATAGGAGCGTGTGCGACACTGAAGACCTGTGACTCCTTCCTTCTCTACCGCCCTGCCACCTGCTTTCCCATCAAACAGAAAAGGGACCTCTGAGGGGCAAATCAGCAACCTTGCTACTGGATTTCAAAATGTTCTTGTGGTTTTCTTAATGTAGATTCATATTTATAATCGATGATACTTTTTTTGATGGAGGTATTGTTTTTCTTTGTATTGAGGTATAGTTGGTTTGCAATGTTGTGTTAGTTTCTAATGTACAGCATAGTGATTCAGTTACACACACACACACACGCACATATGTATACCCTTTTTCCTAATAGGTTATTACAAGGTATTGAATATAGTTCCCTGTGCTGTACAGTAGGACCTTGCTGTCTATCTGTTTGATATATACTAATACATATAATTAGTATCTGTAAGTCCTGAACTCCCCATTTCTCTCTCCACCCCCGCCTTCCCCTGTAACCACAATTTTGTTTTGTGTCCATGAATCTGTTTCTATTTTGTAAATAAGTTCATTTGATGATTTGTTTTTAAAAAAGGCACATGCTTTCCTGCCTTGCAGTTTTGACCTTCCTAAAAGATCACTTCCAAATCCCAGGAGGATTACACATCAACAAAACAGTAGTTTGAGATCCCGTCTAAACGTGGGTGCATTTGTGCTCAGAGGCTTCCCATTAAATCCCTGTTTATATCGTGAATCCAGTCCGAGAGCTCTCCTGCAATATCCCAGGGCAGGCCCAGCAGTCGGAGGCTCTGGCACATAGTTCTTTCCTCCTCGTTGGGAATTGCCCTTCCTTTTGCTTTTGATTCTTCCTTGAAACCTTTCTAGTGTTTAATTCAAAACTCCAATTATTTCCAAGAGGACTCTAAAAACATCTTAGAGTAGGCTTGTGTCACAGGACAGACAACTTCCTGGCCCCCATAAATATTTACTTTCAAAAGTCGAGATGAGTGATCAAAAGAGAAAGCTCACATTGGAGCTCCACGTACCACCAGTGCTTGGAAAGGGAAGCCCCTTAAAAACATGCGCTCCTCAGGGAGTCGGGGGTGGGATCTGAGGATCTCAGCTTTATGTCAGGAGCAGGAGTTGGTAACTTTGATCCTCCTTTTCCTAAACCTGACTCTTTTCCCTAAACACTGGCTGTTTCACTACACGAGAGTCACTCCACCCTCTTCTGCTTTAAAATTTTGTTGAAGGTTACTAAATATAAAATGGATAAACAAGTTTAAATTATATAGGACGGGGAACTATATGCAATATCTTGTAAGTAACTTACAATGAAAAAGAATATGAAACTAAATATACGTATGTTCATGTATGACTGAAACGTTTTGCTGCACACCAGAAATTAACACAACATTGTAAACTGACTATACTTCAATAACTAAAAAAAAGATTTTGTTGAAGATACATTTTTGTCAAAATTCATCAAGCTGCACACTTAAGACCTGTGTGTTTCACAGTATGTACTTCCATTAAGAATAGGGGAAAAAAGAAATGAAAGGATGGAAATGCATATCAATATTTTTTAAATAATCCCATAATGAAATGTCCTAAAAAGAAATACTAGTCCCAGGCAGCTGGAGGAGTCTCACTAGACTTTCAGGAAACCTATCACTCCAATCCATGCAGACTCTTCCAGAGAAAGAAATAGGGAAATACTCCAACTCAGGCAGACAGTATACCCCTGACACCACCAAAGCCCAATCAGAAAAGGGAATTTAAAGACCAAATCCACTCATGAAACAAAACCCACTCAAAAAAATAGTAGCATAACCAAGGCCTGTTGTATATGCCAAAAAAAAAAAAAATGGAAATGATGGAAAATCATTCTTTGGATTCAGTTCCTGTAACCAACTGTCCAATACAGGACACAGAGGCACTGTGAAGCCAGAAGAGAAAAAACTCTGAATTTCCACAGAGAAAAAAGCTGACGACCCACTTGAGTGTGGAAGTGAAACCAAGTGCTTAAAACTAGGCCCTGCGTCCATCTCGCGAGCAGCAGCGGGCGCCGCGCGCGTCAGGGGCCCTGCCCGAGTCTGGATGTGAGTCTTGGAGCCACCTTCTCTACGCTGGGGGCGACGGACTGCTCTCCCACCGACAACACTAACCAAAGAGCTTCATTTCACACCTTTGCTTTTCTAATTTTCCACCTTCGGCTAAAAATACTGCTTTTTGGGTGAGATTCAACCAAAGCACGATCCCCCGAAGCAAAGGGAGCAGTGGCGAATAAGAGCCCTTGCAGGGGCCTCCGGGCAAGCTGGCTCTTCTGTTTATATTTCCAGCCTCGTTGGAAGACGGCCCCGAGCACTTTGGCTGGGGGCGGGGGGGGCCGTTTCCAATGCTCTGGTCTCATTTTCACACAAATACTCCTCCGCAAAAAAATAAAAAATGAAAAATAAAAAACTGCGGCGATGTTGAGGGTCATGGCAGCCCCCATCCCGGAAGGGCAGGAAGACCTAGAGGCAGCTTTCACCGTCCCCTTTTGCTGACCTCAGGGATCTTGTCACTATTTACTCATCCCACGAAGTGATGATGAAAGTAAAATATGGTTCATTACCCATGTGCTTCTCTGGCAACTGCTGATCTCTTCAATTTGAAAATAATTCTCCCCTGCTCCAGCCTAGGATGGCCCCACTGTGTGTGCACGGATACACACACACACTCCTAATAACATTATCTCATTTACTAGCTCTGTTTATTGACATATGGGGTTCAGTACAGACCACCTGGAACTCAGCCTCCAGCCCCTTCTCTTTCAGGCACATCACAGAGCTCAGGGCTTGTCCAGAGTTTTAGGATTTGGTTTTTTGTTTGTCATCTTGGCACTGGTGCTCGATGAAGACATCGCGCTGTAACCAACGAGATTTACGGTTCGGGACTCACTCAGCAGACCCAGATTCGGCTTTGGCTTTGCCACTTCACAGCTGGCCTCGGGCGCATCTTCTAACGATTTTAGGCCTCAGTTTCCTCATTTGTAAAATGTGAGGAACACCAGCCTTGCAGGATGGTGGGAAGGTCAGAGGCAGAGAGAATAGACAGAGGTTACAGGGGATGCTTAGGGCCTGCTGGGCCACCCTCACCCTTTGCTCTAAACCAGTTTTACCAAAGTAAAAATACAGACAGACCTTGGGACAGAACTAGCTACCTGACCTTGGGCAATCCACGTAACTCTCTCAACTGCGCTTTCCCCATCTGTAAAATGGGGACAAGTCAGCATCTGCCGCCTAGAGCCGGGAGGATAAACTAGGACGGTGAAAGCAAAAAGACCCAGCGCTGGGCCTGGTTCGTGCTGAGCCCCAGCATCTCAGCCTCTGTTATTTTTTCCTCGATTCCAAGTTGCCAGCACAAGGGCTTGTTTCTGGCAGCTCTGTGCTCACCTTCCCGGCTCCCCGCTCACGCAGGGATTCCTCTGCCCATGAGCTCCCTTCCCAGCAGCCGGCCCCACCCCCACTCTGGGCAGCTCTGCTCCCCATCTCCAGATGAAGCGAAAATCTGGTAAATATTACACTTACAAGGTAACAGGTCTGGAATGCTCGGCATCCCAGGCGGAGCGCAGTTGCTTCTTGGCACCCAGACACATATATGCTGCAGCCCAGGGCCAAACTGCATTTGGCTGCTTTGTGCAATTCAAATAAAGATCTTCAAAATCCTCCAACTCTATAAACATTTGTACTGTTTGCTAATCAAAGGGGTGAGTTTTTAAAAAAAAAAAGCCATCTGAAGAGAGCTGGGCATGCTGACGGCTCTTTTCAGTGGAGACCCGCAGGAGTGCTGGGGTCCACGCACCGTGTAGGTTTCCAACATATAAATGATTTCCATACTTTGGGCCAAGTGGACCCCACTTTCAGAGTGGACTGCCTTTCCCTCAATGCACAGACCTAAGCGACTTTCATTCCGGGTGTTGGTGCCTAACTTAGCCATTACACCACCCTGCTGCTTCAGTGTCACGTGGTTGGTGATTGACTCAAGCTTCAATGAACAGGAGTGAGGCATGATGACAGTGGCAACTATGGTGGCGGGGGAGAGGGGTGTGCTGGCTGGTCCACATTTTAGCTATTGATCTTGGGAGTGATTTAAACTCTCTGCCTTGGTTTTTTTCTTACGTGAAATGGAGAAAAGAATAACGCCTATCTATTATTGCCAGGATCAAATGAATCAGTTTCTCCAAAGTGCTTAGCAGAAACCTGGGGTAGAAGCGGCACTACCTTAGTAGAAGGAATAAATATTATTATTATTGCTGCTGCTGTTATTGTTATTATGGACCAGATACCAAGTGTGAATAAACGAAACTAGTCAGAGATCCTTAGCAAAGAGTAACTGGCTCCTCCGATAAGTAAAAGAAGTTAAGCACAGTTGAACGTATGTGAATTCACTTCTCTCCATTACCTGGAAGCAAGGAGAGGAGAGTGGTAAAATTAGATGATATCATAGCCAGCGACTTCAACTTTGGCCTTCGCTGATTCGGATGAAAGAACTGAACTTCCCGTGGTCAAGAGAAGAGATAAAGGAGACGGTTTTCAATTGGCTTCATCTTGCCTTCCAGAGACCTAACCTCAGAACTTTTAAATAAAACCTCCCCCTAAATAGCAACCTTGAGAAGAAATGTGCGAGCTGGCTGGGAGCACGAGGCAGGTCAAAGAAAGGCGCACCATTTTCCCAAGAACACAGAAAAAAGTGCACCTTCTCCTGGTCTGCTTTGACAGTTAAAGGTAATTGTGGGTCCCGATTTCCCCTCTGGGTGACGGAACGTCATGTTTCAAGGACTTCCGGGATGACAGCTGGAGTCTGCTGGCAGACTCCCCTCTAGCTTCGCCAGCCAGGGAAGTGGCTGCTCAGGCTGGTAGCAGCCGCCAAGTCCAAAGGGTGAGTGGAGGGGAGGGTATAGCTCAGTGGTAGAGGGCATGCTTAGCAGGCATGAGGTCCTGGGTTCGATCCCCAGTACCTCTGTTAAATAAAAAATAATAATGACAATAAATAAAATGAATAATATTACCTCCCTCCTAAAAAATTTTTAAAATGGTTAAAGTGGTAAAAACAAAAACAAAACAAAAACAAAACAAAACAAAAAAACAAGGGCCAGCAGGTGAAGGCTGTCTCTGTCCTCTGCACACCTGTCTGTCTATCACCCTCCTCCTCCTCCCCTCTGGCCTCCCCAGGCAATCACAACTCCTGCCTCAGGTCCCTTCTGTGTAAGAACAGAAGGGGAAAAGCACTACAAGATACAGAATGGATCAAAACGAAGGAGGTGATGGCTCAGAGGCCTCAGCATTCACTATACAGAGGAGACAGGAGGAAGGCAGAGTTTTATGAGGAAGAGAGAGGGCAAGACTGTTTACTCAGGAAGGCCTTCTGGACCTCAGGCCACCTCCTCTGGAAACATCTATCCTGCATACCCATGACCCCAGGCAGAGTTTCTCCCTGGCCACAGCCACCCAAGGGACAAGGGACAGGATGGGGCTTCCCAGGGGTCAGGCGTGGGGCAAGCTATACAACACAGGAACAGGCAACCAGCACAAGACTGGGACTTTCTGTTCTTTGTACTTGGAGAAGCATAAGTCTCTCTCCATATAGAGTTTATTGAGGGGAGGAGCACAAAACAGAATGAATCACAGTGCTGATTGGGGGCGGGGACGGTGGGGAGGGATGTCCTTGTGGTTAACCGCATTTTACTGGGGTTTTTTATTGATTGCAGTTGTATTGAAAGAGACATGACTCAGACATACCATATCTGAAGCCACGTAAAGCGCTGGATTCTAATGGAATTTCAATATACGAGAGTGTCAGGAACTGTACTCCGAAATGTGAAAAGTTTCACTATCAACACAGACATCATTTCCTTCTGTCCTTTAACAGCTGAAGGAGACGCTAACTTTCCTCCTTCCCTTTTCACACAGAGGCGGTGGCTACTCCAGGACACATATCTGTTGCTCTATGTACGACATGGATCACTTTTTTAAAAAGTTGGTCTCACATTCAGGACTTAGTCACATTTTAGAATGATCTTTGTACGGAGGATTTAAAAATCAAACTTTAATAAATGAAGAGGTATCTTATGTTCCTGGATGGGAAAATGAAATCTTGTAAAGATGTTAAAAAAAAAAAAAAAGAGTTGGTTTCATTAACCAATCACCTTGTCTTCGTGCTTCCATTGGCCTCGGCTTGTAAATATCATTCAGCAACTTTTTGCTGTTCTGCTTTGTGCAAGGCAGTTGGTGCACGTGACCCCCAGTGCCTTCCTCTGGGCTGTCTGTGCTGCTTCTTCCAGAAGGGACCCATCCCTAGTCTCTATTTTTTGTCCAGCTGTGTGATTCAGGTAGCAAGCCCTTGAGACCCTGTATGCTTGGCGGATATTTACTGAATTAAATTAAATAAAACAATATTTTCCGCATCATTGTTTTATCATTTATCATTTCATCATTTTCAGGGACAATCCAGGAAGGAATTAAATTAAAATAACAAGGGGGACGGAGGTATCCCTTAGTTGGAGAAATAGTCACTAAAACACATGGTCCTTTTAGGCAAGTCCTGAGAGTTTCGAACCCTCCTGACAAGACATAGGATGGCATTCTGCCTTATTAACGTCTACCAATTTTTAAACAGTATCTCCAGTATCATTTTCCTCTGGTAGAAATTGGTACCACTTTTAATTTTTTTTCCTAAGTTTTCGAAAATATATCTCACTTGCTTTTCTCAATGTATGGTAACTTGATATTAAAAACATGGGCTGGAATTTCTGGGTTTCCTTTGGTTCTCAGAACACAAAAGCAAGAACATTAAAATCTTCACTGATCACCTTGAAATGAATGAATGATTGAATGAATGAATAATTCATTCGCTCCCTACCACAGGCAAGGCATTTTTATGTGTTAATTTCTTTTTTTAAAAGTACCATTAGAGAAGCTTATTTTTCAAAATTAATTCTTATTTTCAAGAGAAAAACGAGGTTCAGAGAGGGTAACTGACTTGCCCAATATTTCATAGTCAGGATTTTACCCAGGGTTCTCCTTGATGCAAAGCCTGTCTTTTCCTTCTGTTATATCACAGACTAAGTGTCACACTTAAGAGTCATCTTTGGCTCATGTGTGAGTCACTTTCTTGGCTTATCAACAGTAAGCTGGGATCAAAACAACCGAAGGCTGACATCCTCACAAAGTTTAAAGGAAGGGACCACCGTCTGTTATAACAAAGCAGAAGAAACAGAGAGGCCCATTATATGAACTCGTCTGTCTAGACAGATGACTAAACAGGGGTCCCTCCAGGGTTAGACTTGAATTTCCTCTGTTCAGCCTGTTGGATATTTAGTAATAAAAAAAAAAAATGCTGAAAGGCTGTAGGACTAATCTGAGCCCTCCTCCACTACCCAGAGAGTAGTTTAAACATCATTTCAGGGCAGACTGCATGTGTTAAAAGTTTCAAGCAGAAGTTAGATTGCGACAAGATGAGCCCTAAAAATACTTGTGCTGTCTGGCTGAGGACCTAAGAACAGAGGCCCGACTGGCCCTTTGTAACTCCAGTGACAGCAGCTTGAACTCACAGAGGGAGCAGGGGCTAATCCAGGTGTCCCCATGGGACCATCCATGGCAAGAATGCATCAAAGTTGGCCTTGTCTTCCCTATGGGCTGGCAAAGAGCTTCTCTCCTGCTCTTGGTGGGCCCTGGGGACTAATTATTAATTCATCATTTATAACACGAAACATACTACTGAGAGTAAAGAAAAAATCAGGATCCTTTCATCAAGGCTGAGAAATATAAACAGAGGTTGGCGATAATAAGATTTGTTTTAACCCTATTAATATTGCTATGCTTAGTGTACAAAAAGCTCCCCCAGGTAGGAATTAAGAGTTGGCTAACAGACCAAGTGGCCTCTTGGGAGCAGACCAACAGACTAAGACCTTGCTTATTTCCCAAGAAGTCCTTAGCAATATGCAAGGTGCTATTTCTATGAATATTTGCAAAATTCATTCACTCCCTCATTTATCAAATTTTTATTGGATGCCTCGATCTGCAACATTCCTTCAAACATATGCGGACAGATAGGATGGCCAGGAACTGGGGGTGGAATGTCTAAAGCCTTGGCCCAGTACCATTCTGATCTCTTAATAGGCATTGAAGGGTTAATGAAGCAGTTTGAGTAAGAACTCAGATTTACTAGCTTGCAAAAAAATAAACAAACAAAAAAATAATTTTAAAAATTAAAAAAATAAGAAAAAAAAAAGGTTGGTCCTATCTAGGGAGCAAAATGAGAAACATCCAGATTTGACGTTGCACACCTCAGGGATTACCCAGTCTGGACCAGAGAATCACTTAAGGATGCGTCATACTTCACACGAGGTCATGCAAGAAGAAACCATCTCCATCCCACAAACGAGGAACACAGAAGGATGAGCGAAACTCTGAAGCCGCTACCTAATTTTGATATCTGCGTTCAAGACCCTGAGTTCTGCTGCCTGCCTTGAATTTCCAGAGGTTTTTGTGAGAGAAATACTGGACTTAAAAGAAAGAAAAAAAGGAAGACATCCAAACATATCTTTTTTCCCCTCCTTCAGAAAAGAATGATTTCCTTATCACACAGATAACGTATTTGCACTCAGTGAATTCTGACACCTCATCCTTTCACCCCAAATCTTCTTGTTTATATTTAAGTTTATCATCTTAGGGGAGCGATTGATTCGATGAGCTTTGGAACCAGACAGACCGAGTTCAAGCTCTGGCTCTGCCACTGAGTAGCCGTGTGACTGTGGGGAAATTACATGATGTCTGCAAGCCTCGGTCTCCTTATCTGGAAAACGGAGAATAACAAGTGTTTCTCTTCTAGGGCTAACATAAAGATTAGCCCAGTGCCTAATTTAAGTATTCAATAACTGGCGGCTCGTGGGATCATTAGTATTCATCTTGTTACTACTAAAGACAGAATCCACCTTCATCTATCAACACCCTCACTCAGACATTTGCCTTTTCTTCATACAGAAATTCACTCATATTATAACGTGGATGGCTAGACAGAAAATCACGGTAGCAAAAGCTCCGTTAACTCCCAAAACAGAGGTTCTCAATTCTGGATGCACATTAGCATGCCCTGGGGAGCTTTTGTAAAACAAGATGCCAGGCCCCACCCCTCACCAACTGAATCAGAATTTCTGGAGGCGGACCCCAGCCTGGACGTGCGTCAGTCACCTCCCAGCTGATTCTCGTGCACAGTGGGGTTGAGCACCTCAGCACTAGGACGACCAAGGAAAGACCACAGCCCCGAGGGTCCACGGTTCCAATAAGGGATCTGAGGGCTCTGATATCTGAAGCCCAAGTCCACGCTTTTGCCATGGTACCAGTGGACCTAGTGGGTAAACTGGTGCTTCCCCTGTTTAGTTTCCAACAATCAGTCTGCTCTCTCCCTCACAATAACCCTCCAGTAAACCATCCCCGAAGCCGCAGTGGCCGCAGTGCCCCCAGGGAGCTGCCCTCCCACTCTCCCGCACATGCACAGCGGACGAGGTAAGTAGCAGTCTTGAGAAAACAAGAAACACAGACCAGGAAAATAGAGAAGCAACCCCCGCGGCGAATGTGAACACATCCGAGTCAGCTCCACTTCAGAGCAAGGAGCCAGTCCAGCCGAAGATTAGAAAAATATGGTCTGACCGTTTAGATTTCACAAGGATCCAAAACCAATTTAGAGTCCAGTCGGTGGACAAAGTTCACATTCAGCAAAACAGCTTCAGCAGTTGCATCAGCCACACAACAGGGCAATTCAGAAACACAGATGTCCAGCCATGTGCAAAACAATGCTTTCATTTTTTTTTTTTCCTGCTCTTTCCCACCGCTGACCCCAAGCGCAGGATGGAAAAGCTCAGCACCTGCTACTAAGAATAGGCTGTGGTGACGACGACAACCTCGCTGGCACCAAGTTGCCCAGCGTGCTCTGGGGCGCTCCGGGCGGACGGATGGATGGATGGCGCTCCCTGTCTTGAGAGCTGCACAGGAGATGCCCCAGGCCAGGCAGGGCTCCTCTCCAGTTTTCTCACTGGACACAGTGAGAAGGAGGCTGAGTCTAAGCCGTCGACCTGACAGGTCATTGTCAGGAGACGAAGGTTCAGTTTAGACAGAAGTCTAGGGAACCACATGGCGTGCGATATTTATATCATTAAACTGGCAATGGAACTCACACAAGAGAGATAAGAAATAGGGAAGTCATGGTCCCTCTAGCGAACAGCGAAGCATCTGTGGACTTACAGTCTCATGGAAACTCAGCCTATATCCTTACTATGAAGAACATCTACCAGACATGCCGGGCATGTCAGGACCACGGAAGCAGCCTGAGACCCTAAGGCTAAGGGATATGACTACATGTTTTGGAGGTAAGCCTGAGTTCCAGAGCTTCCCTGACATACATAAATTTCACATAACACATCAGGACTTGCTTCCTAAACCTACTGCTACCTACTGTGCCTTCGACATCAAACAAACCTTTCTCAGTTGGAGGAACAAACAAGTCAGATACAAAAATGGAGAAGGACATTTATGTCTGTCTTATAAAGTCACCCTACTAATTATTTAGTAAATATCCATTGTAAAGCTCCTCATAATCCCACAGATAAAAGCAATACTGTGGATCCAATCATGGCATATCCACAACACAGAAAGGTGGTACCACAGGAGAAATCCTTCTTTCTCCCCCAACTCCTCCGCCTACACTGTAGAAGACTATCATTCGTTCAAAATGGGGTCTGTCCTTCTCCCATGGGCCCACTCCCACATGGACCCTTTCTTGTGCCCCTTCCTGTCCTATTGGCTTGGCCCCATGTGGGTGGGGGTAACTGCCGCATCTCATGAGGTCCAGACAGAGGTCAGCATGCCCAGGTTAGACGCTGTGCCCTCAGCCTGAGTCCCACAACAAAGTGTCACGGGGCAGAGCCACAGCCAGCACACAAATCCAAGTACGATGTGAGTATAATTTGAGAGAGAGATCCATCTTGGCGATGTGCCCTTGAGATGAAGAAGGAAAGCTCTAGATCGTGACCTTGAACTTGTGAAATAATGTCATTCCACAGAGTTCCATTATGTCACAGCACATCGTGGTGCCATGGTGTTCTTATGCAACAGGTCCATTATGGCTCCTGACTGTGTCAACTTTGAATAACAGATACTTGATACAATGATCTTGCCCTGTTCTCCAGCCTCAGTATTTCAAAGTGGGTCTCCTGTAGGAACACACCAATTTTTTTTTCAAAGACTGCTAGGTGCTTCTGCTGTGTCCTGTTTCATCGAGATGGTAGTCACTCGAGCTCACAGAGGAAGAAAAGGACATGACAGGGCCAATCTCCTCCTTCCAGAAAACATAAGCAGCTTCCGATTGCTACTGGGTAACTGCCAAACCATTATTTCAAAGGTCATCTTTTTAAGCAGTGAATACCGCCTCCCACACGAAGGCTTCCCTGACCTCTCTAAGGCAAATGAAGCAGTTCTTTTGACCTCTCACACCCTTACTTGTAATCAACCACATGGTGCTGGCTCTCGCTTTTGTTTGTCTGCCTGACCTTGTCACTCAGCTTTAGGGTCCTGAAGACGAGGTCTATGCTGCGTTCCTCCCTCTGTGGACAGAGCTAGTCCCCTGGTCCACAGGAGAGTCCAGGGACGTGTCTCGTACAGATGGATGAAGGAGTCAGATCTACATCCCAGCGTAAAGTCTTGCTGTTCAAAACTTAAAAATTAGAAAGCAAACTCTCATCCAACAGAAATGCTTTCTGACTGATAAGAGACATAGTTTTACAAATTCCCTGGCTCATGACCTCACTTCAAAGTTTAGGCAAAGGCTCTGGGCACAGCTAGACAGATCCAAAGACCCTTCCAAGCCCAACTTTCCACTTCACAAAGGGAGGGGCAGTTAGTTTGTCAGTCTCCGAGGCCAGCTGTGGTCACCTATGAGTTTGGTGCCATGTGTCCCTGGCCACTGAGCGGAGGATGGCTGTGACTAGGCGTTACGGCAAGTACGACCTCCAACAGCTGCCATTCCTCACTTGTCAGCACAAGATGTGAGGCCCAAGCGGTTATTTTCATACACAGAAGGGTGCAGAGAGCTTCTTTCCAGAAAGGAAGGGGATGGGTTGCCAATGACTTAGGAGTATTCATTTAAAACAAGCAAAAACCACAAAAAAGAGATTCTACATATAGAACCCACTTGGAGCCGGCCAATCGCATTATCTGCTGAAGAATGAACTCAGCACAAGGGAGGTCTGTTTGAAATTCTTGGTGCAGCTTCACTTAGAAATACAGCTGCAAAGTGCCTTTCTGGGGGTGGAGTTGGGGCGCATATAGCTCAGCGGTACAGCGTGTGCTTAGCATGCACGAGGTCCTGGGTTCAATCCCCAGAACCTCCATTAAAAGAAAAAAGTAAATAAATAAACCGAATTGCCTCCCCCATCCAAAAAAAAAAAAAAGTGCGTTACAAAGGTCTTCTCACTGGACTCTGTGCTCCTACCTTGGTCACCTGGGGACTGTTCTCAACTTAAGAGCCACAGGAACCCCTTGGCTAAAACCGCCCTTCTCCCCCTTTGATTCAGAGGAAAAGCCACCGACTTTACCATGACCTAGAAGGCCCCATCTGACCCATCTCTCATTCTCTCTCTAACCTCATCTCCTAGGGTACTCTGGATGATCCTTGAGTCTGCCAGGAATGACAACGTCTGTCCCCTCTGCCAGAAATGCTCTACTCCACACAGCCCCAGGCTGTCCTCCGACCTCCTTCAAGGCTCTGTTTACATGTCACCTCTTAACGAGCCCTTCCGTGCCCCGCCCACCAAAAACTGCCACTCCCCTCCCCACCCCCCAAGTCTACTCTACTTTTCTCCACTGTAACATTGATCAGATTCCACCATTCTTATCTCATCTTTTTTAAATTAGTCAGCTCTCTTCTTTCTCCCAAAATGTGAAGCTCCCCCAAGGGCAAAGTTTTTCGCTGTTTTATTCACTGATGGTATTCACTGGTGACAGTCACACAGCATACAGTAAACACTGTGGAGTGAAATATGAATATGAATCTTCATCCCACGATCTCTGCATGCATTTGACATTTATCTTCAAACTACATCTATCTTTGTAGTTAACGTAGAGACCTCTTAATGGAAGGCTCGTAGGGTTGTAGAATTAAGACTATCAGTCATTCTTGCCATACTTCAGTAGCCCTGTGGGCTGTTCAGTGACCCAGACCACATAGAAGAACTGGTTATTCCTCTAGTGTGATGGTCAAAACCACAGTCCTTATAGAAGACTGGGTCTAGATGGTTGGATTCCAAATACTGGATGGTTCCCAAACAACATAAAAGTATCAGGAGGTATATAGGCTTGCACAAAGAAAATACCAACTGATTTATCATTAACTTTTCTTTTTAATATCTGGGTCAGATTCTCACCTGCTCTCATACATCTGGTTGAGAAAAGCAGTATTTAGAAAGAGAAAACTGCAGTTCCTTGCAGCTGAATTTGGCTGAGATCGTCAAGTTTACATTCCATTGTTGGCTAGATCCTTACCCCATGGAATGTCTCAGAACAGGATTCAGGCCATGCAGAGGTCAGCAGTGCTTCGACCAAACACTCCCTCAGCAAATTAAACATTATACACTGACTTACACATTATACGTTATACGCCACTTAAGACACGTGAGTTTTGCAAAGCCCCTTGCCAATCCACAGCTGGGACGCGAATGGAGGATCTCACTCCCACGCATCACCTTCAGACTAGGCTCCGACACGCCCGTGTGATCATTTACTTGCTGGCACACTCGTGGCCCCCTCTGTGGAGAATGGAGGGCCAGGGCTACGTGTGATCAGTGTGGTTAACCTCAGATCTACCTTGGTATCTGTAAGCACTGGGGAAAATGGAGAGCACAGGGTGAAACCTCAGCCCTGCATGGCTTCAGGATCTCACACTTGCAGGACCAGCTGATCAAACAGAGGCCCCGCTGGACCTGCGCCCTTGGTGCTGAAGGACTGCGAGTAAACAGCCCGGCAGGATGAGAGCGCGCGCGCGGCCTGAGCTGCAGAGAGACCAGCCTCCCCTGGGAGCCTCCCGAAGGGGCGGCCCCTCGGCTCCACCCGCCCCAGTGGTTCTGACCCTGCAGGGCTGAGACAGGCCAGGGAATCTGCTTCTTAGGACCCTTCGGGATGCACAAATGGCGGCCACCTTTTGAGAAGCCCATCTTTAAATCTCAACCAAGCTAGTGAAAACCATCTTGCTCAGGAAATGCTTGAAAAACAAAGTTGAATCCACCTTCATGGCTTTTGACCTGTTCCTTCATGGAGAGGCTGTCCCTACCGCTTATCGATTCCCGATTCTGATGTCTTAGGAGGAAAACCTTCAGGCAGGTTAACCTCATTTTGCCCTACGTTTTGGGGGAGAGTGAACTCAAAGGCAGCAAAATGATGTAGCAGCTGCATGGCCTGGGAGGAGCAGGACAACTTCTTCCTCCAGGGGATTGTACTTAAAGCTGATGAAGCGTCAGCACTGCCAGTCCAGCCATCAGGGTCAGGACGCGCTGTGATCAGCTACGCCCAGGTTGCGGAGGGACTGAGAAAAGCCAGGGGCGCCACAGGTCCCACACACCCCGCGGCCGCTCCCAGCATCTCCTTGGAACGAGAGGCGGTTCACACAAGGTGACAGGGATGGCCCTTGAGCTGCTTGGCACAGGCCAGACTCCACTTAACGAGTGTTCAGAATCACACTCAGCATGGAGAAATTCACCCTGACCCTGGACGCCTGCCCCCTGGCATGTGCTCACTTACATTTTTACTCAATTACTATTTCTAAGAACAGAAACAAAAAAAAAAAAAAAGAAAGAAAGAAAGAAAGAAAATGCAGAGCCCCACTGCTCAGCAGTCTTGCATGGAAGGTCTGGAAGGGTCCATGGGGTTTGCTCACAGGCGCGGAGCTAGGTAGGGCCAGAGAGCCTCCCGTTGTCCGGGAAGCCGGGTATCTTTCTCCCCGGCCACACCCTCCGAGGCACTCCTGATTTTCCCAGACTTGGAGGAGCAGGGTGGGTTTCCAGAGGTTTTTTTTTTTTTTAACCAAAGAAAGAGGGAAACTTGCAGGGATTCAGTGACCGAAAATAACCCCAAGTGAGAAGGCGGGTCTGAGAAGGGAAACCAGGCAAGGAACTAGGGTAGGCAGGCCTCTCAACTTGCTTACTGGGGAGGAAAAGATGAAAAGGAAATTAGCCCAAAGTAGTAGATAAGAGAAGTAGAAAATTAATAAGACAGGATTCCCAAGGGAAAGCAAAAGGAAGACCAAAAAAAAAAAAAAAAAAAAAAAAAAAGAAGGTGGTCTCTCTGGTGTGCTGGAGGGCCCAGGGCCAGACCTGAATTCAGATTCTGGTCATCAGTGAGCTTGGTGGCAGAGGACCAGGCATTTACCTCTCCAAGCCACAGTGTCCTGACAAGTGGGGGTCGTCCCCCTGGGCCTCCCTGACCGCCCAGCATGGGGCGGATGAGGATGACGGCCTTAAGTCCCAGGGACATAAGGGGAAGTCAACAAATGTTTTCCTTCTCTCATCCCCTTCCCTTGTCTTTTCCAAAAAGCTGGTGAGAAAAAAAAAAAATCAGACAATTAACTCCTGGGTTTAAACAGTGAAATAAAATACAAATTTAGAGATTAAAAACAAAAAACGAAAGTCTCGTATCGTCTATCACACAATAAGTAGCTTTAAAAGCACAGATTACACCGTTTACTCTTTTGATTCACATGGCAGCTTCCAGCCACTCTGACGCTTCCTAGATGAAAATAAATGTATATTCTCAATAAATCCTTTTTTTTTAAACCCCAGCTTAGGCCACTATAAACAAACTATTTCTTTTCTTGATTCCTTGACTCCTAAGAAGCAAGGTTAGGTCTGGTAAAGGGCACAGAAGGGGAGCAGAGCGAACCAGACATCTGCTAGGCTAATAAAGACATTTCCTTTGTCCTTATGCGGGACCTCCACCGGTATTTAGAATCCATATAATACAAGCTTCCTCAGGGCCTCAAAAATGCGAGTGACCCAGTATCCGGACAGCAGTCCATCTTCTCCCTTCCTGACATGGATCAGGGACCACTGGGCCAGAGCTCTGGAGTGTCAGGGTCAGCTAAGACCTGGTCTTGTCTGTGGGCTCACTACCCAGCATACACTAAACGCTGGTACTTAATAAAAGTTGGCTGAATTTATGAATGTTCTAAATCAGAAAGGGGTGAGACCTCCGGCTTCGGTGGCCCCCAGCCTAACCTGTGGCCTTGGCCCTGACGAGTCTGCACCTGTTCTGATGGTCATGGCTAAGTGGTCTGAGCAAATGGCCAGCTCCCAGGTTCAGTCAGCTGACGCCTTGCCCACAACCCCATTTTCTCATGCAACCCAGAAATGGCAATTTGCAGGTGGCAAACCATGGCATCCGCATGACTTTCCCACAGGCCTCCCGCCAGAACTGCCAAGGAGAGAAAATCTCCCTCTCCCTTTCAGTTCAGTACCAGAGACATTAATTGAGCAATTGCTCTATGCCAGAAATAAGAACATGGATTCAAGGAAGACACCAAAAAAAGGACCCTTGACATCCTGGCCAGACTGTTCCACCCTCCAGAGAGCATCCTCCAAGGGGGCCAGGAGACGAATCTGTCCATCACCTGGTAACCCCAGGAGCACAGATCTCAGATACCCACAACCCACTGCGATCAAGTCATCATAGGACTTCAAAGCATTCATGAGTTTTTCTCATACAAACTCAGACTCCCAAACTGGCGGTCAGCTACAAGGCTGCACATCAGAATTCCACTTCGCCGCGGACAAGTTCCCCACAGGAGACACACACTCAAGATGGATTGCTATCTCTACATCAAATGAGGTATAAAGCAGACGAGTGTACTCACCAAGGTACCCACAGAGCACCTGGGGCTGTCTGGAGCACAAGCTGCCCACTGAGCCAGAGGGTGTTGTAACAACTGGGCAGACAGCTAGGAGTTTTAAAAAGCACAGTCATTAGCTATTTTACTGAGGAGACACCTCGTACAGAGCTACACAAAGATTCAACGCAGAAGAAGGACTCACTGAATGTACTTATTGTTCCCCCAGAACCTGAAGGTCCCTGCTACTCAGGGCCAGGGGACAAGGCCATAAGGGTCTATGAGGGACTGTGGGTTCTAGCCCCAGATCTCCTGGCGTCCCTTCACTTGCAGTCAGGCTCCTGAGTTCAGGGTTCCCTTTAACATATTCTAGCGTTAAAACGACAGTGTGCAATTTACATACCGAAATGGTAAAATAAATACCTTGGCTTACATTAAGGAGGAACAGGGAAGGCCTTGACCTCTTTGACAAAAGACGGCCTTATCTACTAAGAGCGGTAACTGTTTTTCCATTTGTTTGGCCTCCATTTCAGTTTTCTTCAAGCCACCTGTCATGATTTCTAACCCGCACGTGAAAATTCCTTCTCCAATGATCAAAAATTCAAGTGTATGTTGGTTTGGGGCTGCTCGGCTATGGCTTAAAACTCTGGAGCTCCTTGGAATGGATTAAACATATCTGCCCTGGAAGTTATGACATCCTGAAATTCGGAACTTTCTTTAAAACAACAGCAGCAACTAGATCTCGTATATGGCCCACCACATTCTTAGGAGAGAAATTACACCCCAGACACCTCCAGGTGAAGAGAAAACATTGCTGAGTGCTCCAGGGCTGTCCTGTCTGTGGCACAGTCAGTAATAACTATCGGAATTTTGCGCAAGAGAATGTAGACGGACACTCCTGCTCTGTCACTGGGTTTCCTCGGGAAATCTTTTTGAACACGTGCCTTGATTCACCCAAGCCTCTGTTGCTATGAAATGAAGCTGACGTAATGCTGTCCCTGAAGGTTTTTAGAAGATTGCAATGAAACAGTCAAAAGAAACTGATGGATAAAAGAGATCAAGGGACATAATGCTAGGTATGTAACTTATCTGATAGATGAATCGCTGACTGCCTCCTAGGTCAGGCATGAATATGCTTTTTTCCCAGCTCCTTGCATGAAATTTAAAACCCACCTGGCTCCCATTCACCTAAGGTGTGTTACCTGCCTTGCAAACTTCTTTGGACAAAAGAAAAAGGCCTTGAGGTTGTCTGTCTGTCTGTCTGTCTGTCTTTCTATCTCTCTCTCCCAGATTTGTGCCTTTTATCTCTCAATTTGAAAACAGGTAAGGAAGACTTTTTCCGTGCCCTGTAACTCCCCATCTCCAACATTCCGCCCACTGATACGATCCTAGTGATGTGTTCTCACACCTGTGTGGATGACCCCTCCCAGTCGGGGGCCTCTTTAATTGAGACGCGGGACTCGGGCTGGGCCGCGTGGCGGGGGAGACGAGGGCCCTCCACACAGGTCTTTGTAACACGCTGCTATCACGTTGCCACCACATGCCGTCGCCAGCTGACATCTGCTCACACATGTTCTCACCAATAAGCAACCATGTTGTTTATTTTTAGAGCCCTCTCCACAGACTCACAGCGAAGAAAATTCCCTCAAAATAACCCGTCAGCAAAGACAGGAAGCTACAGCCTGGGTATAAACTGTTTGTCACAGGATCAGCAAGTCAAACAAAGTCTTCTCGTTCATAGCTGACCTCTAAGAAGAGATGCTGCAAGTTATCTTAAAGAAAAATCTCAAGGACTATAACCAGAGGAAGGCAGGGGATGCAGAGGGCCGCTTGGTTAGCAGCACATTCTCTCCCAGCGATGGCCCTGTGCGTTTCTTGGGGGGACTTCACTCCTTTTCCTGGGAAACAGCACCTTCTTCAGGCCAGTGGATGTTGTGGTGCAGAAGAGGGATGATTCTATTACCGGAATCCAGTCCCTGCAATCGCCCCAGGTCGCCCAGGGCAAAGGAGGTCGGTGTGCGGACAAGGCAAGGTAACTACTGCCATTTGTAGTTTCCAACCAGCAGTCCTCAAGTGTGCACCTTAGGTTTACTTTCACTCTGCTATCAGGAGACAGTATTAAGATCCTTTCTTTCCTCCTCATCCTCTTTTTGTTGTTGTTGTTTGTTTGTTTTTAAGAAGGGCCAAAGGACAGGGTGCTCGGGTGCAGACTCAGTGCCTCAGAAGTTCAGACCATGAATTGGATGGAGATATAAGTGATGCTAACAGTGATGATTTAGGCCAAAGAAAGCAGCTTAGTTTTTTAAAAATCAATTTTCAACAATCTACGTGTTTGAAGTGGCACTGTGGTTTGGATAAATGTTTTCAGATCAATGAGGTTTGGGGTACCTGCGAAATGCTTTTTAAATGTGAAATGGTATGAAAACTCTGACACATCAACAATCTTAGAGAAATAATAACTTGTAGGGGTATTAGGCACGCCCTAATTGATAATGGGGGACTATGGCTCATATAGGTCATAAGATAGAATAAGTTTGGGCCTGAACATTTTGCATGGGTAATTTACAAAATAACTAAAAGACTATAAAAGTGTTAGGACTCATTTTTGCTCGTGATGGCACAGCCAAGAAATAAAGCAAAGAAACAAAAATGCAGTGTCTTCAGAAGGTGTTTCTGAACTACCTGCTTGAAAATCACCTGACCTTCTTGTCTAAATGCAGTTTTCTGGAGCTCACGTTAAAACTACTGAAATAATAAGGTGGCTGGAGGGTAGGGGACACAGGTTTGGGCATCGGCACATATGATAAGCACTACAGGTGATTCTTCTGCTCGGTGAAATTCAAGAACCACTGGTATAGGCTTTTGTGACTTACAGGTTAGAAAGACTTTTTATAAAATTTCCCTTGACCTCAAAACAATGCAACCAGGTGGATCTAGGAAAACCTATCCTCTCATAAGGGTGGCTCGTTACAAGAATGGTTTTATGTAGTATGAAAGTGTAGACAGAGATCAAGCCATGTTTGCTGCAATGATATCTTAAGGAAGAAGATTAAATGTCATTAAAAAATGCTCCAGTCACCTTCGTGCCAACTCAGTTCCTGCTTCGGCTGCTCTGCATCCCTGCACACAAACATCTCTCGTGATCCTAAAAATTCCCAAGGTGGGGACTATCAGTTCCTCCCAGCACTAGACTGTGAGTTTCTACTCTACTCAGAGAATTCCCAGCCATTGTTACTGAGAAAGGGCCAATGGCTGATCCCCAGTGTATAATGACTGGGGGTCAGCTTGGCTCAGACCCTCTTTCTAGTATCTGAGGACTACTGCCAAAAAGAATTAATGAAATTAGACATGACGCTATGCAGAGTTTCCTTCTTGATTTCTCTGACAGTGGAATTCTTCTGAAATCTGTCTCCCTCCAAGATACACCAACCAGCACCCGTCACCTCGTTCTCTGGAGGAGAAAAGCGCAAGCTGGGTAGGTGGAACAGAGGCCGGCTCAGGACAAGGGTCACAGATCTGACCAGAGACTTCCATTAACACACTTAAGGGGGCGAGGGGTATAGCTCAGTGGTGGAGTGCGTGCCTAGCATGCATGAGGTCCTGGGTTCTGTCTCCAGTACCTCCACTAAAAAAAAAAAAATTAAATACATAAATAAGCCTAATTATCTACCCCCCCAAAAAATTTAAAAATAAAAAATAATTTAAAAAACCCTACACTTAACAACCTGAAGCTTAATACTACGAGGTACAAGTGAATGACTAAATTACTGCTCAGATCAAAATGACTATTCACAGACACACCTTAGGGTGAGAACTGCTGTCTTAGAACCAGAGGAGACAGCCATAGTTCACCTTTGGTTCTGTCTGGCTACTTCGGGTACAACTCCTACCTCTGTTTCTTTCTCCTTAGTTTCCAGAGCCCCAGATGCTAAAGTGTGAGCTTGGATATGGAGTCACTTCCCCCACAGTAAGCCCTGACCAGCCTCCAAGGGGGCAGTTCCTTTACCACATCATCCACCTTCTGCAAAGAAATGTCCTCAGTCTGTGATTTTCTTTTTTTTTCCCCTCCTTCTAAAGTAGAATCAGAATAAGTCATTCACTTTTTTTTTCTTTCTTTTTTTTTTTTTTTTTTGGCCTTTCTCAGTCAGCAGCTTACTGTAAGAGTCTACTATAAAGCAAGCAGAAACGACTTCCATGGTATTATCATTACGAAATCAAAGCAGAAATGAAAATGAGATTAAGTCAATGGATGTGGAAATAAATGACTGAATAAGAATGAACCACCTGCCCCGCGGAAGGAATGACCAAGTTACTGATACATATGGTAGAGAAAGAATAACCCCTGATGAATCTGGTCTCAGAAGTGCTGAATTACCAAGACTGAAATGAATCCAAAATTTAAAAAGTAGGCTGTATTTTCCAGAAAGTTCCCATTTATGTGTTGGCAATAAGGACCATCTTAGTGCTCTTGAAATGCATGAAAAAAATACTGTTTGCTCTTTTAGACAGCGCTTCGTCAGAGATCTGCAAAGACCAATGCGTTTGTGATCGCTTCAGTGGCCTTCTCAAAACCAAACCTTGCATTCTGGTTCCCAGGATGAAATGACCAAGGAGGATTCTTACAACAGCCGAAAGTTATGAATGAACAGCGACTTGTGAGCTAGCCTGTGGAGACAGACACGGTATTTGTCAGGGTGCTGTGGCTTAGATAGGGAAAGCCAAGTGAATGGAGCCACGGTCGAAGTCACATTTTTCCTTTTCTTCCATGAGAATGGAAGGATGCTACAGCCTTTCCTGAAACAAACCACAGCTCCAAAAAAAGCAGTCTTGCTCTCCAACAGCTGCCCCTGACCCTCCCGTCAGAAACACCGTGTCTCTTCCTGCAAGGGATGTCCTGCTTGGTCACCACGGCCACGGAGGCCGCTGGGAAGGCCCGGGGGAAGAAGGGCGCGCTCTCTGTGAACAGAGACGCAGAACAGGCCGGCGTGAGAGCAAACAGCTGCCTGAGGAGGCTGGAAATGCATCTGAACTATTTTCAGAAGGTCTGGGCTTGGCAACATCCAGAAAGCATTTTCCATTTGCTTGAAGTTCCTCAAGTTGTTGTGATTAAAGGAACATCTAAGCCCCACATTTCTGACTTATCAGGCAGAACCAAATCCAAGCGCTCGTTTTTGAGAAGGAAGGGATGGGGCTGGTCCACAGGGAATAGCTTTCTGGCCAGTGCAAGGCTTTCCTTCCTTCTAAGATGCTAGACCCAGTAAACTCCATTCCTCTTGGACAGCAGTGTTTTCTCACACCCAGGAAGTGGTTTCACTCAGTCGCCCCAGGAAAGCCAGGATGTGACTTCCCGCAGAGAGGGTCTTGCTGTGTGAACAGCGGCCCCGGGGCTAGTGTGGCCTCTCTTCTCTGATACCACCTCCCCAGTTTTCATTTCCTCTTCAAACCCTTTGCGATGGTGCCTCCTGACCACCTTCTCCCCTTCCTTCCATCCGTCTTCCTCTTGGAGACTTCTGCTCCCTACTGGCATGTTGTTGCCCAGGTCTGTTTTTCAATGAATCTCCTGACAGCAAAGAAACTGCTGTGGCGGATGCCCGGTCACAGAGGTCTTCCCGAGTCTAATCGTAGCCGCCTGACCTGGCTCAGCCCAGACTCCAAACATCCCAGCTTCCTTCTCAGCACAGACTCTCACCAGGGGGAGGTGATGAGACTGGGGACCTGGCAGGAGGGGCTGAACCAGCCCAGAAGACATCACCCAGAAGCCCCTTCTGCATGTTAGCCTTTGATGGATGACCCCCACCTTCACCCGCATCCCATCCTTTGGTCCTTTGTTGGATTTCAGCCTTTACGGCCCAGAAAGATTAAGAGGTGAGTGCTATGTGACACATGTGCATATCCAGAGAGATCAGTTAACACAATTCCAACTTTTTTTTTTCCTAAAATGTAATTGCCCTTTGAAACAACTGGTAACATCTTGTGATGACCAAAAAATAAAAAATAAAAACTGGATATTCGTGCACTGAGTATGCATAGCAAGACCCCGTGGCTGGAAGGACCATGTGATGTGGACCTCCTGCTTCTGGTGCCAGCGGTGGATACTCCCAGCTTGAGCTCTTAAAGTTGACTAAGCAGAAGCGTTTTCTGAGGCAGATACCATGTCCCAATTAATTTTATTTTCAGTGACTTTCTGGTACAGTACTCTGCTGCGTGCCCAAGGCCTGCCATTCTTCCGCCCCATGAAATTTAGGTGCTTTCACTGATTTTCCATATTTTTCATATTTTAATACTTCTAAAGTCCCAATCCTCGCTTAGCACATTACAATTAATTGGCAATGAGACTTCTTCCTCGGTGGCATCTGAAATAACGGTGCACCGTAAAATCAACGGTCTTTGAGATCAGGAATGAATGATAGCTGTCGTAAAAAGCCAGCCCAGGAAGTGCCAGGAGCGGCCACACTAGGCGTCTCTTTGACAAGCATCAAAAATCCCTTTGCCGCCCTGGGAAGCAGGTGTCATTTTCTTCATCGTTACAAGTGAAGAAACTGAGATCAGGTTAAGGGAAGGGGCCTCAACCCGGCCACAAAGCCAGTGATGGCAGAGCCAAGATCTGAACTCAGCAGGAAGCAACTTAAATGTCAGCGGGGCAGCTGTAATAACGTGTGCTGAGAGAGCCAAGGGGCTACCAAGCGGAGGACCACGTTTCCTCGGGTGCGATTCCTTTCCATTCATTCTCCTCCTTTTACTCACTGGGTCCGTCTGGCTCTGAAGTCCGTGCTCATCACACAACACCATCTTGCCTGCCCCCCAGGAAATTAATTTTCCACAAGACAAAGACAAATCCCTATCCATCAAATGTATCCAAAATTTTGTGAAGAATACAGCTGCAGTTAAAGATCAAGACCAGGAGACTTGCTAAATCACAATTTTTACATCGACCAAGGGCAGAGATAAAAGCAGAACGTGCTAGAGGTAAGCAAAGAGACCCAGGGTTGTGTGAAAGGCTTCAAAAGTATATACCCTTCTGCAGGGAAAGAATGCAGAGCTTTTATGAAGGTAACTCCCGGTGGGAGGGGAGAGTCACCACCCTTTCTTGGCTGTTCTACATCGTTTCGCAAGAGGGCAAGGAAAGTCATGCTCTCCATTTCCTGGTCTCTGTTTAGGGTCACTATGATTTGTCGTAGCTAAAAGCCTTATTTTCAATAAGACATCACTGATAGAAATAGTTACATCCATGTCCTCATATGTCGCAGGGAGAATATTAGCATGGACCGTATAGGGTCACTTGTGGAATTAAATAACATGTAAAATATATAAAACGATGCTTGGCACCCAGTATGTACCCAAAGACAGGTAGCTTTCACCATCATCATCACTGCCATCATTTTCATTATTATATGCAAAACTGGAAACAAAAAAATGGATGGTTATGAGAAGCCTAGTGTTGCCTTCAGCACAGTGACATGATGCATGAGGCATGTTTTCCCTGATAGAGAAGGTGAGATTTCCTTCTCTGCACATCTCCTGGCCCTAATGCTTTGAACTCATGGACCCTTCCCTTATTCTCTAAAGGGAAATACTCATTCATTGATTGAGCATGGATTGAGCAAAACCAGTGTGCAGGAAGAATGCAGATACATCCGTGTTGGTTCCTGTTTCGAGGCAGCTGACCAACCAATGAAGAAGAAGACAGGTCAGAACACAGCTGGATTTTACCCACAGCAAAAGAAAAGAGGCACTGAGAGAGAGATGGATATCAGTATTGTGGGCGTGCAGGGGAAGAGCTAATTAAATATGACTCGGAAAACCAAAGACGGTTTCATAAGGAGATGGCGCTGATTAAACCTCGAAAGATGTTTATAAAGGTGTTAAAAGATGGCTCTCCAAGTGGAAGAAACAACATAAACAAAGGCTTGGAGGCACGAAAATAAATGGCCTATTTGGGTAAAGGCAAAGAGGGTGATCTGGCTGGAGCTGTCTTCATGGGGAGAGGTGGGGCGAGCAAGGGGGAGGGACCAGACCCTGAAAAATCTTTGGTGCTCCGTAAGACATCTGGAATCTTACCAAGAAGCCTAAATGCTCAAGGTCTTCTTATATGAGGACTAGATATTGCCAAACATGGTGGATTCCCAAGCCTGCCAGTCTCAGTCGCCAGCCCCTTAAGTGGCAAAGGTCACCTAAGGACCGATCCAAGTGAGTCTGGGAAATAGATCCGCTGAGTGGAACTTAATAAAAAACGAATGAGACAGAGATTCCCAGACATCCCAGGCTGGTGGGTGTGATTCCCAGAGCATCACTTTTAATCACCTTTTAATATCTCTGAAATGCCTCTCTTTAATATCGCTTATAATCAATGGCACGTTAGAGTCAATTGTCAGGGATACTTCTCTCTTAGTGACACATAAAATAATGGTGCACCTGAGAAATCAATAGCGTTTGAGGTTTGATGATTAGTAGCTGCAGCACAGAGAAGGCACTACTGAGTGCCAGAAGCAGAAGCCGGGGTTCCGTTACACATCATGGTCCATCCCTGGCAACCCTAGGAAGCCAGCATCTTCCTCATCTTTGCAAATGAAGAAATGGAGGCCTGATTAAGTGAAGTTCACCGCCATACAGGCAGATGTTCCAGAACAGAGAAGAACAAGAAGGCAATTCAGAGACTGTAGGGAAGAGGTCAAGGGGGAGTTTTTTGCAGAGTTGAGGCCACCGTGCCAATCTGGGAAGCAAGGTGGTGGTCCCCGTGCAGTGTGGCTCAACCTCTGGCTCTCCAGAGGTTAGGAAAGAAATGAAGCAAATGGCAACCGCCCACCCAAACCCACCTGTGGTGGCAGCGGGATGCGAATTTCTCCCAAACAAATGACGGAAGCAAGCTTTTCAGTCTAAACAAAGCTGGCAAAGAATCCCTAGCATGTGATTCAATTTAAAATACCTGGGGAAGGTTGCATCTCTAGGTGAAAAACTATCTTTGTTTAAAGAACACTAAAAACAAAAGCATACCATATGGTTTCAAAATGACAATGGAAACATTTGTTTATCTCGGCCAGAGGCACATTTCATCTAGCTGTTCCGAATCTGCAAAGTGGATACACCCTTCGGCAGAAGGGCTGCCCAGGAGAGCAAGCACATCTGGCAAGTCCAAATCCTCTCTCCAGGATCCCTCAGGACCGGAAATGCTCCATCAAGAGAGCTGACGGGGCTGTTTCCAGAGCTCTTCCCTGCAGTCTCTCTGCTCACTTGCTTACCTTAATACTGAACCTGGAAAGGGGTGGGAGTGGCGAGGAGACAGGAGTTCCTCCCGCTCCCCGACCCAGGGTCCCACCTCAGTGGTCAGCTCCCACACTTCTCCCAGGGCCAGGCTCTTCCAGTCTATTTCCCTAACCTTCTAAAAATGCAGCCTGAAGTGTGTTGTCATCTCTGGGCAAAAACCTAGGAGTCAGTGACCTCCTCCGTTCTAACCCAGATTGGATATGGGATCAACAATGAGTCATTAGTCCTTTTCTCACATCTCGGTTTCCTCTAGGAAAAATGATCTGTCATCCTTTCATATCTTTGTGTGAAAGATGTTGTGACTACATTAGATCAGCATCTTTTCACCAGGGAGAAGGCATCATTCAGAAAGTGCCACTCCTCGAGTAGACCCCAGGGGGCGCTGTGGAGACGCAGAGGGCTCCAGGAGCCTCTGCCAGGTCAAGTGGTCCCCCAGCCACCCCTCCAGCTTCCCAAAGCCTAGCCTTCATCAGATGGGGACTCCCCAGGAGCTGCCTGAAGCCGTCTGACCTCCCTTGGCAACAAAGATGGCCCAACTGCTCCAGTTAAAAACACTATTTCTTTGAGGGCTTTTCCTAGTCTTTGAAAAGTAAAAGAAAGAAAAGAGAGGAAATCCTGGAAGAGAATGTGGCCTAAGTTAAATGTAACCACAATTAGGCGCTAGAGTTAGTACAACTGATGATGCAATACAAGTGGGGGAGTGAAAGTTTGGTCTGTTGTGTAGTAATAACTCAATCACATCGTAAAAGTCAAGGGAAGGGGTTCAAGTCTGTCTTTTATTTCTCTCTCTCTCTCTCTGTGTCACACACCCAAACATAGAGAATATTAAAAAATAAAATCCTTATCACTTTGCTGTACACCTGAAACTAACGCAGTATTGTAAATCAACTATAGTTCTACTGAAAAAGAAAGAAAAAAAACCCTGGACATAAAGCAAAAGTGCTACTATGTTCTGGCAATCACTAATATTTCTCCTCATTGGGCAACTGGCCAATCATCCCGTGCTGTGTGTAAAGAGAGACACATCCATGAATAGAATGTTAAGTCACATTCCCCCAAACCACAGTGCTGTTGATATTCATTCTCGATTCCACGATTTCACTTGGAAAATTACAGGGGAAATAGAAAAAGTGATGGCTTGGTATTAAATGTTTAACATTTATGTGAAAGTTACAAAGGAAACCTCACCATGATGTTGCAGGCTGTATATTTTGGTTTATCTAATTCGATATGATAGAATAAACCAACACGATTATTTACTTTCTTTAGCTGCTTAGCTTGGAGATTCCACTCTTTATTAACACGAACTGCTTATTTTCCTTGCAAGGAAAATCCAAGATAATTCCTCACTTCTTTTTTTCTCTGTTCTGACTAACATCACACAGCAGCTGACTGAAGTTAGCCAGTTACCGATGGGCGGGGCAACATCATTACTTAAGCTAAATGAATGGGAAGCTCTGCTGCCTCTAACTTAGGCACCTTAAGATACTCGTAATAAAGTGTACTCCATACAAAAAAGTCTAATTCATACTCTCAGTTATTTATGATAACTTTCTGATTATCTTCCTGTTGAATTTTGATGTCCTTTTGATCCTAAAGATGCTTTATTTTTAAGTTGGTACTCTTGAAATGGCACTACTGGCAGAATTCAGTAACCCCAGATAAATGCCAGGGTCACCCTGGCTTCTCCACGTGGGCATTACTGACATTTGGGAATGGATCATTCTTCTATGGATGGGGGAAGGGTACCTGTCCCATGCATTCTAGGATGGTTAGCTCCATCCCTGGCCTCTCTTCACTAAATGCCAGTAGGGCCCCCTACTCGCAGCCATGACAACCAAAAATGACTCTAGACATTCCCAAACGTTCCCTGGGGGTAGGGGGTGCAGAGGGAGGTACAAAATCACCAGAATTAGAACCACAATACTACCTGATTTGTTAACAATGGAAAAGGGAGGGGAAAGAAAGAAAAGGCAACTTTTTGTCTCTTCCTTTTTTTGACTGACCAAGTTTCTATATACTTTAATTGTTTATCATGTGGATTCTTACTCTATTAAGTGGAATCACTCCTCCTAAATTTCTAGAGCCTGGTACAGTGTCTTTTGAACAGATGTGCCTTGAAGTTCAAACGGATTGTCCAAAGGACAAGAAGTCCACTAATTCCCACTGGATAAAGTATCCGTAAACCTTAGCATAACTCCACTTTGAGCCTTAAACTAACAGCATGTGAAAAGATCAATACGAATACATTTAAAACTAATCAGGCCCCTTCTTCAAATGTTGACACAGTATTATTTATATCCCATAAATACCTTCTTGACTAAAATTCATCCTAGGAGATTGGCACCTGGCCAGTTCTATTCATATTTACTGTATTTATATAGTACACTGGGCCAAGGATAATATTTAAGACAAAATATGCCTGAAGGCATATACAATATCTCTTATATTTTTACTTTTAAAACTCCGCATTGCTAAAAATATTTAGTCTGAACTCTATAAAATGTCCCACAATGGTCTGTCAACAATCTGTAATGATATATAGCTCATTGAATATAATTAGAGCATTTTTGTAATATTTGAGCTGAAGTCACTCCCTGAACGCTAATAAGTTGGTGGTAAAAAATGAACCAGTGATCTTTCCCATGCCTTCCTCTCTGGGGCTTATGACCCTCCCCGGATTCACTGCAAGAAATGACAGACATGCTCTCTCTCCACTGCCACTTCAGCGAGGACCGAGTTAAAAGGCAGAAAAGTCCTGAAGAGGTAAAGTTGGTATACAAGCCAATGCTGTACTTTCAATTTGCCCTTTAAAAATATGGTGGAGTGATTTTTTTTTCTTTTCTTCCTTTTTTTTGGAAGGGTTCACTATATTCCAGTAGAACTAGAAAGTGCTGGAAAATCAGTTAACCTACTTTCTATAAAATTATCCACAGTCCTAGCACAGTAGTATCAGACCTGCTCTGAATACAGCTTTCTGCTTCAAAACTTCCATATGGAACAAAAGGATTAAAAAGCTTGTATTCCTTGTAAGCAAACTGATAGTACCTATTTTATTCTGTAGTTGTCAGAGGGTTTCATTAATTTAGTACTTGAGAGTGAATGCGGAAGGAAATTCACACATGGAGCTTAGATGTCAACCTCTGAAATCCTAATAATTTGAGAATTTGTCCAGTTCGGTGATGATTATGATCCTGGGTTGGATCATCTCAGTTCTTTAGACTGAACAGTGCTTGAAAGATCAAAGAATCAACACCCTCTTGGGTAACTTGCTCTCTCCACACCTGTCTAATGAAGAGATCAGACCTCCTCTCGGCTATGAAAGTGCTGGTGGTTCATTAGAGCTTTTGCAGGTAAACGCTGAAGGGGTGGCTTGCTCAAGGTCTGTTGAACACCCTTGCAGCCTGCCCAAATTCCAGCAGAATTGATGCACGTGCTCGGGAAAGCAAGCTGACTTCACTCCCTGCTGGGTCTCAGTGATTCTGAATTAAATACAATGAATTTTCTTTCCTAATATTGCCTTGGCTCCACCCCAGGTGGACCAATTTACTTCCCCAGGGGAATCACCAGGGGGGAGTGCCTTTATCACCACCGTTGATAAATACAGTGGATGATGCCATAATTACAATAATAAAATCATCCTGCTTGCCAGGATCTCCTGCCTCTGCTCGGCTCTGGAACAAGAGGAGGAGGCGTAGCAAAACAGAGGTCGCCAGGAAGGGGCTGGATTCTTCAGCCTGAGCTGTGAGACCATCAAAAACAAGACATGGCAAGTCATGGAACTAGGACTTGTCAAATTAACCATAAATGTTACAAAAGAAAGGCACCACCCTGCAATTAGAACCTCTAGGATAAAATTACCAGGATGGCCATACAATCTATGTAGGCAAGACACAGAGACTTTGTGAAGGCAGCCAGCAAGTATATAGGCCATGGAAAGGGGAGGAGAGAAATGGGCAACCAATGAAAAGTGCACGGCTTGGGATTTGGAATAGGAAAATGTTGGAGCTTTTTTTTTTTTTTCCCCCTTCTTCCTGGTATTTAACCCTCTCAGGTATCATTGGATGCTTCTTTTCTTTTCTTTTTAAGAACTTGGAAATAATTCTAAGCTAACTGTCCTCCTCCTTTCCCCCCAAGGAACTCCAGGATAAATCATTTCACTCCCATCGCTACTGTATGCCAGCTGGTTTTGAGGACACTGCCCTCAGAGAAGCCAGTTTAAAAAAAAAAAATCGGCTGTCTTCTATGCTGAGATTCAGGAATGCAGCGAAGTAATGCAGGAAGCCTATGAAAGGGCAGGGAGCACCGGGCTCGAGAGTGAGAAAGATAAACGATCAACACAGAAGGAAAAATGACCTGCCACACCGGCGGTTTTAAAAAGGCAGGTTTGAGTGAATTCTGAAAAAGTAACGTGAACTAAAAACCCTTTTGAAACATAGTCAGAAGCGAAGTTGTCCTTTCTACCATTCCAGGTGAAATCAAAGGGGGACGTGGTGACAAGATCTCGCCTTGGGGGAATGTAAACACCTCGCTACGGCCATAGATTCAAGAATTGAGGGGCTGGAGGTAGGTTTTTCCGAGGGGTCTCCAAATCGGGTTTTGACTTGGCGATGCTGACATTTTCAGGGAGTTACAGACAATAGAGGAGGCTTGGGGAATCAGCTGATAGTTCGGCACGGAAAGGGGCGCCTTCCGGAGAGGCTAGTTTTGAGCCACTTTTTTTTTTAACCCTTCGTGCACCAGTTCGGCGGGCTCCACGCCAATCGGAGCAAAGAAAACAAACCCACCAAGGTTCCCCAGTTTAACTCTGCCCCAGGGAGCGCCTCTAGTTTGACAGAGGAGGGCTGACTCCTAGCTGGTGGCCGAGTCGAGAATTCCAGGGCAGAGAAAAAGAGAATTATGCCTTATAAAAGACGGGGGCGTTGGGGGAAGGGAAAAATGGAGAAAATAAAGTCGCAGGTCCACGTTTTAAAGCCTCACGTCCTCGGGCACACAGCTGGGAAGGAGGTGGGTGGGGAGGAGGACCCGAGGAGGGGAAAGAGTCAGCGGGGACCCGGAGAGGGAAGGGCGATCCCTGGAGTGGCTGAGGTTCTGGAAGCATCGGGCAGCGCTAAGCCCCGGGGAATGGGAGCGTGAAGCAGTACTTACTTTCCGAGGGGTAGAAGGGCGGCATGTCTATTTTGTAAACCTCCTTGGCGTAGTACTCCTCGTCGCTCCGCTCGCGCTCGCAGGCGGCCGCCCTCCGGCTCGCCTTCTCCTGGAGCAAGTCCCTGGTGCTGTTGTAGATGGAAATCACCTCCGGGGGGACCTCCTCGGGTTCGGGGTAGTCTTCTGGGGGGCTGGTGAGCTTCAGCTTGCTCAGGATCTGCCCGCGGATCGCCTCGATCCTCTTGCGCATGAACTGGTCCATGTCGAGCGTGCTGCAGGTAGACAGGCTGAGCGCGACCGTGACCAGATGCAGGATCAGAAAAGCGCTCAGCACACAGTAGTGCATTTTTTTAAAGGTGGAAAAAATTTTTTTAAAAAGTAAAAACAAGTAAGAAAAAAAAAAAAGAAAACAACAACTCTCCAAGTACAGATCAGGTAGCTTTTTTTTTTAATGCGAAACTTTTGCAAACAATCGAGAGTCAGTGTCCGAGAGAAAAAGGTATCTTGCTTGAATTCTTTTAAAAAGAAAAGGCAGGTCGTTCCCCAAGTGGAAATATTCATGCACGATGGGCAGGGGGAACCCTCACTTTGGGGAGTCAGAAAAAGTTTTCTTGGAGCGACGAGATGGGGAAAAAAGAGACGAGTGGCTATGAGGCAGAAATAAATTTAGGAGGAGGAAACGGAGTTCAGTGTGTCAGTTTCGGGTGCGGAGTGGCGGATCTGAACTCGGCTCCTCCGGCCAAAAGGGAAGAGATGAAAAGGTCCCGGGGCTGGCAGCTGGCGCGCCGGCGGGAGGGGCGCCGGGAGCGCTGTCAGGGGGGCCGCCGAGGCCGGCCGGCTCCAATTTAGATATTTAAAGAAGGAGCCGTGCGGCCCTGCCTTCCACTGCGGCGCTGAGCGCAGGAGCAGCAGCAGCTCCGGAGCGGAGAAGCGCACACGTGTGTGAGTGTGTGTGTGAGTGTGTGAGTGTGTGTGTGTGTGCGCGCGCGCGCCCTCGTGCGCGCGCTGGGGGGCGAGCCCGGCTCGCGGCGGGGACGCGGGAGCGCTCAGCGCGGCGCTCGGGCTGGATCGGGTCCGGCGGGGGCCGCGGGGACAGCGGAGGGAGGCGGCGAGGATCCTGCTCCCGGAGCTGCGCTCGGGGGCCGACACCCCGGCCGGCGCGCCGACCCGCCCGGTTACTCCACGTTGCTGCCGCCGCCGCCGCCGCCGCCGCCGCTGGCGAACGCGTCCAGCCTCCAGCTCCCTCCTTCTGCTCCTCCTTCTCCTCTCGCTCCAAACGCCAACCCGGCAACAGACGACCGGCTGCCGCCGCCGTTGCTTTCAGCCCCCGCGGACCGCAGCGGCAGCCCCGGGCCGCGCTGACTGGGGGGGGTTTATTCCTGGGGGGTTACGAGGGGGTTCCCTTGGACTCCCACCCTTTGCCACCCTCTCCTGGTTTCTCTCCCACTTGGACTTTCTCGCTTAGGGTAGGTAGGCACTTGGCAGCCTGCAGCCGTTCCTCTGCTGTCTCTTTCCTGCAGCCTGGCAGCCCCTCGGTTCGTCCCCGAATGGCTCTCTAGACCGTTATCCTAGGTTCTCCATCCCTTTCCCCTGGCCTCCTTCACTTGCTCTCTCCCTCGCTCTTCTCTGTGCGTGTCTCTCTCTCTGCCCCTCTCTCGGTCTCTCTGTATCTCTGTCTGCCTCTCTCCGTCTCCCTTCTTCTTCTCTCTCTCTCTCTCTCGTTGGGAGCTTCTGGAGCTCCCCTTGGAGCAAACCTTCCGCTGCCAGCAGATAACATCACGATCTTGCCTGGGAGGAGAGATTTATAAGTTCTCTCTGAACCACGTGTTTGCCTTCAACAAAGTGACGTGCTAGGATTACAGTCAGAAGTCCTCCCGTTTACTTAGACCACGAGCTCTCCCTGAACCGTTGAGGGGGTGTGGAAATGAGGACGGCGGCGGGGAAGGGAGCGAGGAGGTGGAGTGTGCGCCCTGACAACGGTGATTTATGGTATTTACTTTATATAGTCATTTTGGACCAGTCTGTTGAAGGACAAGCGATCAAGCCTCCCATTTTTACTTAGTGGGGCCCACTCGCAGCCTCCCAGATTAAATCACTTGCTCTAGAATGGAAGTCTTCCCTCCTGTATTGTACATACACACTTAAGGCAAATAAGCATCAAACAGTTGATTCTGGGCCAGGCCATTTTTTTTTCAGTCTGTACAATTTATACAAGAGACAGGGACCCAGCCTGGACCCCTGCATTCCCTACAAATAGAGAGTTCCCTCTACAAAATGTAGATAATTTAGCCCCCCATAGCAGTGGCGGGGGGGGGGGGGTGTGTGTGCAAGGAGCCACCCTCTGCGGAAGCTGAGGGCAGGGCAGGGAGAGGGCTTAAAGGCACCATCAGCACTGAAAGGGGAGGGGCTACAGGAGCAGCGCAGAGGCTGGGGACCCGGGGTCTGGGGGCACCAGAATGTGGCATCTGATATCAGTGTTAATGGGGAGGGGGTTCACAGCTGAAGGCACCACCGGTGGGCATGAGGGCTGCACCAGAACCTTAGAAATAGAGCGAGGGGGTGTGGGAAGGGTGGCTTCATGTCCTAGGAACCCGGAAGTCCAGTGTGGACAACACAGACGAAGCCCTGAGACGGGTCTTCCACAGTCTAAGATCCACCGCGTACCTTTTTAGTGGAATCATTTTCTGAGATTCCACACCACTGTTCCGGTACCTCTATCTTAAAGTTTATCTTTTTATGGATCTTAAAGCTTATCTTATTATGGTTTGTTGTTGACAGTTGATTCCTCCATTTGATTGAACTGCTGAAAACAGAGCTCTATCTTTTGTACCTAGAGAATAAAGTATATTTATTTTACTGTTTGAATGAATGGATATCTTTTTAATTCACTGCCTAAGTCACGTCTTGATATGCCTTTCTCTTCAGCTTCTTCCCCAGCTAGACTTGAGCAACTAACTTCATTCTTTCCACAGCATACATCCAGGAAGCTGGAATTTTCAGTGTTTGATGTCTACAGTTGTACGCTACCCAGAACTTGACATTTTCTATTTCAACCTAGTCCAAATGAAAGGAATACAAAAATAATTCTTGCCCCTGTTCACTTTTCCTTTTTTCTTTTCCTTTTACCTTTAGTTACTCAAAGTCAACATTTTCATTTCATCATGACTGTACCCATACTGACTAGACAGATGATTTAAACTGGAAAGTGTTGAGTTTTCCCCTAAACTCAAAGCCACTATATTATTCCCCAGTTCAGATGTTCCTTTTATTACAGAAAAGTCACAAGGAACTTTAACTTACAGAATTTACACTTTACATGTTTATAGGACCTATATCATTAGTAACTAGAGGGCTAACTGGTTTAACAGCAATAGCTAACACATAGCACACTTAGTAATGTGAGGCAGATGGGTAGGTGTGTGTATGTGTGTGTGTGTGTGTGTGTGTGTGTGTATATATATATATATATATATATAGATAGATATAGTCATTTAATCTTCACAACACTGTAAAGTAGGTATTATTATTATCACCTCTATTTTGCAAGGGAGGAGACTGCAGTGCAGAGAGGTTTAGTACCTTGGTCCAGACCATAGTCTTCAGCAGAGCTGGATTTTGCAATTGGGACCCATTGTCTATATTCTCACCCACGATGTATTTCTGAGAAGCACTGGTACCAGAATATGTCTGACGAATGGGGATTCTTGGTGCAGTTAAGTTTGGGAGATACTGGGTACCCTATTGTTCTTTTACAGATTCACAGTTCCCATCATGATGTTAAAGGCTCTGACAATCATCCAGAGCATAAACCTGTTTCTCTTTTTTAACCCAGCATACTCTGAACTTCCTTGAATGTGGAATTTTTCCCTTAGAAAACTCTGGAATAAAGGAATTGTTCCAATCCACTTGTGAATAATTCTGAAAATTATGTGTAAATCAGCATTAGCACCTTCCTTTCCTTGAGGCCAGTTTCAGATTGAAGCTACTTGGAAGGAGTCAGATAACCAGCTCCAATTCCAAGAGCCAACGCAAAACATGATCCAGAGGGGCTACCTGCGGGGCTGGTACTTTCAAGTTGTTATCCCTTTGAGCTCAGCTTGAGAACAGCAACCATCCAGCTATACACAAAGGAAACAAAGTGACCATTCCTACACCTGGGGCAATTCTAGAATGGAAAGCAGGAGCTGCGAACTAGAGCCACGGAGAGAAGATGCGGCTTTGGAACACGGCTGGTGAACTTTGTCTCCACACTCCGCTCAGGACGCAGGCTCAGCCTCACTGCAGCCACACACCTCTGACTACCTTCTTGAGATAAATGCAAACACACCTGAGGGTAAGTGGATTCAGATTAGAGAGTGGATAGGGCAGCAAAAGTCCATGTTACATCACTTCGAGGAAAACCACCTAAGCCATACAACCTTGTGACAAGCAACCCCTTCCAATGGAACCATACACACTTTGTCCATAATATTCAGTTTGCTGAATAGTTACTGCTTATTTTACAAGCTCTTAGACTCCCGGCCTACTCATGAGAGGCTACTTAAAATTTCCCCAAAGTCCAGGGAGGCAGGACAGGGGAGGGGTGGGTAAAGTCTCCCACTATGACTGAGGGCAGTAATGTGAGTGCAGCAGGAGGGGAGGGGAGCCCTTTCTACCTCTGTGGTGGGCGGTCCTTCGAAGATGTAATGGGTGAGACTTCAAGAGCTGTCTCGCTGGTTTCCCATAGCCATCTGGTGGGAAAAGGGTATTTAACCCACGTAGACCGTCTTGATTATCCCAAGGAGGCAGGCTCCGGAGGCGGGTTTTCTTGGATTCAAATTTCTGTCACTTTCTGGCTTTGTGATCCCAGCTGAGATACCCAGACACTTTGTGTTTGTTTCTTCATCTATGAAATGGGGATAACACATAGTACCAACAACATAAGGTGATCGTGAGGATTAAATTACACAAGGTACCAAGAGAGCATGTAACACAGCCTGGCCCTGAGCATGTGCTCCTGAAATGTCACCTACCATTTTTGTACCCTCTGGCATCTCCATTTTTGTCAGCTCTTTCTCAGATATAAATAGAATGAAGCAGCCAGGGAAGATGCGAGTAAGAATTGGTCTCATGGTTAAGCCTCCTAGCAGTTTCTGTAAGTCCATGTTCATTGTGATTTTAACAATTGTGATATTTTGCCCCCAGTAACTGTACTGAAGAAAATACATTTTTGGTGAATAGAACTCTAAATGATTATCACAGTCCAGTTAAGTCCAAATTCAAGTTAAAGTTCTTATTATGTAACACCCTAAAATGGGATATGCTTTGTTTTCCAGATCAGACAGGTAGAGAGCATAGCTGTTTTGACTGCTAGGGCTTCTCTGCTCATTCAAGGGTCTGTTCACTTAACTATTGCGGAGTTCCTACAAGGGGCTAAACAAATGTTTGATATCAAAACGACGACTCATCCTTGTCCTGGAGTTTTGCCCTCAAGGATCCCAGCCAAGAGTCTGTGATCTAATAGTCCTTCCTAACTCTGATGAAAAGAATAACTTCATCTGTAACAATTTTGGAAGTTTTCCACAATGGTTTCAAGCATTAAAAACCAGGAGGTGGGGAAAAGAAATACGGAACTCCTGTAACTAATTATATTTTACTCTAAAAGCTAATGTTTGATAAACGCAAAATAGGGTAACTTAATGTGAAAATATATCAAAAACCTTTTAATTTCTTATAATTTTGTCTCTGATCCCACAATTCAAAACCAGTGTTTGGTCCATAATAGTTTTTGTCTCCTGTTCTGTGTGCATTTCTAGAGATACAAGTTTCTGCTCTCAGAATAATGAAATGGAGAGGTGAGTAATTTCCCCAGGAAAAAAAATGATCCAATTATTGTTTCCATTCTGTATCTGTAGGTTTATCTAAGAAAGAAGTGATGAGGAACAAAGGAAGTGGGGAGAAGGACTGAAAGAGAAGATCAGAGGTGGGAAAAGATGAAGGGATGAACTCAAGAGGCAGGGACAAGAGCGGAATGTATCACAGGTAGTGAGGTTTTAAAGAGAGAAGTGCCTCACACTTTGATGATACACTGTGGGAACGTGTATCCTGCCCTTTGGAATTGTGATTCGTGGATGGATTATTGCTGGTGGCTTCCTTCCGTCTCTACATTTTCAGCTCCGTGAGACGTCCGACATGGGGTGACCTCCAGAGGCCTGGGGACTCACTCCCAAGGCTTTCTGAAATCCGCCAGAGCCTCTGTTTTCTCACCCTTGGTGAAATTCAGCCACTAAAATAGCACTTGGTGACCGATATAAATAAACAGCATTTAGTGATGGATATAAATACATGAACATTATGGGAACAGTTGTCATCCCGTAAAATATGGATATGTGCTTAATGAAATCTAATGCTGATAAAAAGAAGCCAGTGGCAGAGTTGACCTTAGTTCTTAGGGCTGGGTTTGACACTTGTCCTTACAGAATGTCTCCCACTTCGCTTATCCCACCACCCCAGCAGTCCGCAGACACTTCACAAAGCAAGAAGCCAGAATTAGGTTGCTGGGGAGACAGGAAGAGAGAGAAGTACTAACATAGTAAAAATTAAAAGATGAGGAAGGAAAAGAAGCAGCAAATGATGAGACAAAAACATAATGATGTTCTCATACATAAAATGAGAATGACAATGTAAAGTGGATTTTTAATCTTTTAAGATATATAGTCTTTAAATGAATTTGTCATCATTTCAGTGGGCTTCACAGATGGTATAAAATTCTGAATGTGTAAATTACCTTTAGCAAAGTTACCAACCTATATTTCAGACAACCTTGCCTTTCTGCTGCCTGCGATTAAAAGATGAAAATAAAACAAAAACCAAGAGGTAGTCGTAATTGCACATAAAAAGAAAACCTGGACGCATTTCTTTAATGTTAGAAGAAAAAACTAGCAAATGCATATTTTAAAAAGCAGTGTAAGTATATTTTAATAAATATTTTAAAAAGCAAAGCTATATCAGTAGTTATGACTTGGAAAACTGGAGACTAAGGGCCACAAACTTTTCCTGTTGTTTCAAGTCTTAGAAAACAAAGTTAGTTCTTGCAGCCAGGGTGACCATATAACTTATCACACAAAACTGAGCCCTTTCAAGAGTGAAGCAGATACCCTTCATCAGTACATTAGGGCAAAGGGGGCAGACGAGGACTGTCCCCAATAATCACTCTAAAATGAAGCTACTTTAAAATCTGAAATCTCCAACAAAGCATCGGTTGAATTTTCACCTTTTCTTGGTTACAATAGTGATCTATTTTGCATATTTCCAAGCCCTTTCCCCTTTGCCTATGCTACAGATTCTAATAATCACCATCAGAGCTATAGTTTGAAAACACTTACTTATACAACTTTAGCATTTACATAATATGCCCCACCCCCAAAATGAAGCCCCTAAGAGGTGCTTGGTCAAGATTCTTCTGAGCGCCATGAGGGCCAGTCTCCCACACAAAAAGGAAGAAGAGGATAAAGATGGTCATAATTGGGATTAACAAGTATTCTGGGTATTCTGGGTACAGCCAAATTTGTCTTTAAATTTTGGAAAGTGAACAATAGGTAAGGAATCTGAAAAGTAAAAATAAAGCGTCCTCTTCCCATTTTAGCGTACAGACAAAAAAGAACAGAATGTTTCTGTCGTTTGCTGCTTCCGGGTCACCTCATACTGACTTCTTACTTGTGGTGACTTACTTTAGCAAACAGTAAAGTCTGCACAAAACCAGGGGCACCTGGGGAGTTAACTTCACCTAACTGATCGGGTTGTGTCAATGTGGAAATTTTGTGATCCAGATCCCTACGATTCCTGGTTTCTACCTGGATTATTTCAGTTAGATGTATGTGTCCTGTAAAGGTCAAAGGCAGTCGTATTTTTACAGTTCCTATCAAATGGCAAGCCGTTTAGCATAAACCAGAGAAATAAATCCAGAAATAGGTATGTGCTATGACCCGAAGAGACTCCAGCAATACACAAAAATGATTTTGGCTATCTGGTTATTAGAGATAAGTTTTTGGCTTTTATTTAAGAAGTCTAAAAGACAAAATGTTAAGTTAATTAAGGTCACTAAACAACAGGCTGGTCACTCTGGTTATCTGACCAGTTGTAACAATTAAATGGCATCAATACTGTGGTGGTTCTGGTTGTTCAGAAACTAGTCAGTCATCTGGTTGTGGGGAAAAAAAAAAATCAGTTAATGCAATGAAAGCCTAAACTATGCCATCTAGAGGAGAGAGGTAGGTATGTCTTCCTATTTGGAGAAAACCAATATGCTCAATTTTTTCTGGATATTTTCATCACAGCCTATTAAACATACAATAATATCAATTTGCTGTAAAATCTTTTTTAAAACTGTCATTAAGTAAGTTTCACCTCAAGAATATCTTCCACTGGCTTGTTGTTTATTTCAGAGGAAAAATTATGAAGTTTTAATTACCAGTTATCTCCTAGCCAATAACATTCTAAGCTAAAATCTAGTCTTCATTTATAAAGTATAACTTGAATATATATATTCTTAATAGCAAAAAAAAAGTCAGCATTTTACACTTTTATGAGTCATCTAATGTCATTAAGTAACAACCAGCAGCCATGGGTGATATATTGTATCTTAGTATAAAAGGAGCAACTATCATGTTCCAAGAGAAAAACTACTGGATGCCACTCCTAATGGAATTTTACAGTAGTTCCATAGCCACAGCACCCAGATAATTAAATAGTAAAGTCTTAATTATCAGACATATTCAAACAAGATCCATAATAAATTATCCAGTAGTACACGGCATAATAGACTGGCAATAACAACCAACATACAGCCTGGGGTGATATACTACCTTAAATTCTGAATTGCTACTGCCAGGAAAATGTTCACCTTTTGATACATGGTGTCTAGTCTCACCTTCCACTGGCCATTCGTTCATACTCATAAGTAAATGAGATGAAAAGTTACAACATGCCTATTTATTTTTCCCAGAGCAAAGTGCAATTTCTAGAATCTCATTTTCTGTAAGACATTAATATCATCTAACATGTGAGGAATCACTGCTGTGTTTAACAGTTCTTATGACTCAAGCTTGGACTTAGCTGTATTAGCTGTGTGAACTTGGGCAAGTTCCTTAACCCATTGCCTGTTTCCTCAACTATGTGTTGGGAACAATAATAGCACCTACTTCACAGGGTTATAGGAAGACTGCATGAGTTGAGGGCATTATAAACTATTAAACGGTATCTGGCACACAGTAATTACTGTATAAATGTTTGCTGTTCTTTTTACGTCTTCTGTTCCAACTTACACTGCAGGGTCGATGGGATTTTCACATGGTCATCAATTTTGCCTCTCCACATCAACCCTTAGTGTTCTATTAAGACAGTGTTTAGAGGTTGGGTTCCGAACAGTTGAAGGAGGCAGTAAATATGTTTTAATCTCTCGTTAAATGTCAGAATTTTTGTACTGAGGGTGAAACTTGTCTTTTCAGACAGTCCAAAGTTATTTTCTTAAAAAAAGAATGTATTAACATGGCCATCATGTTAACTGGTAGCACCAAGGTGGAGGTACCATAGTTGATGTACGTGACCTCATGTCACCGAACTTAGAATTTGTTGCTATTGAAAATGCTATCACACTGTTCATTGAGAATTTTTTGTGTGATCTTTTCCTGAGGAGGGTTTCTAGAAGTAGAAATTACTGGGTCTCAACGAGTATCCACTGTCAGCCTTTTAAATCTGTGTGTAGGGAACTCTCTATCTAGAACAGTTACAATTACATAGATCAGAAATGAATGACAAATCTACATGCACAGCACCTAGTCCTCCAAGTGCATAACACCGTCTCTTGAGACTCTCCCTACTACATACCAGCTGTGTGGACATTATTCAATCCTTAAAACACAAACGTACCCCTCTGCCTGCTGTGCAGGATAGCCTCAGAGTTTGAAGACACTTGTCCAAGGAAACACGGCTTAATGAGTCCAAACTGAATTGAGTTCTGATTCCAAAATTTGCCTTTTGTTATCTGTCATGATGAATACTGGTATTTCTAAAAATGTTCGCTGTACATAGGATTTATCATTAAAAAGTGTACTTGGGAGTCCTCGTAAGGATCAAAATAACGGCAGCTGTGTCAAGCAACAGTTATTCCTATCACCCCTACCATTTGTAGAGAAGGGTACGTCACCTTGAACCTTTTGGACTATGAGCTTTTGTATTTATAATACACTTAAGAGAGCCCGGTGTTATTGTACAAAGACAAATATTATGGAGACACAGCCCTGATGTTATGCTGGGTACTGCTCAGTGTTTCAGGTTAACTGCTGGGCCTGGCCGCCTTGCTGATGTTTTGAGAGCTGATGTCAATCCACTGTTTATGTCCATTCCATGGCAGGGGATACATTTTTACCTAAGACTGAAGTCTGGTTCTTTGAGCAAGTGCAGAGAGGCAACTGTCTAGCAGCCTCAGGGTGAATCAACAGCTGCAAGGCCACCCACGCACAAGGACGCGGCCCTCAGCTGTCTCCCCATTCAGAGCCCCGGTTGATCTTGACCCCATACAAATTTGGTGTTCTTGCTTTGATGTTTATGAACCGATTGCATTAAAAATGCAAGCTAATGATTCAGGGGTTAGAGAAACTGTTATTTATACAAATGTGGTTAACACCTCATCATTTTAAACTGGCTGTGCTAATAATGCTCATCGTGCTTCTTTGTTTTCTGGGGTTTTTTGGGGTTTTTTTTTTTCCCCAAATCTGCAACCTCCATTTGCTCTGGCAGGATGTCGAATGTGTGCTGGAATAGATCGGAGCTGCTGGACGAGTTGGGAGCTCTGCAACTGAAGACACTTCCTCAGGAAACCTCCTAAATGAGGAGGCTCCAACGGAAGCCCACAGCACTGGAATTCACTGGCTGAGGCGGCGTCGGCTATTTGCTCTGACAGCTCACAGTATGTCCTTTCTCCTGCATCACAAACTTCTTTCAGAGGGCAGCAATGAGACTTAGAGTTTAGTATGCTCATTCTGAAAGCTGAAGATAACAGTACTACAAAATCAAATGCTGTATGTTATGAACAGTGGCCTAAAATGGAAGGACAATTTGCCACTGGAGATAACTATAAAGCAACTTATTATATCTTTTTAAAAACACAAATTGTGAAAAGGAAATCAGCAAAAATTTAATCAATAAAATCACACCAGTATATTTGTATATAAATTGTATCCATAAAAGTTTATGGGAGAAATTCAAGATAGACTTATGATTACTGATGTTGCAATAGACTAAAAATATGCTCTGTAACTTTTATTTTCTTCAATGGTAGACAGACGACCACCAGTCATATGCAGCTTTTAAAACTTAGTAACTACGTAGAATCAAAACTTCTGTTTCTCTGTATCCCTAGCCACGTCTGAAATGCTTTCAACAGCCACTTGTGCAACCATATGGAACAGCGGAGGTAGCGAATATCTCCACTATCACAGAAAGTCCTGTCGGACAGTACTGATGTAGAGACTAAAATTCTAAGGAATTAGGCCCACTGCGCCAACATACATCCTTATGCAACTACTCGGATGAAAACCAAAGGGCATTTAACAGAAAGCTAAATATGTAACTCCTGCTACAGGGCGGGGTGGGGTGGGTGTCGGACCAGATATCCTTAGAGTAAAACATATTCTGTAATGGTCTCTGAAGACAGCTTTTCTGGGCACCGAAGGTTCCTTACACGCTTAGATAAAAAGCACTGTATCATAACCCCCTGCAATTATGCTTAGAAAACCAGACGAACAGTATTAATGTGGTTCGAAGCTAGAAAACACCCGTTAGAGAATCTAAAATTATTTAAGAATTGTTGGAAGGCGGCTTCAATCTATAAAATTCTGGATTCACTGCAACTCTTAGTACTTTGTTAACCACCAATCTCTATCCTGAATGTCATCACCTATCTCAAGCAGTATTTTACTTCCAAATCTGTTCATAGGCCCTCCTGACTGATACATTTAATCAAGTTTCAGAAAAGCTCACGCAGAGGAAAAATTCGCCAGGCCTACCTTTGCTGCAAGAGTTAAGATTCATCTGTCCAGCTGGCCAACATTCAGACTCCTGCTTTCTTGGGGAAGGAATGAGAGAGCTTTTTGTAGGCACGGAGTAGTTCTCTCTCCTCTTTCCAAAATGTGTTCTAACTGCCAATTTACCTCAAATAGTCTTCGTGCTCATAATATCTGCAGGGCTTAACAGACTCACTACCTATCACTAATATTCCGAGCCGAGACAGGGATCAGTGACTTTGATGCTAATAGATGAATTTAAGGGAAGAGCAGAATGAACTCTGCTTCTCTCAACTGAAAATGGTTTCCAAAGAAAAATGAAGTCACCATCAACAGAGTACTGACAAACTGACCTCTTCACAGCCTGGGACAAGCGTCGTTATTCTAGGACCCCTATTACCGTACAACTTAGAATCTATTATGATAGTTTTTTCAAAGGTTATCTTTGAACAAATATTTATAAAGTCATGGTAGAGAACTGATTTATTTCAAGTCACCACTGGTAATCCAAACTGTTACACAATTCAGATCACACAGTGGGCACTTACTGCAGGAAGTCAACTTTAAAAAGGAAGAGAAAATTCAATTTTTTTACTTTTACAGGAGTAAAATGACCCCTTATTTTGCCATAAACAATATCATCACTCAGATAATTCCAGCACGATTCCTGGTACAGGTGCTCAATTAACACTAAATGTTTCACTTAACTTTTTAATTCTATTAGGAAGTATTCATGAAGAAACAATAGTAGCTGAAGTTATTTCACATCTACGTTAAAAATGCACCATTTGCTATTTTATACATTGCTATGGACTGACTTTTTGTCCCCTTGCCAATTCACATGTAGAAGCCCTATTCCCCAAGAAGACAGTATCGAAGGTGGAGCCCTTTAAGAGGTAATTAGGTCATGAGGGTGGAGCCTTCACAAACGGGATTAGTGCCCGTAGAAGAGAGACACTGAGAAAGATGACCCCTCTCTGCCCCAGGTAAAGACAGCAAGAAGTCAGCTGTCTACAAACCAGGAAGAGGGTGCTTATCAGACATCAAATCTGCTAGCACCTCTGACTCCCCAGCCTCCAGAACCATGAGAAATAAATGTTTGTTGTTTTAGCCACACAGTCTAAGGTACCTGGATTGCAGCCTGGACCAAGACACACACACACCTGCATGCAGGCACGCACACACTTCCTTAAGAAACTACAAATGTTAAAAAATATATCTACTGATATTTCAAACGTTTGTTTTAAAGTGAAGTTCGTGTGGCACAAATATATCAATCTACTAAGCACAATAAGGGTACTCTGTGGTCATTAAACAGACTGAAAAAAATAAAACGTCTATCCCATTTCACTTACAACTCTTTCAACACATATATTAATAAAAATCTGTAATAAAATAACAAAAAAGTAAATACACAGGGAGGAAAAAAGTTATCCAAAAGACACAAAACTATCAACTTACTTATTGGACCTCCTCCTATCTCTTCTAAAGAAATATTTTCATGCTCTTTTATAAAGAGTCCTTTACAGGCATTTTTTAGGCTTTACCATTCCTTTAACTCCTTAACAACACACTGTACGCCTTCAGTTTATCCATGTTTCTGTGCACACTCCCACCTTACAACTTCTCTGCTGTTACATGTTGAACTAGGACATCTTGAGGCATTTATAAACTGTAATTAGATGGCTTTATAGTTACAATACTGTATGCACATTTCCTGAAGACCATCTTGGGTGGCAGGATTAGTTTGGTTGGTGGCCACTGAATATTAAGTATGTTCATATGTGCAACAGCACATTGATTAAAAAGCCCTAAGAGGTTTTCCAAAATTTACTTGATTTACATACAAGTCCAGGTAACCTGAAAATAAATTCAGTCCTCTAAGTTAAAGTGCAAAAACTACTGTGGTGGTTCTAAGTTACTGTCAGTCTACAACAGGTATTATCTTTGTGAGATTTTGATGCCTAAAAACAAGAAACAAGCAACACTCAACTATGCTAATACTAAGAACCTTCACCCCAGCCACCTGGATACCCAGCTAAGGGAGTAAGATCACACCTAGTTACTAGTTACCTGGTTACTATTTTCCACGGTTCTTTTTAAACAAATAAAAATAAATCATTTCTATTACTCTGTTACCCTAAATAGTTACCAAAAGTGCAATCCAAATATTGTTATGTTTACATCACTCAAGGAGGGGCAGATACAGCAGTGCTGGTCTTTCTCTTTTCCCTCGTTAAAGAACTCGAGACAGTATCGAAAGATAAGACAGATGCAGAATTATTTACCTGACTGATGTCAGAAGAATTTAAATGTTGTAGGTAAACTACTGTAGAGTAGTGATGACAGAGCCAGACTATTTCAAATATTCATCTAAAGAGACACATTTAATTTCTAAAATAATATGCTCATCCTTAGATTCCTGTGTGGTGGTATTTTGCTTAAATATTTGATAGCCAATATGCACAAACACTAATACATATAAAAATCCATCTTTATGATTAAAAATTATCTCATGTAATTTACATATGCTTTAAAAGCCTCCTAACATAAGTGATATGCTTTTTTTTTTCCTACTGGGGCAACTCAATTTTATTTTGGAATAAACTAATTCCTAAAAGAAGAAAATCCAACAATATTCTCTTATTTTCAGTTTGAAAAATCTTGCTCAATTTTTCTAAATTAAACCAAGGGCTACACAATGAGTATATGTTTCAAAAATAACTTTTTTACTAAGCATTATTTACCCATTTCTATCACCTGACTGTCCTATTCAGAAGAATTTTTGCAAAGCTTCATTATGATTCAGAAACAGATTAATAGCTAAGTAAAATCTTTAATTCTGAGAAGAAAAAAGTTTTTAGGTCCTGCAAGTATTTTTTTTTCAAAATGATCTACGTGTTAGGTTATACTGAAATAGTTATGTGTGTTAAGGTACACTGAGATGTTTAGCACGCTTGTGTTACTAATGAGGTATATCTGATTACATTTACTTATTACATTGACAAAACCAGTTCTCTAATTTAAGAAGACACTAAATTTCAAAAGTTTGGATAAATACAAAAATGTATTTTGAGCTTTGCTGGTTGAACTACTTGATACCTTAGATGTTTACCTTCCTTTAGGATAACAAATACCAGGCCATGGACTAACTTAATTTTAGTTACATAACATGTGTAACACTCAAATGGGTTTGCAGGCTCTTCTCTAGCAGTTTGGAGGGGAGGGTTACCCTTCGATACGTAACAGATGCAAACATGTGCAATTGGGTAGGAGGAGGGGAATTATTTTTATCATGGAAAGATGGAGAAAAGGATGGATCCTTTTAAAAAAGAACAGATCACTTTTATTAAGTAACTCCCTGACAAGCTCTGGATCTTACACCAAGTTTCACAGAAATTCTGTAATGATACTAACCGTCTTGCTTTCTTTTTTCTTTTTGTTTAACATCTAGATACTAACAGTCACCCAACTAGAAGACGTCAAATATGCTTCCTAAGAAATGATGCGTCATTGCATAAGTTAAACACGAGAATTTCCACCTCGGTCAGTCAGTCCATAAAAGAGAGTTTCAGCTAACTCAAATATTTAGGTGGGAAAAAAAGGAGGGAGAGAGATAGAAACTAGAAGATGTCAAATATGCTTCCTAAGAAATGATGCCTCATTGCATAAATTAAACATGAGACCTTCCACCTTGGTAAATCTTGTATGAAAATAACCTAACACTGAAAATAAGTCCAAGTCATTATTATACACATATTAATTAGCATACAAAAGTAGAGATTTGATGTTTCTTAAATCACATTTGCCAGAGTATCTAAAAATACAATCATCGCTGTAAATCAGAAATACTATAATTTAAAGTTTTTGCTACATAGGTTTTTGTCAATAGCTCACCAAAACAAGTAACAACCTTTCTTCTCCAAAACTCTACATATATAGGTCTGAAGTTGGAAGGCTGAAAAATATTAACTTCAAGGAATTCATTTTAATTATGAATTGGTATCGCACTGCCATAAACATCGGTGATAGTGAAATAAAACACCAATATCCATGGCCAATATGTAAACCAAAACGAACCTGAAAAAATGCATCTCAAGTAGAAACACTTCTTTTTACAAATGTTCTGAGGAACAATGCTTAAAATTATACAAGGTTTGAAATATATGCTTAGCAAAGTTTACAGGAAAAAGGAAAACACCGAAGTTGGCAATAGTGAAAGTCTTTCGGCTTTCCTACAAACGGTATCTTTGTAGTCCCCCAACTTCTGGAGCATGTGCTTCTTGTCCAGCTTCATGTGTCAGTGTCACCTTCAGATCCTGGCCTGCTGTCATCTGCTCCATCGCTTTCTTTGTCCCAGTCTTTCATGGATGCTCCCATCATGAAATCGTCACGTAGGATAGTCCATCCTGGGCTCTCTTCTGGTTTTGCTTCAGTCTGAGGAAAATCACACAATCAAGATAGTCGAAAGTCAATCTAATCATAAGGAAATGAAAAAAAAATCCAAGCTACAAAATAAACTTGTCAATACTTAGTTTTACAATAGGAGTGAAACCAAGACAAATTATAGATTAACTTGTAGTGTGGTAACAAAATATTTTAACCTCATACAAGAAGCAAAATTAAAAATTTATTTTTTGCAGTAGGGGGAAAATATAGTAAAATCTAGATTTGGTATCAGTTTTTAAAATCTTCTGACAATCAAAACAGACTTACAAAATATTGCTTAACATTCAGTGATAACTTATTAGAAAATGTTTGGCAAAATATTTTAACACCAATAGAAATTTAACAAAGGCTTTTAACCCAAAATAAATTAAAGGAGAGAAAAATGAAACTTACCTGACACTGTGCTAGGTTTTTAACATTTGATAAAAATTTGAACCAAATGTTCTTTGTTTATTTAGGTTATGATCTCATTGCCTGCCCAAATCATGTAATCAAAAGACTAATCACATGCTAAAGCTATAAATAACTGAAACAAGCAATAAACATAAAAGTAGTCAACTCATTTTGTTTATTCATAGGGTTTATATAAATCTATGTATGAGAGGCTAAGAATTATACACTGCTTATTTCATGGTACAACAGTACCACCTTGTGGTATTAATAAAGTAATGCAGGATGCTGAATTTTTTTCCCCCCTTCATTCCACATATATTTACCGTGAGCTGCAAATCAAATACTGTTCTCAGTGTTGGAAATAAGCTGATGAGCAAAACAAAGCCCCTGTCTTCATGGATGTAACAGTCTGTGCTCTTCTACTTATTCCATTCACAGAAATGTATCATGTGGGAAAAATCTCTCTAAATATACAAGAACCTATGACATTTGGTTAGAAAATACTATCTTACGCGAGCCATTAATCATTAAAAGCAATTACTAAGAGAAAAGATATTAAAGACATTTGCTGGGTTAAAAGACTATCTAATTCTGCTGAAGCTACCTTTTATTTTAAAAAAAAGTACATATATATATATATGGCCCTGAAACAGTCATACCATTAAAAAAACAAAACAAAACAAAAGGACACTATTACGAACAGGAAAAAATGTCTCACTGGCTGCAGTACTCCTGTCTTCCTGGGATCAAAGAATCAAGCAGGGCTCATGCCTAAACAGAACATGAAGACCAGACAGCACATAAATGTGAGCAAAGAGTTCAGCGCTGACTTAGTAAATCAAATAGTACACTTTGTACTATAATTTAACCAACATAAAGAAACAAAAAACATCTGTGCTAGTTAAAAGCCAACGGTTCCAGGGCTTTTCATGCCACACTGATAGAAACTGCCTTTCGCCTTCACTGCTCCCGAAGGCTGCTGTGGAGCACGCAAACACCTCTCCACCCCATTTCTGCAGTATCAAGCCTACATTCCTACAACGATTTCTGCTTCTATTAGATTAGGTTACCTAACTGGATAAAAGGTCATTTGCCCTAATTCAACCCAAGTTTTCTTTGCCAATCTCCTCACCCTACTTAAGAGAGCTGTTCCCAATGAACAGAGATCCACTTACAACCAGTAACACCTCTCTGGCCTGCCAAATTAACGATTCAAAGTTTTCAGTTCAGTTCTAACAAGTGTATGCTTCCTGATAGAGGCAGGCACAAATTACTGTCTAGTAAAGACTCAGCCTGACGGTGGTGTTTGTGTTTACATACGAGTGTGCACAACCTCAATGAGAAGCCTCCGTGTTTAAGTAACTACACCGACATGCTCTCAACATGTTCCCCAGCGACAGCCGGCAGACCTGCCTCCACGTGAGCTCGCCCAGAGAGCCGACTTCTGCTGCACCGCAACACTGCAGGCACCACAGAAAAGGAGGGAAGGAAGGGGGGAAGACGAGGACAAAACCTTCAATAGGCAGTTCAGAAAGAAAGGGCAACAGTGGACCATAGGAAGGGATTCAGTAATTAAAGTGTTAGACCTCTGCCTCCCACGCTTGCCTTGAAAGACAATTAAGTAAAGGGACAGGTGAGGCAGAGAGTGACAGCAGGATAAATTTCAAGCTTCACTCAACTGTCCAGTTTTAAGGTAACAATGAAGTAAAGCTTTATTGGGGGTTTGGATGGTGGCGTTTTTGGTTTTCAAGTAATCAACATAGCCTATATCAGGGGGGTCCCAAAGTGGGGCCCCCAGACCAGCGTCAGAACCACTTGTTAGGAATTCAAAATCTCAGGCCCTACTCCAGACCAACTGAATCAGAAACTCGGGTTTAATCTGTTTTTATTAAGACAATCAGTGCTCCTGATGCTTGCTGAAGCCTGAGAATCACCAAATAAAAGGACAAATACTTCTTAGTGACCGTTTTTGTTCACTGCTGTAAGATCAAGTACACTTTGTGGCTGAGAGAGAAAAGATTTCAGATTTTGGAATCCAATCTCACCCAGCCCTGGATGTCTTACAGACTGCCATCATTCAAGCTATGTTACGGTCGCATTTCTACATGACGGAGCAACAAGATGGAGAAGAGACAACAGAAAATTTAGTACTAAGAAGTATGGGCTGATCAGTTTTAAAAACAGATATTTTTCTATAGTATCTTGCAAGATGGCAGCTCAAGAAAGAAAACTGTTTTAAAGGCAACAGAATGACCCTTTAACTCTAGTGCCTCCACGTGGTGAAGGAACAGATAGCAAGGAAAAAGGCAGTCTGCATTAAGGTGGCAGTTCGAACGTAAACAACCAGTCCTGCTCAACTGCAAACTTAAGCACAACAAAACGGACCTGTTGTTTTAAAAGATACAATTCACAAGGACAAGATCCAAGGAGGAAAACAGCAATACAATTTCAGGCGGTGGAAGCAGATGGACTAGAGGAAACTGTCTTGGCAAACCTAAGGGAGCTGAATCCTGTAACTGCAACTGTCAGGCTGACAACTAACCCAATTTACGCTGCAGACTCTTCAGGGGAGACAAAAACGAAAAACAAAAATCCTAGGAACTGGCAGTTCTGGGTACTTCTGAAAGTGAGGGTAGGAATGGAAGGACCAAATAAAGAGCACTCGGTGAGAGTTACGTTGATAACAGACTTCTAGATTCCGACCTCACCGACCCCTAAACACACACACACACACACACACACACACACACACACACACACACACACACACACACACACACACACACACACACACACACACACACACACACACACACACACACACACACACACCTTGGCAGAAACACCAAACGTGTAACCTCTGGATAGGTAATGAGCTAGCACAGATGAAGGCTCAGGTACAGTATCAAAAACAGGGGATTAAGTCTCACACACACACACACTCTCACTCTCACTCTCTGTCTCCCCTCAACCCCAGTAATGAGTCCCAGCCCTCTCCTCACATTGGGTTCCCAAAATGCTGGTAGGCAGATTTTCTCCAGGCAGGAGATCAGGAATACTCTATAGAAAATCTAACCAGTTGTTAATAAATAACTCAACGAGAGAAGGCTACATTTAAGCTCACATGTCATGTGGACAATTTCCACAAGCTTCCAATCACCTTTTTAGGATTAATTGTTCTAATCATGAACAGACAACTAAAGTTTATCAAAAGGAAGACTGAGAATAACATAAACACAAAATTTTTTAAAGCAACATGTAGGAAAAAGAAACTATTCAAATAAAGAAAACTGAGGGTAAAATACCATTAATATCCCTGAAGAGTTAGCGGAGATTACATCACACAAAATGAGAACAGTTGCTATTTTCAAAAAGAGACTAACAGAATAACAAAGAGCTTGTAATTAAAACCATGATAGCAGAAACAAAAAAAGGGTGAGGAGATAAAGCTGAGGAAATCATGCAAAAAAAAAAAAAAGAGTAAAAAGAAAAAAGTGATGCGAAACAGAAGAAAAAGTAAGATAGCTGGAGGACCAGTCAGGAGGTTTAATATACAAATAACAGGTCTACAGACAGCTGTGCAAAAATGAAGGAGGAAAATTCATGAAATACTTCAAGAAAATTTCCCAAAAGTTAAGGACACACATTTCTAGGATGAAAAGAGCCCTCTTGAATGTCTAAAACACCAAAGAAAAACAGACATCATGTAAAATTTCAGAATAGGTCTAAAAGATCCAATAAGCTTCCAGAAAGAAAACAACACATCACATACATACAGAAGATCAGGAATTAGAATAGATTCAGATTTTCCTACAGCAAGACTGGAAGCAAAAAAGCAATAGATGCAAGCTTTCAAAAATTTAAAGGAAAAGAATTTCCAATTTAACATTTAATACCCAGACACACTGTTATTCAAGTGTAAGGACAAGTAGAGTATCCAAAACTTTACTTCCAATTAAACTGAGAATGTCCTCCACAAAAAGGTGGAGTAAACCAAAAGATATAGGAAGGAAAAAAATAGGAAATCCAACACAGGAAAGAGGGAGTGTTCAGGATGAGAGGGAATGGAGACTCTGGCACGGGGACGACAGGTCAGACAGGGAGGGAAACCTGGAGCAGTGATTTCAGGGAAGGATGCTAAGCGCTGTCGTCAGCACCAGGCCATCTGCCACAGTCCCATCATTTCAACTTGACAAAACCCTCCAAGGATATGTTTTACCTAATCAGTGGGAGTACATCAAGAAAGGAGATATAAGATCTAGGAAATAGGGAATCCAATCCAGGAACATCCCAAGGATCACAGGAAATTTAAGTCCCAGGGTGACAACTGTGAAGCGGCCCAAGAGAGCAATCAGCCTGGAAAAAGGAAAACACAGGTTTCTAGGAGAGGATGTCTCAAAGCAAGCTATTACAATAGATATATTACCTGAGGTAATCTGATTTGGAAAAACTAAACGAACTAAAGTTAAATATGAAATCAAGGCAATTACTAATTTCAGGAAAAACAGGAAGGAAACCTGAGTAAAAAATATTATAGCTTTCAGCTGTAAATAATACTTACAAAGGCATAACAATAAATGTTGAATACTGAATTAACAAAAAGTAACTATGTGGAGAGGAAAGAGACTGTGCAAGAGAATGAAATCTTCGCCTACAATAATAGAAAGCTAACAGATAGCACTGCACATTGATGGATCAGAAGACATGACTGTGACAGCTGGAAATACAGCGACATACAAACGCCGGCAGAACTAACTAAAGGAGCGAGCTGCCCTGGTTGCCCAGGTCGCCCTGGGGTCAGAGCCGCGCAGAGTAGACAGAATGGGGCAGAAAATTGCTTTATGTAATGAACTTTTTGGCAAAATGTGGTCTTTTAAACTACATGCATAAGTAAAAATTAATTTTAAAAGGAAAAAACAGGACAAGAAGTGAGAAAACAAACTATTCCTCAACCATTTCCACAGAACCTAAGTTTTATAAGCCTCCTCCAACATCCTCCTAGAAAACTTCCCTCAAGAAACCTTTCTGGTTTTATTAACCATAATGATTCTGCTTTCCTTTCCAACTTATTCAATGAAAAAAAAAATTATACTATGAATTAGACCATGAAGATATTATGTGCCAGACACTTTACATAATATTGCCTTACTTCTAATTCTCTTAAGATTCTTAGCCAGATAGCTATCATCTTTCTCATCTTTTACGAAGAAACTAAGGCTCACAGAAGTGAAGCAAATTACTTAAGTTCACAGTTAATAAATGACTGAGTCAATACTTCAACCCCAATCCATTTGATTCCAAAGTCCAACTTCTTTCCACAATACTACACTGCTCTAAAACTTATTAAATATATATTACTAAATTGTCTGTTATAACCTAAAAATTACACAGGAGAATGAGCACTAAAATGCACTGAAAACAACTGAATATGCTTTAGGTTAATTTCTATGGAAGTCAGATCTTGGGCAAATTATCTCATACAATAGATTTATATAATTTCAACTTACGGGATCTTTTCTATAAAGATGATTTACCGTTAAGTATAAAAACTTCCTAAATATTTGGAGCACCTACAAAGAAAAGGATCAGAGGTAAATTCCAAACGTGTTATTCACTGGAAAAATTTGCCTAGAGGGATCCCTAAATAGATTTCATTAAATGCTAAGACATCATGAGAATTAAAGGTTTTTGTTTGTAAAATAGAAGTAGTGGCAACTTGATGTATTATGTTGACAGTAGGAATAAAAACCAAGAGCGTTCTGGATTTGAATCACTGTTAACCACTGACTACAACACTACACATGAGAAAGTTTAGGACTTCAAAGAAATTAAAGGTACTTCCCATTCTTAACCTTGGTATAAATATAATGTTAAGAGACAGCCATACTGTATATGTGAGACACAGATCACCACCATTAGTTGGAAGTTGTGCTGACATCGAAGTATAGACTAGAATGATCAAAATTTAGCAGCTTATGAAATCTGTCAGGGTTATTCCAAGGCAGCAATGATTCAATGACCTAAAGCAACCTACAAGACAACTTTCTGTGCCTACATCAACTGAAGAATAAAACTGACTTAAACACAAAACTGTAATGAAAACCATATGATGCAAGGAAACAAAATAGTCCCCTCCTTCATTGGCCTGGTTTTATACAAATATTTAATCAAGATCATACAGAAGCAGTTCTGTGTTGATTTTGAAGATGAAGACAACCCTTAAAAATGTTAATCAGCTTCCATTTCAAGGTTCAAACATACATTGGCAGCTACTGAAAAGAGAACTGAAAACAGAGGTTTGGAATTATTTATTAGTCTAATACCAAATAATTAAGAGCTTAACCTCATTTCAAGCATCTGAAGGGGGAAAATTAAAGTCAAATCCTAAAAAAATAAACATTATAATCATATCTATATTTAGCAATCAGCAATAGTTGATTTCATTGTTTTGCCTAAGAAGGATGTTCTGTTTTTCATTTTAATTTAGTTTCACCTAAATTAAAAAAGGTTCGTATCACTGGGTAAATTTATCTTAATACCTTTGCTACTGCAAATTTTTGTAAGCTACTTACAACTGTAGTGAGTAATCTCCCCGACATTTGTGGAAGGAAACTCAAAATGGAGTCAGTAGTGATAAGAGTTCTCTCTAAGACGCAGCCAAGAGGCCATTCACATCTAAACAAACTCAATTTTTCTGATTCTCAAAGAACGCTTAGTAAGCAATTCCTAACTGTCTTTATCAATTTTGCCTTCCCCATTCCCTCACAAACTTGTTTTAGTTCGTTTAACTATTCCGCTAGGATGGTATTCCAGGCAGCAAGCCCACTTGGGCTTCATTTTTGTTAACTACTTGTTTAGTTTCTAGATTCTTGTATAGTTTACAAATTCAGATGGGTAATTTCTAAGATCCAAGCAAACTAGAAAAGTATTTACTAGGATATCCTAGGAAAAAAGACCAAGATGTTGAAATTATGTCACCTTTAATTATAGCCCAAGAACATACTAAATGTACAGAGCTCTCTGAAAAAATAAATAAATAAATAAATAAAAAACGAATTCTGCCTGGCTTTCCAAGAATTCCGGCCTAATACTCCCATAAAACACACTTCTCTGACGCGTTTTTTCATCCACTACACTGTTGTTTTGTTACTTCATCTGCTGCCATGAAGCAGCTATACAACGCGAGTAAGTCATACCTAGCAGAGAATATGCACACTATCGATCAATCTACCGAAGTCAACAAAAGACTTTAAAATAAATGAATTGTCTCACTGGAGTTCCTTGGACAAATGGATGATTCCAAGTCTGGGACACAGGAAGTTCAAGGTTCGGTCTGGGACAGCTTGTTGTCCCAGAAAGCAAGGAAGTACTCAAAGAAAAATGGGGTCATGGCAAAAGGGCACAAGAGCCAGTTTGCACTGGTTCCCATTGCCTCATTTGTGAATTTAAGCATCAAAAAGCAAAAGCATAATGATTGTAAGATACTGAACAAATAAAAATTCCTACGTCCATGATATTTAAAACAAAACAAAACAAAACAAAAAAACCACAAAGACAGAAGGAAGAGGGAAAGCAGGCTCAGCCGGCCAGCACTGGAGATGACTGTTAAATCAACTCCTCACTCCAGAAAGCAGTAATTAAAGGGAAAGGGACATTAACCCACCTTTAGGAACTTAAATTCATCCCTAGAAAAATAAATAAATAAATAGAAAATAAATGAAAAAAATCACCATTCTGTAAATTCCAAACGACGTAACTGTTTTAGGCAAGGCTTACTGATGGATGCTGAAAGGCAAGAGACAGATAGGGAAAGGTGTATTTGCTCCTTTCCTGGTCAGCTCCACTTCTTTGTAGTTCCTCTGGGTGAGAAAACAGAGAGAGCTCTGCTTCTAACAAAAGCATCTCAGTATTTTAAGCAGGAGACATTGATGGCTGAAACAGGATTTTGGAGCAATACAGACTGGGTTTTAATCCAGATTCTGTCAATTATTATCAGTGTTACCAGAGAAACGTCATTTAACTTGACCTTGGGTTTTTCACCTCTAAAATGGGAGTTCTAGTATTTCTTAAAGTGATAATTATGTGAAAACACCTTCCATAGTACCTGGGGCAAAGGAAACAATAATAAGGACCCTCCCAGATCCTCCACTGCTGTCACCATATTATCCACAGAATCCCCAACTTGGGACATCTGTAGTCATCTACTGGTGTTTTGCACACTATTCACAAAGATGAGGACATTCAAATAATATGAAAGCATCCATTTAGAAACCACACTTCTCTTGGTAAGGAAAATCTTTTAAGTAATATAGTTCAACCACAGCTTGAGAAGACAAAGCAAGAGAAATTGGAGACATTTCTAGGCCCCCCATTTATTATTTTGTAAGAACTATACATTACTAGACCAGACAAACCTAAAATGAGAGAGAACTTTCCAAATCTAAACACAATTTTCATTCAATTATTGGACAATTTTTGGATTATCCAGTAAGTCAGTAGTAGTAACAGTTTCCTTTCAAACTAGTTTCATCTTTGACTACTACCTGTTAGGAAAAATAAGAACTGAATATAAGAAACTCACTCTGCTAATGACATGCAACACAAAATTTTAAAAATTGCTAACATTTATATAGTGCTATATGCTGAGCATTGTTGTAATTCTAAGCACTTAATACATACACTAACTCACTTGACTCTCAGAGTATCTCTATTACTACTAGAATGGTTACCTTAAACAGAGAAGAAACCTGAGGTTTGGTGTGGGTAAACAACCCACCTGCAGTAAATGGCAGGCCACATGTCCTGAAGCCAGGCCGTCTGCTTTCTAGTCTGTGGTCCCTACCAGCATGTATAATACATCATACATCCCCCAACACATTCTCAACTGCCTACAACACGAAAATGATGATTTTCAGCAAGAGACGGTAAGATATTCTTTTGAATTTTTAAAAACGTACGTAAGTGCAAACACATGGTATGACGCAATTCGTGCAGGACACTTAAAAAAAAAAAAAAAAAGGCCTCCACCTCACTGATGAAAATCCTGCAGAGCAGCCACTTCAGCAAGTTCAAACAGAACGTTTCAAGGACGGCCAGAAGATGTATGGCACCATTATTAATTTTTATTTTAACAAGAACTAAAGATTTCCATAGCAGCTCGGTAATTATATTCTTCACTCATGCCCGTATTTCCCCCAAGGCAAATGCTCCCCGTTACCACACTGACAAACATAAGTTCACTCTGATTACAACGGCTCTTCAAACCAGAAACCGCCCTACGTTAAAATTAAACGGCGCATTCTAAAAGAAGTTGAGTGTAAAGAGAAGCTGGCTTTAAACTGTTCCCATCAAAAGCAACGTGTACAATCACCCTCATTCTCAGTTCAAACTCTCTTTTGTCTAAACTCTAATCTATTTAGGCATTTTCAGTAAACAAACATTAAGCCGAATTATTTACAAAGTTAGCATTCCACACATTCCTGTTAGAGCCGCTTGCTTTTGTGTGAGAGTAAAACGCGGCGGCCCTGCGATGCAGGGGCAACTTGAGGACAGCATCTTTCTCCACCCCCCTGCCTGCCTTCCATAGCCCCAGTTTTTAAAACTGAGCCCTGAGAGTTGCTGGAACACCACGTAGGGGCCTGCGTGAGGAGTCCCTCCATTCCTAGCTTCCTCCTTTGAGAGCAGGCATTCAGTAGGTCTATGAACCAGGAGGAACATACAGTTTTAAAAGCATACAGCCATTCAGAGTCTAGGTCTAAGTTACCAAGAGACCAAATAAGCCAGGTATTTCCAAGGTATTCCCACCACTGAAGACCGAGCTGTGAAGACATTACATGGCTGCCAACTATGAGAAATACAGGAGAAACAGAGCCCCCTAACTTATCTCTACGTTTGACACTTAAAGTGCTCACATCACAAACTCAGAAAAAAATTAATTAAAAAAAATTTTTTTCTCTAGTCTCTTTCAGTTACTTTTCCCCTTGATTTTGATTGAAATTTGCCCTGCAATCACTGAAGAAATGACTTTCTAATGGAAACTAGCTAGCACTTTCCCTTACTAGAAAATTATTATTGTGGTTTCATTATAACAGAACAAAAGCTGAAACTGATACACTGGCAATTTCAAATAAATGAAAATCTTGTAGAAAGTCTGTGATTCAAGAGTTATGTAACATACAGTCTCAAAGGTCTCCTAACAGCAGCCAATATACCCTCCTTAGAGACGTACAGACTCAAAATGCATCGCCTTTGCTTCAGTGCCACCTTTAAGGAAACAGGCACTTAAATTTCCAAGAAATCCGACTGAACTTTTCAAGAAAAGAGCAAAAGGAATAATCACAACTTTGAAAGGTACGGGAAAAATATTAACAGCTCTACATTATTAAAATCTTGATTATTCAACAGATTGGGAAAACAGGTCACTCTAGACAGGTATGTGTTCTAAATGGGGGAAGGAAGCTACTATTCCCTTAGAAATTAAAACAAATTTCTAATGAAAACTTTTCTTATACAAAATGTAAGTTTTTGCTGCTTCCTTAAAAACAGTATCCTAAATACCATTTAACCTTCAAAACCAAATCCCCATCACTCAGGGTCCACCCCAGGGAGTCAGTCCGGGTGCCCTGCCCCGTGCTGGTCCGTGATTGGTACAGGGCTTCACTCATCTGGTCCAAGGCAGGGATTTACAGGTTCTGGATTGGAGATCTTCCTCCAAACAGCTGACAATTAATTCTTTAAACCTAAAAATGTTTCTGTTTCTAAAATACATCAAGCACCTTCCCTGACGGGATAAACAGGCAAACACCTCCCTAGGGTGTCGGGAGCGAGACTGCAGGGCTCATCGGCCCCTGCACCAGGTGGCCTCCGCACACACGGCTTCTCTGCTGCCTGCTCCCGTGCGTCTTGTTTCCCGCATTAACCCGCTGCCTCTCCCCACACCTATTTCTAACCTGATCTTTACTGTCATCCATCTCATTTCTGATTACAACCTGGAGTAGACATTGCCTCCAAAAGTTTTTACCTCTCAAACATGTTCCATGTTTTCCAGTCTCGATTCTGTGAAAGCCATCACCATTTCTGAGTCTCCCAAGACTTCAAGCTCACCGTCACCCACCATTCCTCCCTCTCTTTTATCCCTCGGAGTCATGTCAGTCCCAGACCAAGTGAACCTCAAAACTGCCTCTCAAATCTGGTTCCTCTTCTTTTCTCTTCACCCTCCACCCACTGACCCCACACAGCCTTAGTTTGATTTCTCCCTCTTGCTTTGATTATGCCCACAGCCTCCCATCAGCTGGTCCTCTGACACTGGCTTTCCAGCATTCAGCCTGCTTCTTCTTAAAAGTAATCAGATCTGATCAGATCACTAACCTAATGGAAAATTACAGCTGGCTTCCAAATGCCTAAGGAATAAAGTCCAAATTCCTTCAGAGGGTATAAGACTTAAAAACATCTGATTCCAAATTCCTCAGAATCCCTTTTTCCACCTTCCCACCCATCGGTAAACACCCTTTATTCTAACCTCTATGGAAGAAGAAAAAAGAAAGAAAATTATAAAGAATGTTAAAAATTGGAAAAGTGCTAGGCTTTTTTTCCCCCTATAGTAGTACAATGATTGGCAGTTCTTTTTTTCCTCTTCAACTGCTTAGGTAGGCTTTGAAAAGAAGTAAAAACGAGGGGCATCGCCTCCATTTCCCTAAATTATTATTAGTGAAAATGTCTACTGATTATGGCTTCATTCTCTGATGCTTATTTCATTTCTTTTAAGTATTTTCAAAGACTGTGTTTCAATAGAGGCTGGTTTCAGCAACACTGAACACTTGTTCCAATTTGTGACCTTTATGAAATTCTTTAGCTTGATAGCAAACACTTCAACAGAAGTATCGCTCACTGGTGCCTCTTCCCCCGTTATCATCTGAATTCACTGTTAATGAAAAATGTTCCTTCTGATACTCAGAGCACCTTTACCCGTGGACTAGGCTGGTCCAGTGGATGAACTAGTGCCTTCACTACGTTTGCTTCATGGCATTTAAAAATCAAAGCTAAGGTTCTTCTAGTCTTCCAAAGCACATTCCTCTCAAGAGTCACATTTTCTATGAACATTCTCACAGCATAATTTTTCCAACTTTAAGACTTTCTAATTTCATGAGCTATCATCTATACTACCTGGAACACAAATTAAAACAATTTTTCAAATGGTTTCTCTTCTTGTTTCTGTATGAAATATTTGGTGGACTGATTCATTCAAAGAACCAAACTTCTACTGAATTTGACGTTCAATACTTTATGCCAAATTTCTATCTTTTTGGCTAAGAACCCTTCTTTTCTTAGGCTTTCTCATTTCCACTGACAGTGTTCCTTTTCACAGCCCTACCTCACAAAAATACAAATAAAATAAAATAAAAAACTAAGTCCCCTATGTTGATTTCATAAGATTTACTGTGACATGATATGACGGTGGACAGAGGAAACAATGGGCATTACTGAGACGTGAATACTGGGTAATGAACACACCAATAAGTGACATACTTCTGCACAAAAGCTTTGCAATATGAGGAATTTTAAAAAAGAAAAAAAAAATAGAGTGTTAAATTTGTGAACGCCAAGGTGTAATGTGTTTACATTTATTACAGTGATGTACATCCTCTGCACAAATGACCTGGCTTAACATGATTATGTACATTAAGAAAAAAAATTAAACCTTACTTACGTAACTGAAAGAACAGGTCATCTTTTAGAGATGAGAAATACTTAGAATAATAACTGCCCTAAGCACTAGTGAAAGCTTTTCTGAGTGACGAATATTAGCTGTTATCTCTTCTGAAATGAGCCCACCAAGAACCTCTCTGTTTCACTTTGCAGTACCCAGGCTCAGCTCCAAGGAATAAAGTGCAGTAATTAATGACTCAGATAAAACTGAATATATCAGTGTGACATCTTTTAAAATACTTGTAAGTCATTTCAAAATCTCTTTCCCTAAAAATAATCTTCAAAAAACAATCACACTTTTTTTTTTGGCCCTAAGGAAGGCTTCCTAACATATTGAGTTCCCAAGTACTTTACTCCAGAAATAATGACTACATATAACAAAATTAGGAAAGAAAAAGGTAAAAAAAGTTCTAAAGGCAACAATATTATCCAAGTCAGCAGGATGAAAGGATTAAAAAAGTCTTGATAAACAGCTAACGATAAAAAGGCAGCCTTTGGAACATATCAAAAATTACTCCCATCTAGGCACCAAAAGCCTTGAAGGTGACAGTTTTAAATGAAATAAGCAGCCTTTAAACAGCTGAAGCTGCAGCTCACAAAACAGTAAATACAAAAGCATGAAATAAGCCAAATGCAGACACACAGCACACAGATACACACCACCCTTCAAATACTTACAAAGCATAGCTATGTGACTTGAAACCAGTCGTTCTATTTATCTGATTAAAAAACAAAATCAACACACTAATCAAATATTTTAAAAAGCATATACTCTCTTTCCTCCTTTATTTTCTAAGAAACAATGCTAAACACACATGTGCCAGAGCATGAATCCAAATACCTAAAGACCCTCAAAGGAACAGAGATAATCATAAGGATTGTTTTCAAAGAAGATGCAAACCCAGAGAAACAGAGGTGCTTGTATCTGCTTAATGTAGACATTTTCCTCTTTATAAAGCTACATTTTAGGAATTATGCTTATACATTATTTAATAATTCACTTCAAACCATTAAAAATGTCTATTACCAAACATTTAAAGGTTTATTGTTTGTGAAATACTTTATAATCAACTTAAGACTACCAGTAATTCTTTCTAAGTAATAGGAAGCTATAAGATTAATTTGCTTTTAAAATAAAAAGGAAGTCTTCCAACTGAACATCAGACATGCATTTATCTCCAAGTCTTAAAAGCCTAATAAAATTAAAATAAAGGTTAAAAAGCTATAAACATATAAGAAAACAAAACACAAGAGAAAACAATAGTAGACACAATATGCCAACAAATTTGGGGGGAATGAAAACTAGACAGAGTAGCAGTAACCAATTACAGAGCAAAGAAAGCTGATGTTTAAGTGAAAAACAGTGGATCCATGCTCAGGAACCGGGGGCAGTGGGTGGAGGTGAGGGTAAAGGGTGGGATAAAAACAGAAGATTGGCTGAGAGTCTGTACAAGAAGCAGTTGGACCTCCCGGGCCCCTCCCCAGCTTATGGAGACAGGTGACCGACCCTAACAGGGACAGGTAGTGCACTCCCTGAGGATATTAAACCAGAGAGGTCTTGGACTTGGAAACACTGGTTGACACAAAGAGCTTGTATTGAATAAGTCTACATACTGAATGCTGAAGCCCCAAAGACAATCCCTGTATTCTGCTCCAAGAATACTGGCAGGCAGCAAGTTCTCACCCCAGACACAGGAAGCAGATTGTTAGGAGTCTTCTTCAGAAAAGACACAAGGTTCCAAAAGAAAGACCTATAGAAACTGACATCTGGACACCCCAATGGAAGAACCAACTCTACTTGGTTCTTCTATAGCTGAGCTCACGAACCAGTAGACTCTGGGCACTCACACTGGAATGTTCAAACAACTCTCTAGTACTTTCCTCTTAAATGTGAATGGACAGTGAAGATCACCATGTACTTAAGAAAGTCATCCAATTGAAAAGACTGAGGCCAAAACGGCAAAAAATTAATTCAGAAGGGATTAAAACAACTCCTAGTAAAAGAAAAATTTAAGATGCCTACAATTAATTCTCCAAAGAGAACAGACAGTGCTTTCATGAAATAACAACAGGATCCCAAAAACAAAACAAAGCTCTTCAAAATTTAAAAATACAAAGTCACACATTTTTACAATTCCAGTTAAGGAGCAGAACTCAAAGAACTTCCCTAGAAAGGCAACAGAGAAAGAGAGAAGTTTAGAGGGAAAAAAATAATGAAAATAAGAGGATCGATCCAGATCTAACAACCAATTAACAGAAATTCCAGAAAGAGAAAACAGAAAAAAAGGGATAAAAGAATCAAAGACATTAACTCAAACAAAATGAGCCATCTAGACGTGAGCTTCTCCCTGGACTGACAGCGCCTCCCACGGTCTAGCACAGGAGGGAACAAGCAGCCCAGGGCATTTCACTGCAAAGTTTGAGAACAGCAGAGATAAAGAGATGGCCCCAAGGGTTCCAGGGTAAAGAATCAGAAATCAGAACAGCACTGGACCTCGCACTGGCAAAAAAGAAATAGGAAAATGAAACAGTAACTTCGAATTTCTGAGGGAAAATCATTTCTAACATGGACATCTAGATTGTATTTGCTTCCCAAGGCTGCTGTAGTATTATTACCACCAACTGGGTGGCTTAAAACAACAGCTATTTATCCTCCCACAGCTCCTACCTGGCAAGACCTCACCTCCTGAGGGCTGGAGGAGGGAACCGGCTCTCCGCCTCCTCCAGCTTCTGGTTGTGGTCGGCATTCTTCCACCTACATCTACCACCCCAACCTCTGCCTCTGTGGTCACCTGACTCTTCTGCTTCTGTCTGTCAAATCTCTCATGTGCCTCTTCTCAGGATATTTGTCACTGGATTTAGGGCTCATGTAGATAATTCAGCACAGTCTCTTCATCTCAAGATCTGTAAGTCAATTACACCTGCAAAGACTCTTTCCAAACAAGGTACATTCACAGCTTCTGAGAATTAGGACATGGACTTAGCATTTTGGGGGCCACCATTCAACCCACTACATATATCCAGCCAACATATCAGTTAAAGTATGAGTTAAAATAAAACATGCCCTTTCCCAGAAAGCTACTGGTAAATGTAACCTCATCAAAGTGAGGGAGAGAGCCGAGAGAAAATAAGACATTTAGTCCAAGAAACAGAGGCTACTGCACAGGAAAGAGGCAAAGGGGATTCCCAGGAGAGTAATAAAGCCAAGTTGAAAACAGTGTATTCCAGGTAAAAAACAATCAGTCTAACTTGCACCAGGACGACCAAAGCAGGCAGTACTGAGAAGGGTTTACAGTTCCTCTGAAGAGTACTGGAAGACTCTGATGCATAAAACTGAGCAAATGAAAAAAAGAGGCAACTGTTAATTCCAGGAAAACAAAAACTGTAAGAAATTATGTTAAAGAAAGAAAATACCATTGTCCATTACTTTGCTCAGCAGTGAACAATGCTGACACTGAATACTGATTTAGCCAAAAACATGACCATACTATACTGGAAGGACTACGTATGAGATGGATGGGAGGGAAGGGATGCTAAGAATGTCAACTCTCTATCTGCCACAAAAGATAATATCTAATATTGATAATGAAATAGTATAAACATTATTTAATACATGGAGGTAAATACTAGGAGAAAGATCTTTTAACTTAAGGTGAGGGGACAAGACAAGGGGTGGGGGGTGGGGAAGGGTACTGGCTATTTTATTTAGTCATAGTTCACTTCTGAGACTGTGCTCCTATTGCTTTGAAAATAAAATTTTAAAAAATTTAATTCAGAAAAAAAGAAAAAAGGTTTGGAGAAAAGTAACTTGTTTAGGGCCATAAGGAAACATTTGTCAAAATGTCAAAGTTTCCTGTATCTTGCAGGAGTATGCAAATTCTTGAAAAGGGGTTCTTAAAAATAAATTCCCAAGTCATAAGTGTTCCTAAGGAGTCAAAAACAAATGAACAAACAAGCAAACAAACAAAAAAGCAAACCACACACAGCACCAAAAAAGCACTCCTAAGGCGTGTTGACTATAACGGATCCAACCTCTATGTTACAACTCTTCTCAGCTTTGCTTATTATAAAACTGCTGACTCTTTTTCTGTTTTTGAACTTTAACATCACAGCCATGAATAACAGGTATAATCAGGTAAATGGGCTGAAGAAATAGTGAAGGCATTTCCAGACTGGTATCCTCAGACAGCTGCCAGTGAATCCAGCTGGACTCTAATTTTAAAGATTTCACAGTATTAGGAATACAAGATTAAAAGCCTGTGTTCTGAATACAGTTTGCCCAGAAAAGAGACAATGAGCAACTTCCATAAAAGCTCTTCTGTCAGATTGTAGGAGAAGAGAAAGAGCATCTTTTAGGAAAATGCAGGGAAGTAATGGTGCCAGGACAAGGTAAAATAAGAGAAAAAAGGGAAACCTTATTCTCTACTTAATATCATCCTTTATCCAGTTCATTGATGTCTGACTAGTGTTTTGGCACACCAAATCTATTCCCACCTTGGCCTTCCCTCCTTCTCTTCAAGTAACCTACACAGACCTACACATCTATGTCTTAAATGAATAATTCAGTTACTTCGAAATTCTCCGCACAAATAGGGACAGACACTTAACTTATAGTCTGTTGTACCAAGAGTCACTGATGATAAGAGTCTGGACATACTAATTTGGACTTTGTATGTTGCCATGGTAATCTTGTTTACTTATCTACATGAAGTCATGTGTCTATCCAAATTTTAACACTTTAAATGATACAAAGGTAGCACCTGGTACAAACAGGTACTTAATATTTCTCCATAGATACAAAATCAAAATGAAAACAAACATCTTTAAAAGGAAGAAATGTGCCAGGGTATGGCTGGCATGGGGTAGGTAGTTCTACAAACAAATTACTTTCAAAGCAAAGCCACTTCGGTGTAAATCTCAAGCAATTTTTGACCTTGTTGCAGATTAATACTATGCCTGTGATGGCAGAAGTAGAAAAAAAGAAAGTCAAGGGCAAAAGAGAAAATGGTAAGAAAGAAAACGCAATGATGCCATTGAAAAGAGCCTTTCATGCATTTTCATAACTCATGGAAAAAAAAAAATCCCAAAGCAAAATCAAAAGCTTGTATTAAAAGTTACTTTGAAACCAACAAGAGGGAAAAAAAGTCTTTCTTTTCCCATCTTCCCATTAGCTCTAATCCAAAGCTGCTGGATCTTTCTCCAATTCTTACAGTAAAGTATCCCTAGTGAGAACACAGCTTGTTAGACTTCTAACCAAAAAGTGTAAATCCCCAAACATGGTGTTCATGTGTTTATAATTACTTCTTTTTTTTAAGACTATAATTACTTCTGACAACACTTTAAAATGGCAGCATCAGTGAGCACCACTATTACATAAACATACAAAATTTAAGTCCTTTGATTTTCAAGAGAGAGACAAAGTATAAACAGCTTAGAAAACTTTTGTCAAAATCAGGTAAAATGGCAACTTAATCAAGGAACTTGAAAAATACTTCAATCCTAGGCTAGCATGAAATTCCTAGCCGCTCTTCTTGCCAGAGTTTCTACTGTTTTCCTAAAACACAAACAAAAAACTTATGACAGAAACTCTTACTTCCTGACTGAAGTACTCTTTGTTGGCAACAGAAACCAAGCCATCAAATACAACTATGTACTTTGCTTTAATTTAAAAAAACCGCAGCCCTTTTGAGAGTAAAGCACATTTCAGAACCGTCAGCTGGTACATTAAAAAGAAAGCTATTGGGGTTCACAGGTCAAAGGGCTGGAGGAGTAAAGTTTCACGCCGAAGATGGTGAAAAGTATTTACGTTCTTCACATCCCAGCCAGTCAAGTAACACCAAAGCTGCCTCAGCACGAGGATGGATTCTCACAGTATTTCCCAAAGCTGCAATTCTTCATTTTAGAAGTTACACACCATTACAGTTCCCACTGTGGGTAAAAGTCTCAACTGAAGCTGCATCCCTCCCTCAGGCTGCTAGTTCACAAGATGCACAAAAGGCAGGATATCAGACGGGAGGCAGGCGGCTCTACCTCTAAGAACGTTACCTGAATCCACTGGTCCCTGAGTTCTAACAGCAAGGCCATGACATCTGTAATTGGCAACTTTCATACTAAATAAACTATCATGAAAGGGAAGAAAACAAACTTTTAAATTAGGCATGAGCATGTAGAAATTTTAATAAAATCTGAAAAAAAAAAAAATCCTGTAACTCCATCGTATGCTTTTTCACCTCAAAACTCTAAAAGCTAAAGTCTGATAAATCCTATATAAAAGTCTTACCTGTTTGGCTTTTGAGTTCTTTCCAGTTGAACTTTTCTCATTTGTACTTCCATCCATCCCTCTCAGGACACTGATGAAATCTTTCTTGGAAACAGTTGATATTAACTTAGCACGCTTTCTAATAGAGCCTCCAGCTTCTTTAACCTTTTCATCAACGTTCTTCTGATGCTTCTGAACAGCGTTGAATAACTGCACCACACCCCTACACAGCATAAAATGACCAGGACGACGTAGTTAAACAACATTACACTAGGACACAAACTCTGAGGATAGGAGTGATGTATTTTTACCGCTCAGAAAAGAGGCAATCATTTAACAGGCACTCCAGTGAAAGGCACTGAATAAATCTGAAAAGTGTACATTTCAATGCGTGAATATAAATTTCTGAATAGAGAATAAATATACATGGATTGACTTGTGATTTTTCCCCCCAGCTTTGGTCTTTCTAAATCAACTTCAGTACAATTAGAACTAAGATGTTTTAACACAAATAAAATATACAGTGGTTGAAGGCTGCACGGTATAAATGGAATGAGCAGTTAGCTGTCTAATCATCTGATTCTCTTAAAGATTTTCTGATCTTGGTTTTATCTGGAAATGGGAAAAACAATACGAAAGAAGCCTAAGAAGTATCCAGCTATATTATCTGCAACTCTTATGATATAAAACTAATTAATAAAATAATTTATTTGAAGTACTTTGTCCTATAGTTAAGTTCAGAGAGGGATAAATTCTGAAGACTAGGACCCGTGATGTCCATTACAGTAGCTACGAGCCACACATAACCAGCAAACACAAGAAAGAGGGCCAGGAAGAACGGCGGTGTGCTCCACGTTTAAAATACACACTGGATTTTGAAAACTTAGTATGAAAAAGAGAATTTTAAAATCCCATTAGTAATTGTTTTATAGTGATTACATGCTGAAATAATAATTTGAACATACTCAGTTAAATAAGATTTATTACTGAAATTGATCTCACCTCTTTAACTTTTTTCAATGTGGCTACAAGAAAATTTTAAATTACATGGATGGCTCACATTATATTTCTACTGGACAGCATTGTTTAGACCATTGACATCCCTTCCAGCTCTAAAATTCTACAATCTATTAATTTTCCTGCTATAGTAATCATTGTCAGAGGCAATCTGCCACAGAGCATCCCTGCATACCCTTGGGGGGGTTTTCAAAAATGCGAGGCCCCAACTGCTCCTTACCCAGGCCATGTCTCAGGCTTGTGTTTGCAGCATGCAACCTTGAGGGATGAGGTAATGTCTCCCCCAAGACAAAGAGCAGGCTTGTTACCTTTCACCAGAAAAGCAATAGATTCCCGGGTACAGTGTCCCTCTCCTGTAACACAAACCACTGCACGCAAGGCATCCACTGAGGGCACCTGTGCGTCCCCAGGGGACAAAGGGAACCAGTGGGAATGTGAAGCCCTGGGTACCGCTGCCGCCCTGAGTAACAAAGTCCTTTGTCTCTGACCCAGAAGTCTCTTGTCTTCTGCCAGCATCCGAGAAACTTTAACAAGCTAGCTTATTAGTTTATGAGGGTGAAATTCCATCCCCTTCACAGCAGGGCTGGGACCAAGGTGAGGAAAGTGAGATGCCCAGGGTATAATACTTAAGGAGGCACTTACTCTCTGGCACCACTCCTGCACTCTCCTAAGTTCTGCATGGGTATTAATTCATTTACTTCTGAGAGAAATCCTACAGGGAGGGTATAACATTCCCCGGGTTTTATGGATAAATATACCAAGACAGAGAGAAATTAAGTAAGCGCCCAGGGACACAGATAATACCTCAGTGCTGGGATGGGTCAGCAACCTGGCTCTGCTGCTCACCCTGACCCGACCAACCTGTCTCACCGAACAACACCCAGATAGATTAGAAGATGACCAAAATAATGCAGGGAACTAGGAAGTTAACAGTAATGCACTAACTGTAACTGCTATATTCTTTACAGAGCAAGCCAAACGTCATCTCCTCCGGGGAGCCTTCCTCGACTCCCCTACACAATCTCCCATTGTATGTTCCCAACACACAGGACTTACCTTTATTCTCAGAGTGACTGCTGCAGGTCAGTGGGCAAGGCCCATGCAGCAGCCACCAGATCCTATTTATCTCTGGACACAGAGGGCATAAAACGTTTGGTGCCAACGATAAAAAAATGCAGAGTGACAGGACAGTGTGAAGCTGCTATACCATGAATATAATGCAAGGTAACAACAATAATCATCTAGTGCCATAAATTTTGACAACCATCGTAAGAGAAAGGCAGTAAGAGGTCTGACTGTACTGTTCTCCTGATGATAAAATACAAGATGATCTGAAAAAGGTTCATACCAAATATACACTTAGCACATTATATTCTGGCCTCAGGAGACCCCCACAACCTGTGGCTGAATTCAGTATTAAATAGGCAGGCTTAGAAAGAAATCACTTGGCTCTGAGAAGGCAGAGCTTAAGAAGCAAATCTAGCCAGGAACGGATGGACCGCTATCAAAGCTTTAGTATACTTAAAGGGCAAACACACTGTCTTACCTTGTTGCAATCCTCTGGAGATTTCTCTCTGTTTCTTTGTCTTTGACAACATCTGGCTTTACTCTGCACATCATTTCCCATTCCCGCTTCTTATCAAGCTGTGTTATAAATATTGTTATGCGAAAGAATATTAGGCATTTTTGAAAGTGCAGCATACTTTGACACGATCCTCTGTGAGAGGACAAAGGTAATAAATCATTCCGGCTTAGTTTGTCACGGGGACTTTCAAACACCCACACTTTTAGGGGCTCGGCTCAGGGAGTCTGTGGTTAGCACTCCGCGTGTCATGTGAGAGGCGCCAAGTGAGTTTCCGTCAGGCTCTCTGACAGCAGGGGCCTGGAGCGCCGCCAGCACAGAGCAGGCTGGTCAGGGCGGGGAGTGAGACAGCCACGTTCTTGACCTCCCATCACCAGATCCGCAGAGGAAGAGGCAGCAAGACTCCACACTACCCTCTTTCACAACCGCAAGTTTAGACAGTGTTTCTCTTTACTTTTAGAAACTGACTTCCTCAGCAGTCAGAATTATTAAGAATTTATATCAGCTTTTAAAAGAATGGCATCATTTCCAGATATATGCTATTTCTACAGCGACTACCTTTCTTTTCTCTCTGGCACACCTGACCAATGTCCTCACCACACGTGGCCTATCAGTCACAACTACCGCAAGCCGACTCTTTGCTCTAATGTAGAAACAGAAGGGGGTCAGGAAATAAGAAAATCCCACGGACAATATAATCTAATTCAAAATTGTTTCCGGGGAGTTTCATGGTCTCAGGTATTTGATCTGATGCATTGCTTCTCCAGGTCCCCTTTCTCAGGATACACTGAATATGGTGAGCTAATCAACAAGAAGCTGGTGGGCATCAGAGCCAGTAATAAGAACCAGGGGGAAAAGGCCTCCTTTTATCTCCTCTTTTTCCCCATCCATCTAATCTCTCATTTCGTATTAATGAAAATGTCTAATCATGGTAAAACCAAATCTTTGCTCTTCCTATAAAGATTACTCTGATTCCTTTTTTAAAGGAATAGATTCTTCTCCAAATCAGATCATTTAACTATCATGAAATTCACTATCAGATTATGCCAGAAATAAAAAGTCTTACTTTTAAAACAGTCGATTCTTAATGATCTATTATTCCCAAGGGATAATAGGCATGCATGACTCCAAAATATTTTTTAACTGTGAAATGTATTTTTATACTTAGGATTAGAAATGAGTAGTCATCATTCTGGAAACCAATAATATTTAGCATTAAGAAACAAGGAAATTTGACACAGACCCTCCCCAGAAATGTACACTAAGAGGAGCTGCAGCTGCTGCGTCGGATGTCTGGTGTCCACACGCGGGCTTTGTGCACAGTGTGGACACCACCTCCAGCGCTCAAAGCTCTGGCCTAGAGCGGAGTCAGAGACTCACTTCTGTTGGCTTCAAGATGCTGTTCTCCCAGTGGAACACTGGGACTAGGGGTCATTAAGGATTCTGGTATTTTTACAGCCTCTTCTAGCTTTTGCCAGGTGGAAAATAAAGATTCAAATTTTCAGTTGAAAGGCTACCAGTAAGATTTAGAGACAAAATTTATCGTCAATAAGGTACAATGAGAATACTGAATTAATGATAGAATACGTTCTGTTTCTAGAACATTCTGTTCAAGAGCAAGATTTGAAAAGTTCCATCTCTGTATAACCTTTTGCACAGAGCAACCAGTATTAGCAACAAAGAAAATATTCATCTTGAAACAAGATAAAGGGATGATGAACTTAAAAGGAAACAAATGTCAACTCAAATCTATTTTTTTTTTCATTTTTACCTATAAAGTACCTTTTGGAAATTAGCACTTTTACATTGCCAGTATGATTGTGGAAAGTCATTTGTCTTTCATTAAAAAATAATACTTATTTCAGTAACCAAATATTTTAGATGTAGAAATACTTCATCAAGGGATATAAAATCTTATTATCTCTGTAATTATTTATATATTTATACAACAAAAAACCTAAGGCCAACTTTTGGCCTTTAATTAGCAGATTGCATGAGTCTAACTTATTCTAATTTGGTGGTTTAACAAAAGGTATAATGAATTCAAGTTTATCGAGCAGTGAAACACAACCACCCCCAACAATGACATCTCTGTAAATTTATATTGTAAAATAGGTTTTAAGCAAAAAGTGACTAATAATGATTCTACTAGTTTAGAACTAATAAGTAAAGTTAGTGTCTGGACAGTTAAACTGAATAAAATATTCAGACCCAGGAGTCACTGCCACATGTGTAACTACTTATTTTAAAAAGATACATTGCCTTGGAGTTTACACATCTATCACTTCGCTTGGATGAACAGAAAGTGCACATGTGCAATGGAATGATTCAGACTCGGTTTCTGACCAGAACCCTGATTACCTGCCCCCATGTAAAAAGCAAGTTACAAATCGGAACGTTAGCTGGACAAACACCAAAGGAGCAACTTGGTACAGATAAGAACGAGACCAGACGATCTAATCAACAGAAAGACTGGTAGGACACACCTGTTTTCTCTTCTCCAGTCTCTCTTGCTTTAACTTTTCTTTTTCCTTTTCCAGCTCTTTGTTTTTCACCAGAATGGTGGGTTTACTTTTAGGAGTTTTCTTGTTCAGGATTTTAGCCATGGCATCTGCCCAGCCCACATTAGTTCCAACACCAGCTTCTGCAGCATTTTCACTGTCATTGTCACAGGGGTCAACTTCATCTTCATTGTCAGCTTCTACTGCTTCATCACCAGAAGAAAAGTGATCCTTTTCCGATCCACAGCTTTCTACAGAACCTAACAGTAGAAACAAATTAAACTTTAATACCAGAGGCAGAGCTTGGCAAGGCCACGGCAAGACCCCAGGACCCTTCCTAAGGCTAACGATTCTCCATCTGTCTCCATTCTAGCAAAAGGAGACTCTTCCGAGTCACACAGCTGCAGTAACAGTGGAGAATGGCAGGACCCTCTGTCTTACTGCCATCTACCCCCGAAGACCTGGCCAAGCCATGTGGACAGGAGAGGCTGCAGGAGCTTCAGCACCCAGGACCCAGGGAGCAGAAATAACCCAACAACCCCCTCTCATCCTGTTGTCAAGGTGGTGACAGATGCTGACGTGGGGCCAATGCAGGGTGTGTTCCCATCCACAGGCTTTAATTGTGTCATTAAACTACTTTAAGGGACTAATGATTATTTTGAAAACAAATTAACAAAAACTTCATCAAGAAAACAGTACAATGTTTCTATGGGATAGAGCAGGCAGAGGAAGTTCTCTGAGGGCTTTGGTCCAGATGTTTAAAATTCTGAATCTGAGTGCAGAAAAATCTAAAAGCCAGCTTCCTTTCATAGAATTTGCATAGAACATGATTAAATTGGGTGTTTTAACATTTTTGAAAAATAATCTAACAAAAGGATGTGTGCCCAAAATTTGACTGTACTTCTGGATGACTGAATGAAAATATCAAGTTCTGAGTTGAGGATATAGTTGTAAACTGGTGAATTTTATCATGTAGAACCATCAAAAAAAAAAAAAAAAAAAAAAAGCATATACAGGTTATCAGCAAACTACCTCATCATGTAAGATTCAAATGGCTGGGCTCAGAGGATTAACTGAAACAACAATCCAGTTGGTGGTCCTGCTTGAAAATCAACTTGTCAAGAAGCTCTGGGCACTTGTAAGTTTTGCAGCCTTTCTTAGCTTCTGAAGTTCACTGAACTCTAGCAACAAGAGCACAAGTGCCAGTAGTCTGTGTGCATAGATAAGATCCAGAGCTTTCTGAAGAGCTTCTGCTTTGCTCTTTAGAAACCAATGGAACTTACTAGGATTACTTCAAACGAGAAAATCGTCCAACAGCTTAGTAACTTGGAATATTTCTTAATACACAGAAAACGAGCGAACAAACAAGGCTAAGAAGTGACCAAAGAAGAGGGAAACTCAGGGATATACCAACAGCTGCTGCTTCACGGCATCTTTGGTTAATAAACGCGCATTCTTTGGTCAACTCCAGAATTAGTTGAATCTCCAAGATTAATACAGAAAATGCCATTACCTTCAGCCTTTTCCTTCTACTAAATAACACTGTTAGTAATGTAGATAAAAATTTCTATGCTGACTTGTATTGAGATAAAATACTATTTAAAGTAACCCTAAAAGAGAAGAAGAAAACAGGCCTAGACATAAAAAGGTTTCCTGCCACTCTTCACTTAATTCAATTTTGATGTCTTCCCACCCAAAGCAAAAACTAAACTTAGAAATCTAGAGGACTGACAGGCAACCCACAGCCCAGAAGCACCACATTTCAAGAAGTCTGCTCTGGGCCCACTTAGCCTTTGCCAAAGCTACACACCATAACCAGGACCTCTGCTTCTACCTACAGAAAGTCCACTGACTGTATCTTTTTGTTACTTCAAAATTATCTATCTATTCTTCAACTCTAAGCCCCCATTTCTTCTTTAAATTATTTTTAAAATGTGCATATTTTGCTTTTAAATATCCTTTGAGCCTCTTTTGTTTTGTTTTTTTACATCAGATTATGGCTATGACCAAAGTGAAAGGAACTGAATGTACAGTCAGCTGTTTAATTCTGAGTGATTCTCTCTAATCTCTTGATTTCAAGCCATGAATTAAGAGAGAACTGCTGAAGACCTGACTTTTAGCTAGTCATCATCATACTTGCAGTTTTGGTATTACTTCTGCGTAATACTTTTATTATTTCAGGGCTGAGAATTCATGAAATAAAAGGATGAAAAACTAAGTATTTAACACATTTCAAACAAAGACTTGTTAACATATTAGAAAATAACAAATGAAAGTACATAGAATATTTTATACATATACAAAAATGAGCCTCAAGAACAGGAGTAAGGATGAAGTACCTTCAAAAAGTAACAGAATACATAAAATTAGAGTTGAACACAGATAGCAAAATAATACTTCACATTTTTAAAAAGCATGATCTTAAAGTATATTAATGGTATCAAAAACTATTAAAGAAAATGATAAGGAAGTAAGAAATCACTAATAATTCTACTGCTCTGATGTGCTACATACTTCTTAATAAAGAGGAAGAATTTTTTAAAGAGAAATTAATTTGCCACTTACTTAATTTGAAGCCTTCTCTGCATTCTGTATACCAGACAAATTTAAGAAATCTTAGAAAATGAGTAGAATCTGACATGCGAATCTAGGTGATGTAAGAATTCTATCACTGCCCACAGTACAAAAAGAAAGTACCTAAATTTTGTCAATAAACGCTGAAAGCACTGTCACCCAACCCAATGAAAATCTGAATGTCTATTATATACCAGATTCCACACAGCTTTTCCCCAAGAAGTATCTCCTAGAATCAGTGTTCCCTGGAAAGTATGTTGAAAAACACAGCTTGGAGAATGTAGTTAGCTGAAAAATAAATACGTTAATATTGCATATGTTTTATTACTCAGAGTCAGCAGCACTACACAGGTACTGATAAAAAAAATAAACAATTCTCTGAAAAGCACCTTTACTAAGTAAGCATTTATCTAAATGCAAAGAGGCATGAAGGCTTCAAAGTTTATGTCACTGAAGAATATCTGGGTGATTAAAAGCAGAGGTCTTTACTAGCTACCGGTAAAATGTCAAAACTGCAACACTGACATCTAGTGTTTTGTCCTGATGAATTCACACACAAATTGCTGCGAATTTCACATTTTTCACCTGCACTGTAAACGCAGGCAAGGGCTTTATAGTTGGATAAGCCACTCCAATTCCCCATTTCTAAACCTTGGCTATTTTTCTTTGGTGTGTGTCTTACCTAGTATGACTACCACAACATGCATAAACCCGTGAGGTTTTAGATAATACCATTTCATACAACATGCCCTTTCCCCACCAATTAAAAAAAAAAAAATTCCAGAAGAATTTGCTGAAGTCACAGTTCTTATTATTTTTTTAAGCTCTAGCTCAGAAGTTTTTAGTCACACGTTCACTGCCAATGGAAATGTTATTTTATATAAATAAATTTTAAATGTCAATGTAATGAGGTCTTCTAGCATACTATAAAACAGATTTACTTCTAGGAGACCAAAGATAATTACTATGCAAATCAGAAAACAGAACTGGTCCTTAAAAATTTACTATATCCTATGAACAGGAGATTTTTTTGAATTTATCACTGATATTTAACAGAAGTTAAGTGAATATACCCAGGGAACCAGGTAAGCACAAAATTCCTCTGAAATCCTGTGTGCTATTTTGAACATTAACTCTAACTTTGCATTGTTTTAAAAATCTAGAAATTAAGGGCTACAACAAATGCTTAATGTAAGTAATAACTAAAGGTTTCAATAGAACTCTATGCATTCACAGAAATGTTCTATTATCAGCGCTGCCCACCAGCCACATGAACCTACTGAGTACTTCAAGTGTGGCAGGTACCATAGTTACTAAATTTTTAATTTTATTTAATTTCAATTACTTTAATTAAAGTGGCTAGTGGCTACCACATTGAACAGGGCATGGTTAGACCTCCGAGGTAATGAGGGAGACGCAGGAATCTCCCATCTCTTGCTGCCTTCCCCCAGACTTCCACCAGCCTTTCAAACTTGCCATCTGTCCCTGATCCCAGATACGGTTCACTGCTGGCAGGAAAGTGAGCCATTTTCCTTAGCCTTTGGAACTGGGATAAAGTGTTTTAAGAAGACTCACAGTCCCTCAATATTTACCGAGTACTCATGAATGATGACAAAGGAAGGGCAAAATAAAAATTCAAATTCTAGGTCTCCTTGAAGAAGTCAAATGTTTAGTAGGACAGATAAATCAGTTAACCAACTGTAAAATCTGATTTTACAATTTGTATAATTTGTAAGCATTCTTCTAAAAGAAAAACAATGAAAAAGGATGACCGCTTGGGGGTATCTTTTAAAAGATGATATTCAAGTTGTTTCTTAAAGGTAAAGCAAGAGTATGAATGACAAGAGAAGGGAACAGAGTCTACAACCTAGGCCAATTGAAAGAGGCAGCGGCAAGATCACTGAATCTAGAACCAAAAGCATCCCAGACTTGAGTCAATGCTCTGTATTCAAATTAAAATTATTATTGTTATCAACATTATTACTGACGTCCCAGGGAGAGGAAACCAGCATGCCCAAAGGTAGGGGAATGAAGAAGGTAAGATATTTACAAAATAACAGGAAGCTCACACTGGCTGAAACTGGAGATTTGGGGATTGGACGGTAAGAACTGGGTAGGAAAAAGCTGTTGGTTTATATTAAAAAGCCAGTCTGATTTATGATCCAAGAAATAACATAGATCAAGTTCCAAATAAAAAACAAGCAGTTTAAAACTTCTACACTCTAGGTGTGTGCGTCCAGTAAGTGGCCAAACCGCTAGTGCCTTTTTCTCCTGCCACTTACCTAAGGTCCTTTTTTTTTTTAAGTTTCTCTATTGGGTTAAGAAGGCTGTTTTTTGTTTTTTTTAAATACAATTATCATCTGGGAGCAACAACACTATTGATTAACTGTGAATTTACTTCACATCTTTAGGATTTACTCTAAATCAAACAGGATTCTCAAGAAAGCTTGACTGAGATCCATTAATAGTGGTTAAAGAGTAAGGACACAGAATAGCTGCCTGATTCAATCTTAACTCCAGACACAAATCCACATGAACTTTCTGAAAGTTTTAAAGTTCTCCACCCTAGTTTCCTCCTCTGTAAAAATGGCAATAAAACAGTATCACTTCATTGGGGTTTTGTGATACTTAAATGGATTATTGTATGCAAATTTCTTAAAATGAGTGCCTAGCCCACAGTGAGCATCAATCAGATACCACACACACACAAACACACCCATGATGTACACACAGGACACACACAGTGAGAATTTAAATGCGGTTGTGGAGGAGAGGAGAGGAACAAGGAAAAGGAAGCAATGCGCCGAGGGCTGGAATCCACAGGACATGTGCCGTGCTGATGGGAAGCTCTGGATGGCCAGACGGTTACAGCACAGGGGCTGAGACCTCAGATGATAAAATCAGAGAGACTTGGCATTATGTCCTGCTTCCATTACTTTCTACCAGTGGAATTGTGGGCAAGTTACCTAATTCCTCTGTGTCTCAGTTTCTTTTCAGTGAAGTTGGGATAAAAATAATACCTACCTCACTGGTTGTTACGACAGTTCAATGAGGTAATGCGTGAAAAGCACTTAGCACACCCCTGGCACACAGTGGGCACTAAGCAGATGATGGTAACCAGAGCACATGGGCACCTGAAGGCCAGAGCTGATGAATTTGAAAAGCAAAAAGGATGCCAAAGTACAGAGAGGGTAAAATGAATTTTACTTCCATTACAACTCTACCCAGTCTTGCTTATAGTCTATAACCCACCTGCCAGAGATTCATCGTGAGCAACCCACTTTTGCCTTTATTTTGGAAATGGTCACTGTCTCTGCCCCACAGCTTTCAGAGCACTCTAAAATAAGGATTAATACCAAGTAACCAACATGTATTTAGGGCAGAGTACTATTTAAAACACTTTTTATGTATAATCATTTTATCGTCACAACACCCTCTGAGTTGCTTTTATTATTTACAAAAGGAATGATTCTGACACTTAGAAAAGCTGAAAAAAAAAAAAAGCCCAAAGTCACAAAGTTAACAGGGTAGGGTGATGGGGCTGTTGACTTCTAAGGTACTACAAAGCTGGGCACCAAACGTTCAAGTCAGACTAATGTATACTGAACTAAAGCAGAAAATATTCATAAAAGTTTAATAAAGCTTGAATTAAAAAGGAATTTCTATCTAAGCCTCAGTTAACCAGAGCAGCCATTCCTTAGGCCCATTCTCATTCTGCCCAAGAACACACACACACACACACACACACACACACACACACCACACCACCACCACTGGTTATTCAGAGCTCTGTGACACTGTCGTTCCCACTCTAGGAGTCAATCATCTGCTCATGCCGCGCGATCTTCCCTGCCTTTCTTACTATATTTAGAATATTCAAAATTGATGCTCGAAAACTTTTTAAAAAGCATTTACCTTTGAAAAAAATGAAGTCACCCCAGGTCTCCATAAAAACAACCAAAAATAAAATTAAAGTTTAACCATGGGACAAACTGTCCGATGTGATTACTATGTGCTATCTGGGCAAGCCAGAGCAGACAGAGCCTGGAAGTAGTCTGCTTCCTGAGTCTGTCCTATAAATTGCTAAACCACTCAAGGAGGACTATGACATATTTCATTTCTGAAGCATGTTCCTTTGCTATTTTAAGTAACTCAAACGATTAAGGAGACCATAAGCGACAGTTTGATGAAAAGCACATTTATCTGCTAGGTTATTATATCCTAAATACAGCTTTGTAGTTTATCAAAATGAAGGGATAGCTCCTAGATCTTCTAAACCGGATTGTTATAACTCTGGTGTTAGAAGTACATGGCCATTTTTCATGTATGTGGCCAGAACAATTCAGAAAACATGAAATTACCATTCCTCCCTCTAGTTTATGGGTCTATGGGCACATTCTATGAGGGAGGGGTCAACATATCATGGCACTGACCAAGGCTTTTTTCACTTGAATTGATTTACTGACTACAGAGCTTTTCTTCTTCTTCTTTTTTATTTTAAAGACTACAAGCTTAAGAAGCAAGTAAGCCTTGCGTCTAAACTTCCAACCACGCATAAATTCAATAAATCCAAGCAGTTCAATGATAACTTAGAGATAGAGGTTATCATTTCCCTCTTTATAATACTTGATATCATCAGTCAGTGCTTTTATTTTTTCACCTGAGTTGATTTACCGACTGGGAAAACTGTGTGCTTGTGTTTTCTGTTTAGACTACAAACTTAAGAGCGAACAATCCATTGTATCTAAACCTCCAACAAGGTGTCAGTTCAATAAATCTGAGTAGTTCGAGGTTAACTCACTAGGGGTGTCATCCTCTCCTTTAAAATGCTTGACATTTACCTGTTACTAAAATGCTGACTGTAGCATTTTACCCTCCACATTTCTCTGATTCATGATCACCTGCAATTTTACTATGACCAAATTTCAGTCCCTAATGAAGAGTACTACAATTTACCACAACCTCAGTCTGAATCACTCTGCTATCATTCAAGTTTATGTCACAATTAAGTAAAAGTGATAACTGATTTCTAGAGATAATACATGGATGTTAGGAGGAAAAAAAGAGAGAGAAAGGAAGGAGGGACAGAAGGGAGGAAGGATGAGAGAAGAGAGGAAGGAAAGAAGACCACAGTTAACAGTGGAAGGAGTGCTACAGAAATCTGATCACAAAAACATCCCACAGTGATGGAACCTTCTTGAGGGGAAGAAATATTTGTCTAAATACTAAGGCCTCCTCATACCCAATCCTTTCTTAAGATTCCATGCCCCTGGCCTTTTACTTTCTGGATAGGCTTTTTTTTTTTTTTTTTTTTTTGATCATCTATATCTCCCTGGTTCCTCAACCCTATCAGGGGAGTTATTGGTCAGAGTCCAGAGCAAACTTCAATAACGGCTGTGTCATTTATCAACTTGTTTATCAGCTTACGTATTAGAGGAGCAACTTATAACCTCTGTGTCCCAGTTCCTTGTGAGTAAACTGAGGATAAGAATAGTATCTATTTCAAGAGGTTGTTATTTAATTAAAGTGATTTGTAGAAGAAGCTTTGAACAGTACCTAGTACAAAGTAAAGCTCAAAAAATACAGCTATTATTATCATTACCTAATTCTTCTAACATTACAGTACACCCAAAATTTACAGTGCTACAAGTTTATTTGGAAGTTGGCTGTGTGGAAAATTCAATGGTTTCCTTCCGAAGAACACTTCAAGTGGGGATCTTTCCTCTGTCTTCACTGTCCAATCCTAGTGCAACCCCTAACAGAGTTTTGCAATTGCCTACTTGTTCTGACACTCCATGGCAGTCTTATATAGTCAGCAGTGACACTTATAAATGTCACTCTCTTGCCTGAAAGGTCTCAACAGCTCCCTATTGCCTACAAAGTGGGAATCCGACCTCCTTCATATGACACACAAGGCCCTTTACAATGTGGCTTTGTCTTCTGTTTTGAGTTTCAGCAACTCCTGTGAGAGCTAGAATCAAAGCCAACAGTTCATTCTGCCCTAACTAGCCCATGCATTTTAAGACACTGCATGCCACTGTATGGGCTTTTCCCTACATCTGAGAAAACTGTCCTCTCCACCCCTAGGCTTGGAAAACTATTCATCCTTCTAAGGCCTAGATGAAATGACACCTTATTTATCTATTCAACAAGAAAATTTAGTACCAAAATGTGCAAGGAAGGCCCTATGAAAATTAAGGTAAATGAGACATAGTTCCAGCACCTGAGAAACATATCTGTAAGGGGAGAGACACGTTAAAATAAAATAATATAAGTACTATGTATAAGATAGAAGGAAGTAATGCTAAGCTGGGCTCATGTATACCATCCGTTTTCCTCTTTCGGCCTTTTGCTCTACCCTCCCTATGAGACCTATCTCATTCTGGGCAATTTCAAGTATCCCCCTTCCTTTCGCCCTTCGCTACTGTAAGCTTCTTTTTTGCTATTGTAAGAAACAGCAGTTTCATCTGTTTTAAATTAATCACAGTGACGACGAAAATGTCTAGTAAAAGAATGTGGAAGCTTTAACACTCGACTGCATCCTTCCCCTGAACACCACTTTCCCAAGCCTTCTCACGGAGCTAAAGCAGCCCCTTCGACAACCTGAGGAGATCAAATTCGGGCGGCCAGCGGCAAATGCACTGGCATCCCCTGCTTCCCGCAAACTCAGCCCGGCCTTTCCTATGAGAAGTCAAAACTCAGTCCTTAGTTACCTCCATTATCCGAAGGGTCTTTGTCCTTATCGTCCAGCTCCGGTGCTACAGCCCTGGCTACCATTTTCATTTTCTTCTTCTTCTTCAGTGAATTTTTCAGCTTTTTCCCCGCACTCACACGTGAGTCCTGAACGGCCGCCGCCATGTTTCTTCACCGGAAGCGTCCCTCGAGAGTTGTGTCCGGGGGTAATAAAAGTAACTGCCGAATCTAGTTCCGGGAATACAAGGTTCCGGGGCGGGGCCATCCAGCTGGAAGCTCGCGGGCTGGAGCCTCAGGATGTGGATTGGAAAGAGGACTGGGTGGTGATAAGTGCTGTCTGCTAAAGTTAAAAAAAGAAAAAAAAAAATCAGTGAATAAACGTTCTCCACCGACTCTGCCCGCTCGCCCTTTTTCTGGTACGCCGCCCCACTCCGGCCCCAACCCGGCCCGGTCCACTTTCATTTCGTCCTCAGGGCCGTCTCCTTATCTGCTGTTTTATTTCATGGTTGTTTTTTTTTTTTTTTTTAGCGTGTTCGATGAAGCTCCTTTACGTGCCTACCAAAATCGCTAGAAGGTAGAAAGCGAGGAAAAATACATTGGGGATTGATAATAAGAATATGAGAATGTCATCCCCTCTCCCCGGATCACCACCAGCAAAGATTCACAACACAACACGCGAGATTTTTCTTACAATTCTGATCAGGTAACCGCCGTCTGATTAACCCTTGGGGTGGTTTTCAATTGCAAACCGAATAGAATCTCGTTTTCTTCCCCTGGGTCGCGGGTGTTAAGCGTTCCAGCCCCATCCTCCTCCCTCCGACCTAGCTCTGACCCCGGAGGCTCGCAGCGCCCGAGGCGCGGTGTCCACCGAGAATGCAAAAAGCTTTGCCCTCGGCGAGCTGCCCCTGCCTCCCCCACAACCCCGGGGGCTCGCTAATCCCTGAGGTCAGCCTTTGTCACTGCTTTCGCATCCCGCCTTCCCTCGAAGCTGCTACCATAGCCTGCCCGTATTTTCTTTCCCTAACTTGGCTCCTTGGCAGTAAGGACCATATTTCATTCACCATTCAACCCCCCAAGGCTAGCAATGGGGCTTGGCCTGTGGTAAGAACTCAAAAATATATTTTTGGAAGGGATGAATGAATGATAGAGTGCAACCATTCACAAGTCCCCCGGATAATGTAGCAAACCCTTCCCTCGTGTTCCATAGGCCAGGCATAATCTAGAGGCTTTCTCTAAGCTTAGCGTTTTCCTGGAAGAGCACTTCTTGGTTTTTAATACTCAGAATTTCTAAAGGAGTTCGAACCTTTCAATTGGACATGTTCTAGTTGATGATTATATAGGGCAAAGTTATATTTACATCCTCCAAATTCAATACATTGTAAATAAAGCTGTACAGGAAAAGTTACATTCCAATTATAATTGGCAAAAGATCAAATTCCAGCATAATAGTTGAACCTTTTGAAAAGCACAGCTATTGTCAACAGGAGAGGTGCATCTCAGGGTGCCTCTTTGGATATTGCTGGTGCCCAGAAGTTCTCACCATCCTGTGTAAGCCTTTCACTGCCCCTGTGTGTTGGTCTGGAACCTGTGTCCTGCTAACATTCATATTTAGCCCTTGTTTTTGCCTAGTGTTATACAATGAGTTAAAAACAAAATTGGGAAAGCACTGAAGAAGTTGTAGAGAAGGAAACTAAAGTAAGAGAGAAAAATGATTACAGCGGAAAGGGAGATGTCTAGCAAAGAGGTACCATTTGTTAATAGTAATTGGTGATCAGGAGTGAGTGATGTTTTCAGCATTTTACGTCTTTATATGGTTTATTTATATACAAGGATTTACTACATTCAGTTGCAGTTTAAGAAATTGCTTGGGGAGTTGGTTGATTTATTATACAGGTTTTCCTGCAGAAGCCTGATTTTCAGAAAGGGATTGCTACTATTAAATGAGAGATTCCTGTATTAACTACTTAATCTTCATACTAAGCCAGTAAGTTAGGTACTCTTGTTCCCATTATACAGATGAGGCACAAAAAAAGCTTAAATAGTTGCTCAAGTTCATAAAACCAGTAAGTGGCAGAATCACATCCAAACCTAAGTAGCCTGCTCCAAGGTCTTTTCAGCTGCCTAGCTATATTGCCTTCTCAGATTGTTGCGTTTTAGCATTTCGTAAGTATGTACTGAAAATAGATCATGGAAATTTCTGGCACCACTAGAATTCATAAATTTAAAAAATAAAAAACAAAAACCAAAAAAAAACCTCTGCCCTTAAAATGAACTAAAATAATTGACAGGATGCTAATAGAATGTCCACTGTATGATGGAAATAACTGAAGTTATGTATGTACTAGGATGAGAATTTGTACATACTTGTGATGATTATCAGCTTATTGCCTGTCAGCTCTACCTTCACCCTTTTTGGCTGCTCTGTGAAAATGTAGTTGAATCTTTTAACTATTTCTCTTTTTTGCCTACTAGCAAGCTGTTAACCTTTGTCAGTAGAGGGCCCTAGAGTGACATTGTAAGAAAAAATTGTTCCTGGAATATCATTGGCCCTAAGGAAACCTTAGTGTCTTTGTTGGAGAAGAGTTTTCCTCTCAGTGTCAGTATTTCCTGAGCTTGCTGTTGAATAAGGGTCACAGCGGTAAAACTAGATGTTTAGGATGGCTTTGGATCAGAAGTAGGTCCCAGATGGCTACCTGTCCATTAAGGTTCTTTAATGTGGGAATATTAATAAAATCCCTGAACCTGGAATCTCACATTTAGTAAACCCATCAGTAATATTCTTGCTACACTTGGCACATCCATTGATGATCTGTGTCTTACTCACAGGAAAACCAACAAGAATGAAATTGTATATTTTTTACTTTGTAATGGGATTAGGTAATGGCCCAATTATGTTCAGCCTCACCTAGTAAAGGGTCTCTCTAATTAGTGGATAGAAGTTGCAGGGAAGCTATGACCTTTTGTTCCTTCTTTTACTAATGGAAAAGGCATTCCACTGTGTGAGAGTGGTCATAATGAGACTGTTACTGAAATCCACTAAATAGGGTAATAAATACATTCTGACGCCTGTTGATTTTTCTGTGAGATAACCAGGAGATCATTCTGTGGACCTCAGCAAGTGCTCAGACTGTGGCAGACTCATCAATGATATATATATATTTTTTTTTTCCTTTGTACTTGGGGTTCTTCCCTGAGTCTCCTTGTAACATAGGGATCAGTGGAAGGATGGGAGCCACTGTGACAAGCTTCTAGTAATCCTACCCCCCAGAAAAACAGATAGATGATCAAACATGTGTGGCCTGAGTTTCACTTCAAAAGGAAATACAACCAGTGTCCTTCACAGACAGTTCCAAGGTCAACCTTAATAAAAATTGCAGAGTTAGAAATTATAAATATGAGCAATAAGTAATAAGCAAAGAAGGCTCCTGCATCAGAAGAAGGATGTAACCAGTTGGAATCAGATGAATAATAACAGGAAGGCCTGCTCTGCTGGTTCATCCCCAGGCCTTGAGCAGGGTCAAATAGAACAGTGACAACGGTCAAAAAAAGGTACATGGGAAGATTACTAATGCTACTTGCATTCTCCTTCCTACTACCTCTTGAATCTATCAGGTTCTTTCCATGCTGCTGCCACTGTCTTGGTCAAAACCCACATTTTCCCTCCACTGGACTTCTGCAGTGGCCTTCCAGATGGTCTCCCTGCATGGATTCAGCAGGTAATGATTTTGTCAAAATACAAGTCAGGTCACAGTGATCTCCTATTCTTCATGATGTGACCTTCAAGGCCCTGCAATGGCCAGTGACCGAGTGGTTCTCAATCCCAGAAGTTTGTCCCCCAAGGGGCCTTTTGGCAGTATCTGGAGACCTTTTCGGTCCTCACACTGGAGTGTACTGTTGGCATCTAGCCATTGTGCTGCCAAACAGCCACAAAACACAGGACCAAGGTTCACATCAAAGAATCTTCTGGCCCCAAATGTCAATAGTGCCAAAGGTGAAAACCCAGCCCTAGTCCCTGTCCACCCCTTACCCTCCTCTTGGACCTCCCTCCTCCTGACTTAACGTTTCAGGCATGCTGGATTTTTTAAAAATATATTTTATTTTATTTTTTTGCAGGGGGGAGGTAATTAGGTTTACTTATTCATTTTATTTTTAGAGGAGGTACTGGGGATTGAACCCAGGACTTTGTGTATGCTAAGCATGAGCTCTTCCACTTAAGCTATACCCTCCCCACCCCATGCTGGATTTCTTTGTTCACAAATTTTCCATCTTATCTCCCATTTTCAGTCCTTTGTGTATGTTATTTTCCCTGGAGGATAGGTTCTGTCCCCTACAACTCTTCCCACTCATCATCTAAATGTTACTCTAAGAGTCCCTTCCACAGGGACACCTTGTCCAACGTCCACCCAGACTCTTACACATACTCACAAGCATAGTTAGGATCATCTCCAAACCTGGGCAGGGCTGATACTAAAATCTCCAGGCTTGGCTGCTGGCCAGGGAGCGGGCTGTGGTGGACAGCAGTTCTGGAGGGGTGCAAGCAGACGTGGCTGAGTGCAGACCCGTCCTACCTGGAGTTTTCTCATTGAAATTGCTCCTAGCAGCATTATTTACAGTTGCTAAGGTCTGGCAAGGAGAACTCACCATAACAGAAGCTGTGGACATGAGTAACTATGCCAGTCCCACAAATCCTATGCTTTTTTGAATTAACTTAATTTAATAAAACCATAATTTACAGTTTACTATGTAATCTGAACTTATTTTTTTAGAATAATAAAGAAAGTCCAGATATTGAAGAAAAAAGGTTTTGGTTTTTTTTTTTCTGCTGAGATGGGAATGGTAAGAACTAAAAGAGAAGAAAATTATGTCCCCGAAACTATATCTAAATAGCAAGAAGCAGATCAAATGCTTTCTGCATTTTTAGCATCTTCTTATTGTTTCTGCAGCTAAAATATTTTTTAAAGAGAGGGTTATTGATAAGAAAAAAAAATTAACCCAAAGTAAAGTTCTAGTCATTGGAAAGGTCTTCTTCAACTGTCTTTGCTAAAATAGAGAACTCAAGTGGAAAAAACCCAGGAAAACGACATTAAAGTTGACATGGGAAGCACCAGTTTCCATGAAAATGCTCCCATCTCGTCTGCCTCCTTCCTTGTACTGTTACGTTTCCTGCAGGGCAGTGTTGCTATTGTTTTAATGGCATATAAATCTATTTACATGAGCAAGTTCAAATACTAATGCCACTCAGTAGGAAAGAAAGGTTGTTTCCAAATTAACGACTTAACAACTTCCTGTCCCTGGAGGCCATTCCAGGACACCAGGAAATGCACAGCCACGTCTGGATTCTGGAGAAGTGTTCTGTGTCCCCGCTGTGGTCAGCTGTGCTTGGGAAAGAGGTCTTTCCTCCCTCTCTCGAGGGAGGCCATCCCCAGGCCTCACTCTCCCATTCTTTATTTGCATGCGCTAGCCTTTTTATTGCAAATAGGGCTCTAAATCTTACTTTAGAATGGATACGGCAGGGTATGCGGGCGCCTGTGAGAGAGAAGCTATCAATAATGTTAGTTATGAAAACCTGATCATAAGTGTTTTTAGTCCATTAGCCATTTCACTTTATTTATGTCCCCTTTCAGGCAGGATTTGAAGCCAATATTGAAAAGATGAAGTTTGGATGAAGAGCAACACGAGAGGGTATAAAGCACTGTCACATTTTTTCATGGTAGAAAATATTTCTTCCTTATGTTATTTCTTTAAACAGCTCCTAACAATAAGTAACCTCTGGGGGAATAAGGAATGCAGAAAGAGGAGCTGGGCCAAGCGTCACAGGTGTTAGTATCTATCTGTCTGTCTATCTATCTATTATCTGTCTGTCCCTTTTCTATCATTTCATTTAATTACCTTTAACGAACATTACCAAATTCAAAAAAATTACTTATTATGCCCCCAGTAGATGTATCTACAGGCATCTTGCTCCATTTCAGCTCCTAACAGAAATTTAGCTCATGATCTATTAATACGTCCTCTTTGCTCTTATTTGCTGCTTTATCTTGTAGACAGCATGCAGTCTGCACAGTTGAACCTGCGAGGAGAAGGTGTCCGTGCCTTTTCCTGGTGTACAGTGGCCGCCAACTGTTGAGATTGCTAGTGTGTGGTTGCCAGTTTAATGTATCCCCCGAAGCCACTGTCCGATCCTGCTGCAGTGAGAAGCACGTGGGAATGTCAGCTCAGGGACTTCCCTCCAAGCTTCCCGGCCCCCGAGCTGGAGGTAGCAAGGCTGTGGCGATCATGTCCAGAGATCTGTTCCCATTTCACAATGCCCAGGGAGAGCAAGAAGAGAAAACAAGACTAGCAAGGAAAAGGGTGTCTTGAGTAATCTAACTTTCTTTTGTATTAAAACACATGATAATATAAATGCAAGGGAGAATGCATTTCCTCCAGGCGGTTAATAGGCATTTGGGGGTCTTCTAAGAAAAGAATCGAGTGTTCAAAACCAGTAAGCAATGTTGTAGCTCAGTGTTGGGCCCGATGCCTCATTTGAGCTCGGCACACTTAAGAGTTAATTTCCATTAATGACAATGCAGATACGATTTTAAATCCTCGTGCAGGCCCAAGTGAAGGCAAACACCAGCTCCCTGAGTCACCGAGTCCTTCTCTGTGGAATCATTTCTAATTGAATGTTCAGATCAAAGTTTAAGTTTATAAGAAAGAAAAACAAGTGCAGATAAATAGTTATTATCCAACATCCTTATGAAAATTCATGACCTGCCACTTTATCAGGGACCTTATAAGAAATCTAACTGTGAAGTGTGCAGAGCTATTAAGTGGCTAGTACGCTTCAGTCTCTTGATAAGAAGTGAGTTAAATAATTGTCCTGTTTAACTTGTGCTTGTTAACCTTTAAGGTCAACTAGTTTGAACATACGTTTAATGAAATCCTGGAGCCGGAATTTATGATACTGCTGCTGAATGTTAAATTGGACAATTTACATAAGCAGGACATTAACCTTCTGAGCACTAAATAGCATTTTAGCACTTAGCCGCTGGGGACAATAAGCGACATGTTCTATATATTTGTGATTAGCTTGCCTGGAAACTCTCATGATGACCAATTGGCCTACCAAGTTTAGCAGCATAATTAAATGAATGGACTCAGCCTAAGTAAATTATCAGTGCTGTGTACAGTATATCATTATAGTCCGAAGGAGAAAAAAAAAGATATGAATAATTTAATAATACATTACTAATTTATCAATGCTAAGTGATTTTGAGGAGGCTCTTTGTAGTTCATTGTTTTAAATTTGATATTTGATTTACTGCTCAGATGATGAAAATTGAACCTATTTCATTTCTTACCAGAAATATATAGAAGCAGTAGATGTTACTCTTTTTTTGAGGTGAGAGGTGTGGTGTTTTCAGCTTTGGTGTTATTACAAAATAGCCACTACTGAGCACTGATTAGCAGGTAAGCTAGCACTTTGTCACAATCAGATGTCTGCAGTCCCTACTCCTTGGTAGCCTCCCTGAGGGGAGGGCACTAACCCCTGAGTTGTTCATGAGCCCAGCTTGCTGCCTAGCAGCAATTATCATTATGGCTCGGAAGGGTCAGGCACCAGGGAATGCAATTTGCACTTCACCTAGGACTGTTCCTGCTGATTGTGGACAATCAGTCCACTGGGCTGGCTGTCCGGGAGTTGCCTTCAGTACATGCAGTCTAATATTCGGGTGTATTGAACTTTAATGGCCGAGTACCTGTTTGAAGAAAGAGTATGTTACCCTGAAGTCAGGTGGGGCCCCAGCCCGTTAGACTTCTAAGGTACACCTGGCCCAGATCTCAGTCCACATCTGTGATGGTCCAAGACTCTACCTTTTATTCTGGAGAGGTTCTAGGTTTGTACTTCCTGTGCTTCTCTTTCCTACTCTCACTCTCATTTTCTCGTCCCTTATGTCTCCTGAGACCCCATGAATGTTGTAGTGAGCCCTTTTACTGGCTTCTCCTAAATCTACTCACCTCTGCCCTCTTGTGGTTCTAATGGCTGGAGGGGTTATGGGGTCCCGCTGCTGAGCCCCAGTCTTTCCCTAACCTCAGCCTTCATCCACTGCCCTCGCCTCTTCACCTTCTTCAAAGGCACAAGACTGTTTCTCTCTGTCTTGCCAAGGTCCCTGTCACATTTCCCTTCTATCCCAAAGGAGCACCCAAGTCTTTCTCCAAACAAATATTTCCCCCTTTCTGAAGGGGGAATCATAAATGTTTTCACATCACAGAACAATAGGAATACAGTACAAAGAATGGATATTTGGCAAATGTCTGGTTGATCTCCTTGATGGAGGAAGTCAGACTGTGTATGTGAGGTCTTCTCTTTCTGACTGCGTGGCTTCCTAATCTGAACCAGAGCCTGCTTCACCAGTGAGCAACAACAACAAAAACAGTAATTACTTGCATTTTTACACTTCAGAGCATGCTTTGCTCTATGTATATTATCTCATCTCATCCTCAGGAACCTGGGAGATGCCATCATACCAATTTCCCGTAAATGAAATTGTAACTAAAAGATAAAGTACCTTACACAAACCCTGCCCTGCTAGCTTGTGACAGGCCAAATTTAAATTCTCTGTCTGTTTCCAAGTCCAGCGCTTCTAGATTGACATGGCTCGTGTATTCCAAACATTGTTCAGGTCCACAAACATTAATTGCACACCTGTTATTATTTATTAATGCTAAGATGCTTTTAAGTCATTTATGTACATGATAAAAAATGAGAAATTATAAATATTTACATAGTAGAATGTAGTCTTTCTCTTTTCTCTGAATCACAGTTAACCTTCTCCAGAGACAAGACTAGGATCTTGTAGAGTTTTCCAATGATAATCTATTTTGCATTAATTTGTATGTCTGTCCTTTAAAATCCATTTGGTAACATACTGGTCATACTAGTCAGAATTTTTTCATTTAACAGTATGTCTTGATGACTGATCTGTATTAGCACACATTAATCTGTTTAATTTCTTTTAATGATTATACAGTACTCTACTGTATTTGTCATAATTTATTTATTCTTTTGGTTCCATCTAAACTTATTATCTTTTCCTATTACAAGTAATTTTTAAAACCTTTGAAATACATTTTTATGTGTGAATTCAAGTATATCCAGAAGATTAATTTCTCATTTGAAAAGAAGCACGTCTGCTACTGTTCCTGGCCGTGCACTGGTTACTCAGCTTGGTGCCAAACTTCTTCATTAGCTGGCTTTCCTATTAATATGTATTCTGTTTTGCTCCCAGCTGATTCAACTTCATTCCGCCTTTTCCAAACCATCTTTGGGTTTGATATTCAGCATTAGGAATATAGTAGAACATTATGAGGTTAACTGAGAAAGAGGATCTGGCCAAGATAGAGTTAAATGGGCATAGGAACGGGTCTGGACCCTGCAGTAATACGGACCTGGATTCAAGTGATAACTCTACTGATTACTAGCTGTACAATGTGGGAACTTACCTAGACTCTCAGTCTGCTTTTGCTTCTTCTCTTTGTGGCTAATGACAGCACTGACTTTCATATAATTGTGAGGGGTGAAATGACAATGCTTGTAAATGTACAGTCTCTGGCTCACAGTAAGCAGACAAAAGATCTTAACTGTCATTGGTTACTAAACTTTACAAGACAATTGACTGAAGAGCTGAGTCAATCCTAGACAAAATTTGGTAGCTTATTTTTAATTGAACTGTTTACATTGAGCTATTACTTGACAGTTGAGTGTTACTTGGTCAGAATAATAGCCAGACAATCCTTTTGACAATCTTTGGGGCAAGGAATAGCAACTTTATTCAGAAAGCCAGCAGACCAAGAAGATGGTGGACTAGTGTCCCAAAGAACCATCTTCCCTAAGTTAGAATTCAGGCTTCTTTTATACTAAGGGGTGGGGGGGAGTGTGGCTGATTGTTGCAAAGTTCTTGGTGTCAGAATCCTTTGTTCTTGCAGCTGTCCACGTAGGTCAGGTCATGGTGTCCCTGTAAACCTCCAACAAGACAAATGTTATTCTCTGTTCTGCAACTTTTTATCTCTGTAGGAATCGAAAGGTATTGTGCCTTGAAAAGTCAGGGTCTTGTGAATGGGCTTCCCTATTTCAGGCTTGAGGCAACATTCTTAACTTGTAGCAAAAGCAATAGAATCCAAAGGTCAAAGGGAAAGAAACAGAGCCCATATGGAGTCAGATTTGTTTTTTCCTATTACAGTGAGACCTTACACTGAAATATTTTATTGGTGTGAATTCTTGCTTTCTCTGTTGCTAGTTTGCTTTTGTTATTAGTTTTGTATTGTTCTGTAATGTGAAAGAATTCAAAAATAACGTTTGGCCTTCCCTACTTTGGAAACCCCCATGGCCCCCATTTTTAACAAAGTTGGAGAAAAGCAAAGGAAAGATAGAATCAACTTGCTTGCCTCTCTGATGCCTAGTCTGTCTGTGGAAAGCTGGAATCCTTCCTCTAGAATTCTCTATGAGGACCACTCAGCTCAAAAGCCCTCTGGGATATTTAATTCCCATGTGGCTTGTACCAGCCCTCCTCAGAATCTGCAACTTTGCCTCTAGACATTCCAACAATTGACATTTTGGGAGAGTTTAGCATAGTGAGAAAAAGCACTTGGATGTGGAGTCAGAGGACCTGACTCTGCATCTTATTCGGCTGCTTTTGTGCCCTGAGTAGGCGGTTGCTGACGTTGGCTTCTTCGTCTGTCAAGTATTATAAAAATATTGACCCTACTTATCTCACAGGAGCCAATGTGGTGATGAAAGTTTTTGTGAATAACAAAACATGAGGAAAATTGTAGCAATTATTGTGATTATTATTGAGACTGGAAGTAACATTCAGAGAGTCAGGGATAGTATCTGAGGCCAGTAAAAGAAGTCATCTCTGTTGTGATCCTTTCGGCCCTTTGCTAGTATTTCCCATTCTGTTCAGCGAATCCTTCACCAGTGTATTCAGCCCTCCTAGAGCTTTTCTATTGGCAGAGCTGTGTGTGTGTGTGTGTGTGTGTGTGCGTGTGTGGTGTGACAATATCGCTGAATGGTTTTCTCACCTTTGTTACCACTCAGCTGAAGCTGTAAAAATTCAGTTTCTTCTTTTTAAATCTTTCCCCCATCTCCCTCCTAGCCTGTCTCGCAGGGTCTCTACAAATCACTCTCTCTTTTTTTTTTTTTCAAATTGAAGTATAGTCAGTTTACAATGTTGTGCCCATTTCTGGTATACAGCATGTTTCAATCATACATATACATACATATATTCCTTTTCCTATTCTTTTTCATTATAAGTTACTACAAGATATTGAATATAGTTCCTTATGCTATATGGTAGAAACTTGTTGTGTGTATATTTTACATATAGTAGTTAGTATCTGCAAATCTTGAACTCCCAATTTATCTCTTCCCACCCCTTTGCCCCCCTGGTAACCACAAGTTTGTTTTCTATGTCTGTGATTCTGTTTCTGTTCTGTAAATAAGTTCATTTGTGCCTCTTTTTTTTTTTTTAAGCAACAAATCACTCTATTCTGGAAATGCAAAATCACTAGAACAATTGTCATATGAAGAATGAAATGAGAAAAGTTTGCCGTGAAGGAACTCTATAAACTTTGTTCTTCAAAGCTTGATGGATGTGGTTTATGGATTAGCTGAGAGTCTGGGCTAGCTTAACTGACAATCCTCTCTCATATGTTTGATACTCAAGAGCTTCACTTGTCACTGATTTTCTTTTCCTCCTAATTCATCTACAGTGCTTAGTGGTTTTGAGTAATTTCTCGCCAACAGGTGTAATAAGAAAGTATTTCTATCTTTGCTTCTTCCTCTCCTTTGTGACTCAGCTTCTCTTGAGAATAAAATGCATTGATACATGAACATTTTAGGATGATTGACTGGGTATGGAGAATAATTATTGGAACAGATAGGCTTTAGTGCCTAAATAGCTAGTTTGGAATCTGTAGCATCCTCTAATAGTTGCCACGTTCATCCATTGAGCTAGAGTTAATTTGCTTTTTCTCTTCAAACAAGTTGCTTGCCAGACACTAGGGGAACATTAGTTTCAGGAGATTTTTCAAAGGATGCAAATGATTTTATGGCCTTCTTTTTGGCCAGTCTAATCTTAGCTGGAACTTCTTTTCAGTAAGCATTTGATTCCTTCACAAGCACATTTGCTTGTCTCCTATTTACTGTTCTTTCATGTTTCCTACGTATTCTTTCTTTCCTTGGCTTGAAATGAATTATTTAGTTGGGCAAGGATAACCTTACATTATTCCCAGTCAACACCTGGCTAGAAGTGTATACAGACAGATTTTTTTCATCTCTGAGGACAAACTCAAAGATCTTGAAAAATGAAAGTGTTGATGTAGCCATCCGAGAAGATTTGAAACATCCTTTCAGTTTTAGTACAACCGTCAGCCCACTTTGCAAGGAAGATGCTTCCTGTTAACGGGAAGGAAAAGAAATTTCTCTGACACATTTTCCACCCAGCTCTCTTCCAGATAATTCCTTTCATTGCTTTGGTAAGTCAATCACACTAACAGGTACCAGTTATCCTGTGCCTGCCTTGGGCTAAACAGAGCAGGTGACAAAAATCCTTTCAGGTTGTCAGGTATTAATGTAAAATACCCTTAGACCTCACTGCTTATTCATCTTCATCTAGTTGACTAATGCTTTCCCCGTGTTGTTACATGTTGGTAAATTAAAGAAACCTTCCAGACAGTTCTGTCCAGAGTTTACTGAAACGTACCTCATTAGTGAAGTTGAGCTGTCACATGAGTGTAATTTAATCCTATTGAATTATCACTCAAAAATGCCTAAGTGCTCCGTTTTCATACACCGGATAGAACATTTGCTACTAACACTGTCACGTTTCCAGTTGATGAGAGAGGAAACAAGCAAAAAACACGCAGGGTCCCCTCTGTCCCCACCTGCTCTCCCCAACTTCTGCAGTATAATGATACTTATGTCAGCTCCTGAGCAGATTATGTTTCACTGTAGATCAAAAACATCCCCATGGATCATTTTCTTTTCAGATCTGAAAAATAAAGCGTGATTGCTACCTTCTTGATTTCCTTGTCTACTCACAAAAGAACTCATTGATACAGAGCTTAATCTGAAGGAGGTGTTCAGTTTTCAGAGTCCACGTACAGCATTTCCTGAACGTTATGGGAGCTCTTTATAGAAAGACGTTATTTGTGACCTGCTGTAAGCGCTATCGTGTTTTGTCTGTGGCGAAACAGCACATGAAATTAATGATTTTGCTTTAGTTGTATCTTTATTGTGATTTTCACATTATTCTGAGGCAAGTTGTGTCAAAGGTTGTAAACAGAAACAAATGCAGGGTGTGAGGTGCACTGTAGGAGCATTTTCTTAAGCTTTCCTTTTCAGAACACGTTTGTGATTGTTTCCTTGGTTATTCAAGTAATTCTGACCATAGGGTCAAGGTGTGGGTTTTTAACTGTTGTGACTTGGCAAGTGGATCAGCATAACCCGTAGAAATTGAGGCAAGTCTCTTTAACAGCTAAAGACAAACAACCCTGAAGTGTTAAGCAGGTCCCAAAAAATCAGCCTCACGTATCACAGATACACTGGCGGGGTATCTGTCGTAATCATACACGCTAATATTTAGTGTATGCTTCCTATGGGACCTGTCATTTCCTCTGCATTTTACATGGTTTTGTATTTTTCATTTCTCTTAACAACCCTAAGTGGCTCTATTCTGAGCACCATCTTATAGTTAAGGAAGATGCAGCTCATTGAAGTTGAAGGTAAGGGGTATCTAGCTCACAAATGGAAGAATCAAAATTTGAACCCCAGGGAGAGGATATAGCTCAGGGGTAGAGCGCATACTTAGTCTGCACCAAGTCTTGGGTTCCATCCCAGTACCTCCATTAAAACAAACAAACAAATAGACAAACTTAATTACCTCCCCCCAAAATAAAAAACAAAAAAAAAAGATAAAAAAATTTTTAAAAATATTGAATCCAGAACCCACACACTTAACATCTGTGCAGCCCTGTGGTAACGGCGGTAATGTCAGAGTCAGAGCCTGATCCTAAGCTCTGGACGTTCTAACTTGTCCCTGTGGTTCTCCGAAAGAATGTAGCTCTGCCATCTGCATTCGGCCTCCCAGTGATGGGGAAGGGAAGCTGCACAGTTCTGAGCTGTCTTCCTATTCTGTCACAGTAGATTAGCTGTGGCCCTGGAGTGGGGCTTCTGTGCGCTGTGATGCAGGTCATGGGGTAATGAAATGAGATCCTGTAGCTTGTGGAGGCTGGGCCAGTGCCCCTGTGACAGCACCGCTCGACCTTACCTGCTTGCTGTGCTGTTATGGACCGCAGGATTGTAAATTACACAGCTGCTTTCTTAGCCCTCTTGCCTTCCTCCAACCTCCCTCCCCCGACCCTCCATGTACCTGTCAGGCTTCACCAAAGATGCACTAAATTCTAAATGGTGGAAAACTGACCCTGCATAACGGTGGGTGAAAACGGCCAGAGAGCCTTATATTCCTATTCAGATGGCAGCCAACTTTGCCTGAGAAATAAAAAGGGAGGAAAATAGCAGAATGAACACATATTTTCATGCTGATGTTTTCTTCTAAAAGTAGAGCAAGGGGGCCAAAATCAGACTAATGCATGGGTATTTTTTTTTCTGTTATTTCTATTGATGGAATAAAACCCATAAGCAACCTCTGAGATTGCTATAGACAGAACTCTTACTGATTTCCACAGCCATTTTATATGCGAGGCACAAAGGCTAGACACCTTTTGGTGGTTTTACTAAATCTGAGAAACCTCATTTGTGAAGCAGAAAAGATGGTGGAGAGAAATTGGGTCAAGAGTATGGAGTTTGAGTCCCACCACTGTTGACCTGTGTTTCATACTGTTTGGGAGATTAAATTAGAAGATCTCAGAATTCCCTTTCATTTCTAAACTTGTGAGTCAGCTCCACCATCTTATGATTATTTGGGAATAAATATAAGCTCACCTTTCCACTCTCGATACCATATTTTATTTAGTCTTCTCAAAGTGTGGTCCCCAGTATAGCAGCGTCAGCTTCACTTGTTAAAAATGCAAGGGCTTAGCCTCACCCCACACCTACTGGATTAGAAACTCTGGTGAAGGGGGCCAGGAATATGTGGATTATCACACCTTCCAGAGGATTCTCATGTGTGGCCAAGTTTGAGACCCACTGACGTAATACTTTGCATTATGCTTCATTTCTGCATGTTTCTCCATGTATTCTGTGATAAACTTCTTGGAGCAGGAACTGTATTGGTTTTTCTCTAACTTTACCTCATAGATAATGAGTGAGGCATGATCTTTGCTTTCCTGGAGGGTATAATCAAGTTAGAAGCATAAAACTAGTGACTCTTGATGTATCAAAGAGATCGGGACCTCTGTACTCATCATTCTGAGAATCATGGGGGTGGCAGTGACAGACAGACCTTTGATGTCCTGCCTCTCCCCATCCACAGAGATGCAAATGAGCTGCTCACTTTTGCTTGACAAGCTTAACTATCTCGTTGTAAATTAAAAATCCTAAGTGGTCATTTTCGATAAAAAGTAAAAAATGCAGCTTAAAGTTCATTTGTCCTGATCAACTGACACAGAAATACATTTGATTCTCTAGAAAATCATCAGCGTGCTAATGTCACCTTTCTGGGCACATCAGCACATGATGTGATACAGGGAAAAGGGCCGAATGGGATGCACTAAGCTTTTTGATAAAAATCATCATGAGCTCCACAAGAGAAGGACGAGTTGCTAATCTTCTCCAAGGAAGAACTAGGAGGGGAGAGTCCACACAGAGAGAGAGGATGTTTCGTTGTCATGTCTTGCTTCAAGCCACATGGAGCCAAGCCACAATTAGTTTGAAAATGGTTGCAATTTTCAGATTTTGCCTTCTCCCCACCCTTTTAATAAAAGGGCCTGTCTTTTCTATGAACTCATTAACAAAAAGTAAGAAATAATGAATGATACCATGTGTTTTTAGATGACGTGAGAGTTAGGGCATCATGTTGTTCCCTTCAATGTCTCTTCTTTGTCTTAATATTTTTCTTAATAGACAACACACACACAAGTTACATGCATGCAGCCAGTGATCTGTTCATTCATCCTTTCGTCCATTCACCAAGTGGTCACGCCTATTTTCCTTCCCAAAGCCTTGTATTCTCTCATGCCTGGTCAGTCATAACAGTCTTTTGCCTATTTTCCCACCTTCTGTTTCTCCATTTTCAGTGTTCATCTGTTTTCCAATCCCATTTTTCTTATTTGCCTCAGGGTCCTCCACGTTACTGCATTAGAAATGGAGGGAATGGTCGCGCACTTACATGGGTGAGAAATGTTGGTAGAGACTGTGATTAGAAGGTGGGTAGAAAAGAAGATTTGGACTTATCTGTATTAGAGGTGCCCATGGGACAAACATCTGGAAATTATTTCCAATATGCAGTTATAAGCAGAGATCTAGGGCTTGGAAGGGAGATTTTTGGGTGATGAATTACGGACAATCATGGTCGTTTAAAGCTCAGATGTAGATGAGATCACTAAAGAGATCAAGTGAAGGGAAATGAGATCTGAGCACAGAGCAGGTACTCAGTAAATGTTTGCTGTTTGTGGTCTCTTTCCTGGGAAATTTATTATTAGTGTGTGTGTGATGATCCTTTTGGGTTGTCATGACCTGATCCTTTCAGGTTGTGAAACTGGCTCATTCCTGGTGTTCATTACAGATTCTAGCTCTCCACTTCAAAAGTTACTTTAAAGAGAGAGCTTCCTAGAAATTTTGGATAACCGAATGGCAGCTCAGTGGATGGAAGACTTCCAAAATAAATACCTAAAACATGTTTTAACCCTCACCCATCTTGAGGCTAAGAAAAGAAGGCTGCTTTTTGTAGAAGGAAAAGCCAACAGGAGCTATCATCGGAGAAGATATGCTAGCAGGGACCGCAAAGATCACAGCTGAAGCACTGATTTCCTGTGAGGGGAAGCAGGCTGAGAAAGCTGAAGAGGCTAACGCAAGGCCTTCTGCTGAAAACTGGCAGAAATCTCAACCCACGTCATGTGAACAACAGACCTAGAGAAAGAATCTTTACTAGGAGTTCTGACAGCGCCGGCATTGCTCCCTGGAGCTAAAAGGTCAAAATAAAGACCTCTTTCACCGTTTCAAATCAGACCTTTAAAATTTCAATTATATTTTTACTTAACTGAAAAAGGAAGGCAGGGTCTGATATAAGCTAACTTTTTGACTGACTTCCATTTTTTTTTGTTTTTTCTTCATTTTTTTTTAAAGGGGGGAAGGTGGTTTGGAATAGATAATATTAGGTCACTTTTAGCTTCAAAGGGATGTGGTTTGGAACAGATAACACTGGATCACTTTTAGCTTAAAAAATGTGCATTCTATAATTTTTAAGAATCATAATATACTCAAAAGGGATGGGAATGCTGGTAAATCAAATACTAACCCCCATGTGACATTTCATAATTATAAAAAGATTCAAAATTCTTGATCAGCACAATCTGTTGTAAAGTGAAGATTTTGCTTGCTTTGTGCTATTTTGTCTCATAATCTGTATACACAGCTTCTTTTTTAAAAATATTGAATTATCATAGATATGGGTGATTTCTACAGTCTGCAGAATCATACTATAACATTCAAAGGAAGACTTCAGACTACTTTTATTTCAGAAGACCAGGCAAAAGTCATAGTTTATTCATACTCTATGCTTTTTTCCCTCCACGTTAATGAACGTTTTAAGTGTGAAAGCCCGAACTTCTCAAGTACCTAAGTCTTCCTTTTTTTTTTTTAATGGAAGCACTGGGGATTGAACCCGGGACTTTGCATATGCTTAGCATGCGCTGTACCACTAAGCTAACCACCCCGCTCCGCCCCCCACCTAATTCTTCCTTTTAAAACAGCTGATTCTGTCTTTACCTTTTCTTCCTTCCACATAAACTGGCTGTGGTGGGGGTGGGGCAGGGAAGGAGTGAGTTTTAGAAATTACAGAAATGAGCATCTCTAATATTATCTCCCAGTTCTGCCGGTGAGTCATTGCATCTAATATCAGTGAAAATGTCTTTTATGTGTAGCTGAAACTCAAGAATATGCCGATTATTTATTCATCTGACGTTGGTTCATTATTTATTATTCACTTAACAGAGATTTTTGAGGCTCGATTTCTGTGCTAGGTAATCAGGTAACAACAACAAAAAAATATATGATGTGACACCAATCAGTTGCTTTTGGGGAAGTGGAGGGAAAAACTCTTCTATTAGGCAGAACTTTTCAAAGGCAACTTAGAGCATGATATGAAGTAACCATGGAAGTGGATCACAAAAGAAATAAAGAGATAACGCAGTTCCTTCATAATTTCCCTGGGCAATTCAGCTTGTAAAATTGAATCCCTAAGTCTTTTGACAGATTCACAAATACGCAAACAGATTCACAATGACAAGATATGAGAGAGTTTTATTGTTCAATATGAACATCAAACAATATTTTTACAAATTACAGAGATTTATTTGAGTCACTTCTCTTTCCCCCATAAAATGCACACAAAACACTTCTGAAAATCAGCAAGTAATCCAAGTCACCCAAAGGTTTTGATTTCTTTGCTTGCCATCCAAAAATGACCCTGAGGCTGTGTCAAAATAGAGCATAGATTAGGAGCAGGCTCGGTAGGTAGGACAGAGTAACCCCCAAAGAAAATCTTGAACCACATGTTCAATGTGGTTGAGTATGTTAAGGACAGTCAATTCTAGACTTGCATCATGAGGATGTTTCTGGAATTAATGTTAAATCTATAAGAAAATTCAGACTACTAAATCTTTAAAGGTGAAGATAATATAGAAAACAGTGTGGAGAATAATGATTATGGTTAAAAGACCCAGGTTTAAATCCTTCTATAATGTTCTCATTTTTAAAATAGGCGTGATAATTCCTACCATGCAGGGTAGTTATGAGAAGAAACAGGTAATAAGTGAATGGCCGTATATACCAGTGGTTCTCAACAGGAGACCATTTTGTGTCCCCTCCCTTCTCCCCCACGCCAGGGGACATTTGGCAAAGTCTAGTGACATTTTTGGTTATCACAACTAGAGAGGAAGTATTACTGGTATCTAGGGTTTAGAGGCCAAGGATGTTGCTGGACCCCCTATAAAGCACAAGACAGTTCCCACGACCAAGAATTATCTGGCCCAAGTATCCATAGTGTGAAGGTTGAACATCTTAGTAAGTTCAGAGCACACAGCAGGTCGGTAGGAAATTATTCCTCTTACCTATACCATTACAATACTAGATCTTACTTTAAACAAAAGCATTGTGTGTTGGGGGGGGGGAATAGACTAAATATTTTTCTAGCCTTTATGAATTGACTTCAAGATCTCCTTGGAGTGGGGAGTATAGCTTAGTGGTAGAGCATGTGCTTAGCATGCATGAGGTCTTGGGTTCAATCCCCAGTCCCTCCATTAACAACAACAACGACAACAAAGATCTCCTTGGAGATGTTCATAATTTATTACACAGTTTGAATACTCTTCTCAGTAGCTCCAGTGGCTTTCAGAGAGGATCTAGGCTGAAATGGATGTCTATGAATGTATAAAGGAAATTTTCTGTCAGTATTATTGCCTGTCACATAACAAACATCTTGACAGGCCGAACAACTAAAACTTAAGATAGGCATAGGCTGAAAATACAGTTTTAGATTGTTTGTCAAGGTTGACTTTCCAGTATGCTGCCTTGAATCTACCTCTGTTGTGATGACCTGGTTATTCCTCCCCACTCTTTCCTCCCTTGTATTAACATGGACTGAGCTTTAGAGCTCTTCACAGCTTCCTCCCCAGGACAATTAGGCTTTGAGGTCTTCGGGGTGAGTGGAACATGGCACGCTGCCTGTCTGTAAACTACGAACACATGGTTCGTGAAAGTCTTAACTTTTTATTTCTGTGCTCTCCTGTAAACATAACAGCATTCTTTTGTCTGCACTATTACGGAAATGGCCTATCATGTTCCTTGGTAGGAATTGTTCCCATGGTAACTTTGAAAAATCACAAAGTACTTGGAATGCATTATGATTGAAATATTTTTTGACATACCAATAAAATAATCTAAACAATACACTCCATTATGTGATAATCTGACATTTTTGAGGAAGGATCTCTATCAAATCTAATTTCTCACACATCGTTTTGATGGTATTTTTTTTTAGATTTGACATCCTCATGTATAAGTTTTCATCTTCATTTTGTCACATAACAATTTTGAACATCTTTTCTTTTCAAACTTCTTTTTCAGCTTGCCTCCAGCATCCACAAGAGAGTTCACTGTTTCTGTCTTACTACAGCCATTGCACGGTGTACACATTTCTAATTTTGCTCACATACATTTTTGATTACTCTTTCATATTCAGTGATGGTTATTTATTTACACGGGTTGTCTGGTTAATCTCTGTATTTCTACAAAGTGTCTAGTACAGTGCAGACACATTGTAAAAGTCCCAATGAATGTTGATTCAACAAATAAAGGCTGACTCACATTCAACCAAGTTATGATGTAAGTACCGCTGACTCCCAAAGAGTGATTTGTTTCCACATTCTTATCAATGCTGCCTTGGTTCTTTTTGCTTAATGTTTGAGACATCATGAACTTATCAGAGGAGGAATTTATCTGTAAATAGTACCAGATCTTACAAAAGATCTAAGCTTTATAGCCACAAGGATTCTAAGAAATATTGTTAAGAGTTTATATTGATTTTGAACCTCTTCAAGTCCATGAATAGGATACAATGTTGTATCCTCTGTATGTATGAAATGAAATGAAATTAAGCAAAATCTTAATAATAAATAAAGGGGGCCCCCACACTGATGTAGTTCATTTATTACTAAGTTGCATATCAAATGGCACTGGACTAAAAATTCCTTGCCAAATATTTAATTTTATAACATGCTGTCAAAGTAAGGGTTTCAGTATGTCAGTATGACTTTTAAATAAATGTTCTTAACTAAAACTGGGGAAAATTCAGGTTTGCCTTCAGTCCAACAAATATTTATGGAATACTGATTTTATGTTAGTTGCTTCTTTAGGTACTTGGCACGCGGCAGCAACCACACCCTCTGTCCTTAAAACTTACTTGCAGTCTGTATTCATTAGCTGCTGGAGATTTATGAAGGGAATAGTAATTTGCTTCTTAAATAAGTAAATGTATATACTGTTTGCATTTCTCTGACACATCTAACTACTTGATGATCCAGATTTCCTATGAAAGAATTAACATTGTAAGGAAAGAAGGCATGAATTTTTTTTTCGGTAGTCTTTCCAAACATTTGCGACTGAATAGTTTAAAGGCTGTTTCCTGGAATGTTTCGATAATGGTTTGGTGGATCCCCAGTTAAGATGATTTTCTGTTCTACTTTCTACTTTACTGTTTTACTTACAAATAATCACTGTTCATTACCTTATAGAAATATAGTTACAGACAGCTATCTAGCTACATGTTTAGGTGATATGTTCAAGTTTTAATCCTTTATTTTAAAGTAAACAGAGAATTTGTCTGAAGATAGAGAGGAAAAAAAACTTACGTCTGGTCATTAGTGTAAATCCAGTTGTCTGTACATTATAGGAAATTAGTCGCTTTTTAGAAAGAGCTTTTAATTGCTTAATCTAAGTAATGTGGGCAATGGCATACGTGTTTTATTTTAGGGTCTATCTAGCCCACTCAGAAAATGTAATGGACCTAATTTTCATTTAGGATAGGTCTGTGCAGTTCCTAAAACATCTAAATGGCTATTAATTTAATCAGGTAATTTAACTATAGCTCTAGAAAAGGCCACCAGCTAGTTGTCACGCCATGATTATGAGGATGACATTTCTATCCCATGATGCCAGAGGCAGACTTTGATACATCATTTTCTTTTTGAAGGTTAAACTCAGATAACCTGCCTTTGGCATTTAATTAGCTACATATTAAACACTCTTTTAATAATAAAATGATTAAAAATTTTATTGCTTCTCAAATGAGGCCCTTTTAGATAGATTTAATGACTTGGTTAGAGCTCTCCAGTTTGTGAACCAAGCCTTACTTAGGCCAGTATGTAGTAATGATATGCTTTACCGCTTGCAAAATCTGTATTTTATTCAAATGATGGCCATAATCATTTTGGATAAAACTTCTAATGCTTTCTTCTGTATTTTTAAGTCTGACTGTTAAATGTCATTGGGAAGTAACCAGAAACCCCTCGACTGAAAATTCCCAGAAATTATCAAGTTCAAAATTAATAAAGAGACCATGAAATCTGTTTAATGTGCTGAATCTTATACACTAATTGTTTACCCTTTGAAAAGTCATTTGTCACCATTGAAGACCTGCACAAAATAATAAAACGATTGTAGAAATGATGGAGAAGTGTGAGTGGACCACAAACCCGCATCTATATTTTTACTTAATATTAGCTCTTCGGTGAAAATGATCATCAGGAGACTCTTCACTGTTCATCCTTAGCATGAATTGGGAAGGAGAGAGGGGAGCTAAAACATCCATAAGACAGGTTGAGGAGACTGAAAGCTATCACACAGGAACGCGGCGTTAACTATAGTCCGAATAAAGTTGACCATTGTGGTTTGACTCTTCTTTTCAATTTTTTATTATATTTTGAATTGACTTTCTTATTTATACGTGCACAGGTTTTAAGTGCTCAGTCCAATGAAATATGACAAAAGCATGCAGCAATATAACCACCACCTCAATCAAACCATGAAACAAGTCAGTTGTCACTCACACCTCCTCACACCTCTTTCTAGCCAGTTTCCCGCAGCTGCCCAACGGTTTTGAATTGTGTCACCGTAACTCGGTTTTGATTGTCTGAGGGCATCACGTAGATGTCATCATACAGGGGACCTACTTCCTTTGCTCATCACCCTTTTTTTTTTTTTTTTTTGAGATTTATTCAAATCTTTGCTCCTAGCATTAGCTTATTCCTTTTTGTGGCTGTGTCCACTGCGTGAGGACATCACGATGACTTAGCCATTTGCTTGCTGGTGGATGTTGGGGTTGTTTCCTGCTTATTATTATTAATTAAGCTATGAACATTTAAAAATAATTTTCTGAACACTTTTTTTTTTTTTTTTAACTATTGAGTAAACATCCAAGAGCAGCACCTCTGGGTCGTTATAATACTTGTGTCTTTAACTTGAGGAGAATCTGCCGATATGTTCACCTTTGGTGTAATTGTCAATGAACCTGCATCTTCTTCCTTTAGCTTAAAATGGTAAAAGGATTCAATGAATACTATTGAATATGGTTATGATGCAAGAGTGTTTGGAATTTTAATGGTGATTTTCTTTTGTCTGTAGGGGTAGACATGTTCTCTTTGGTGGTCTGACAGGAACCTCCCCCACCTTATTCCATATCAACAGATTAAACCAGATTACTGCTTTTAGTCCAAGTTTAAGTAAATATGGATCTTGTCCTTTGGGATTTTGGTTGTTAGAGGAGCTAAGGGAGAAAAAACCATAAACACACAAATTGTTAATCAAATTAAAATGAGTAATGCATGAAACCACCTGTTACTTGATCAAACATGTATGTCTTTTTACGTCAATGAAACTCATATGTAATCAAGCTACATAGATGGCAATAATTTTAGTCATTAGAACCTGTAGGCAGCAACAAATTACCAAATAGCATAAGGAAATCTTTTATTTTTCAGCTTTAGAATCCAAGATCACTGGCCCCAGTTCTGAAGATACCAGGTCCCTCTTTCTCTTCTTCAGTAGAGTTGATTGAAATAACTGAACTCTCAGGAAGATTTTTTTTTTTTCTCCAGTAGTATTGTTATCGTAAACCTCCCTTGACTTGTAGGCTTGGCTTCCTGACGTCCATGAGTCTAGGGAGGGTATTTTCCCCAAACAATTGAACTAGTGTGTAGTCATTCCATCTAAATTTTGTGCTAGTTTCTTCCTGGGTTGTACATTTGGGTTTCTCAGACCAGGCAAGAAAGACTTTTTAAAAAGATAATCAATAGACAAGCGTACGTTTTTATTTTAAAAAAATACTCATTTTGTTTTTATCAAAGAATAGCTATTTATTGGAGAAAATTTTAAATGCAAACCATGCAAATAGGAAAAACTAGCTGTAATTCTATGACACAGAGTCATCATTAACGTAACAGCAAATATTGTCAGCTTTTTTGCTTTTATATATATGTATACTTTAAAAAATAGAAACCTAACTTATTCACCAAGCAAATGATAAAAATACCTGAAGTCAATAAATCTTATCTACAAAATAATTTTGAATATTTGAATTGTACTGGATTGTATCATACTTTATGTAATCATTCTCATATTGTTGGACATTTATATTGTTCACAATTTTATTTTCTTATACACAGTGTTGAAGTAAACGTCTTTGTAGACAAAGAATTTCACATGGACATTTAAAATTTTTTCCTTAAGATACATTTCTATAAATAGAATTGTACAATTAATAGATAACCATAATAACTATTTTCGTTTGGCAAATGATTTTTCTAGGAAGAACACTCAGACTCGAACAAAGCTATTCTACTGCCAATCACCCTTTCTCATTTTTACCTTTTTAGGGAGCATTTTGTTAATTGTAATACAAAAATCTTGAGAACTTTCGTGATCTATAGAAATATCCTTGACCTTTGATCTTGTGAAAAGAAATTCATTCTAGTTTGACTATCAACTAAGAATAGATTCCTGTTTACACAGAACCTTTATCTTCAGGGTAATTATAGTTAAGGGATCTCAGTAGAAAATAAACAATTTTGAATCAAATGAAATTGGTCTGTGTTCTGGAGACCCTTTACTTGAACTTTACTCACTGGTTTGCAGTGCCTTTTTGGTGAGCTAGAGCTTCACTGTCCAGGAGGGTTTGCATTGTCCATGTGTGGCAATTGAGCACTTGAAATGTGGTTAGTCAGAATGGAGACTATAGATATAAAATACCTCATTAGTCAGCTTTATATTGATTACATGGTGAGATGATAATACTTGGGATATATGGGTTAAGTAAAATATGATATTAAAATGAATTTCGGGGAGAAGGTTATAGCTCAGTGGTAGAGCGTATGCTTAGAATGCACGAAGTCCTGTGTTGAATCCTCAGTACTTCCATTTAAAAAAAAAAAAGAGGAATTTAACCTGCTTCTTTTTACTCCTCTCAACATGGCTATTGGAAAATTTTAAACTATATATGTGGTTCCCATTTTATTTCTGTTGGACAGAGTTCATCTAGATGTATATCCTCCTGCTATAGAAAATATAAAGCAACTATTGCTATAAGCTAATTATGTTTCCATGGTTATGAACTGAGAGTGGTTTCAATAGGTAACTGATCCATGAAGATCCCCTCAAATCGGGCTCTGATGAGTGAGAAAATGACTCAGAGGAGAACTCTGAAGCTTGCCTGAAGTACCAAGTTCTGTAGATGGCTGAAAGCCAATTCTCCCCAGCAGTGTGATAGACCCTCTCCTTGCTGAAATTCCAAATTGTTGGAAAGGATTTATACCAGTTTCCACAAGGATGAACTGAGGGTGAGTGGATAAAGTGGACGGCATTCCCTTCTAGATCCTCTTCTCATTTCAAACCTTGCTGATCACCATTCTGCATACACATTATTTGCATTTATCCTCAAGCAGTCTCAACCCCGAAGACAAGGATGAACTCAAGTGAAGAACTAACCTACCCTGAGGGAACTAGAGACTTAAAGTTTGGAAGTAGAACTCCCCATGAATTTTCATTCCTGTACTGTGCATAACTTGAGAATGCAGTAGAGAATGGATGCCTAGATCCTTTCCCCCAAAAGAATAAACAACAAAAATATATAGACAAATGATTGGATTATCCAAATTAGGTATCTGATGTGATGCATTGATAGAATTTCCCCTTGTGTGTGTAGATGCTGCCGAAAGGCAGGCTGTCTGGAATAATTGCAACATGTATGCTTGGTGAGAAGAGCAAGGAAGGTTCTCTGGCGTCTAATCTCCATCTGCCTTAGGGGAACCTGGGGCACGGTGCTCACTGATGAAGTCTAACAGTGAGTCTATAGAGGGTGTAATTGCAGGAGTTACAGAAAACAGAAAGAAAACAACTTCACCCTGTTTCCATAGGACTAAAGCCTTAATTTGCTCACTTACGTATAGGATGCTATGTCCAATGGGAATCTACCTCCCACCTCCCTAAGTTACTCTGTTTAGAGAAACCTCTGCTTAATTAGACTTCCTTCTGTAAATGTAATACTTGCTGAAAATGTCAGGTTGAGACTTAGACATGCCTACATGGCTTCATAACACGAAACAATTCACTGATGTGTGAAAAGACCAGTAAGTCAACGAGTTGCTTATTCTGTGTGAACCCAGCAAGCGGATGTGATTGAGTAATTGGACTGGGTGGTGCAGCCGTTTGATGCCATGAAGTCTCTAGCCCTAGGTGGGACAGTGGTCCAGGAACTGTTATTTCTTATTGAAGAGATGCTTGTGAATATGACAGGCAAATTTCTGAACTGTGCCACCCAGAGCTCTTTGTACGTCCTCATCAATCATAGTTTCTATGAATAACCATTTAATTGTCAGAGTCTTAGGCAGTCTCCTTAGTTATAAAAAGGCACTATGGTATGACATTTAACAGCAAAGATGCCAGAGCCAAATTGGGCTCTAATACCTACAAGTTGTATGACCCTGGGTACTCACCATTCTGTGCCTATTTCATCATCCAAAGATTTTCAAAAATGGGATAATAACAGTATTTAACTCATGGAGTGGTTCGGAAAATTAATGACTTAATAATTTTAAGATGCCTTGAAAAGTTCTTGGTATCCATAAGCTGTTAATAGTTTATTAACATATTTCATATTGCAGTTTAGAAAGTCCCACCAGTTCAGTGGAAGTTACGGTTGCATCCGTTTAGGAAGACATCACCTGAGTGTATAGCCTCGGGTGGACTGAGTCACAAAGAACTGCAGCTGATTCCTACAACCCTTCCACAAACTGCTAAAGATGACTTCTATCTCTTCTTGTTGGGAAAGCATTTTGAAACAGGGCCAAGGCAATGGGGGCCTGTTGCCTTACAACTGCACATTTTTCTTTTACATGGGAGAATAATGTGAGAAATTGTGCAAGCTGGCCATCCATTTGTATCCATTTCTGCAACCCAAACTTCTAGCCTAGTCTGGAGCAAAGGGCTGAAACACCTAATAAGTAGTCATAATCATATTCACACTTGCTATGGACTCTATATTTTCTTTCCCAAAATTCATGTATTGAAGCTCTAATCCCCAGTTGATGGTATTTGGAGGTGGGACCTTTGGGAGGTAATTAGCTTGAAGGTAGGATGGAATTATAAGAAGAAAAAGAAAACAGAGCCCTCTCCTCTCCAGTAAGGATATGGAAAGGAGTCTGCAAACCGGGAAGAAAGCACTTACTAAACACTGAATCTGTCCGCACCTTGACCTTGGACTTCCCAGCCTCCAGAACTGTGAGAAATAAATGTTTGCACTCTTGAGCATATATCCAGAGGGAACTGTAATTCGAAAATATACAGGCACGGCACCCCAATGTTCATAGCAGCACTATTTACAATAGCCAAGACATGGAAACAACCTAAATGTCCATCAACAGATGACTGGGTAAAGAAGTTGTGGTGTATTTATACAATGGAATACTTCTCAGCCATAAAAAAAGAATAAATAATGCCATTTGCTGCAACATAGATGGACCTGGAGATTGTCATTCTAAGTGAAGTAAGCCAGAAAGAGAAAGAGAAATACCATATGATATCACTTATATGTGGAATTAAAAACAAACAAACAAACTTATTTACAAAACAGAAGCAGACTCACAGACATAGAAAACAAACTTATGGTTATTACCGGGGTTGGTGGGGGAAGGGGGTGGGAAGGGATAAATTGAGATTTCAAGATTTGCAGATAGTAACTACTATATATAAAATAGTTAAATAACAAGTTTCTTCTGTATAGCACAGGGAACTATATTCAATGTCTTGTAGTCACCTATAATGAAGAATATGAAAACAAATATATGTATGTATATGTATGACTGAAACATTATGCTGTACACCAGAAATTGACACAACATTGTAAACTGACTCTACTTCAATTAAAAAAAAAAGAAATTTGATATCCCAGATGAAATGGACCAATTCTTTGAAAAACACTAAAGAAGTGTCAGAGTGTTGCCGAGTCCAAACTCAGCACGACAGGCCAGTAAATCGGGAGACGAGGTGTCGGGGCAAGGAATAGCGACTTTATTTGGAAAGCCAGCAGACTGAGAGGATGGCAGACTAATGTCTTGGAGAACCATCCTGCTCTAGTCAGAATACAGGCTCCTTTTATACAAAAAATAAGGGAGGGTCAAGGAAAATAAGGGAGGGGGTGTGGTTGATTGTTGTAATCTTGCTGCAGGCTTTCTTTGTTCTTGCAGCCATCCCCGTGGGCTAGGTCATGGTGTCCCTGTAAACTTCCAACGAAACAAAGGTTACTCTACTACAAGAGAAAAGTAATTTAAATGATTTAGGAAATGAAATGGGAAAAAATTATCTGTTACAAGAAAATTGTTCAAATGTCACCTCTGAAAAGGAACATGAAGACAGTAATATAGATAAATAAATATGAACTTTTTTAAATCAAAGCCCGTAGAGTAACTTTGATTTTTGTGGAGTTTTTTTTTATATCAAATACTGTAGAGAGGCCACCATTTGAAACTAAATCTAAATATATTTCAAGAAAATATTTTAAAATTATGATTTACAGCTTCACTTATCTAATTATTAATGTTTGGGGTTCAGTATTTTATGAGAAAGCACTGATATGAAATAAAAATTAGAATATAAACAAATTTATTTATGTTAGAACTACAAATGGGATTTGGGATAAGCAATGGTTTTCAAAAAATCATCAAAATCACTTTGGGGAACCTTGAAATGGACAGGTCTTGGGCTCCTTCCCTGGGATTTTACTGTCTAAGTGGAGAGAATGCTTTTTCTCAAAAGATGGTCTTGTGCTAAAAAGCCCCAAATTCCTTCCTCCTCTAAATTTCTAAAATGCCGTAATTCTTCAAAAGAAAACTAGGCCCTCAATACTGTAGAAAAGCATCAAACTTTGTCATAAGAGGGACCTGGTTTCATATCCTGGTTTATCTGCCTACTAGCTGTGTAAACTCTGGACAAAGTAATGCATTCTTTTCAAGCAACTCCCCATTGTATCCCCGTTCTTCATCTGGAAATGGGGATTAAAAATGCCAATTTCATAGGGGGGTTTGTAAGATTTTGTGAAAGATGAAAGGAAAAAAATCTAGAATAAATCCTTAGCATGAGCCTTATATATAGTAAGAGCTCAATAAATGGTAATAATTATCATTGTTACTAACAATTTGTCTGTGGTATTCATGTGGTGACAGAGTCACTTGAATGGTTTTGGCTAAGGATGACACCTCCTGTTCCTATGATTTTGCAGTTTTGAAATTGATAAGAAAACAGGATGACTTACCGTAGAGGTAATATATTCTCTTCTCTTGGGCTTAGTAACATCATCCAAGTAGGACTATCTGTACACAATTGGAAGGTAGCTAACAGCGCACCAGGAAATAGTGATGGTAAAGATAATAATAATGTCTTGTTACCATTTTTTGAGATCCCTCTATGTTCCAAGCACCATTCCAGGTGTTTTATGTACAACATCCTATTAGGAATCTGTTAGTCTTTTCATTTTACAGATGAAGAAATTGAAGCTTGAAAAGTTTACTTGCCCAAGGCTGGCTTATAAGAGGAGCCAGTGTTCCACCCTTCTGCTTAGTCAGATATGGACTCGGTAAATCTAGTTAAAGGTAGGAATCCTGTGTTAATTATTACTTCAGTCTGCTCACGTTTTTATTGAGAGAATGAGAGAGTAAGTGAATGAATGAATGAAAAATAATGAAGATAATGGGGTAGAAAATGTTTAGGACATGAGCAATAAGACTTCTAACCTGTTATTAAATTACTAACAGAAACACACACACACAAAAATCTTTCCAAGCAAAATTACTGATCTTCAGAAGGAAGAAATGAGATAATCAAAACGGTTCGATTTTGAAACTGCCAGCACTAAGAGATTTTCTTTCATCCTTTTTCTCTCAAATAGGCATACTTTCCTAAGGGCTTGCTTATTCTTGCAGCTAATTGGTCAACATGAATCATGTAGCACATGGGGAAGATTTGGGCAGCGCAGGAAAAGACATGATAAAGGGGTTTATGGTGGGGAGGAGGAGACTGTCATTTCTGGTAATTTCTCTAGACTTTTGCTGTGTCATTAGCTTTGTCCAAGGAGGCGACTGCTATTTGCAAACCAGCTTTGTCAACGAAACCTGTTGTACTAAAGCCTTCAAACTTACCTTCAACTGAAAAACAAAAGTGCAGCATTTTCCTTCTTTAATACTGCTATAGAGCCTCCCTGATTTTCTTGCCTCTGGCTGTTTCTTTTGCTAGATCCTCACCTAATACATTTCTTTGGGTTGAATATTCACACTACTCTTGCCTAAACTGACTTTCTTCTCTCTCTTTGCTTCCCTGCTATAGAGGCATTCTATTTATGCCAGTTCTATGACTGGGGAGGAGTTTTAATTCTTTGTAAGTTTGTGTACGCTCTGAGGGTCTGCAGAGGGTAGAGAGAGCAGACTCCTGATGCAGGCCATCTATCTGCATAGATGGAAGGGAAGAGCAAGGGATGGCGGGCATTGGGGAGATTTTCTGCTGGTCTGTGATCTCATGGGACCCATTTCTGTACTTTGCTGAACAGGAAGGGAGCCTCCAAATGCTATCAGATCAACAGATACACGTTTTGTTTTTTTTCCAGACCCGATACTCACTACAGGAGAGTGACATCCTGGCCAAAGACGTCCCCAAACACAAAGCTCTCTTGTGCTGTGATCATAGTGCCAGTGGTTATTTTCCTTCCTGCAGTCTCCAGTGCTCCCAGCCCTGAAGCAAGTGGCCCCTCTGCACCAGGGCTGAGATTGCTTCCTGGCTGTGGCCATAACAGGGGCATCGATCCTCATCTGTTCCCCACCACTGAATCCTCCACTGCACATTTAAAACAAGCAGTGTGCCCTCCGACACCAGCGACACCGGCGGGACCTGGCTTTTAGAAGTAAGATTGAGCAGCTATTAGAAGGGGTGACGGCTAGAACCCAACACTGTACAGAGAAACCATGGCAATGAAATGACACAGACTCGTAGATGGCACCTGGAAGGCTCCTTAGACATCACCCTGGCCAACCCCTTAGCTTTATAGGTGAAGAAACCCAGGTCCAAGGAGGTTAATTGACCTATCCAAGGTCATATTGTGAATTATTGTCCTTCTGTGGTAGAGGTCAAACAAAATTTTTTCCCCAAGGTTTCTAAGAGTTCAGAGTTCATAGTCCACCAGCTTTAATAGCTGGAAATGCTTCCCTTTAGAACTTATTCATTCAGCAGTGCCTGCTGGGAACCTATAGTGAACGTGTTCCAAGTTATGGGTGATTAAAAAAAGGGGAAAGAGGTTTCTGCACTCAATAGTTTACAATTTAATTGAGGATTTAAGACATAGAGCAAGAGAAAAAATGAAATGCTTGATGTGTGCCTGTAAAGGCTCTGTATAAAGAGAATTCTGTGGAGCAGGTGTCTTATGCATTATCTTAAAGAAACTGAAGGTGATGTATTTGTATTAATAGAGAGGACCATTAATTTATTAGGGTATAAAGTAAAAGTCATAAATAGCAGTTTATACTTTGTGTTCTATCCTCTCCACATACAAAGTTTCCCGGGTGTTTCAACAGACATCAAGCCACTGAAAATGTGTTTATGGCTCATGAAGAAGTTCCATTTGAGGCTTGGTTCTTCGAAGCACAGCTTCATCTCTTGACCGTCTCTCCATGTGTCTAATATACAGTGGTCAGATTAGATGATCTTTAAGGCTCCTACAGATTTCCACCTTCCGTGTTCGCTTGATTCGTGAATGACAAAAACCAAAAAGCGACACACTCCAGATGTGCTAGGAGGTCTACATGTGGATCTGAGAAAAGACCTGAAGCATCTTAATAGTTTTAAATTACTTTTTGAGTGGTGAAATCCCACGGAGAATTTTCTGACATTCTCTCAGTAGAATAACTGGTTTTTAGAGCTGCGAACTGTTGATCTTGTGTTTCCAGGACAGATTCGGGATTATCATGAATTCCGTGGAGTAGAACCACATTGTAGGATCAGAACAAACTCAAGTTGCACAGGCACAACAATGGAACAGCTGTAAGACGTGTTTGACAGTTCTATCACACCAATGGGTTCTTTTGTCTACACATCAAAACCACTGTCAGAGGTAAATTAGCGCTCTTTGTCCACATGAACTTTTCCATGGTGCTGCTACAAAACTGTTTCTAAGGGTACAGTAGCATTAGCTACTGAAAACCCGGAGTCAATAATGATTATTTAAATAGTTCCTGTGAAAGGTAGAACTCGTGTTTACAGGTGCTGAGCCCGAGGGTCTCAAATGTATTGAAACAACCTTTGCCAATGAGGCTTTAGCCAGTAATAATAGCTAATACTCATTGAGCGCTAACTGCGGACCAGGAACTAGTCTAAATGTTTTGCATATATATGTATATATTTTTTAATTGAAGTAAAGTCAGTTTACAATGTGTTAATTTCTGGTGTACAGCATAATGTTTCAGTCATACACATACATACACATATTCATTTTCATATTCTTTTCCATTATAGATTTCTACAAGATATTGAATATATTTCCGATGCAATACAGAAGAAACTTGTTATTTATCTATTTTATATTTAGTAGTTAGTATCTGCAAACATCGAAGTCCCAATTTATCCCTTCCCACCCCCTCTCCCCCCTGGTAACCATAAGTTTGTTTTCTAAAAAGTACGGAACACTTCATGAATTTGCATGTCATCCTTGTGTAAGATGCTAATCTTCTCTGTATCGTTCCAGTTCTAGTAGATGTGCTGCCGAAGCCAGCACTGCATGTGTTATTTAATACTCCCAATGCTCTTATGAGGTAGGCACTGTTATTTTCCCCATTATTCAGATAAAGGAACTGAATGTTGGAAGGTTAGACAGTTTGCCTAAGATACAACTAGAAACCAGTGAAGCTGAGATTTGAAACCAGTTATTTTGACCTCATGGGCAATATACGATCTAGTATTACTTCCTGGCTTGCAATATTCTAGAAGACAGATGATTTTTTAAGTTGCTTGGGTATATATACTTTCTGTAGGAAGATGATGAGAGTGCAGACTGAATAGTGTGTGTGATGGTGGTGGGGGTTGGGGGTAAGGAGGCTGTTAATTTTTATTGACTTTAGCTAATTGCATTTAATTCAAATCTTCCCATGACTTTGGCCACTGCACATTGTGCTGGTCTGCAGTATCACTGAAAACAGAGATGCCGTATGAGGCTTAATAGGCATCCTTCCTTTGGAACCTTCACTTGCGGACACAAGCATGCATCTTCCAACCAGGTCTGAGCAATGAGTTCAGAAGCCATTTCATTATTTAAACTTCTGATCTGCAGTGTTGTATGAAATACTGTTAAGAACCCCGTGCTTTAGGATCTGTGGAATATCAACACACTCCCAAGCCTAAATATAAAGCAATGGTGCTTAATAATTTATACGACCGCGTTTCCCCCTTCTCCGTGTGGTTAAAAATAATGAAATAGAGAACTGTCCTCTCTGAGAATGTTACAGGCCAATTTATGATTCTAATTCTCTGTTTGGTCATCTGAAATATACTATTTTAGCAGCTTTATGCCTTTAACAAGTATTTCTTAGCAGCAATTCCTACTTGCATGGCTGTTCCGTAAATGTTTTGGCTTGAAAGAAAAAAAAAATATGTCCTTCAAACAAGTTTGTTTCCTTCAGGGCTACTTCTGTATGTGAATTCCTCGGCGGTGACTTCCCAGGGCTTTCTGTTATCATCTTCTCAGCGTTCAATTCATTACCCCTGTTCATTATTCAATTTGTTGGGCTTTGAGCACCTGAATAATTGAAAGCTATGCAAGTATTATAAATTATAGTGTCCACGTTCATAATCCCCATTTTCAAGTTTATAGCTTCACTCTAAAAATTCACTGTGTTGGAACCTTACATACAAGGTCTTATATTGAAAACAAATTAGTTTATAAATACGTTTTTTTCTTCCTGAAACTCAATATTTATCAAATCTTGCATTTTTTTCCAGTTGTGGTTTTTAGGGCTTTTACTGCCACAGCAAGACCAATGAAAAGAATGTCTGACATGTTCACTTATTCATTCTTTTTTGCAACAAATACTTATGGAGTGACTATTCATTTGCCGGTGGGAGGCTGGGGCTGGGTCAGCCTATTCTCTTTGAGAAGAATGAGAGGGTAAACAGGCTTTGTAGCCCTTTAAGTTACGGCCTCCACCTCCTGATGGTGTTCCCAAACCAAAGCAAACACCCCCCCATCCCATCAAGCTCCACCCCAAACCAAGTCCTCAGCAGCCCTGCCTCTGTAACCTTTACCTCTTGGTGCTTTTCTGGTCCCTGAGGCCTGGATGATTCTCTTGCCTCCTTGAGGCAGGTAGCCCAGTTCTTTGCTTTGCAAATAAATATTGGAATAATTTTTTTTTATGAAAGTAGCAGAGCTATGCTTTAAAACTTAGAGAAGGAAAGAAGAGAGCCTGTGGGTGAGGTTTAAGAGATTGATGTCCCCAACTAGTAAGTGCCTGAGCTGGAGGGCAGACTGCAGACTCAAGTCTGGTGGAGGCAAATCTAGTGTGGTTTTTAACTTCATCAGCATTGCCTCTGCATGGCTAGATTGATTCATTGATTGTTTTTTTACCACAATAAAAATAGCTTTACTGTTTTTTTTTTTTTCCTCCATAATTATACCAGCAATACCCACCATTCTCCTTGTAAAAGCTGAAACAATGGCTGAAGGTAGAAAGTAGAAAGTGAAAAATCCCCTGGAAACAAATTTGTTTGACTTAGTTCCTCAAGCACTTCTGCAGCACATATTCTCCACTACTTGGGCCTGAATAAATAGGGGTAATTAATACAGATGGGATTCCTGCATTTCCCTGGAAGTGTCGCAGGGAAAGCCTTCCACCTGTTTTCTCTGGCTGTGTTTATATACTTTTTATTTTTTACAAAAACAAGATCATATGCATACTGTTTTGCAACTTGCCTTTTCAATATAACAGTGTTAATCTTCCATGTAAATAAGTATAGACTGGGAGTATTACATTGTATGAATATATCATAATTTTAAAAAAATCAATCCTCCACTGATGGATATTGATTTTTTTTGCCTTCGTATGCATTGCATACTCCTTTGAATACCCCTTGGGGTGTACTTAACAGTTATTTCTCAGCATAAATATATAGGAATAGAGTTTCTGAGTCAAAGAGTGTACACACTAAACGTTCTGATTCACATGGTCAAAATACTACATGAAAACTTATACCAATTTCTACTCCCTGCAACATCGTGTTCAAGTAGGAGACGGAATGGTTTGAGAGGGCGACTTGGGGGCTAGATTGCCTGGATACATGTCTCAGGTCCTGCGCTCATGAGCGATATGTGACTTTGGACAAGCTGTGTTACCCTCCTCCAGTGTCTCAGTTTCCTCTTCTAGGATGTGGGCATCGCCACTTATGGGATTGTTGTGAAGATTAAATGCGATAACTCATACTAAGCATTTAACAGAGAACATGGTGTATAATAAATGCTCAATAAAAATATTAGATATTACTATTATTTACCCCATACACTTGTGAGTACTGGATATTATCATTTATATAAACTTTAAATATATTTTAATTATAAAAAAAATGCATAGTTATGGTAAAGAATGTCTCCAACCACGGAGATGGATTTTGACACAATTACTCCTCCATCTGCTATTCCACTTCCCAGCAATAACCGCTTAAAACTTTAAAAATTGCCACTATCACTCTAAATTAAATGCCAACATCTGATATTCACAAATGTTGATTTTAGGCAAAATCTCCAGAAAGACCACTGTAAAAGAAGACAAATTTCACTTCTCTCCTATGTCAACCCAATTTTTGTCAGTTTACTTTCCAATTCTTTGATTTTCCAATTCATCTAAAAATAGTATTTCAAATAGAGTGCCTAGGTTATAAAGTTTTATTGTTTTACTTTTTAAACTGGATGTTGAGAACATGAGATTTTTCACTGTTATTCTTCTTGTCACCTTCTGTAAATCTGAAATAGTTTTTAAGGGACCTAGACTAGATACCCAGTCTACTGACATTTACCCTATTCATATTTGCCTAATCCCAAATATTCTCTATTCATATTTGCCTCCATAGAGTCCACTATATTAGATAAACCTGTTCCTGCACTGGACATCTACCAGTTGTGGTCTGTACGCAGTGTGCCCCTTCAGTCTGGTTTCCTGGGACAGTCCTAGTTTACGTGTTTTGCCCCAGTGTAGTTTTAACAGTTTGCTTTTAAAACTATGTTATCTGGATGATAACTTAGATGTTTACCCAATTTATAGAAATACTTTGAGCAGGGGAGGGCCTTTCTTAAGACTGAGACGATGGGCAGTGGCTTCCTGGTCACTGTGTCTCTGTTCACATTTTATTGAGTGGCTAAATACAATGTGTTTCCTTTGCTTTTTAAGATTTCATATCTGTTCTTGTGGGCTCCCATATTTGGGGTTCATGTCCCTTCTCCGTGTTTGGTATAAAGGGTGCCCCTCATGTTGACATACCATTCTATTCAAGGTGGCATTTTCCTTAACAGTGTTGAGAGAAGAAGAATCTAATTAGGAGATTTATCCCACAATAGGTTAACTATGACCTGGTTAATGTTATATTCTTATTCCTTTAAAAAGTAGTTCAGATTTGCAGAAAGGTAAAGAGAAAAATAATAATTAAAAAATCTCATGTTCTCAACATCCAGTTTAAAAAGTAAAACATTACCAGTTCATTTGGATTCCACAGTGTTCCCTGTTCCTGGGTACTCTTCTTGACGGCAATATCCTTTTCTTACCTCAAGGCAACCACTCTGCTGAATGTAATGCTTCACATTTTGATGCATTTAAAAAAATAATTGCAATGTGTAGTAGATAATAAAATAGATAGTATGGCTTTTGTGTCTTGACACTTTATATAAATGATGTGCAATGTAGTTTTTTTTTTTTTTTTCCTCAGCATCCATTTGGGAGAGTATCCGTTGATAATCTGTGTAAGGACAGTTGATGCTTTTCCACTAGGCTGTACCATTGCCTTATGTGACTATACCACTGTTTATCCGTTCTACTCTTTTTTGTTCTTACAGACTACATTCTGCAATTTGTCATTGAACATTCTTCACTATAAGGGTAAAAAAGTGATGGGCATCCAAATGGTTGTAACCATTCACAGTCCCACCCACAGTGAAGAAAAGATTTTTTATCATTGTCAAACTATTTATCTAACTCAGGAAATCAGGCAGCACTCTAAATATAATGTATTGTAAATGAGGTACCTGTCCGAGGCATTGATGATAGATACAAAGAAAAATAAGAGAGTCTGAGTAGAATATATATGCACTGTGAAATTCTCTGCAGACAAATGTATTTACTACCCTCTCCATGCCATGTACTGTCCTAGGCAGTCGGAATACCAAAGTGATCAAGAAGGTAAGATTTGGCCAGAAAGGTGAGGACAGAAATGGGGAGGAACTGGACAACATCCCAGGAAGAAATGTTGTGAGTGACCTGAGTATTCCTTTTTCCTTTTCTCCTTTTGTACCTTCTGTACAATGGTGATTATATACTACATTGATGAATATTCCAATTTACTAAGGAGGACAACTCAGAAATGAAAATATTTCATAAATGCTAATAGATGGCTTGATTATGCAAAGATTTTCTTGTTGTTGGTGGTAAATCCCAATACCTGAAACTAAATATATATTTAAGGCAATAGGCTTTTCACGATTCGAAATGCACTTTTGAAGATTACAGCTTTCTGTATGCAGACTTTGGTTGGCTAGAGAACAAGAATTGTTATAAGAAGATATAAAAGCTACTTATTTTTTATGGGACTTCTGCATCAATCTTATATCTATAACATGATCTAGTGACATAAATTTTAGCTGCTTGTTTCTGTTTCACCTGCTGTGGAACCAGTGCTGTCCTACAGCAATATCCAGGAGTGAATTGAGCTATTGGCTGGTGTCATAAATAAGGAAGGATGTCACGGCTGTTTTCATTTGACTGAGCAGTAATGGAGTTAATTATACTTTCCGTCTCTTTGTTTTTGATCTGTGTTTCCAAAGTCATCTAAGCTTTTGGGACTTCTCATATTTTAACTCTTCCCTTGTCTGGTTGTATTTCACAGCTGTTGGGATTTCACAGCTGTCCATTACTACTACTCTCTTTGAATTTTCACCTTTCATTCACAGTGGTGCCCATGGTGTTTCACATGAACTCTTCTTCAAAGTAATATGGAAACTGGTATTATTTTGTACTTGATGTATAATTTTTTTTTTAATTTGAGCATTTTATACAAATTATCTCTGGAGAGGGAAGGATTCTACCCTGTTTTTCTAGCTGAGATAGAAACCACAGAAATAAGTAATATCTGAAGTGTAAACTAGCAATCCAGCGAGATAGTCAGGAGTGGATTTAGAATTTTCTTGAGTATTTTTGCTGAGATTAGGAACCATTGTTGAAATGAAAAAGGGTTTCCATGATTTTTCTGCCAGATCATTGTTTATCAAGTTGAGAGATAAAAAGTAGATAAATACACAGATATATACACACATATAAATATCTGGAGATATCAGATTAATTTTTCATCTTTACTGATATTCTTTGTATCTATATGTTCTGAAATACTTGGATTATTAAATCAATGTAGATACTTTAGCTCTAATTAATTATCCTTTAATTTTTTGTTTATTTACATATTCTCTCATTTAATTGGCAGCCGAGCTCCTAAAGAAGAAAACTGAGGGAAAAATTTATTTGCATATTTTATTCAATACATATTAAAATATTTGAAAACAAGGAGATTTAAAATTTTTGTATTTATCAATTGCTGGACAATTTGGATATCTGATACACAGAAAAGCTATTCTCATATATACATACACACATATACGTACATCGTACACAGTATAATAAAATAAATTTATAATTTTATGGTTTAATTTTATTTGAAATGTGATTTTGCTTTTTAATAGGTACAGATCTTCTTCAGTGATGTTCCTTTGATAATGAACAGCTTCACACAATAGCTTTCTGGTCCATCTTACAAGTTTGAATTTGTTTTCTAAAGGATTTAGACAATTCTCAAGGTGCTTATTTTTACTCAGATTAAAAGTAGTTAAGAAATCCTGATTATTTTATCTTGTCTTTTATCTCCCACACGAATGACTTCTACTGCTAATCACAGTATTTCAATGATTGCCATCATTATTTTGAAGAACTTTTTTGATGAAGTTATTTTTTCATCATGAGAAGAAATAGGTTAAATGCCAGAAAAGTACACTAAACATGGGGCTGGGAGTCGTGGAGGGGCTTTGTTGAAATCTAGGTGAGAAGCTGAGTAGGAGTCCTTTCTGAGGTATATAAGGTCTTTTGACTTGTGGCCTGAGATTTTCCATAAAGAATTCATATAATTCTTTTTTGTTGGCAGGAGTATGGAAAGGTTGGTTGGGATGATGTTAGTTGTCAAGGACTTTCTACAGACCTGCAGAGGATACATTCTCTATCCCTGGGTACTGGTATGACCCCGATGGAATTCTTTCATCTTTCAGGGTTTGAGTAGGAATTTTGGTTGGTGACTGTTTACTCGAACCTCATCACACAGACCCACATGCTGCTTTGGCAAAATCACTTCACAAACTGATAAACAAGTAACCTGGGTGAGGTTCTGTACTTTGTCATAGGACAGACTGTTCAAAGAAAATCTTCCAATATTAAAAAAACAAGAAAAAGGTGGGAGGGGCAGATCGAATCTGCATTTTGCATTCATTGAATGGCTTGATTTTAATGCTATCACGGCTAAATTGGATCTGCGGTTCAAAAACAAAAAAAAAAAACCACCGATCTTGACACCTCCAAAAAAGTGGAATTGAAAAGAAATAAAGCCATCCAACCACCCTCAGGCCCTTTAGCAGCTGCTGTTTCGATCTCAGCATTCTGTGCATTAATGTGGAGGAGAGGTGTGTGTCCCCTACTCTTTAAAAAGCACACGCTTCAACCATGAGTCACTATGAAGTCTGACACATCTTTGGCATTTAGGAAAAAAGCTAACAAACTCAGTTCCCAGCTTGTTTTTTTCTGAGTTATTTAGGAAGTAACTTACAAGGGATGTATATTTTCTTTGGGGGGGGTCTTATGAAGGCTACAAAAAGTTCATACTTAAAAGCAAATTTAACAGAGCAACAGCCTTTTATTAAGGAAGGTCAAATTTTCTTCTCTTTGAAATCTTTCAGGCTCCCCATCCAGTTTGCATATTGAGTTTCCCAGAACTATTTTCAACTACCTGGAGCAGTTGAGCATGAAGAACACCATTCTCAATGTCTTTAGCTACAAATTGGTAAGCAAATGAGCTCCAGAGCCCCGGCGAGGAGGGAGGGGCACACTCCTTGCATCCAGTCTGTTTATTACTGAGGAAGTTCTGATCAAGTTTATAGTGTTAAAGACTCGAACATATCAACTCCATTGAAGAGCAGGACAAGCCATTGTAAATATGAACCATCAAAGCATTAGCCATTTCAATGAAATGAAGCAAATCAATTGTTTTTTAGAAAGGTGCCTTTCAGATCTCCTCTCTCAGCTTCTGAGTGGCTGTATCAAGTTCACATGAAAACAACTTGTGCTAAAGGGATTTTAGCTCAGGATCTGGGAAGGTCATCGCCTTGACCAATAAACCATGATTCCCTTAATCTGTGGCCAAACAATCACCTCACTGCTTTAAAAATATTTCAAACAATTCAGTGACATTTTAGCATTAGGATAAAAACGAAATAGCTAAAATAATTGCAGTGACTCAGGTTGTGAATTTGTTTCTATCAATCAGTTGCATTTTATTTAATAGGCATTGGTTGTTTTTCCCCCAAGTGTGTTATGGTTTATTCAAATTGATATATGTGTCAGACGTATGCAGATATATAGATATTTTTTGAAATGAAAATATCTTTGGTTAATCTATTGAGCTTTGTGTTCTGGAAAATTATTCCAGCTATAAAGAGGATGCTGAATATAATTTCTGTGTAAACCAGTATGATAATAATTACTGTACCATATTCTGATATTTTTTTAACATATTAACTGAATGCCTTCTATGCAGCAAACACTGAACTAGATACTCCCATGTGCTTGCTCGTTGAATGTACGCTATGGGCTTTTAAAGATCAGGGATCTTGTTTGATAAATCTTTGCTTATCCTTAGGACCTAGCAGCATGCCTGACATATAATAATAGGTCTTGAAAATCTTCCTGTTAGATAGGCAAAAATATATGTACTTGACTTTAAAGAAAATTAACTTCTGGCTAAGAACTTGAATTCAAGATGTTTAATCCTTTGAGCAGAAGGCAAAAACAAAGGGGTATACTACAGAATTTTTTCCCAATGTGGTCACACCAAAATTCTATGGTATTGTGGAAGTAATTGCTACTTTTAAATTGAAAAGAGACTGAAATGAGAGGATCATATTTTACCCAAATATGCTATTTGTATTTAAAAAGTTATTCAGTATAAAAATTAACCAGCATTTAGGTAGAAGGTTTGAGGTATTTTTTGAAGTGAGCTCTATATTAATTAAAACTAAATAATGAAAAATAGGACACTTTACTCATAGTCAAGGAATTAACTCTTTAAATTGGTTAGATGTTAGTTTTGTGCACAGTCTACCAATTTAGATAGGTAGGTGGGTAGTTAAGTAGGTAGATAGATATTTAGATACCTACATACATACACACATACACAGATTTTTTTTCATGTGGAACCAGGCACTAGGCTAGATGACACATAGCATAAGGTAGAATTTGAAGAAAACTCTGCCATCAGTGCATTCACAATCTTCTTAATCTGGAAATAGACAGTAAGCATAATTTTGTTACATGTCAAGTAGATGAGGAAGGCCTGAGGCATTGGGGGTGGTGGCACAATCCAGGCAGAAAGATTTCCAAGGACAAAAAACCCCAATCATTCAGTGTGGCTGGAGGACAGCGGGGCTGTCAGCCAGCTTCAGGTGGGGTGGGTAGGAGAGAGCTCTGTTGAGGACCATAAAATTTGCTAAAAGATTTGCTCCCCCAAGTCCACAGCTCAAGACAAAGAAAAGTTTTCAAAAATTTCCCCAAAGGAGTAGCTTGATCTAAAGAGTATTTTGGAAAGAGCCCTTGGCCACAGTGTAGAGAACAGATGGGAGACCAGGTATGTCCATTATTTGGTAGCAAAGATGGGAAGGAGAAGAAACAGAGGGATTAGAGAAGATAGTTATGAAAGAAAGGGTAGAAGCAGGATTTCCATATATCTGATTTGGGCAATTAAGAGGGGACGGAGTTGTGGTCCACAGATTTAGTAACACAGAAAAAGAAATTGCTTAGTAGAGAGGAAGCTAGTATAAAAGTTGTGGTAGGAAAAAAAAAAGGTGGATTCATTTAATTTTGGAGCTATTGAGTTTAAAAGTCTCTGAGACATTCAAGTGAAAACATTCAGGAGTTAGTAATAGAATCAAAATTTGGAGTAGAGAGAGTGATTGGAAGTCACTTCGCATTCTCTAAATCCTGACCCTACTGGTACCTGCTCTTTTTCAGCTCCAGAATATTCTGTGAAACTTAAGTCATCTAGGAAGTCTGTTTTTTTTTTTTTTTTTTTTTTGCTTCTCCCCAAATCTTTATCTATTTAGTGTCTGTGTTTTAGAATACAGCTTTCTTATTGTAATTTGTAATTTTTTAAGATATTGCTCTGTAGAAAAATGTTATACTGGCTGAGAGCAGGAAATACAATCAGGAATTTCTGAATTGAAATGCTGGCTTTCCTACTTCCTAGCTGAGTGGCCGTGGGCAACGCATTTCACCTCTCTGAATCTTTCCTCATCTGTAAAGTGAGGATATCGTTGCTGAATTAAAGCACTGTCCTGAGGATTAGATGGTATAATATATAAAATGTTTGGCAGAAGTGGTGGCATGTTGCAATAACTTTAAAATGGCTGTGTTAATGTTAATAGGATAAATGTTGTTGACCAGTAGTACATAGCAGACATTATAACTGGTCCTCCTGCTGTATTTTTCTCATTTATTGTTCACAAAAACCTAGGAGGTAAATACTATAATTTCCACTTATAGAAAGAGAAATGAAACTCAGAGCTCAATAGCTAAAAAGTTGCACAGTCAAGATTTAAGCCAGATTTTTAAATTCTTACTTGTGGTGTTTTATTTGCTTCCTCACTGCTTCTGGAGATTATAGACCAGAACCTTCCAGGTTTGTACCATATAGAAGGATGCTCTCTCTCTGTAATACAGATGAACAGATTCAGGACAATGCAGAATATTTACTGAGCATCTATTATATGCCAGACACTGTAACATGCACTGATGATAAAAATAATTCTTGCTTTGCTATTGATATCTTGGCACAACAAACATTTTTACAGATAGCTATAATGCAGGGTGGGGTCTGTGCTCAACTACAAGTAGGGGGGATAAAGGGGAACAGCCCAATGAGGAAGGAACAATTTATTTTGTCATAAGGTTGGGGAGGAAAGTGAAATAAAGTCCCTCCAAATTCTCAAAGAAGGTAAAATCTGAACTGAGCCTATTTTGGAAAATTTTATACAATATAAAAATAATTTTTAATCTGTGTCTTTATTAAACTGGGAAGGCCAGAGTTGGTGTTAGACATTTCATCATTCTCACAGTTTCTTATCCAAGCATTAGAAATAATACTATATTTGATAACTTATAATAATTGATTAAACTATTTTAGAAAAATGATCTGTCTACTTTAAAAGACCTAAATTTTTGTAAATTCAGATTTAATGAGTACAAAATATTTTGAAAAATTAAAAAACTGCCCCAATGACCTGAATTCAAATTCCAGAACTGCTTCTAGAATACTTCAGATACGTGATCTGAGGAGTTTTCTTTTCTGTTGTTCGGTTTTCTTATTTGTAAAGTAAGGTTGTTGTAAAATTCAAGTGTTAGAAAGAGATAGTGTAATAGTGAAGGCTTGGTCTCTGGAGTAAACCTGCCAGAGCTTGAGTCCTAAATCTATTGTATGCTAGCTGTGTGACCTTAAGAAAGTTACCTAACTTCTCTGGGCTTCAGTTTCCTCGTTTGTAAAATGAGGATAGTGATAACCCATTTCATGATGCCAGTACAATTTAGTGAGCAGTTTGCCAGTTTGGTATGATTCAAAATACCACTTTTATTATATATTAAATTATTTCATAAAGTAGATAGATTTGGGGCTTTCTAATGTGTTCATTGTTCAGTCTCTCTAACATTGAACTAGTATATTTTGTTAATTGTTTTAGTTTTATAAGATACAACCTTAAATAAGTAATAATTCAACTCTCCCTCATCATTATCGACACACACATACACACATGCACATACAGCACACACACACAGAGGTTTTGCTAGCTCATTCTTTGTAGTGAACTTAGAATCATTTTGTAAAGACACAAAATGAAATCCCATTGAAGTTTGCTAGAAATTATATTAACCCACAAATTAATTCAAGAAATATTGACTATTAGATCTCACCAGCAAGAAATAAGTCAATTGTGTTCAAGTCCTCTTTCATATCCCATGGGAAAGTTTTGTGATTTTCTTCACAAAAACCTTTGTCTTGCTTGTTATATTCATTTCTTACTCTTTTATGGGTTTGTTGTTAATGTGAACTGAAGAATAATTTTTCCATTATTTTTCTGACTAGTGCTCTTCTATGGAAATATTACTGGTTTTGATATTTATTTTGCAACCAGTCACCTTTCTGAATTATCTTGTTATGTCTAATAGTCTTTTGGTGGAGCTTATATGACAACTGGATTTTACACTACAATTTTTTTAAGAAAGAACTGAAATCATGTTTATAATGTTTATGGATCGTTGCCTTAAAAATGCATATAGGTTTAAAAAATAAAAACAAATATTCTATTTTTCTATTCTATTCTATAATAGAAATATTCTATTATAAAAAGCATCAAGAATTTATATTAAAGTATTGAAATGAAACAATTTCTAGTAAACATTCAGTGGAAAATTTAATTCTACTCTCGCTTATAATTGAATGCTTCACACTTCAGAATGCATTTTTCCCCTACATTCTGGAATACTACAATTCTTTACCGTCCATGTTTTTTATTCCTTCTAATTCCCTAAAATATGAGGAAATGAAAAGTCCACTGAATGTTGTCCATTACCACCTACTATTGTAGGGTTAGCTCTGGACAGTGAGTGGCCACAGTACTTGTCGAGTTTGATTGCTTTGAAGTCTGAACACAAGATTCATTTAATGGCACTTACTTATTTGTATGAAGAAACCACGCTGACCCAGGAAACAATTTGTTTTGAAACAGGTTAATAGCAGGAATGTTAAATTTTTTCCCTAAAAGTCTGGAAAAAAAAATCTCTAAGTAGAAGGGAAAATTCATTTAAACTGAAAACGTAACATTTTTATTAGCTAAGAGAAAAAAACTGAACACCATTTTTCTGTATCATTGATATAGTCATTCTAAACATTACTTTGCTAGCAAACTAAATTGGACTTTCTGACATAGTTCTTTTTGGAAAACTTTCTCATTTGGGGATTTTTTTTAAGTCAAATTATGACTGACTTAACATTAACAAAAAGTACAAATAATGTTATTCTTGTAGGCTTTGACTATAAAGTATCAATGAAGCATCCACTGAATATCTAAGTTCTACAATGGTGAGATTTTGAATTGTGTACACAAGTGGCTGAGCCCAGCAATCTTTTGTTTATATATTATCAGGAGAGGGGCTATTTTATTTCTGCTGGCAGGTTCCAAAGAACCGAGTAAACTTCCATTATGTGAAAAAAGGAGAAAGCGGGAAAGATTTTGAATGCCAAAGCCGTTATGAAGCCGGGAAGGGTGGGCTAAAGGAACAGAAAGAAAAAGCCAAAAGAGGCAGTGGAAAAGATCTCTACTATTGAGGCCTCCAGAAAGTCATTTGTCATTGAAGCACAAAAAGACACTTAGGAATTAAATCAGCTGAAGTAACTGAATTTTATTTACTAAGGTACTTTCTTGGTTTTTACACTTCTTCATTTATATGGTCTATGTATCTTAGTTTTATATTTCTTGGTATTTATATTTATTTTATATTTCCTTTTAAATTTTATGTTTCAAATCTTCAAAATCATAATATCATAGAATATCAACATAGCAAGTTCTTACATGGAATGAACGGGTATTTTTTAAGTTGTAAGTATATTTGATAATGGACTGCATAAGAAATTAATTATAAGACAATACATAGTGAAATAAACCTCATGCAACAAGCTTTGTTATTCCACTAGAGAAACTGTATGGTTCATTGATTATTTTTTAATTAAAAAAATTTTTTTAATGTGTTTTTACTGAAGTATAGTCATTTTACAACATTGTGTCAATTTCTGGTGTACAGCACAATACTTCAGTCATACAGGAGCAGACATATTCGTTTTCATATTCTTTTTAACCACAAGTTACTACAAGGTATTGAATATAGTTCCCTGTGTTATACAGCATAAACTTGTCATTTATCTGTTTTATATATAGTAGTTAGTATCTGCAAATCTCAAACTCCCAATTTATCCCTTCCCACCCCTTTTTCCCCATGGTAACCATAAGTTTGTTTTCTATGTCTGTGAGTCTGTTTCTGTTTTATAAATAAGTTTGTTTGTCTTTTTTTTTCTTCTAGATTCCACATGTAAGTGATCTCATATGGTATTTTTCTTTCTCTTTCTGGCTTACTTCACTTAGAATGACATTCTTCAGGTCCATCCATGTTGCTGCATCACATTATTTTATTCTTTTTTATGGCTGAGTAGTATTCCATTATGTAAATATACCACAACTTCTTTATCCAGTCATCTGTCGATGGACATGGGTCATTGTTATTTTTGGTTTGACATATCTCATTCAGATTGTTGTCTCCAAATTAGATAATAAGTAATTTGAGGAGACTCCTGTATATTCGATTACCTAGCATAGTATTTTATGTATAGTAGGCACCAAATAAATATTTTTTGATTCAAAGAATTATACTTCCACCGGATATTTCCAAGATCTTGGACATTTGTTAAAATTAAAAATCTAGTTTGCAACTTAAATCACATGGATTGAGGCCAATATTATCTATGTACTTTAATTAAAAATATTTTGTTACAAATGTTATAGCATTCCATGAAATTCTTTACTAAATTATATATATACATTAGCTGCCATTATCTCAAATGCACATGCTACTTAATATTATTTCTAAGACATGGAGGTGTTTTAAAAATGTGTTTTTGAATGAGAATATAATACTTTTATACCTTATTATATTCTAACATCATATTTAAAATGAGTATCATTTTGTGATAAAATTTAAATAAACTGACTGTAAAAAATAAAGTCCTAGGAAAAAGGACTTTGTAATCCTAAGATCCGTTAAGTATTTTGGCTTTTGACAAATCCTCTGAAACTATAGTAGAAGTCATGAAACAAATGTTTACTGAATTTAAATTATCTCTCAGTCTTTCAAGTCATTCCTGTTTTGCTGAATGAAAGATTCTTTAAATTCTATATATATTCGATAAAGTATATAGTCTATATATTCTTTATAACTTTCAAAAGTTTCACATGTGTGATTTCACATAATCCCATAATAACCCTTTTTCTCTCCTCCATGCCTAGATTGTCCCTCCCCTCCCCCTCCCCATTGGGAACCATTAGTTTGTTTTCTGTATCTTTCACACTTATTCTTGATCACTCACTCCTCCTCAATCTTTTTAATCTATTCTAAACTCGAATTGTGTTGATTGCAAGGTGAGTCATCTGTCCATTTGTACAGCACATCTGTGTCGCAAAGACAGCCCTTCAGTGTTTGAGGTTGGTGGGGCTTCAGGAAGTCAGTGAAACCTACAGAAATAGTCATGCTCAGGGACGTGTGCAGCTATTGTCAACCAGGGACATAGGGATAATATCACAGCATCTTGGATGACTTATTAAAACTAAATCCCAGTTCTCGTCTTGTTTGCTTATACACACACAAGTCAGTAATTCAGCCCATCTTAAATTATTTCCTTATCTAGATGATAGGACTGGCAAGTTATCACAGGAGGAACACATGAAAAATGACTTTTAAAAATCAAGTTGCATATATAACTCCCACAGGTACTTGGATCTGCACAAATGAAATCTTAGTGGCCAATATAAAAGATTGAAGGTCTTTACATCTACATCTATTCTTTTTTAAAAAGTCCATGGCTTAAAAAGGAAAACAAAACTATTCTCTCTTTATGAAAAGATATCTAAGTAATTTCAGTCTATATGACTGTAAAAGAAAAAAAAAAGGACTGAGACTTGGCTCTTTGCCAATAAATCATTCCTCTCCATTATTGGCTACTGTCTATTTTATGGGCTTTGACTAAGCCACAAATACTCTAACAGCATAAAACCCTAATTTAGTAGAAGATGCTAATGGGAGAAATGTCTCCGGCATTCTACAGGTAATGAAATACCGTTTCAGGTAACATTATGGTGTTTGCATTTTTTTATTTTCACTAATATCCAATCATCTTGAATGAATTAATTGAGATCCCAGAGTAGTAAATGTACAATTATCTGACATACACACACAGCTAACAAGTATAAAATATTTGCATTATGCGCCATCCATCAGATTTATGTTATTTTCCATGTTCATTATGACTGTAGGCTCAAATGACAATGGTCATTAAACTGGTGAAGATACTGGCATGCAAGCAGTTGTGCGGTAATGAAAGCTTTTAGAGTCTTCTGGTTTGAACATAGTATTAAAAGAGATTTTAAAATATTATTTGTCACTTTAAAAATACATGAACAATTCTTATCATTCAGAATATAAGAATAAATGAACATAATAGATGAATTACTTTTAACAAGGAAAGAGGGTTGGGTGAGAACATGCTGTCTGCAGTTCTAGCTGGTCCTTTCTCCCAGAAAGACCTTCCTGAACATCCCTGCTTCACTGATGGGTCCTCCTCTGTCTTTTATAACCTATAAAGGTTTATGCTTTGTAAACCTTTTCATAACTCTGATTAATTTTATGTGATTATAGTCAAGGAATTTAAGGCTTCCAGAATTATGGATCTGGTGGAAGAACAAAACAAGATAACTCCATGGTGTGGCCATAGGAGTGTATAGTTAAAGAGGAGGTGAGGTCAAAGTCACTGGCATTTAGAGGTTAACAGTGGATGAATCAGTGTGTAGGATGAGGGAGTGACTTGGTGGCAGGTTGAGATGAGGATGATCAGGATTGGTGTGCAGTTCATAGGGTGATGGAAACCTAAAGTAGTTTCGGCTTAGATAAATCCGGAAGGGTACCTGAAGACACTCTTACTGTAGTTTCACAAAAACGGTAGTCAGCATTCAGTCAAAATGACTGGATCTGTGCTCTAGATGGGGAGTCCCCTTCTCCTCTGCCCCTCAAAACTACAAACACCCCAGACTATAGACAGTCAGGCCTCCCAGTCTTCGCATTACCAGACTGGTGTAACCGCAGCCTGGAAGTGGATGAGGGAAAATGTGTCTGGTCTGATCTTACATGAATCTTCTTCCCACTCCCGGCCATCGTCTTGATTCTGTATTCTCTGTTGATCTGTCCCCTCTGTAACCTGTTGTGGGACATGCTTTTTCTCACATCAGGAATCTCACCAATGTGCCGGGAATTCTCGTTCTCTGTGTGTAATGTCCTTTAAACCGAGACTGTGAGTTGTCCTTTTCGATCATTTATCTCGGGTTTTTAATGGCACAGACCTGAGGGGATGACGGCTGCGAAAGGCTGGCTGCGGTTTTTATTAGGTGGGGACCAGCATCCCCATCAATAGAATAGTTCTGTGATTCTCTAATCTGGGGCTTCTTAACCTGGGGTTCACAGAGGAACTCTGAGAATCCATGAAATTGTATGCAAAGCTGAATCTAAGCATTTTTCCAGGTGGAGGGCCCCTAACTTCCTCCAGCACTCAGCAGGATCAGTGCAAACCAAAATGACCTAGAACCATTACATCCTGGCCTGAGCTGCTCTTCCGGGGGGGGGGGGGGCTTCTATGTAACTCTCTTTTAATTGGAATAGGGCAGCTTCCTGTTGTGTGTGGCTTGACTTAAGTCCGTCTCTCACTACAGAGAAGTATGGACATTTATTTGGTAGCATCTGGAAACTTCTCTTATATGCAGCAATTCAGGGCTCTGAATCTAATGATTTTGTCCTTACCTTTAAGTAGAGTAAAAAGACATCATTCTCTGGATGCACCGGTGAGTGAGAAGTCAGAGTCCTCAGTGAGCTTGCTGTTCAGAATAGAAACTGCAGGCTAGATAATAGAAGAAAGATCAAATCAAGAAATTAGTAAAATTAGGACTTTGTAAATATATACATATATATATTTGGCTATCTCCCGTTTGGTATTTGATGGGCTTTTTCAATCTGAGAATCATGTTGTTCTTCAGCTCCTGGAAAATTTTACTTGCTTATTCACTTGTTTGTTATTTAGTTTTTATTCTATCTCTCCTATTTTTCTCTGTTTGCCTTGTTTGAACCTCGACTTCCTTAGTTGCTTCTCCATAGCTCCTAGCTTTTATTTCCATCATTTTCACCTCATCAGCTCTAGGAGCACAGATATTATGTTGTGTTCACTGCAACATCCCCAGCCGTTGCCTGACTCATTGTAGTTACACAATGAACACTTGTTCCATGAGTGAGTGAATGAAAGAATCTTTCTCTCCCTTGTCTTTATGCTTACTTTCTGGAAATTTCTTAGCCATAACCTCCAGGTTTTTAATTATATTTTGATTTCAGTAATCATATTTTAATTCACAAGAGCCCATTCAATTTCTTTCATTGGTCCTTTCTCAAAGAAGCTTGTTTTTTTATAAATTGCAGTGTTGCCTCATCTCTCCCTGAAGATGCTAATTGGAAATTTGAAAACGTTCTCTTGTATTCCCTGAATTACATGTTTCCTTCAGCACCTATTTATGCTGTTAGGTTTCCTCAAATCATTGAGTTGTTCTGTCTCTCAATATTTTTGAATAAAGAAGTGGTTTTATAATTATAGGGAGTTTGAATGGATTTCCTCTGATTCTTTGTGGTTATTTTCTCTCAAAATATGTTTTATTTGAGAAAGATTTGGCTGAGTGCAAAGTTACTTAGATGGTGAATGATGATAGAAATCTAAAACCAGTTGTGCACGAGAACAGCGCTTCTCAAACTTCAGCATGAATGCATAATACCTGGGGTATCTTGTTAAAATGCAGACTTTACTTCTGTAGGTCTGCAGGGAACCTGAGGTTCTGCATTTCTAAAAAGCTCCCAGGTGCCTGTGGTGTTGCTCTGTAGACTCTGCTTTGAGGAGAATGGCCCGACCAATCCACTAGCTTCTTTCCCACCTTGGAGGATTTTTTTTTAAAACAATTATGCCCAGGAATATAGATCATGGGATCTACTTAGTTTTAATTCATTTTAAAATGTGGGGATTATTTTCGATTATACTTGGATATGTTCCACATGAATAGCCTAATGATGGTCATGGCATAACACAGGAGGCACCCATGGGAAAGCAAAGTTGTTTTAGATCAGCAAGTGTGGATTATGAAAACATTTGCTCCCTGGATGTCAAATAGGATCAGTCCCCTCAACAAATCCTTGTCTCTGAAGCTGGAAAAACTGGTTGACATTGTGAATGAAAAATATTACCTGCCATATCAGTAAACAAAGGATGCTGTAGCCATCAAGTCACAGCGGCTACTGCCAACCCCGACAGCAAGTGGAGGGCACTCTGGATGCAGAGAAGCAGACAGCCTGGCCTCTGCTGCCACCCCCAAGGTGCCCCCTGAAGGAAGTCAAGATGGGAAAGAACTGGCTACTGGCCCTGCTTAGCCAGGTGCACATCCGAGGAACGATTTCAATGAGTCCAGATCTTTGCACCTTCCCATACGTAGAAAAGCGCTAAATTCTTTGACTTGGGATATCTGGTTTTCTTTAATTAACAGTAATTTTTTTTATAAAATGCAGTATAGTCAGTTTACAATATTGTGTCAATTTCTGGCATACATCATAATGTTTCAGTCATACATATACATACATATATTCGTTTTCATATTCTTTTTCCATTATAGGTTACTACAAGATATTGAATATAGTTCCCTGTGCTAGTCAAAAGGAACTTGTTGTTTATCTATTTAATACATAGTAGTTAGTATCTGCAAATCTCAAACTCTCAATTTATCCCTTCCCACCCCCTTCCCCCTGGTAACCATAGGTTTGTTTTCTGTCTGTGAGTCTGTTTCTGTTTTATATATAAGTTCATTTGTGACTTTTTAAAAAAAATTCCACATGAATGATATTATATGGTATTTTTCTTTCTCTTTCTGGCTTATTTCACTTAGAATGATGATCTTCAGGTCCATCCATGTTGATGCTAATGGCATTATTGTATTCTTTTTATGTCTGAGTAGTATTACATATCAATATAGGACAACTTCTTTATCAAGTCATCCGTTGATGGTCATTTAGGTTGTTTCTGTATCTTGGCTGTTGTATATAGTGCTGCTGTGAACATTGCGGTGCATGTATTTTTTCAAATTAGAGTTCCCTCTGGATATATGCATAGGAGTGGGATTGCTGGATCGTATGGTAAGTCTATTTTTAGTTTTTTGAGGAATCTCCATACTGTTTTCCATGATGGCTGCACCAAACTACAACAGTGATGCACCAACAGTGCAGGAGGGCTCCCTTTTCTGCACACCGTCTCCAGCATTTATCATTTGTGGACTTTTGAATGATGGCCATTCTGACTAGTGTGAGGTGATAATGTTGATGTTCCGACTACCTGGTCTTTGTGGCAAAACTCCTTTATGTCCTGGCTCCTCCCCTGCCTCTTTGAAACAGTCTCTTAGAGTGATCTGAGAGGCTGCCTCGCGGGTTCAGATTCTCTCAAAGTCTGCCGAATAAAACATAACTCAGTTTTTAGGTTGTACATCTTTTAGTCGACAACAGAATAAAGGAAAGCAGCTTCTGTTTTAGTGAAAACCAACAATGTCTACATTCATTTGGAAACTCACCATTTTATGTAAGAAGAATACAAGTACACACAACACACACATATGGAAAAAATCACAGGGTTAAAACTGAGTATGTGGGCAGCTAAAGTACATGCCACTTTGGAGAATAAAAATAATGTGTACCTTATTAAAAGCCGCCTGACAGGGTCAGCAGCCCAGTCACAGAATACCTACCAAGAACAATTTCAATTTTAATAGGTTTCACTATGTATTTCATAAGCATGCCCATTGAAATTGAGTCATCAAAGCCTCCCAGTTCCTCCAAGACAGATTTTAGCCTGAGAGCTTGGAGTAATTATCCCACTGGATGTTAGCCTGTGTAGCTGTTTCAGCCTCGTTCATCATTTCAAACAGCTACATACTCTGCCTGCTAATTTCTTCCGATGGATTAGCTGCTCTCACTTGTCTATCTTTTTTTTTTATTTCTGGGGGGTGAAATATTGCCTTCTTCCCATGTTTTAATAAGCTGAGCAGGCATGCACCACTGCACAGCTCCTGACTCCTATTTCTTTCATCTCAAAGAATGATCTTCTGGGGGAAGAGCCGGGTGTAAATGTGAAGGTGAAAACTTGGCTGTGACTACCTGCAGCCTGAGAGCGGCTGCTTTAAACAAGGACTGAAAGCCCCATTCGGAGCTGAGCTGGTCTGCATTGATCTGTGCAGAGTACGTTCCAGGCTGCTCTCCCATCACAGTATTTCTTATCTTCTGCTTCTTTGGGTCTCTGATCTTTATTCCCATCCCCAACCCCTGTATTTCACCTCTGCTCTGCCTGTGTGCCTCCCATTAAAAAACCCCAATGCACAGAACTATTCATTGCAGGATATAACTTCCTCCGTTCTTTACAATAATGACCCTGTTTGAGCTTTTGAATTCAGGGGTTCAATGATTTCTTTATTCTCTGACCTCCCAGTGAGAACACACAATTTCACATGCTGGGCTATCACTCCTTCTTAGATAGGTGGTTTTAAAAAAAAAAAAGGCAGGGGTCTTGGTAACAAATTGACCCAGGTTTTAATCCTGTCTCTGCTGCTCAGAAGCTTTGTGACCTAGGGTAAGTTTTTGAACCTCTCTGAGCTTCAGTTTTCTCATCTTCATCATACAGATAAATACAGTTTTCATTCTAGGATCGTAGTGAAAATTAGCAAGTGAGATTGTGTGTATCTACCATAGAGGAGGCACCTCTGCACGTGGAACTTTTATGTTTTCTTTACCCTAGTAATTTAACAAATGGGTTTTCCACCCCCTGCACCTGCTGCTATTGGCAATTAGCTGTTAGGGCTTCGGCAGTTTTACAGTGGATCCTAAAACACCAGATGGAATGAAAGCAGAAGCAGAGGAGGCTCATTCAATCCGCAAGCCTACCCTAATGTTCACCCCCATCTTCACTGAAAAGGCGTCTGAAGCTTTGCAGGATGTAGAGTCTAGAAGACCCTACTTCACACCCTCCCATGATCCCATCTGAGTACTTTGACACCAACTTGAAAGACACAGATTTTCCCTGGATTGAAAACAGTTAACTGACCCTGTCACCCAAGGTAAAGAGGACAGCAGATGGACTGCTGCTTCAGATAAAGTCTTCAGACTGATAAAGACTGAGGTAATGGAGCTCAATCTTCCAACCGTTAGAAAAGGCCAGTCTTCCGAGAGCTGCCAATTTAAGGAAAAGCTTCTTTTACTCTTGGCCCTAGAACTATAATGTATTTGCTGATAAATTGGAGGTGGATAATTTTTATCCAGCTCAGGAGGAAGTGTGAAATACAGTAATTGGTAATTCTTAGAGAGAGTGGTGCAGCTCTCCAGTCCCTCTCAAGAGATTTTTTTGGAAATGTGATATCATTTGGAATTATATTAATAAGAGCACTGCCTGGGATCAGAAACTTGGAATTGGTAGAAGTTTTTTTTTTTTTTTCCTTCAGAAACATGAAGCATCCATTTTCTTCATTTACACATAAATTATTTAAGTGGATAAAATCCTCATCATCGGAGAGTGACCTTGATGTTAGGACACATTGATATTATAGGCAATATTCTTCTTTGAAATTTTGCAAATTTTTGACATTAGTTATGGTTCAGTGCCAGTATCAAGATCATTAGTGTTGAGTCAGATACGTCTGTACTCGCAAGGCAGTAATTAAAATGACGTTTCCAACTCGTTATATATATTTCACCCAATGAGGTTTTATATATATATATGTATATTTTATCTTCAATTTGTCATTCTTCATGTTCTCTTTTTTCCTTTCCCACTTTTTGATATTGGTTGAAGTGAAATGGAGAATATGCACTAACACTGGCAAGGAAAGAGCGTAGTCCAAAGACTAGGCTAAAGGAACCCACCCACCCCATGAAGACTTTGTTCCCCTCATTGAGGAAAATCCCCATCATATGTGTTGCTTTCTTTACTTTTATTTTCTTTCTTGACCTACCCACCCACTCCCCACCAATGGAACAGTTTCAAAAACAATTTTATTATCTTAAGTGAAGAAATGAAACTTATTGTCAGACAAAAATCTTCTTTCCAAAAGGAGGTAACTTTGCTTATTCTATGAAGTCTGAATTTTATAGCAGAGGAAAATGCCAGTGCATACATTTACCGTCATTGGGAAGGCTGATGGTTAGATAACTTACGTGAGAACCTATCCATAGAATAAAACTATCTCATAAAATATGGAATCTGTATCTCATCATGTTAACATATATGAAGCATTCTTATAAAAGATTGCGATTTTTAAAGCAGATTAATCTGATCCTGTATAAGCAAATGTGTGTCATCCTTACAAATGGTCTCTGACCCTGAAGATGCCTACAAAAGGCATGCCTCACAGACATTCAGAGCACCAGCACCCCTGACCCGAAAGGACAAGTAGACATTGGAAGGATGCTAGTCATGCATATATCCTTAAATGTGAAATCAATGAGTCACGTTAATTCAGTACTTTATAAACTCAGTATTAAAGCCAATAATGCTTCATTGACAAACACTAATGTCTAAAATGAGGCTGAGGGCACGAGTTCACACAAATGGCTAGAAATTAAGAAAGAAGAACAAATAGAACTGAAATGAGTGAGTGTACTAGGTGTTCTCTCCTGATTCAGTTTTGAAGAAATTATGATTTTCTTCTAAATAGGTCTTATCATAAAGGAAATAGGCATATTACACAAATGTTTGAAAAGAAAGGTAGATAAGTAAAAAGTTCGTGCACCATGGAACCCAGAAATAACCTAACAACTATTAGTGTTTGCAAGTTTTCTTCTAGTATTTTATGTGCATGTACATTTATTTTATTGAACAGTTTAAACCAAACTTTGCATGCCATTTGATGACTTCCTTGTTTTTACGTAATCATCCTAGTCATTGGTGTAAATTAATGTGATACACTTTTTGTAGATATGCTGTACAAATTAGTTATTCTTTCTATTAATGGGCATTACAGGTTTTTTCCTTCAATTTTTAAGGTTATGAATAATTCTGTGATAAATTTCTTTGTGCATAATTAGTTCTCCAAGTTGAGTGCTGATTGTTAGGATAAATTTTGAGATGGGATATTACTTTCCTAAATGATAAAATAAATATTAATCTTTAAGAGAGATTTTTAATCTATTCTAGTTGTAGAAAAATCTTGAAAATACAGAAAGGTTTGATGATAAAAATAATAATGTACAATCCTACAAACTAAAAGCATAAACACTAGTAGCACTGTGGTATGTTTACTCCAATGGTCTTTTTCCTATGTGTGTCTTCTCCTCCTCCCCACTCCCCACAATGCATGACTTGTGAAATTGAAACCTTGTTGTGTATAAAATTTGAATTCTGCTTTTCTTCATTTCACATGAAGTAATAAGCATTTTTTCAGGTCATTAGTTTCCTAAATATGATTTTTAATGGATATACCATTATTCATTAGTCATTTCCTTATTGTTGAATTTTTGACTGTTTCCAAAATTTTTCTGTTATAAATAATACATCTTTGTATCTTTGTATGTGTTTCTGATTTTTTCTTTTCTGTAGGATAGGGTACCAAAAGTCATATTGCTGGGTCAAAGGCTGTGCCCTTTTAGAAATTCATATTGCCCACTTGCTTTTCAGATAAGTCATAGCAATGTACACTGTTACTGGCAGTGTATAAAGATACCTATTGCATCGAACCCTCAGTAACATTTAATAATATTGTCAGACTTTATGATTTTTAATTATATAAGTGAAGAATGACAGCTTGTTTAAAAAGTTTTCACTCATTTTATTACTAGTGAAGCTTTCTTTCACCATGTACTTAGTTTCCCAAATTATTTTGCAGAATAATGATTTTTCATAATAATGTAAGAGCCTATTATAAGAAATTCAGTTACAAAGATAAAAGTAATTTTTGGTAAAAAGTATCTCACTGCTTAGATATAATAATCAGATTATATTAAGTTATCATCATTCCAGACAACCCAATGAAGTATACATCTCTTTTCTAAAAAACCATTTTATAAAGATATGATTGACATTTAAAAAACTGTACATATTTAATGTCAAAACTCGATGGTTACACCCAAGAAACCATCACCACCATCAAGGCTGTAGACATATTCATTACCTCCCAAAGCTTCCTCCTGCCCTTTGTTATTTGTGGGGGGATTGGGGGTTGGGGTGTGTGTGTGTGTGTGTGTTGCAAGATCACTTAATGTAAAATTTACCCTCTTAGTAAGTTTTAAATAAAGAACACAGTATTATTAGCTGTATAGATCCTATGCTGTGTAGTAGATCTCCAGAACTTATTTATTGCATAACTAGAACTTTACTCTTTGACCATCGCCTTCCTTTGTCTCCCTTTATCCCCTGGTAACCGCCATTTTACTCTCCGCTCCTATGAGTTTGATTATTTTAGATTCTACATCTTGATTGACTAAATATCATTGTGCAAAAGTGTTTGTTTGTTTATTTTAAAGTTGTAGGCAAGGGTGGCCCCAGAAACTGGAGAAATAAGGCAGCAAACACTTGGATAACAAACCACCATCTCTCCTTCATAAACATGATTTCCCTCATTTCCAAGATCCCAGTTTCCTCTGGGATTGTTCCTTCTACTCCCATTCTGGAGACTTTGCCCTGAAAGCATGAGATATTCCTAAGCATGCACATTAAGCATGGACTTTAAGCATGTAATTTACTTGTCTAAAGTGTTGTAATGTCACTCAGTGAAAACTGTTCCACCTGTGATAGGGTTGCATCATTTCCTTTAGCCCATCTTTTTGAAACACAGAGTAGTTAAACATATTTTTTTTCTGTGTTCATGTCGATTTATATAATTACAATAACATCTGCCATTTGCATAGAAGTTTAAAACTATTTCACTTACGTTCTCATTTTTAATTCCTAGTATACTGTCATTGCCTTAACTTAAGATGGCTAAGTCAATTTTCCAAGGTCATATATACATACATCCTTTGCCCTAATTTTGATCTTTACATCAATTTATTTAGATTCTAATAGTATTTTATTTTCTGTACAAGTTTAATATAGATTGCAAGCTCCTTACAGATTTTGTCTATTGTGTTAGTTTTATATTGTACCTTGGACAGTATATAAAAGTTTATACATAAAATATTGTGTTATATTGACAGTGGTTATGGAATTTCTTTGAGTCTGATAAGGTGGGCAGTTAATCAATCATTTATTGATTATGAAATGTTTTCTAAATTAATTCTTAAAATACCAGAATATGGAAGAAATTAAGGCAAATATGTTGCCTTAAATAAGAAGATAATTTGTTTTCAGGATCACCTCACAATTAATATATGTTTGGGCAGGAAATGGAAAAGAAAAGGAAGAGGAGAGACAGATCGTCACTGACACTGAAATTAAAAGAGAGTTTTTTTCCTTTATTTTCTTTTTAAAATATAACATATAATAGTGCCTGAAGAAAAGCACTGTAAAAATTCATGGATATGCTCTTTCTACTTCTTTGGCAAACTCATTCCTTTTTATTTCAGTACTCCTGAGGTCCTTTCATTGCTACAGATGTTAGGAATGAAACCGTAGTGTGACTCAAATGAATTCCATATAAAATACGTCATATTTGAAAATGTTAATATTATTTTCAGAGAAGTTTAATAAGTACAATAATTCAATTGTAGTTTTTCAAGAGCTTTGCTCTTGGGTTAAGAATATAAAATTGCTACTTAATTATAGTGAAATAAGCTTCAGAAGACTAAGACTACTATTCTGAGTATTTCTAAAGCATATTCAGTGATATGAGACTATCCTAAAAGAAAGTGATCTCCATTAGAAAAGAGCAGGTGACTATCCTTTACATTTGTTTAACAGTGAAGCTACTTCAGAGCATCTCATATCACTGATAATATGAAAAACAGAGCATCATACTCCATTTTATGTATTTATATCTATTTGAAATCATACGGGAGCCAATGTTAAAAGAATTTCATCATATTATGTTCACTCAAATTTGCCTGTTTTTAGTGAACAAGTAGATCTATTTCAGTATATATTATGAACATTTGCATAAATACCTTCTTTAGCCAAGTAATCTTGATAACAGCTGGTAGGTACAGTCCATGTCATATTGTTTCAAGTTCAATGATACTTACTGATAGGGGATGGAATAAAAAAGGAAAATAAGATTGATGGCACCATGAAGAATAAAAACATGATAATATTGGGTTTAGGATTTTCATATTTTTTGGTCTTCAAAGTCTTTTGCCAAAGCTGATTAATTAGTATTCCTAGTACCTAGGGAGGTAAATAATATCATCTCAATTTTAAATAAAATTGAAGAGTAAAGGTTAAATGGTTTCCTTCAGGCTCCAGAGGGATTAGAATTTATTTTTTTACAAGGAAAATAAAAACGACTATTTAATAACAATATTAAGTAAGATAGAGGACATGGAAATCCATATTTACAACACTGGGCCCATAGTAGCCTTGCCATAAGTGTGTGTTGAATTTTTTAATTACTATACTAGAGGAGAAAAAAAGTTCAACATGTCTGCTTCCCTTAACCTGAAATTTATATGATTTATATGGTTTTTACATCTGTATATGCTTAGTTACTGATTAGAAGAACTAGAAAAAATCTTGAATGCATGAACTTGTGTATTCTTTTCTCTTTAGAAAGAGTTCGTTTCTTTCTTTGAGACAGGAAGGCAGTTATTTTTTCAGCATCTCCATGGAATGAGATTATAGATAATCTTTAGTCCCTAATGACATCCATATTGATAGCAAACTGTGTGGTAAATTTAATCAAGTCAATAAAGAATTCAATCACTCATTAATAGGCTTTGTAGATCTAATACTGCCCCATACATGTCCCAGTTGGATTTTTTTTTCTTCTTAATCTGATTGGTTGAAATTTGATCTAAATTTATTTGAGATTTTAGTGACATGGTAAAATATTCTCCACGTCAGGTTGTTCTACCTTATGTCTAACCTACATTCTTTATGATACTCTTCTTTTTTTTAAATCTTTTTTTTTTTTTTTTTTTTTTTTGCAGGGGTAGGTAATGTTTGTTTGTTTGTTTAACAGAGGTACTAGGAATTGAACCCAGGACTTTGTGCATGCTAAGTATGTACGACTGAGCTACACCCTCCCCCACGATACACTTCTTGATTTCTAAAATGCCTTTGTTCTACTCTCTGTTGAGTTCACACCCAGGAACAAAGCTCAGTGGATCCTGAGTGGATCAGCAAAGAGTTATCAATCTAACTCTGTGGCATTCAGATACCTTTCATTCTCACCCTCCTTTGAGTTTAACAGTGTGGTACTCTCCTGAATCTTTTCTGCCTCCTTTCATAGTGAGCAAAGGTTGCTTTCAGCTGTGTAATGACATGAAAGAAAGAAAAACATATCATTTCTTTGGATAATTTCAGTACCCGCCCCCCCCCAAACTCCTCCTCTTGCCTTCCATGTACAAGCATGCTTTTTGTTTAACATAATTATACAGTTTACAAATTCTCCTTAGGATGCTTAGATCCAGGTTTGCATAGACATATGATATCAGCAGGAAGCAACCAGATTAATGAATGATGGAGATGCAAGGTTTAAGCCATTGTTCTGGGATGGACCTGGAACCTTCCCTGGAGCAGTCAGTCAAGTATCAAAACAGAGTCATCAGGAAGTGGGACAATCAAGCTGGGTGACGCAGCTCCCTGGGGCCAGGAGGAAGGGAGGCTGCAGAGCGGGCCCCCACCACTGGGGCAGAGAGGCAGCTGAGAAAGCGAGGCTACACTGAAGGCAAGAAGCATATCCTTCACTTTTTCCCCCAAATTTCTCATTTTATTATTGTTGGTGCCCTCAAAAAACTCAGTTAGGAATCCCAAGTTGAATATTTTCCAATATTTAGTAAATAATTCTGGCAAGCTATTTAATCTTTCTGTGCCTCAGTTTCCTCAATTGAAAATAATAAATAATAATAATAAATAATAATACCAATCCCACAGTTGTTATGAAGGAGACATGACGTAAAACATCTAAAGAGCTAAGAATAGTACCTGGCACATTTATTCTCTCAATACATGTTAGCTAATTAGAATTATAATAACGGTGATTTATAAAAATAGGTGAGTGACTTAAAAGAGATTTTTGCATGCTAAGGAGTAGTAAAAAAAAATGGTATATAAATACTAAAACTCAGAATAATATCAAAGCATCGTTATCAGACTCCAGTGCAAATATTGAATATTGAATATTGATTTGCTGGATCAAGTGAATCTGTGATCATAGCCCTTTCACTCAAGCAGCTTTCTTGAAAAAATGTATAATGATGGATTTTATGAAATTAGATTTTATTGCATGAATGATCAATGGAAGACACATTTATATGTTGTCAGAGGGTAGCATAAAACCACCACTGTTCTTTTGTTTCCTCCCAGCAATGCCCCCCCACCAAAGAAACCTTTTCCATATAAATATATGTGGGCTGTGGAGGGGAAGGTGCTCTATATGAGATCTTGGAAAAAATTCTTCATGACACCACTGATATCATTAAAGTTTTTCCTGTGATTTCAAGTGACCTACTCAAATAGTTCATTACCATGAAATGTACAGCATCTTGAATTGCCTGAATTTATTACTTTAGGGCTGAACTCTTACCGTTTCTATAGGCAGCCCAAACAGTATGGAAAATGGGTCCAATGTCAAGATTTTAATTCTTTTCCAACATTGATTTTTGTTTTCTAGGAGAGAAAGAAATTAATGATATATTGTTGAATTTATTTTCAACATTTTATCACAGAAACAATTTATATGAAAAAAAATTTGTGTGTATTCAAATATACAGATAAGCCTAAAGAAATATGTAGTGAAAAATATCACATACCTACCATCTAGATTCTACATTTGACATTTTACTGTACCTGCATTTTCTCATTTGGATGCATTTCAAAGTAAGTTGTAGGTGCTTGTACCTGTTGCCGTTTGGAATTTATTTTAAATGCATATGTAGGTGCTGGAGCAAACTATGAAAATAAATTTTCCAGACCTGAATGCAACCAAAAGGAGGTTTAATATTTTACTGGCTGATATCTCTCAAGCTGAAACATTACCTTTCCAGGTTTTTAATGCAATACGCTTGTTCACTTAGTATCTGACACAGTATCAAAAATAATTTACATTAAGAATTAACTGCATAATTTGCTAGTTCACAGTTAATGTAATATCCATATCTATCTGATGGAGTCATCTGTTTCAATTTCCACGGACTATAATTTTTAGATAAAAATATCTACTTTAGAAAAAAAATAGTAAACAAAAGTTTAAATTAGGGAATGAAAACAACTGGATATAATATCTGACCTGTGGTACAAGCCTCTGCATCCCGGGAGAGAGACGACTCGCCAAAGACTGCAAACAATATTATAGTTCCAAGTGATGTAAAACTTTATCCAATTTTAAGTATGCTTTTTAGGTTTTTATATTTTAATACTTGTAATGAATTTTTAAATAAATTCCTTGAAAATAGTAAGGCATGTGCCAAATGTTCATAAGTCCTTAGATATAGCTGGCATTAATCTAAGGCCTTAAAGAATAAACATTTGATATGATTGTTTGGGTTAGTAATTTATGAAAGTGATAGAAAAGTGGTACCACTGATATGTGGGTTCGAATTCCATGTTTGCAATTGTACGTATCAGTGTATCTCATCAGCACACAACTAGATTTAAGGAATAATGGAGACTTGCAAATGTGAAAATTTGCTTATTTATTTTATGCTTTCAAAGGAGAATATTTACAGAAATTAAGGAGAAATCAAATGTCTCTCTCTCTGTCCTCCCACCCCCAATTATAAAAAGTAGGTCCCATAGATTTCCCTACCATATTGGTTGAATGGAGTAATAAAACCAATTACTCAGCTACCTAAGGACCCCAAATGCCCACACTTGGTAAGAGTACATGTATTTAAATTCTTAGTTAATAGTCTGACCAGCTTGACAAAATGATCTGTTATACAGTCTAGGTTAAAAAATTGAGAGTATACTGTACACATATAAGTCCTATACATTTACAGAGATAATATTTAATCTATATATACATATAGATCTGTGTGCATGTATACACAAACATATGTATCTTTTAAAGTCAATAATAGATTCAAAATAATTGACTGAGACATAGTTTTGGTCTTTTCTATAATATAAGTAGTTATTTCAATTTATTGCTTCATTTTGCGAGAGAAGACTTGGTTATATGATTAAGTTACTAAACTCTTCATAGGTGACCCTGGCAGACGCATTTATATGATTGTTTTAGCAAAATGTTAAACATTTTTACCAAATGGAAGAAGAATAACAGAGCCAGAAGAGAGGACATAAAAGATACAGGAAATTTTTAATTTGCTATGGGTAAAGCTTGTTTACATAAGCGTTCATGTCCTTTTTAAAGAGCTATCTAAATTTCACCCTCATTGCCATTTTTTAATCAATATGGATCACAGACAAATTGGGAAACACTCTGGTCATATTTTCTCTTTCTTAAAAACAAAGCACACCTTCTGTCTTCTAGTGCAAGCACGTAGATATCTTAACCATAAAGTCATCACATTCTGCCACTACTTAATTTCATTTTAGAATGTGGTGTATCAGTTCTAACATAAAAGAATGATGTTACATAATATAAATATATTAATATATGTATAAAGAAAACTATCCAATGGGAACTATAGTCTTTGCATAAAAAGTATTTAAAGGGTTAAATCAATAGCACAGTGGCTTCAAATCCTTGCTTAAAATATGCCCCTTCTTTGGAAAAAAAAAAGAAGAATAATGATGGGTATTCACATGATTGACAACCTTTCCAAATAGAAGTGTTGCTATAATTAAGCAATAATGTATGAGTGAGTGTACATTATGACAAATTGGAAGCTTGGTTGATTAGATTGAGCATATAAGCTGTCAGTATAATTATCATATTTTAATCATTTTTCTCCATTTTTTATAACAGCATTGTCTTCAGCCTCATTTGGTGCTTATTAGATTGATATTCTAAGAGGAATTGTACAACATAAAACATGTCCTTAAACAGGATGAACTTTAGATAAGGCTTTACTTATGTCTATAAACATTTATAATGATTGCTGTTATGTTTCTACTTCCTTCTATCTACTGTTTCACTTTGTGTAGAAATGAAAAAAAAATTCAGAATAAAATGGATAAACCTGAGCATACATGTCTCTGTGAAATGCCACTGTATTTCAACAGAAACAAAATATTCATTAAAACGGCCTTCAAAATGTAGGGGTTTTTCCCTTCCCTTGCCTGAGATATCTGTAGACAAATTATTTAAATAGATAACTCAATCCTTTAGGGTGAATACTTGGCTTCTGTTCCTGGGTTTGGCTCTCATTAATCACAAATGTTGAATCTGCTAGCCACGCAGGAAAGGAATTTGAGGAGGGGGGAGAGTTGGAAGTGATGGTCTAGCGTCTGCTTACCAAGGACCGCTCATGTAAACAATGGGGAGGGGATACTAAGGGAAAAGCAGGACACCAATTAGTCCCCAAGTTTTAACACAAAGCTTGTATTATTCTGATGCTGTGATGTGGAAATTTAGGGAAGACATCTGGGGATTTGAATATTACAGTTAATTTCTCATCCCCACATCAGGATGCTAGCCTCACAGGCCCAGCAATCCATCCGTTCTCCTAGCATGGAGAGGAAGGACTCACCAGGCTTGCTGCTCTCTCTTTTTGTCTTCAGAAGCCTCAACAAGTTAAAAGAGTCTGAAACACTGGACATGGATTGTATGAGAATCCGCACACCTAGTTGATGGATGAGATGTCCTAAAGTCAAAAAGAAAAAAAGAAGCAATAAGGTCACGATTCTAGTTTAAACTCCTGTATTGTCTAGATGACTTCAGAGTTCTTTACTCTTTGTTTTTGGACAAATCTTCCTTCTCTTAAATAAAAGTCACTAGTCCCAGGAAAATAAAGCTATGGATAGATTAGAAAAATAATTCAAAGAGCATACCTGTGCTCTGATTCTTTTGGGGATTTTTTTTTTTTTTTTGGATTAAAAAGCAGAAATGTATTTTCTTACAGTTCTGAAGTCCAGAGCTCCGAGATCAAGGTATCGGTAGGACTGGTTCTTTCTGAAGTTCATAGGTAGGGGTCCTTTCCAGCCTCTCTCTTCAACTTTTAGATGAATGTCTTCTCCCAGTGTCTTCACATGTTCTTCTTTCTATGTCTCTGTTCACATTTTCTCTTCTCATAAGGACGTCTTGCTCTGATTCTTTTTATGTAGTTGTGAAAAATAATCTATCGGTTTTCTCAATGAATAGCTTGTATCATCTGTAGGTTATGAGGTGACCAGAGACAAAAATGGATAATATTGGGGCTTTATCTATAAAGAATGTGTATCCTGTGTTGCTCACAATGACAACAGGATTCAATTCATCTTGGTTTAAGATCGTATGGCTTATTGTGCTTGTGTTTGCAAAGATGTATGAAACAGTAGAATTAATATATAATCTTTAATGGTTAACAGTTTGATGTTATGATTAATTAAAGGTTTAAAAAATTCCAGTAAGTCCAAAAAATTGTTAACATGAATGTCATCAAACTACTTTCATAATCATGGTATTGGAATATCAGAATTTACTGAGAATTTACTTTGTGGTTTGTGGCTTAAATCATGTCTACACAGAATAGTGCACTGAGTAAGAACCTGGGGTATGGGTTCGTCTTCCAGCTCCACCATACACTTCATCCAAGTTCCTTAGCTTCTCTGTATCTCAGTTTTCTAATCTGTAAAATAGGAATAATAATATTACCTCATAGGATTTTTGAGAAGATTAAATGAGATGATCCTTATAAAGCACTTGTCTGACATATTTTATGAATTTAATAAATGTTTACTAGTAATGCACACCATTTTCCCTGGGAGAACCTAAACGATTCTGTCCCCAGATTTTTTGTTTTACATAATCAAACATCATGAATATTATTAGCTTATTTTGAAGATGTTCCATGTTCCTATTTCATGTTATGCAAACACTAAACTAGGGTAAACTTGAGGCAGTTTTTTTGGGTGGATCTGCTTAAGATCTGTCCTTGAATTTTGAACTGTCACAAAGTATCATATTGGGACTCAGCAGATTTCAAAGCACATTTGCATTAACATGCATCGAAATTATTTTTATTATAGGCCATCATGAATGTTTTTTCATCTTAGAGATTTAAGCAGTGTTTTACATTTTGTCCTGAATGAGTGATGACTTGGTCACTCGTGTATATGTTCTATCTCTGTTGATTTCACTATTTCTTTTTTTTTTAAATTATATTTGTGGCTCACTTTATATTTCTATTAGACAGCAGTGACTGATCAATTGATTTCTCTTTTTTTTCAATTTTTGGGGGGTAATTAGGTTTATTTATTTATTTTTTAATGGAGGTACTGAGGATTGAACCCAAGACCTCATGCATCTAGGCATGAGGAGCTCTACCACTTAGCTATACCCTCCCTCCTCACTATTTCTTAATTTTATATTTACATCTAACATTTTTCTCCTAGTTGTATAAAATAGTGGTATTGTACTAAAACAGGAAGGGTTATAATGTATAGTTACTTTGTGGTTCTAAGGTATAAAGTCAACATTTTAAATTCATAAACAATTTGAAGTGTTCACAGAAAGATGGATATTACAACTCACTCTTGGCAAATCTTCATGTTAAGTGACCAGAATCTAGCCTCCTCTTGCTATTAAAATGGCATTTTAACTTTCTTGACTGAGACCATTCAGTAAGGAGTGTCATTGTGTCCTTGAAACACCTAAAAGAATCTTCTCTTTCCCACCTGGGTTTTCCCACTCAGATTTTTCCAGAATATGGATACAGGTTCTCTTTTCAAGCAATTTCCTATGTCCTCCTGAAACATTATTCCACAGATTTGCTAGTGAAATGAAATACTGCAGCGACCTTTTTAATTCCCCGGACTTTTTACAATCTTGGAAATTTAGCACAACAGCGGGAGTTTAATCATATTCACTGATGGAAAAGGCAAAGTAAGGCACCTTTAAATGCAGAGGGAGATGTGACCTCCAAGGTGTTAGAGTCTTCAGAGACCCCCTGGCTGTCCCTGGGGCCAGCAGAAACTCTGCTACGTGTGTTTCTCATGAGGCATCACTACATCTTGGGCTGACACACCCTCCCACTGCTTATACTTGAACCTGTAGGCTACAAACTCCTGCACGTGGTCCACATTCTAAAACTCACTTACCAGAAGCTTTATATTGGTATTCATTTTTTTCTAACAATGTCCTTTTTGATTTATTCAAAATAGTATTTATGCGTGATGCCAAATTCTCATTTGTTTGCATGAGTATCTCACAACTGGCGGACTGATTCTTTAAATCAAACAGAATGGTCAGTCCGATTCCTTGTGGGTCTAGCAGTGCCCAATCATTTAACCTAGTGTCATTACATGTAGTTTTAGTTTTTGGTCTCAATTGTTGTGCAGTTCAGTTGATGGATGAGATGGCCTAAAGAAAAGTAAGAAAGAAAAAAAAAAAGAACAAATTGTAGCCCAACGTGACAGAGCAGATCAGCTCTCCTAAATTCCCTGTCCATACAGCCATTGTGATCAAGGTGATGGATGAAGAATCCTACCAGCTCTGAGCTGTTTGGATGTCAAACTGATAGGGAAAAGCAGTGCTCACCATGCTTTTGCAAACAGTTTTGAAAGGTCCACAGTTAACACGTCTCTACAACTAGATACAACTAGATACGGGCTTCTGTCCTTTAGATGCGTGCAAGAGATGATCAACTTACATTTGCCATCGAGACTTTGTTTTATAGGTAGTCACCTTTAAAAAGCAAATTACTGAATGTTTCACCTCCCATCACTACTTTTTCTAGGTCTTAGATTGAGCCCTGCTAATGAGATAATGAGTGTGTTAGTGCTACTCAGATATTATGATACTCATTTTTTTTTTATCCTGCAAACACTTCTGAGTGTATTTTGTGGATTATTCTGATGACAGTGGTAGAAAGAAGCACTGGTACCTTTCAGCCTCGTAGTTTGTCTTCCCAAGAGAATGTGTGTCTCCCAGCAGCTTGCATGGTCGTAATTAACCCCTCATACAACCAAAGAGTAATGGGAAGGAGAGATGGATGAACTATATACAGTTTATTTTTGGCCTGGACTTAGTAGGCTCCAGGCATATGGGTGCTTGAAAGAAAGGTTTTTATTTCTCTTTATACTACAAAATAGATTTTCTGGTGAATCATAATTAATTCAAACATAAGATATTAGTGAAAACCTAGTATAGTTGTAAGAATATGTATTTAGTGAATTTATAATCATCCTAATCTTTGATAAATATTTAAACTCTAAAATATCATATATTCCTGATCATTGACCTGAGGATTCTTGGCAAGGGAGTTCTTTTCCTTTATTGAAAATTGCTTGTCTCTTGGCTGAGCTGTAAGTACTGAAAGAAAAAAAAAAAAAAGCTGTCATTGCTATGATCTGAGACTGGGAAACTTCAGGCTCCATAAATTTGTTTTATTTGATTTAGATTAGGCAGTAGATAATGTAACTGGACACAGCTGACAAGAAATTATTTTTTATTTAAAGAACTATTTGAAGAAGAAGCTCATTAAAGAAAATTTAAAGGGAAAGTGGAAACAAACAGAACATACAAATACACAAATAGTTCTACCACTGAAAGTATACAGGCAGTCTGTTACTAGCATTTTAGTATTAACTGTTTGGTCTTTTTGACTATGCCAAGGTTTTAAAATATTTACTTGTGATCATTTTATATATACTTTAAAAAAATCCTGGTTGTTTTGACTTAACATTATGTACCAAGACATATCTATGTTATTATATAGTCTTCATAAATTGAATAACAAAGTATTCTTATAAGTTCTGCATATGGAGACTTCTAAGTTATCTACTGAACATCCTTTTCTCATGGAATCCTTGCTAGAAAAGCCCCAGTATGTTCAAGTGACTATGTCTCTCCTACACGCTTTAGGTAAGAGTGAACCTTTTCCCTGGAATATCTTCGACTGGGTCTCAGCCAGTCATAGTGGTCCTCTAACTCTTTCCATCGAATGGTTACAGGGTGCCGTGTGACCTATTTATGACCAATTGCATATATAGGGAGGTATATAATTTTGCTCAGGATCACTTGGATTCCATATCAAGGATCAAATTCCAGAAAGTGAGAGGATGGAAGAGAATCATGGTGTAAAAGAGCACGAGTTTGTGTTGGGAGAATATGAAGACAGTGGTGTGTTCCAGTGTGCGTGATAAGAAGTGGCAGGCATATTTGAAAAAATTATTAAGATCGAAGGTAAGCAACAAACTTGGGGAAAATGTTTTAAGAGCCAACCTTTATAAGAGCAGTTAATTTTCACCCTGCAAACTGATCAAATCTAGTTATAAGTATATATCATAACATTGAAGCATCTCCACTCAAAATTTTTTGATCAACAATTTTGTGTGATATGGCTGGTAACACACATTATTTAAAGAAGATACTTATTTGATTAGTGATCTAAATGTTTACAAAGAAAACCTTTGTAATAGGAAATTAAAAGTACATATTAGAAATAAGCAAGTTTTAGAAACACAGAAGACTTTATGAAAATCATGCATTTTTTTAATTAGGAAAAAATATGAAGCCATATTTAGAAAGCCCATTCAATCTTTCAAGAGACCACAAAAAATTAGAACAAAATGGGATTCCAGCAGATGATGGTAGCATTTAATCTTACATATAAGTAAGCCAAACGCAATGTGCTCTCTTTGGTAGACTTTCCTCTTGCCTTGTGACTCTTCTGAGGCCATACTCACTATGTTATCATATCTAGAAAAAACCCCACAAATCCAATTTCAGAAGTGTTTCTGTGCAATGTACATCTTGTGGGGGGGGGGGGTGCAGGAGGGTATTACATTGTACATCTGTTTGAGTCATCAGAACTTGGGGCAGCCTCTCTTCTGGACCAGACTTCACTTTGGTTCTTTTTGATCTCGTACTTCTTATTCAAGCATTGTGCTTAACATGTGTTCCGAACATAATGTGTTTAATTATCTGTCTCTCCCATTTGACTATGTGGACATGAAAATGGGAACTATTCCTGTCTAGCACACCTTACAGAGTGACGTTTTATTCAAAGAGGAAAATAATTGTTTGTGTGTGTGTGTGAACATGTTGGGAGAGTAATTATGTAGAAATTGACCTGTTTTTGTAGTTCTATAGAGCAAAACTAGACCTGGTGTGAATGTATCAGCAAGACAGTATTCAAGTCATTGTAAGGAAGATCTTTTTAAAAACAAGAACTGTCCAACAATGGCTCTGATGGCCTCCATATGTGATGAGCCTTCTGTCATTAAAACACAAGCAGAAGTCACATGAGCATCTCTCAGAGATGTTACACAGTGAAATTAAACAGACTCTAAATTTCCCTCTAACACTGTGACTCTAATCCTAGTAAGCTATCAATTATAAATTGAGTGTATTGGGAAAAATGAACACTTCTTAAGCATGTGTTACAGGCAGACATAGTTCTAGCCATTGAGGACAGAGTTATGAAGAAGGCAGAAAGGTCCCTGTCCTCATGAAGTTTAGATTCTAGTAAAGGAGACAGATGATAAAAAAAAGTGAAAAAATAACCCAAACAAGTTAATTTTAGATAGTGATTAGCACCACGGGGGGAAAAATAGGCTAATGGACAGAGATTAACTGGTGTTGGGTCCAGATACCATTAGGTGAATCAGCTAACAAAAAACGTTTTATATTGCATATAGTCTGAATAAAATGTATATTTCATATATTTTAATAGCATTCCTATAAAAACAAAGATCCAGGGTATATTTAGTACTGTCACTTCAAAACTTAACATCATCTCTGAAAACCCTGGTTCTGTGAAGTATGTGGTTACCAAAGAAGGGAGACACATATTCTGATCTGGAGAAGTTAACCAACCGTTCAGGAAAGACAACCATGTTATTAGTGAAATAGTTAAACAGGGTTGTTAATTGCACATGAGAAGCACAGAGAGTAAATATTATAGAACACAATCAAACGGAAAAAATAACGTGGTCAGCAGTGACCAGGGAAGATGGGGAAATTAAGAGAGTTCTAAAAATATATAATTTTATTATAAAATCATCAGGAAACCAAATGCTCAGATTATGGTTAACATGATAATGGAATGCCTATTACGGGCCCACATATTTGATCTGTTACAAATTTCTGACATGCTTCTGCATGTAAAATATATCACTGCAAGCTCAGGGCCCATTAATGTGTGCAAATGTTCGCGTAGCAGATGGCATCTTACTGTATAAACATTATCAGTGCAGATATTAGCCGCTAGAACGTTACCTCCTTCATGTACCTACTTCTATAACATGGACCCCAAGGATTGCTTAACTGTGAAGGTTCTCATCTCCTTCTTTCTTTTTTTTTTTTTTTTTTTGTCCAAAGAAAAGAATTTTCAAAGCCTTCGCACATAATGTGACCGTGTGCGTGTTGTAATAACTTATCATGCTGTTTTCTCTCAAGCATGGATAGATGATATTGGAATTTTATGTTCTCTTTTAGAAGAAAATGACTGATATTGGAGGGGGGAAAAAGCACTTTTGCATTTGTTCATTATTTACTTAAATTTAAAAACTAAATTTAAAAAATCATTGAAATCTGACTTTATGCCAGGCACTGAGAAATCGAAGGCCAGCAAAAACTGATAATCATCTTTTTTCTCAGACCAATAAAAATAGCAGAGAGGTCATACCATGGGGAGCCAGAGTGTTTATGAGGGAAGAACAAGGGCTCCCCATCCAAAGAGCTCTCAAAAAAGTATATTCTGGAACAAAATTATATTCATTCTTATGAAGAAAAATTAGGTACTTTTATGGGGAAAATGAACAGCAACATTTATTAGTGGACATACAGAGTTGCTTTTATCCTAAAATGCTTTGAAATTTCCTTGCATTACTTATTCACAAGTCTCTGCTAAGAAAGATGTCCTATCTTCAAAGCACTTGGAGAGAGAGTTTTCATACATAATATAATTGCACCAAAAACTGTAAGAATAAAATGAATTATCTCCAAGGGAAAAAAAAAACCCACTATGGTTTCTATTATTTGACAAGCATTCCTAAAATCACCAGGGCTTTACAGAGAAATGTTTCATTGGTAATGGTAGAAGTGTTTCTCACTTTTAAAAATTCTTTCCAGATTCTCATTAATTTGTGGGGATATCAACTTTTCATGAGTAAATTAATAGAAATGTTTTTATGTCCTTGATTACAGTGGTCCAGGGGAATGCCTCCCACTCATACTACTGAGTGTTTCCGAGTATCTCAAATACCCTCCTGGCAAGTTCATTCAGCAAATTCACAATAGACAATGAATTCCATCTCCTGCTCGATACTAATGGCATCAATGAGGGAGACCAATAACCAACCCATCCAATGACCATCCACCCCAGGCACTAATTCAATTTAAAGCTGTAGGGGGGGAAATGAGGACAAATCAGATGTTGATCTTAGGATTCTATTGTTTATCTGCCACTACAGAAGGATTTTTGAGATGCTACAATGACAGGAAACTTTTCGTAGATCAACAGCATTCTCTGTTCTAAGTGTCACACGCACAGCCTCTTAGATGAAGACGTCAAAAGAGCCACACCAGAAACAGCTAATGTCAAATTAAGACTGCCTACGTACACTGAGCAAAATGGAGATTTGAGGCAATTAATGCGATAGATTTTTTTAATTACCAACAATTTTCACATTGTTTGGTCAGATTTTTAAGGAAGATAAAATTATGAAGAAGCTTTCCTCTCTGGCTACTTCATTCATTTGAATATGCAGATAATGATGCCAAAATTCTGTGCAAATTTCCAGCTTTGTATTTTGATATTTAAGGGTAAAAAAAAAAGCCTATTGTTATTCTGGTACAGCAAAGCTTTTAAAAATTATTTGAAGGACATGTTAAAATTATAAAATGAAATAACACAAAAATCTACTTTATGAAACATTAATATTACTAATTTTATTTTTACTTGTCATTTTAATTTACTTAGTGCATAATTTAAGCAAGATTAATTTCATATAATATAAACATATTCCACTGTAATAAGTTGTTAGCCTTAGAATATAGTTTGCTGTACCAACTTTATGATTCTTTTGGATAATTTTAATAAAAAATAGTATTATGGGCTAAGAGTGTATTATCTATCAATAGTTTTATTCTTTTATCTTTTTAATATTTAATGTTTAAACAACTGAATGTTTAAAATCTTTTTATTGTCATTCTTGTTCTTCGTTAAAAATGAGTTATATTTCTTTGTGAATTTTTAATTTTTTTATCATTTACTGGGAAGATTTAGGAAAGGTTCATTTTGATTCCAAAGATGTAATATAAAACTAACTTTCTATGAATTGATTTAGTAAGTATCAAACTATTTCTAAGTGCATATTTATTATTATTTTAAAGATAACTGCTGACTATTATTTTTATCCTACTGAAAAACATCTTTAACACAAGTGATATTTAGGAAATGTAAATATAAAATAGGACTTATGGTAAATTCATTGGGAGGAGGCAAAAATGTTATGAAAATGTCTAAGAAAAAAGATAAAAAATTCTTAGAATTTTTAATTTATTTTTTGTTGTATAAAAGGCGGAAGATGCTTTACAATAGCCTCCTTCTTGTCTGATGCTCCTCCCTCTTACCACCAGATGTCAGACTCTCACTGCAAATTTAAACTCGTTCCTTGCCCGGTGGACACTGTTCTCTTTTTATTTGTAAATGTTCACTATTTTGAAATCATTTCTCTTTTCAAATCCAAGCAAACGACTTAAATCCTTGCCTTTGAATATGAATTTGTAGACATTGATTTTAGCTGTTTCAAGCACACACAGTTTCCATGTAAGGATTCTCTTTCCGTTCACTTCTGTGAGTTTTGTATTTATTTTGAGATTCTTGTTTACGTTCACACATGCGCATCAATAATAAATCTCTTAGTCTTAAAAATGGCACATCATGCTAGGACAATAGGAATATATTTGAAACAAAATAGAGGAAAATAAAAAATTAACATTTAAGAATAGCAAGATACAGTTTATTTTTGATGAAAAATGTGGCAGGAAAATACTATTTAGGTATTATATTTTTACTGTTACATAGGTGTTATTTTTTCACAAATATCTACATCTATGCCAAAATTTCTAATTTTCTCATTAGCGAAATAAGCATAATTTGATTGAGCATACTTAATACAACATAATTTTATCCGGCAAATTTAGACTACTTTCTTTGTATTTTGTATATACTAGGGCCCAAATAAATTTATTAAAATATACAGTTATCCTTTCACTGAGTTATAAAGTGTTGAGAATACTGAATTAATTTAGTGTAAGACTTTATTCCATGTTTTTAAAGAACCATGCTTTTAATTTCCTGCATAATGCCTGGAATGCTTAAATAGAAATATAGTAAAAGAAACAATATGTAAAAACAATCAAAGAACATTCAAGTTACTGTTTTTCTGTTTATTAAAATTTTAAGTTTAATGTTTGATAGTTTAATTTCTGATTCTATGTGATGCAGAACCTAAAAAATTTCAAGAAGTGTGTAGTTGGGACAGGATAAACCGGGAGAAAATGTATCTTGTTGCCGTCATTCACAATGTTAAAAAAAAAAACAAAACACATAAACCCTATCATAAGCATAAGCATTCAAGTATGGTAGTAAATCGCTAAAGACACACATATATGCCGCTGATGCTTCTGACTTGCCGTTTCCAACAGTGAGTTGTAAAGTTACTAGACAGCTAGTTATAGTGAATTAACAGAAGGCAGTTATCTAAAAGGAATGGAAAGGAAAAGAAAGGAAAGCGAAGAGACTCAGCTAGGACATGGGCATGAGGGAACTATTTTATTTAAACCAAATCTCCCTACCCTGTTAGAATCAATGTATCAAAAATAATGAAATTAGTATCTTCCTCTGTCTTTAGTTCTGCTAAAACTTTACATTCTATTGTTCTTCCCAGTTGAAAAATATCAAATTCCACGAATTACTAAGACTGACAAGTGGATAGTCCTGATTTCTTTTATGACAATCCCTTGATTTTTTTTTTATTGTTAAAGGGTTTGATTAAAATAAAAATATTTTTAAAACTATGTTATTATTTTTCATTGTTAACATAGTTATTTCTCAATCACAGCTATATTGCCATTTCATGTACTATGCTTCTGGGATTTTTTTAAAAACATAAACTAGACTGATTTATCATGGATTTTTACCTTCACTGCTGCTTTAAAGCTTCCTTCAATCTGACTTCTTTTAATGCATATGCACATATGCCTTCGTAAGTGAATAAAACTTTGCTTTCACTGGATAGTAAGTACTTAATCCTCATTATGGAGACTATGCTGAAACCTTGAATACTTGTCAAAGATTCATTTTATAATCCTGAGGTTGGTTTGGCATTCAGTGATTTACACAGGGGCTCTGCTTACAATAATTGATTCATTTCATACTTAAAACCCACTGATCTCATTACAATTATGGGATGCATTTTAACTGTTGCAATTTAGACTTACATCAAAGAGAAAAAAAAAAAAAAAAGAGGCACACTCTACCCCCTTTGGATTTCTGCAACACATGAAAGAATTAGGTCATATCATGCATCAAAATAAAATCCTAGTACTGACCTTTCCAGACTCAAAAGGTTGCCCTGGAAATATAAAATAATAAAACATATTTCACTTGAGCAACATTTGCATAGTTGAGAATGAAAATATTATCGACTTTATTATCCTAATGTACCTATTTTCCCCTTAATAATTTTACAGCATTAAAGTGACAAAAACACAGTTTTGAACTGTGAATTCTAACATTTAAGTCAGCGTCTCTACAGAGAAGCTCTCAGTTCTAAGAACACAAAATACAAAATGTAGCATTTGAAATGTATTTGCTGAATATTACAGACATTCTGGCTTCTCTTTAAAGCTATATGCCATATTTCTTTATTCCAAGTACTATTTTATTAAAAACAAATAAAATATATTTTAGAAACAATTAGCAATTGATGCTAGCTATGCATCAGAACACTTTCCATTTTTGGGAGGCTTTGATAAAAACGCGGTAGATCCTAAAGAGAGCTTCTTTTATATCCTAATATTTTGAATATTTAAGAAGATAGAGACTAATTGGTGAAGAAAGCCCTGGTTATTAAAGGCACACTGAAGGAGCATTTTTTATTTCATAAATCATTTAAAGGCAGTTAAAGAAAATAGGGGATTGTGGTACATCTTTTCTAGCTTTGTTCATTTCATTGAACTTTATTGTTGCAAAGAGAAAAAACCCAATAATTATGGTTTGTTAACACTGTAATTTTATTCACAGCAGAAAGCATGTTTTATAAAGTGAAAGGGACATTTTTACAAAAAGCATTGCCGGGCACTTACGAAGGGCTACGTGAAATAAATATTACCACCTCTAGCTATGGGAGGACGTTCCTCCGGTGGGGGGGAAAAAGAAACTTGGAGCGTTCCTGCCACCTGTGAATATTCTTGATTTGGCTGGTGGGAGTCTTGATCTCCCAACCCTAATATCGTCAAGTGCACGGGAAATCTAATTCATTAACTTTTCCAAACGTTTTTAGAAGTTTCCTTTCATCGGGGACCATTTTGACCTTCTTTATCCATACCACTCTCGAGACCAGAAATACAAATGATAATAATTGATGCCTGTTAGTTAGCAGCTCAGAAGCCCACTGTCTGACTGTACACTCTGAAGGCAAATCATCTTTGTACAAAAATATTCATATTTTAACTGAACTGTTAAACATATGATGCCGTGATGACAAATATTCTATCAGTATGATGTGATTTTAAGATGTTTTGATATTAAAAATGTGAGACAAAATCTTTCCTAAATTGTGTTTATAGCAAATGCACTTTTAAATACCCTCAGAGAATCTACTTGTCCCTTCTCTCATTTATGTGTTTAAGTCAAATCCTAATAAATGACCACTCTTCAGCACAAATGATAATTGTTTTCCTTCAATGTTACTTTAAAATTGTATGAGAAATAAGTCTGTTTAAATCTGTATTTACCTGAACAATAATAAATTAAATTAATGTTGTTTTACTGAATAATCCCTTAATAATTAGAATATAAGTATAAAATGCATTCTAAATAACTCAATGGACAGTATCAGATGCATTTATTAAGAATTTTTAGTCATTACCCAGAACTATCTTAAGTGATTATTTTATTTCCAATATTAAGTAAAAAGGTTTACAGTTCATTTGTTACAAAATAATCATATTGTAAACCAAATAATGCTATATATAGTATTGATAGAGCAAAAGGGAATTTTTGTGGTTTATATTTCAAATATATTAAAGTTTGGAGAGACAGTAAACAAATAAAGATTTTTACAGATTAAGACAAATGAAGATGATTTTCAAGGTTATCTATGCTTTTGGGTGTTCTTATTGAATTTTCCAGACATCGAATTTACATTTTTTTCCACAAAGCTATATTACATTCACCAAAGGAGAGAAATACATAAATCGGAAGTTTTTGGACCTTTGAAAGAGAAATAATGTAAGTGATTACTGTTACTCTCCTTAGTCAATTGTAAATAACCTCATTAAGGTGAGAGAAATTAATGTCAACACTAAGTTTTTAAAATAAAAATGTTAGCATTACCTAGAAGATCAATTTTGAAGGACAATATAAGAAGAATAACTATAAAAATCTATTATTTTAGAATTGAATCCATAAAAGGTGACTATTATGGTGAGGTAAATATTCTTAAAAGTTATCGAATTTTCTATTAATGATGCCTGTCCCTTGTCTTATATAGAGTTTAGGTTTTATGTACTCTAATATATTATATATTTCACAGAAATTATAAAATATACAACACTGCCCTTAAATACATAATGGACTACATAAGCAAACATTTCAAACTGCACTAATACTTAAAACGTCTCTAGAAAAAAATTAGAAAAGATTTAAAAGTAACTCTTCAAAGATTGCATTTCCGGAAGCCTTTCATTGACAAAAATATTTACTCATTACACATTTTTACTTTCAATATTTTGCTGAAATAGGAGATATTTATCCATGGACTTTTGTTACTCTTGTAGAAAGGATTTCCCCCTTTTGAAGAATAGCTAATATCCTGAAATCAGTCTCCCTTCACTTCTATAATTGCAACCATTAATAAACATTTGTGTGACAATATCACCGAGCAGCACCCAAAGTAAATACTGCTTTACAAATTCTGGATTATGTTCTCAATTTGCACTACATGTCCTCTTTCCACTTGGTTATATGTCTCCCTCTTCTCCTATTAAAATTCTTAATCACACCAGGGACCTGTCCAAGAGCCACAGCATTTATGATTGCAAACACTGGGTACAGAAATATTTTCTGTAGCCAATTTATAAGAATATTCTTTGATTTGTGGTGATTTTCTTCAGGTCACTCTACTGTTTTTCTCACATTTGTTCCTTTCTAAGGGGACTTACGTAACTCCCCTCCTCTCTCAGTTAGCTTTTGATTTCATCCCAGCCCTCCCCCAAATCAAACATTAAGCCCCTTGAAAGAATACCCCCAAATCTCATTCTCTAGGTGGATACATTAACTTTAATTTAAAAATTGGCTTTCTTGGGAGAGTTGGCTTTGATTGGATGTCTTAAAAATTTCTTTGCTTTGGGAACTGGAGTAGGTCTTAATTTTCTTTTTCACTCCTCATCATAAGGCCAAAGTGGGACCGAATATTCTTGACAAGTCCAAATAAGGCTTCATATTCTAAATCCAATTTCCTGAACAGAATCTTAAAGAAAAATAATATGCAGATAGGAACCCCTAAAGATGCTTTAAATTTTTTTCTCATTTGCATAGTAAGATTTAATTTCCATCCCTTAAATATGACGAATTGCTGAGATTTTCTCCAGTTAATGTTTTTAACAGCTCCCAATAAACTTCATTAATCAGGCAAGCTCGAGGCCCAATGTGTAGCCTGGAAGCAGCTAATTTGCTTGATGAGACCCCGACTTTAGTGAATAAACAGGTGGATAATCTGAGGGCTTTATGAACTTAATTACAGTCTAATCAGTTCAGCGGTTGGCGGTAAAAAAGAAAGAAAAAAAGTGTGTTGGGGGGGCAGCTCAAAGACACTTTTCCTAAAATAGGAGACATGCACCTTTTAAAGACACCTCAGTTACTATCTTCAATTTATCTCCCCGTCTATTTCCTCTCCCCCACCTCCCCTTTTTCTCTCTATTCGGCTTTCCTTTCCCGGCACCTCTGTTTCCCTCTTCTTTTCCGCAGTCTTGGCTCCGCACCTCCGCGGATACTGAATTCTTCTTTTCCTCGGGCGGTGGGGTCAATTTGCTCCCCCCTCCTCGGCTTCTCCCTCTTCCCCCCCACTCCTTTCCCTCCCTCCCCTCTCCCCCCGGCGCCTCCCGCCCCCCGCTCCCCGCCGAACATCCTCCCTGTCACCCGTGGGCCGCCTGACAAATCACTTCAAGGGCAGCCGAACTTTGAAGGACAAGACAAAGCTTCAGCATATGGTCCAATCCCCAGATGTTTGTCTTTCCTCCTCCCCCGCCCCCTCCCCCTTCTCGGGGTTCGTTTGGAAACCCTGCTCGCGGCCGCCTTCTCCGCGCGCCCAGCGCCGCTCCCCCACCTCCAAGTTCAGCGCCGAGTGAGAAGTAGCTTAATTTTCCTTTACGTCTTTTGTTTCCCCGACCTCCCTTTCCAGCTGATGAGTGGGAGGAAGGCGAGGTTTCTTTGAACCTAGTGATTTATGTTGAACTCTGCAATTAGAGTAAGGCTTCTGGTCAGTTACACGACACGGGGTGCGGAGGAGGGACCCCGAGAGGCTGTCGGGGGTGGCGGGTGCCGCGCCGGGAGAGGAAGCGGCGGGACACTGGAGGGCCCCGCAGCCCCGGGCCGGGCGCCGTCCCCAGACGCCTTCGCCTTCGGTGTCCCGGCAGGGGCGCGGGCTGGGGGGCATCTCAGGGTCTCCACGCCGCCGAGATCGGGGAGCCCCCGAAGAAGGAGGGGAGGGCGCACGACCTCTTCCCCCACTCCGCATCCCGGGGCACCCTGGCTTCTCCAGGCCCCAGCAGCTGGGGAAGCGAGTCTCCGTACCCCCCGCAGACCAACTTCTGCAGCGAGGCTGGGGCGCGGGTGATGGAGGAGACACCCCCAGTTGGGGCGCACGGAAGCGGGCGCGCTTTGGGCAGCGGGGGAGGGGCCCTGGCCGGCGCGAGCCGGGAGGAGCGGGGCTCGGCCCGGGCCCCCTGCCGGGGACAGTGCGCCACGAGGTGGGGAGGAGGGAGCCACCCGCCGCCTGGCCGGAACCAGCGGCGCTTACGCGGGAGCGCCCCAAAGGCTTTAGAGTGTTCCCCGAACACCGGCTCGTTGATCAGCCCGAAATTTCTGCCCCATTTCGGACCTGCCAGATCTCCCACCCAGTTTCCTGCGTTTGGCGAGGACCCCTGGCTGACGAAAAAAGGCTTCGGGTCTAGAGAGTCGCGCACATCTGGCCACTAGAGCTCTGGGGCGAAGGAATTGTGTTTCAGAGCCCAAGTGCCCCGCAGTTCACTTTATTCCACCCTCTCAACCTCTACCCTCTTGGAGGGGATCGATCCGATCCGTAGGTACCCAGAGAAGATCTGTTTTCCCCTAGTTCTTAATCCGCTGCTTCTATTTATAGCCACGCAACTTTACTGGCGTTGGGTCAACAAAGGCGTGGAGAGTGGCGAGAACGGTTCCCCGCAGTAGAAACAATGAAATAAACGGGACGTGTGTGTTTGCGTGTACGTTACCCAGTGAGATCCGATTGTCCTAGAACAAGCCAGCCCTCTAAACGCTGCGGTCATTTCATTTCTCTGTCATTTTATTTGCCTATATTTAAGGAAAGCGGAAGGTAATGACGCTGAATAGGAAAAATAAAAGGGCGCCCGGCAAACAATCTGCTCTCTCACACTTTTTTTTTTTTTAATAGAAGTCTGAGCTTGTGACGGGGCCCTGTAGCACAGAGAATGGCAGCTCAAACAAAAATGTGGATTCTAACCCAAGAAACAGTTTACATATCCAGATTTGTTGTATTGTTACTGTTTTCCCCCCTCCCCCCTGGTGAGGAGAGTTTCCAATCAGTGTAGTGAGTTTTTTACTTTTTTTTTAATTCCCTGCCCTCCAGGATTTTTCTAATAGGTAATATTATTTTAATAAAAGTATTCAGTCACTTAAGAAGCTCACACTTGAACTATGTGAGCAATGTACACAATAAAATAAATACACTATGAATATTTTAGTCTTCTGTCATAGAAAAACACACATGGTTCCACACAGAAGAATCAACTGAAATGAAATATTGAATGCTGTAAAAGAGGCACTTTAAAAAGTATTTTTACCACATATATTTTCGCTAAATGGCTGAATTAGCAGAAAATGATTTAAGTTGTGTATACTGTAATTTCAGCTTCTTAACTGACTATGGCACTTAAACCATTTAACTGGACTGTGATATAAAATTAGAGGCTTCTGAAAAAAACTGCAGGAAGAGCTTAAAAGATGAAAAAAGAATTTTTTGCCCTGCTATCTTAAACTAAGTTAGATGGTACAGTCTTTTTGGACAATAGGTGAGCATTGACTTTTTGTTCTTTTTCTTTTATGGGATCATAAAGGAAGAAATGTCTGTTTTGCGACTCAGTGAGACATCTCCCTTTAAAAGAATGGCCACAGTCAGCATCCTCTACTTATCTAAACTAAATTACAGCTTAATAATATTGCATCCCGCGCTGCCCCGGTGCACTCACACACCTGAGCAGACCGACCAGGGCGTTTTGCTGCCTAATTTCTCTTTTGTGTTACGTCTTCATAATCAAAATGCATTATTATTTCTTTTTCAACATACAATGGGAATCCCTCCTTCCCCACCCCCAAGTTCTGAAAATTTTCAAACCGGCCCTGGAGAAATACAAATGCACAAAGCGACAGGCGAAGCAGGCCCTGTGTTCAGCACTCAATCATTTGCTGTCACAGGTGCAACCACTATGCATTATCCTGCCATGATTGATAGAGTGGGTTTGTGCAGACTGGGGGAGCTGCGAGGGCTCAGATGGGGTCCTGTCATTTGGGCTCCATTTCATACTACCTGTAGGGAAAAGGAGATTCTTTGCAGGGATTGGCTGTTTCGTGAGTTTTAAATTTTAGTTCCTCGTCTATAATAGAAAGGTCATATTTTCTAAAAGTTAAATATAGCTTTAAGCTTTATTTTAGCATAAACTTTATGTGGGCAAAAAAAACCAAAACAAAACAAAAGTGCTGATCATAATACAAGAGATTTCATTTCATTTAAAGTTGACATGTTACAGAGTACAGTGCATAATTCCGCCTAATTACATTAAGTATGTAAAGTTATTTTTTTCAAATCTTAGTCTTTAAATAGGAAAAAAAACCATCAAAATATGTTTGGTTTATACTCTCAGTGGTTAAGTACACAACCACCTAATACTGAGGTTAATGTCTATACAGTAAGGTTAAAAATGTCCTTATCATGAATCACTTTAGACATAGACAATGAATTGTGTTGTTACATGCTGTTCAATAATACACTAAACATAGAGAATATAATATAAGATAAAGCAGAAATTTTTATCATTAGAGATTGTGGCTGTACCTCATTTTAGCTGGGGACCAGATTTTTGAGTTTGCTTTTGCTATGATCAGTAAAGATCTTAACTAATTAATGTAAGATCAAAGTTGACAACCATCTCACCAGTGTTATGTAAAACTGTAAAATCCTCTAGGTCCTTCAATTCTTTTTGAAATGGCTAAAGGCAAAATGATTTGCATAAGGAGGTCTCAGATTTTAAAATGTAAAACTTCTTTCATTGGGATTATTAAGTGGCTTTCAATGATGTCCACAGATGTTCATGCATCCACTGCGATGCTTTAATATTTTTTCATGGGCTTTTTACATACAGCCTGATAGATAGACTGATGAGACTGATAGAACAGGAGTGGAGGAAAAACAGCCTTTAAAATGTTTCCACTTTTTTTTGGACACCAGAGTATTCTTTTATATCAATACATCTGAATTTTGTAATTATAGCAAACATTATGAAATTTCTTCTAAAATTGGCCAACTAAATTATGTTACCAAACATTAATTTGTGCTTGTGTATTTGCCTTATACTGGGAAATTATATATATAAACCCATGCTTTATATATGGATTGAACATTTCAGCTCATAAATGCCTTTCTAGAAAATGTTTTTTATTTTATATATCACCTATTTTAGCAACTATCTGGTATAATACAACAGTCTAAAATCTGATGGCCCAAATAATCCATCACCTAGGGAAAATGTTTATATAAGAACATTTATGAAGCTAGATTAATAAAAATTAATTAATATCACCATTTTCTCTTTTTTATAGAATGGGGGTGAAAAGGGGCACAAAATCTCTTAATTTTTTCTAATAAACTTAACACTGACTAGAAAATTAATAGAGATTACTTATATAAGCATAATGCTGTATTTGTGGATATATCACATGTAAGTACAATGTCAACCACTCTTTTTAAAAAAAAAATTGTGCGTTAGTTTCATGTGGAGCAGTGTTAAAAAACAGCCCCCTCCCAAAACATTTAAGTATTATTTAGATGGCCTTTAAGTATTGTAGCTATTAGAATAGTCCACTTTAAGATGTTCAAATACAAAGAAGCAAGTTTAAAATGCACACTACTTTACTGCAATTAGCATTAGGCTGTAGGAGCTTCTTAGTTGATTCTGCCCATTTCATTTCATGTTAACCGTCATGCAAGACCAACAGTTATAAAGTGTTCGAGATCCAGAATGCTCCTTTAGCAGGTCATCTATTATTATCAAATGAAAAACGTCCTCTTCCTTATGTTACAATATCACTATCTTAAGGTTCTTATTCAAAAAGAAATGTTTTCTGTACACGTGGAGAAAACCTATTGTTTTCTTGAATACTCGCAAGCTTCAGTTTTGCTTTGAATTACACTTACAACTTTAAAATAAAATGGATCCAGATTGAAAGACGATGATGTTTAAATGAAACAGAAACTTTGTGAGAGGGTGAAAGAAACTTTGATTGGCGTTAGGTCTGAGTGTGTGTTGGTCCTTTACACATTGGCTTTTGGATAATGTTGTTTAAGGCTAGAGATAGACCCCCAGATTGAATGAGAAGTCAAAATGTGATACCACACAGGCAGCAAGTTAACGCCTTTTTGCTTTTATACATACACACATGTTCTCAAAAGCAGACCAGAAGCTGCCAATGTGGCCGCTAGGTGAGTCAGCCAAAGAGCCAGAGTCTGCCTTGTGGAATTTTGCATGGTCTTTTTGCAGCTTGCTTGTGCTGAGACCACCTCAGAAGGCGGAGATGTGGAGAGGGTTTACTTCTAAATGATAGAGGATATTATTCAGTGAATAAAAACATCTATAGATTTCTATTTTTCAAAACACACACACAGAGGCAGTCTTCAAAGAATACTGTCGTGTCACATTGGTGAAAGTGAAGAAAAAAAAAGAACACAAAAAATATCAAAAGCTAGAGCTTCAAAATGTTTTTGATTAGCATGAATAATGTCACACTATTTTTTTGTTTGTTTGAATTTTTTCTTCTTGAGGGCTGCAGCAACTGGCTATCACTTTTTGGTTGAAAGCGAGGACAACACCTTTAAAAATGTATCTCTTCTGCAGATCCACTGCCTCTGAGGACCAAAAGCAAAAAAGAAAGAAAAGGAAAAAACAAATCTCAAACTGAGCTAGTGAGTTGAGTTAGCTATCTAAGGAAACCAGACCACAATTGAGATCTCTGTAGGAAAGCCATAGTTCTGACTTTTCTGCATTGCCCCCTTCCTCCAGGAGATCCCAGCTCAGGCTTTTGTTGCTGTTGTTGAATGTCTTATAGCTTTTAATTCTTCGTGGCTTATAAGGCAAGTTTTTTTTTCCCCCTGTAAAGTACTGTGCTCATAGCTTAATGCAATTTTTTGAGGTAGACTGGCATAGTGTTTTGTTAGTAAGAGGATTAATAATAATATATGTAGAATATTCCTCAGGTGACAGCAATATAATTAGTAACATAGAAAAGTACAAGAAAGATAGAAGCAAGGGTATGTGTGAGAAGAAGACATGTAACCAAGTCAGCTTACAGGTTTCAATTCAACTCACTGCATAAACTCAGAATTTCTGTCTTGTAATTTTCTTTTTAGCTAAAAAGTGACTTAGAAAAATTAGTAGCGGTACACTTAATTGCAGAGAGAAACTGAGTAAAATCAAAGGCATTTTGGCGGAAGTGGGATTTTCCGGTTGCATGAGTGCAACTTACTTGCCTCAACAGTAACCGAGATGGGCGGAAAGACAGAGAAAATGTGAACTCACAGCTACCGGGAGGCAGAGTGCTGCTCAGAGCGGTGCCACTCAAAGTGCTGAATGTGGCTCAGCCATTTCAGCATCACAGCAGATCCCATCACCCGGAGCCCCAGTGTAGCCCTACTGAGTCAGATTCTCCAAGGGTAGGGCCCAGGGATCTGTACTTTAACAAGCTCGCAGTAATTCCTATGCATACTAAAATTTGAGAGCCCTGTCTTGGAGCAGGGCAGGATGTCTTAGTGTTTCTCAGAAATGTATTTTCTCAAAATAGTTTATACCTTAAATATGCTTTATATCAGAAGATATTTCCTATACAGAAAATGAGACTAATAAGAAAGTCTTAGACATTTGGATCCTCTGTCTACATTAAGTTGATAGACTCCATTTAGAATTTGCTTAAGTTGAAGTCTTTAAAGTTGAGATAATATACAAACTTTCCCATACGTATAACGTGTAAGCTTTCCGATACTAGTTTTAACAGCATAAAGTATAAGTGTGTTAAGTAGTTACAGCTAAATGCGGTAGTTGTCTGGTGGTTCCGTTTTTAATGATAATCTGTGTAGCCCTCAAGGGTCGGACTGAGCAGCCGGGGTTTCTGAGGCTCTGGTACAAGTCTCTTGGGTGTAACACTTCCCACCCTGGATTGCAAAGGAGGCCGGAGAACAGCAGAAATAAAAATTATCTGGGCAGTGATGGTTGTTTGCTTGAGAAAAATAACAAGTGACATTTTGGGGGAAACACCGTAGCTAATCAGTCAAGACTGAGATGCCCCTAAGAGAGTAGGTAACGTGACTGAGATCTGGTCAATAGATGTTTGTTGAATGGACTATGGTGAAAATCTGCTTAGAGACCTCTGAATCGCTTCTTTTGTTTGTGAATCTCCTTGACACAGGAGATAACAGAGACTCTTAGACTGCAGTCCAGAGGCACACTCCCTGCCCGTGGAGCCAGCAAGTTGTAAATCACGAGGCACCACGGCCTGAGGAGAGGATGGGTCAGTCAATGAGGAATGCAACCATGAGCGTCTTCTCTGTTCCAGCACAGTGCCAGTTATCAAGCAGAGAAACAGAAGAGTCACAGCAGTCTTTGTACCCTCAAGAAGCTTTCAGCTTTGTGGAAGAGAGGTTGCTTGCTTATTCAAAAAATCAGAAAGCCGAAACAAGCAACGTCTATTCATCATAAATGCAAATTGAGTTCAGAGAAGATGGCAGTGTTCTTAGCTGCAAGTTACAGAATCCTTGAGAAACTGACTGAAACCCAAAGTCTGCTTAGTTTGTAAGACTGCTCGCTAGCATCAGAAAGGCCTAACTGAGGGTCTCAGTGATTCACCAAATGTCTTCTTTTTTTCTCTCTATCTCATCTACAGCAGTGTTAACTTAGGCCTAACCCTAGCTTGCTTACAGTCTCAAGATGTTTTCCAAAAGCTCCTAGACCTACATGCTTGTTTGTGCAGTAAGAAAAGAGAACATTGTTGTCCCAGCATTTTAGCAGAACCTTAGTAAATTATGTATGCCAATTCCTTAAAAAATTCTGCCATCAAAGCAACTCAGTGCACTAATTAAATTTCCAGGTCTCAGGTCCTCTTTTTAGACTTGAAGATGGAGTTAGCATCCTTGGAACCACAAGCCTTGCCAAATAGAATGTGGGACTTAAGAAGGGGGAAATGGAGAATGAGGAGGCAGACAACAAACATCTCATATGAAAGGTAAATAAAGGCTGGAGTAATCAAAGAAGACTTCTTGTAAGAGGTGGCACTAGGCTGGCTCTAGAAGAGCTGATAAACAGAGGGGAAAAAAGAAAATATTCCAAGTAGGGGAAAAGAAAAAGCAAACATAAAGTCAAAAATGAGCATGAATAATGGGAGCAATGAATGGGTCCTGAAAAAACCAATGCTCTCATGTTAGAGAGGACTGGAATTAAGTTTGGTTTTTGGCATCACCTTGTACAGGAGAGACCAGTTTAGATTTAGTGAGATAAGCAGTAGGAAGTTATTACAGATGGGTTAAGTGAAAGTGTCACAGGATAAAAGTATTCACTTATACTACTTCATTTTTTGTCAAACCAATGGCACGTCTTTTTTTTTTTTTTTTTCTTTAGGAAACAGTTAAATGTGAGATGCTGGGTATATAAAGGAAAAAGAGCCTGCGCTTAAGGAGTTGCTAGCCTAACAATGCGGGTCCAGGTAACACCATGCCAAACGACCACACTAATGCATTTATTAAAAACAGAAAAATATGATTTTATATTTTTCTACAAAATAATTACATTCCCTGAATTTTAAATCTTTAGGGACTATCTTTTCAGATTTCCAGGGCTTGCTTAGTCTTCTGTTTGGCCACATGAAAACAAACCCTTATGAGCTGTGGGTGTGAGGATGAAGCCTTAGCTGTTGGGGGCTCAAGTCATTCTGAAAAAACAAAAAAGACATAAACCAAAACTTAAAAGGGCATGTCCTAGAAAGGAAGGTGCGGGGTGGACAGAGAACCCCGCGTGCTCTTCTGCGGGGGCCCTCGTGTCTCCCAGGGGCGGGGCAGCCTGGCCGCCAGGTTCAGCGGAGACTGGGGACCGGTGTCAGGCGGTGCGGTGGCAGTGACGGCCGGTGAGTGATTGCACCATCAGCTTCCTGCCGCGATCCATCATGCGGCCCCAGCCGGTGAAGAATCACAGCCTCAGCAAGGTGCTGAGCCCAGCAACATATCATTAAACAAGGTTACCACCGGCAGATTTGTTCCCATGATCAATCTGGTCAATAACCGTTCCACCTCACTGTACGGTTTCTCCCCCACCCCCCCACCTTGAAACATAAACAAGTATTATGAAAGCTCTTGCAGAACAATGTAAAGCTTTCCGAAGTCTTCATTGCTCCGGTGGCATTCCGCAGGCTTCTTTAAAAACCCTTATAAATCATGAAAAATAACCTTTACTACAGGATATATCCTCCGGCAAGTGCTCTACCCTAATTCCATATTTTATTACCTGATACTGACTGATTTTTTTTTCTCCAATTGATTACTGAATAGCATTGGGACAATTTCTTTTTTTATTTCCCCTCAAGTCTGCATAGCTCACTAGTTCCTTCCCTTAGGAGGTCCCAAATGAGATAGAAGTAAAACACTTACTGCTTTTACCGCTCAACTTTAATTCTCCTGTTTTGCATTTAACTCTACACACACCCTGGCAGACAAATGGCTCAGTGGTGTTGGATCATTGCTTAGCAAAGTATCTTGCCTTCTTTACAGTGTTATTGAGACTGGTATATGTTTTGACCATTAGAATTTAGAAGATTGAACAGGGATCTCATGAGAAACACCTCTTCCAGACTCTCTGCGGCTGGGTTTGAAACAAAAGATCCTAGTACATAAGGGAATTTTAAAAAAAGAAAAAAATTCACCAATATGAATGCTTATTCTGGAAAAAATAAAAAACCAACAGCAAGGCTTTCCAAATATAATCCTTCCTTTCTGAGCCCCTTTGATTATTTCAGGAACTTACAGTTGTAAGTTTAGATCCATATAATTACATATATAATATTTATATAGTTATATACAATGTGTATTAAAAATAGAGATACACTGGTGATCTTGGCCTTCCTAAAAACCATGAGATTTTAGTTACATAACCTATCCGATTAACTGATTGTGGAGAATGTTAATCACAAATCCGAACGCAAACTGCATTCCAATTTACGAAACTTTCATTACACAAAAAATAAAGTTTGTTCTCATCCCTACCTTCAGACAAGACCCCCTTACTGTAGTTTCATGGAGATAGAACAGACTTTTCATTTTTTAAATTCTTCCAGAAAAGGGTTTCTGAAAAGTGCCTCTTAAGTAATTAAAATAGAAGAATGATCCATAAAGAGACTCAAGTTGCCTAACCTAGTTTTCTTTATTCGTTTATTGAAATCCATTTCCTTCCCTCCTTCTTTGTCTTCTGGGTGGAGATGAAATGCAGCTGGGCATTTATCTCCACATAGGACACTTTTAAATTAAATGGTTAGGTCTATCTTAAGCATTCATAGATGGAAGTGAATTCCCTTAGATGCTCGTGATACAAAACATACTACTGGTTTGATTCATTCGAGACTTCTTGCCAAGTAAACATCTAGACATTTAGAGAAAGTAGGGCTCATTGTTTAGACTTCAAAATATATTATTCTTTCTCCTTTAAATGTATGATCTATTGGGGGGAGGGTGTAGTTCAAGTGGTAGAGTAGAGTGTATGCTTAGCATGCAAGAGGTCCTGGGTTCAGTCCTCAGTATCCCCCTAAAAATAAATAAGTAAACAAACCTAATTACTTCTCCCCCTCAAAAAAGAAAGCAAAACAAATTTAAATGTATGACATATTTTCTAAACACTAATGGAATTCACTCTTTACCTTATTGTTTAAAAATACTTATTCTTGAGCCTATTTGTGAATATTCTTGGAGTAATCCTTGCCAGTGATGTTGGCTTTAAGAAGAATGTCTAACCCATATTGATTACCACTAAGAAACTGATTACCTGCTGGTGTAGGTTAAAAGCATGCATTGTTCTTTCAGAAGATGTGTGTTAGTCTATCCTATTCTGTCTGGTGTGAGTTCTAAATTCTCCTTAGGAGTATCGTTTCATATACCGAGGCTGATGACATGATAAAAATGTTATAGGTTGGTAGCTCTTAATTCATTTATAAGAGAAAAATAGAGATTTGTAGTAGTTCCAGGTCCTATCTTCAGTTCAACAAATATTTATTGAACGCCCATTGTGTATAAGGCACTGTGTTTTAGTTTTTTTCTTATAATAATTCCGTGGTTACAGATTACATTGCTGTATACAGAAGATACTAAATCTGAGTCATGTAGTGGGGACTTAATTTGGTTAAAACCTAGATGACTTATAGTCCAGATGCAATATTCATGGCAGCTTTGTAATGGGCTTAGGTAGCTCTTATAGTACAATAATGCAAAAAATTGAAGGAAGCTATTGCTTCCATAATACACTATAATTTGACTTAGGCTCTGTGTAGATACAGTCATCAATAACTCAGTAAAAACAATTTCACATCTAAGCATCGGCTCTAACGACAAAAATGCCTAGACTCTTGAAAGGAAAGTGATGGAAATAAAAGGCGTTCTTTCTATTATCCACTATCGTTCTTTTGCCATTGATTTAACTAATGACTTAACCTCAAGTTTAGAAGGGCAAAAATGAAAAAAAGTGTATAAATGAAAATATATTAGTTATAGGTGGCTTTAAAGAGTATTTTCATAGCATTTTTGATATTGCTCACAACCTTATTTTCAAGCATTAGAAAATATCCAAGTAGTGTCAAATAGTAGCATTTTATTTTTGATTCAATACAATTTGTCTTTAAGTCACCCTGGATATTTGTCCCTCTTTATAGATCCTGGAAAATACCCTCCCTTGTGTGCATGTATGTGTGTATGTGTGTGTATGTATTATTTTATGTTTCCCTGGGTCCCCCGTTTAAGCCCCCATGTGTGCCTCTCACAAATTAGATAATTTTCAAAACCCCTCCAACTCCACCTTACATAAATTTTATTCTCCGTGGAAATACTGTAGGAGAGTCAATCGAATGTCTATTGTGACATTCTACATTTAATTCTCTGTCTTTGGTATATATATATATATTTTATTGAAGTATAGTCAGTTTACAATGTTGTGTCAATTTCTGGTGTACAGCACAATGCTTTAGTCATACATGAACATACATATATTAATTTTCATATTCTTTTTCACCATAAGTTACTATAAGATATTGAATATAGTTCCCAGTGCTATACAGTATAAACTTATTGTTTATCTATTTTTATATATATTAGTGCATTTAATTCTTAATTCACAAATCTTTGCTAGGAATCCCATTCACTTCAAATCAAATGTGTTGGTGGAAATGCTTTGTGGATCCTGATGGCAGTAACCATCTTACTTTGCTTCCACATTTGTTTTTTTCTGGATCATTCCCTTTAGTCACTATATGGTCAACACAACATATCAAGTAAGCCTCGAGCCTTTACCTTAATTGGGGTTGACCCCCTTTCTCATATCTGGTACGTTACCAAGTGGCACGGTGCAGCTGGCATGAGATTCAAAATAATTGTCATGTGTTTTAGATTATTCTACTGATTCTGAGTTCTGATTTCTTCTCAGTAATAAAATTTCACATGTGTCCTTAGGTGCCACAAAACAAGCCCCCTTTCGTAGAAAAAGAGAAATCGGCTTTAGCCAAGCAATGATGAAGTTCTGGGGTGGGGAACAGACGTGATATGGAAGACAAGAAGTTTGTTTTCATTTGTTTGATTTTAAATTTCCTTCAGAACTGGAGGTGAGCTCACCAAAGCATTGCAAGTGGATAACTCAGTGCTATGCAGAACAGGATTTTCTAAGCTTTTTGACTAATGCTAAAAAAGAGGTCAACGTGGTTTTCTAAGGTTTTTCTTGAGTTTCCCATTTTGGCCCTTTAACTTCTGGCCACCATAGCTTGAATACCCCTTCCTCGTTTCTACCTGATGAAGCATCATTACAAGTAGTCAGCACACAGAGACCTAGCCTCCTCCAACAGGAGCTATTGGAGGATTCCCAAAAGAAATATATCAGGCTTACAGTCCTTCAAATGGTAACAGTCTTCCATATGTTGAGATTACAGGGTCAGATATGGTACTTCTCCCTCTACAATATCAGGCAGCTGTGTGGTGTTTTTGTTGTAATTTCTGGATAGAGCTGTGTGCACCATGGCAAAACAAGACTATTTGAGAGTTTCTCTGTGTCCAATCAGCCATGATGCATTAAGATGGCTAAAGAGAAACAGCAGGAACCTGTAAGTTCAGGCTCTTGCAATTCATCTCACTAGAGTAGACAAGTTGCAGGAAATCACATCTACTAAAACACTAAAGAAATACACTTGATTTTGCCACATTCTTGATGTCTTTCCTGCTTGCTTGCTTTATTCAACAGACACGACAGGGGCTTTCTGCAGGCTCTGTGATAACTGGGGATTTAAAAACCCTGCTCCAGAAGCTCAAGGTCTAAAGCAGTAACCAGAGAAGTAATGAGACCATCTTAGGATTAAGTGATGAATACAGTAACATGAGTAAGCACAGGGTGTTCTGAGAGTAGGAGTCAGGGAGCTATACTTTACCAGCCTATCATGAAGGGCTTTTGTGAAGGAGTTGATACTATAAAGTAGGAGACTGCTGTCCAGAGAAGCAAGCAAAAGGAACAGCATGCAAAGAGGCAAAGATGTGTGAAAAGCCGCTTCCCCGTCGCCAGCCACAGAGGAACACAACAATCCTGGTAGACTGCAGGGGGACCAGGCTGTATCAATGGGCAGGACCCACCTCCTGAAGAGATGTCCGCAGAAATCTGGGTATCATGCTGAAAACAAGCGAAGTAACTCATCAGTGGCCTTAGAAAAGCATTTCCTCTCTTATATGGAAGGCTTTAGCCCAGGGTACCAACAATTTTTTAAAAAGTGTATTTCTCATCGTATCACTGTAAAAGCAATTAACTCTCACTTTTGGTACAAGGCCCACAGATCTCTGCTCTACTGAGGTTTATAACCAGTGAGCCCATTAAAGAAGGCATCAACCCATTTTGTCTGAAAGCCATCAACAGAACTAGAAGTAAAATCATTATAGAAACAGACAATCATCTAAAGAAGTAGGAAAGTATCATGTGAAATGGAAGTAGGCCCCACACCTGTTGAAATTAGACTAAAGGGGAGAATGGCACATCAAACTTGCACAGATTTCTTCTCCCTTTGGGAGATATGACTTTCAAAAGGATTTGAAAGGATACACCAAAAATGGGGAAGGGCTCTAAGTTTTAAAAGTAGGTATCGGTCAAGGACTGTTCCAGATGGAGAGCTTGTGATGAAGAATTCATATGATTCTTTGTCAGTTTTTCCTCCAGTAACCCTCGCGAGGCATGAGAATGCTCATGTCATGGTGCTTTTGCTATAAAGGAGAAGCAACTCTACTTGGGAACCTTTAATGAGGGGGCACAGGTGCTCATTCAAAGGTTAGCAAGGTAGATGTGGATTTGGTCGAAGATGATCTCCAAGTCAACAATAGCAAAAATCTTTTGCCCATTCTTTGTCACTGAGTTAATTGGGGAGTTCTTCTAAAGGGAAGATGTTAGAATCGTATATGAAAGATCAAGCATATCATAAAGAACACAAAAGAATAAATAAAATTATAACATTATTTGGCCTCAGACACAAAATCCAAAGTGGAAATACACATGGTACAAAAGGATAAACAGGGGACATTCAAGAGCTGACTTCCTGCTTATATTTCAGTTTCATAGATAATATTATTTTAGGGCAACTTCTGTGCCTTTATCAATGTGTGAACATTTGGAGGGATCAGAATAGAATCCATTAAAAATATAAGCTCTAACTTACTGCATTCAAATAATGCAAGTATATTATCATTCATTCACAGACGCTTAATGACCCTATTCAAGATTGACACGTTCAAAAAGGTAAATAATTCGAGTTGATGACAGAAGGTGAACAGAGTCCTAAAACATTTCCTGATTGGTTTTCTCTGCTGAAAATATAAATTTACTGTCAGAGTTAAGTCAACTTCAAAGCACAACACATACCTAACACATGCATTTATGTTTATTCATTAATATAGTCCAATACTCTTGAGCTCCTACAATATTCCAAATAAAGGCCATGTTTATAGGAGTTGAATATAGTAATTCCTGTCCTCATGGAGTATACATTAGGGAAGATGGATATAAATAAACAAAGAGAGGAAAAGTGATTCCAGATTGTAAGAAGGGTTGTGAAGGAAAATAGTAGATTGTTATGAGGGAAAATAATCCCGGCAGACTGGCTGTTTTAGGTTGGAGGATTGGAAAATAACAGTGTTATCATTGTCCTTTATGTTTGCTAAAGATCACTTATGGACGTAGAAAGTACTGAAATATTAAACTATGCCAAATAAATCTATTTAAAAATGCATATGTCCGAATGGTTTTATTAAATCCCCCCTAGAGTCTATGATTTCTGAGCTCCATATAATCATATTTTTCTTTAAAAAGATTTTTTATTGAAGTATAGTGGATTTACAATGTTGTATTAATTTCTGGTGTACAGAATGGTGATTCAGTTATATATATACATATATATACACATATGTATTCTCTTTCATGTTCTTTTTTATTACAGGTTACTACAAGCCATTGAATATAGTTCCCTGTGTTTTTCATCTGTTCTGTACATTCTGTACATAGTAGTTTGTATCTGCCAACCCCAAATTCCAATGTAAATAGTATTTTTCAAATTTCTAACTTCCAGTTGTTCATTGCTGGCATAAACTTTCCTTTTTGAAAGATACTTTTAGTGGATATAAAATTCTAGGTTGGTAGTTTTTCTTTCAGGATATGGCTGTGTAGTTTGAGACAACAGGCTCACTGTCATTCCTATTTTAGTTCTGTATGTAATGGGTCTTTTTTTCCTGTTAATATTTTCTTTTTGTCACAAAATTTTAGCAATTTGCTTATGATTTGTTTTGGTGTGGTTTCTTTGTATTTAACCTATTTAGGGTTTATTGAGGTTCTTGAATCAGTAAGTTTATATAGTTCTCATAAAATTTGGAAAGTTGCAACCGTATTTCATTACCTATTTTTTTCTCCCCAGCCTTCTTTTCTGGGATTCTAATTATACATATATTCATCCATTTTATGTTGTTCCATAAGCCATGCAAGCTCTGTTTGTGTTTTCAGACTATTTTTTATTTTGTGCTTCAGTTTGGATAACTTCTATTGATATGTACACAAATTCACCAATCTTTCATTCTGCAGAATCTAATCTACTATGAATCCCATAAGTAAATTTCTCATTTAGGATATTGTATTTTTCATCTCTAGAAGTTCTATTCGGTTCATTTATATATCCCTTTATTTTATCCTTTTTACATTATTGGTCTCTTTTAAATCTAGAACATATTTATTATGGCTGCTTAAAATCCTTGTCTACTTTTTCCATCATCTCTATCACTTCCAAGTCAGCTTCTGTTTAGTGATTTTTCTCCTGATCTTGAGTAGCATTTTCCTGCTCCTTTGCATGTCCAATAATTTTAAGTGGATGCTGAGGATTGTGAATTTTATGCTGTTAGGTGCTAGATTTTATTGTATCTACTTAAAGTATGTTAGACTTCGATCTAGTTGAATGTTTAATTAATTGAGTATCAGTTTGATTATTTCAGGAATTGCTTTTTAGACTTTTTAATGTAGGTCTAGAGCAGGGTCATTAAACTTTTCCTATGAAGAGCTAGGTAGTAAATATTATAAGCTTTGCAGATCACATCCAATCGCTGTTATATATTCTATATCCTCCTTCTCCTCTCCATCGTCTTCCTTCCTCTTCTGAATTGTCATCTTTCTCTATATTTGTAATCTTGAGAAGATCCTTGCTACTTCTTATCTCAGGGAAGCCTAGACTTTTATTTTTTGATATGTACTTTTTTTCCCATACATTGGTATATCAAAACATCAAACACCTGAATTTTGAAAGAAAAGAGATGAGGTTAAAACAATACAAAACCAAACCAAACCAGGTGAGGTACTATGAAGACAATATTTATAATAAAAATGAGAGGTAATATTTTTTGAACCAGGCACTGTGCTAAGCATGTTATATACCTTATCTCATTTAATCTTCAAAATATTTTATGGTATAAAATGTATTTTAGTTTCCACTTTATAGATGAGGAGATTATGAGACCGTTGGACTCTGTCTCCCCTAACTATCAATGAGCTTGGTAGATTTCAACTTCACAACTTTTGATTTCGTTAACCAAGACAGGAGAAGTCCATGATGATTTTGCAGACAGTACAGCTTGATGAGCAAAAGCACTAGCTAAATCCTAGGTCCATCATGCACTAAACACATGACCCCTGTAACTTATCATCTCAATACTCCGGTGTCCAAGGTAAATGAAAAGTAATGATGGAAGTGCTCTTCTCAGTGCTCATGTGTTCATGGCGGCAGATTCACATTCTCACATGGAAGAATCAGTTCCAATGACAGGAGTGGCAGCTCTGAGAGGATGTAGAATTATGTAAAACTCTGGCAAAATAACATGAAAACATTCTGGGAAATCAGCCTAGCTTGCCTAACGACTTATCCTCTTGGGCTTCTAGCCTCCTGGTCTCAGTGCCTTTCCAATTGAAAATAAAACAAATTTAGTAAACTCTACCTTGCCCCCCATGGATTGTTTATCGTGAAATACTTTCCAATTCAGTCTGATTGCCAGTCTTGGAGGAGAGCTGTGCTCTGAAAATCGGAGCCTCTGTCAGGACTGAGGTCCTGCACTATGGGCCGAGAAAAGGAAACACCAACAGGATGCCTGTTACCCTCCAGCTCACTTAGAGTCATTGTCTTAAATGCTCAGCATCTGGGAATATAGTAATTCTGCCTACTCCAGCTTTAAAGGTGAATTTTGCAATTTTTGAAAAGGTCCTTAGACTCACATTGCAGAATTAAAGGGTGTATTATAATTATCAATATCAATAGTAATAAAAGTTTATTAAAGGTCATTAAAATGAAAGGGGATGGCTCTAGGTCCCATCAATCTGAATTGACTCCCTCCTCTTGTGTTAATTAGAAAACTCAGATAATGGTTCTATGGGGGAGTACAGGGAAAATTTAATTACGAAAGTTTAATGGGCCACTATCTACTTCCTGCCAGATTAAAAACTGATGATTTACACAATTTTAGATACTACCACAGGCTTTTCTAACAAAACATGTTGCAGAATAATGTAAAAGTTTACTGAGAGCTTTCTATTCCCTTTAAAACAATGCCTGAAAAAGCCACATTTGCATGCTCCTTAAAAAAAACAAAATCAGCCACCATAGAAAGTATGTATTCTGTGTTTACTCAATGCCTACAATCTTAAAATAAGTAGCAATCAGAAAATGTAGATTTTCACAAATATCAGTTAAAAATGAAATTATATCTGTTATCCTCTTGGAATTGGATAAAGGATTACAAATTGGGAGCAATAGATTTTAAGTCACCAAGGAAAGAAGATGTCTTATTGTTTCTGACATATGTTTGTCACTGAGAGCTCTCTTCCTTGAATTTTAGTGACTCATTCATTTCCCTTGATCCAGGGTTGCCTGTTACCAGCACAAAGTGATAGGATTATGGAAAGCATGGAATATAAAGGACATGGACACAGAGAAAAGAAATGGATTGCACAGAAGAGGAGATGAGAAAAACAAACAAGCAGCCACTCATTCTTCCTCTGACTTACTTTTTAAATGGCATAGCATGGGGTCACTGAGGAGTTAGCTTTTCCACGTGGCTTGAAAAATGTAGGCTATCCAGAACACTTACGTGAAACATACGGCTGCTGGTGAGTTTCATGATGAATTTAGGATTGTTTGCAAGCCCTTTAGATCTGCCTCGTTCAGTACAGCAGCCATTAGCCATATGTGGTGCTCCAGCACATGAAACATGGCCCGTCCAAATGGAGATGTACTGCAAGTGTCACATACACACCAGATTTTGAGGACTTAGTGATTTTAAAAGGTTGTAAAATATCTCATTAATAATTTTAATGTTACTTACAGGTTGAGATGACTGATCTTCTGGGTTAAATAAGATATATTATTTAATTTTACTTGTTTCTTTTTATTTTACAAAACGTGCCTAGTAGGAAATTTGAAATTGAATATATGGCTTGTATGATATTTCCTTTGGACAGTGCTTCTCCAGGTACTGGACAGTGACACTCAGGGAAAGTCATGGGTTTGAGGATGGAATTCTGTGGTTTGGAGGATAATTTGAAGGACCACTAGGGCTTATCTTTGAGAAAGGGGAGAGTAAGTTCCAACTCAGGAACAGTGAAAAAGGGCAGAGAAGTGTGACAGCATGAAGGGTTAGGCTAGCCCACAGCTCGAGGGACTAGAACAGATGGCTGGGAAGATACAGCAGCATTACATCATATGCAGCTTTAACTTACACTGGAGGGAGAGAAACAGAAACACAGAGACTGAACTGGAGCGGGAATACAGTTTATGTAGATCAGCTGATGCTCCCTGTCTTTCATTCCACTCTTTGACCACGCGCTCTAGACTGAGTGAGCCTGGAAGAGACCCCTCAGTCTTGGGTCCTCTTCAGTCTTGGGTCCTTTGAGCTTCCAGTATCTGTAGTATGAGAATCTCTCACACTGTGTGTTATTCAAGAGCTTAAAGAACACCAGCCTAAACAAATACATTCACATTGTACCACATGTTAAAAAATATCAATTGTTTCCACACTGGAGAAGATAGTGGCTGTGTGTTGAACTTACAGAGAGGCTATTTCTTGGCATGTAATATTTTGGGGGCTACATAAGGGATTTTTCAAGAGTAATTTTGGCTTTACATGAGTTCCACCATATGTAATAACTCCCCTGTATGAAAGAAATTTCCCAAACAAAAGAAAAATAAGAAAAGTTGGCTATTTGAAAAAAAAATTACTATACTCCAAAACAAGTTTTACATAAATTAAATAGTTCAATGTAAAATATAAAACAACTAAAAAAAAAAATACTGGGTGGGACAGTGTTGAATATTTATCTGAGCTTGAATTGAGAAAGACTTTTTTTTAATGTATAAAAGCAATAAACACAGTCTCAAATGAAAGCATGGAGAAAATTGACCAAATAAAAATATAGAGCTTTTGCATGTTAAATAAATGGAAATAAAACAGCCAAAATTGGAAAATTATGTGTTATAAATATAACTGAGAAGGGGGTAATATCTTTAAAAAACTGTTATGAATAAGTAAAGAAAAAAAAATTCCAGTTAGAAGATGAGAGAAGGGATACAAACTGAAACTCCATAGACGCGGAAGTACAGCAGCCAGTAAGCGTCATGAAATTCAGTTTTATCTGTAATCAAATAAACGCCAATTAAAAAACAAGAAAATCCCATTATTTGTAATTAAAGATCGTAACTAGATGTTTAACAAAATTGTAATGCTTCAGTAAATTATTGTATATTCAATGGATAGGAAGTTATGTAATTATTTAAAGTTACATTTTCAAATTATTTTTAAGAAGAGAAAAAATGCTGTAAATGAAAAGGCATCTGAATTATGTATGTCACATGATCCAAATCTACATTAAATATATGTAAATAAATCCTCATTGGAGTAAGAGCTGAACAATAAAAAGCAATGTGACTGAGTATGAGCTCTCTCAGCTCTGCAGTTACAAACAATTGTTACTTATGCTCTTCTATTTTCCAAATTTTCTACAGTGAGTTTGTACTACTTTTGTTATACAAAAGTTATTTAAGAAATACATAAGCAACTTTTCAATCTAACTGGTGATTAAAGAAATACAAGTTACAGCAGCATCCAGTTATTTTTCTCCCTATCAAGTTAGCATTGTTTATTCAAAATGCATAAATATGCAGTGAATGAATGTGTGGGGGGTGAAACAGGACTCCTGGTGGAAATGGACAGTGACTTTGGCTCAAAGGCTGTCAGTACAGCATGGCTACTTCCAGGAATTCAGCTTAAGAACTCAATTTGAAATTTGAATTCAGGATTGTTAGCAAAGATTCATTGTACCAAGATGCTCATTAGATACAATTAGAGCCTAATGCTGCCAACAACCCAAACATCCAACAGTGGTGGGAGAGATAAATAAGGTTCAACTATAAAATGATCTATTAAGTACTTATTAAAAAGGTACTTTGAAAGTGCTTTTAATGGTGTGGGAAATATTCGTGGCATTCCATAGAGAGCAAAAGTAGAATACAAAACTGTATATGCTATATAATTCCATTCTACAAAATACTGTATTTTATATTGAGAAAAGACTGGAAAGAATTATGATAAAAGCGATATTGCAAATTAATTTACTATAGCATTGCAATATTATAGTAAATTAATTTTTTCAACTGTGGTTAATTTTAATTTTTTCTTCTTATTTTGCATTTCCCTAATGACTAATGATGTTTGAGCATCTTCAATGTTCTTGTTCGCCTTCTATCTATTTATCTATTTTTTTTTCTTAAAGGAGGCACTGGAGATTGAACCCAGGTCCTCATGTATGCCAAGCGTGTGCTCTACCATTGAGCTATACCCACCACTCTCCCAATCTTAAGTTTGTCTTTACTATTGTCTGTGTTTTCCAAGTTTTAAAAATCAGGAGAAATATTTTTAAATAGCTGTGACCATAAAGAGCTGCTCTTAGTGGTTAGTCCTCTAAGATGCTCTCCAGAGGCCGTGCTTAGGTGTCCAGGATCTGAGGCATCCATCAGCTGTTCTAGAGGAGACACTAGTTTCTGGTAGGAGCTGTGGTCAGGAGCCACTGCCAGGAGGGGAAACATTTGCTGCTGGGAAGGCAGCCTTGGCCAGAGCCACAGCCTCCAGGAGCAGCTGCTGGAAGCCTTCCTCATCGTTTCAGAGAAATGCCTGCTGTGGGATCAGTGCATGAAGTCTTCATGCAGGAAGATCATCAAATCTCTCCATCCTCCTCATGAATGGAATCATTCAAATGAAGAGGGTTTGTCCTCATTTATCTCCTCGACTTGTCATCTTAGGGAAGACTGAAGGCTGTAGATTTTTCCTTATACTCCTCTCTGAGGAGAGAAAAAGTGTTTTTATTCTGGAAATCTAGTGATACTGGAAGTGCCCTCTGGGTGGGGCCTGACGGATCATAACAGATTGGCGCTCAGATTCCCAGCCAGAATTATGTTGCCAGGGGAAAGAGCTTAAACAGGAAAGCATTGCATGTTTTAAATGCTTGTTAATTTTACATTTTCTTTACTTGATGAGCATCAGATTATATAGACCAGTCAGTGGTCTCTAAAATCCCAGATCCCATGAGCAAAAAATTATTAGGTAACCTCATATGTAAACGTTTTTACTCAAAAATTATGCAATACTGTGATATACTAATAGTATTTCTATTACAAATATATATATACACATATCTATTGTGTGTGCACATATAGCCTATTTTAGAAGGCTTAAAATAAAGATGAAATCAACAGTATTAAAAAATACTTTAATTTTATTTATCGATGATATAAAAAGCACCATGTAATCAGAACTGTTGTTGAATATGCTTCACTAGGTTTGAAATTTTTCGGTTAATGCTTTGTAATATAGTGATTGAAGGTCTGGTTTTAAGGTCTTTATTTTAGCACAGAGTTTTAAAGAATGCCATTGCTTGGAAAGAGACACCTTACAAAGAAAGATCCAAATGGAAGAAGTTCATTCTTGGCTCATCTTACTGAATCATGACAGTCATTTTTCAATCCCAAGCTCCAATTATGCAAAGGTATTTATTGTTGGCAGGACCGTGGGGGAACAGACAGTCTCGTGCATTGCTGGCGGGAGTGTAAATTGGTACAACAGTTATGAAGTTAATTTGGCAGTACCTTTCAAAATCACAAATGCACACACTTTTTGATTTAGATATCCAACCTCTTAAAAATGTATCTGATAGAACATTTGGCTGGAACTCAGTATTTGTTTAATAAATAAATCGTATGTTTAGTTCACTTTAATGGGTCCTAGCATGTGTTTAAAATGGCACACAAGAAAGGTTATCCAGTGCAGCACTGTTTGCAAGAGCAAAGGACTGGAAACCATATAAATATCTATCACTTGGGGACTGGTACATCAATCATGGTATATCTATAAAAAGGCATATTGTGTAGCCATAAAAAAAGAACAGGAAAACTCTTTGTGAACTATATGGAAGTATTTCCATGACATAGCAAGTAAAAACACCTAAGGGGCAAAATGTGTGTGGGTTACCTGGGTTACCACAATTTCTACTGTAAAAGAGAGGGGATAGGAAGGGGAATACGGAAGCAAGCCAGGTTGCTGTATCAGCACGATGTGTCTCTGGAAGGATTCGTGAGAATTTGGTACCTCTGTCCTACCCAAGATGAGTATTGAAGATGAAAAGCAAGACTGATTGGATGACTTTTCATACTTCATGCTCTCAAGTGTTTTGACTTTTGTACAATATGAAGGTACTACCTGTTTAAAATTTTTTAAAGTTATTAAAAGGACTCATTTTGGTAAAACTAACTACATATCCTATCACATGTAAATTTCAATGTACTACAGCTGAAAAGTAAAGATGTGAGGAATACATTGTCGACTCCTCCACTGTATAGCTCTTAGACTTTTCTTTCAGGATACATTAGGTTCTGCACGTCAAGGGCCAAAGATGTAGGCAGCTGAATCCTTATACTAAAGATCAGTAAAGCTTACAACCTAGTACAACTTAGACAGAAAATAAATATAAATACAAGTTGTATTATTATTATTATTATTTGCTCTGCCTAAAGGATTTTCACAAACCCTCCAGATACAGGCACCATTCTCTGGAGACTACCTACCAGTCGTAGAGCTATCAAAAGTAATGGTACCAAAATAAAACAGCCAACCATCAGCATAAACTAAGAGAGAGCAATTTATAAATGTGTCTTACGTGATAATAGCCAACTTTTAAAATTTGATTATTAGATGTTATTTATTTTTTATTTTTATTTTTTATTGAAGTGTAGTCAATTTACAATATTAGTTTCGGGTATATAGCGAAGTAATTCAGTTAAACATATATGTACATACATATTTTTTTTTCAGTTTCTTTTCCATTATGGTTCATTACAAGAAATTGAATATAGTTCCCTGTGCTATATGGTAGGTCCTTGCTGTTTACCTATTTTATATATTGTAATGTGTATCTGTTAATCCAAAACTCCTAATCTACCCCTCCCCACCTTGGTAACTACCATTTGTTTTCTATGTCTGTGAATCTATTTCTGGTTTGTAAATAAAATTTGTAATTTTTTTTTTAGATTCCACATATAAGTGACATCATATGATATTTGTCTTTATCATTTTAAGTGAAGTAAGTCAGACAGAGCTAGCCAAATTTTTTCTGCAACATAAATTCTACACAGCAAAAGCTGTATACCAAGTCAGTGGGAGGGTAATTTATACTTCAGAAGTCTTTGCACTATTCTATTTCTACACACATACACTAACCATGGGCTACATTCAGGTCACTTTGGACATTACAACAGAGTAACTACTTTTGATTAATCATTTGAACATCAGAAGTATTTTTCTTTAAAATAAAGAGACATTTATACAAAGGACAACAAAGGAGGTGCCCCAAAGCAAAACAAAGAAACAGAAAAATTCAGTTTGTGCTCTTGTCTTTTCTAGCTGGGTTCCGATGTTCCAAACTGAGGAATCTTGTGTTATGAATCCAGGGCTGGTTGTCAGTTCTAATTTAGGCAGATGTGGATGGTTTTCCACAGCAGCTCCCTGGCCTGAAGCCGTCTATCTGGCTTCTAGACACCACTGTGTCAACAGCATGTCCTTGAACATTTCAGGTACAGATCGAGTTAGTGGTTCATACCAGAAATGTGATGCTAGTGACCAAGATCCCAAGTGAGAGGAGCCAAGTGATGACAGTAGATATTAGAACATCCCGGCAGTCTTGTTTTATAAGAAGGTCACTGAGTCCAAGGACCCAGATGGAGCACAGAAAAATAGCTTTCCCCTGAACACCCAGTAAATGTAGCACAAGGAACTATTTCCAAAACACTTTAACATTTTCTAAGAGGAAGGAATACCGCAAATAGCAAGAGACTGAAAATGAAGAAAAGTTGTCAAGAATGCATCACAAGAATGCAGGCCCTCTGCTTTCCATATTTTTATTTGCAAATTTTGACCTGGAAACCAAAAACCAGATTCATACCTCCCATCTTGTCAACTTAACCAACACTTAGTCATCTTCTGAGAGTCATCTGGAATATAGCCTTTCCCAAGTTTGTCAGTCCTCACTCCATCTCCTAAGGTAGCAGAATTAACTCTTTCCTCTCTGTTTCAATAGCACTTGGGGGGCAATGTCTATTCTCGTGCTTCTCTCTTGTTTTCTAGGAACATGTGTCCCAGACGAGTGTTCTTTGTCCCTGTGTCTGGCTCCTCTGCTGACATGGGCTTCTCAGGCAATAATTGTGCCTTAATTACATTTGATTTTCATTTGACTATCTAGTGCCTTGTGTTGTTCCTGACACTTCTGGATCTGTTATACCAGTTGATTTTAGACTGAATGAATAAACACAATTTGATTTCATTATGTGCATATAGAATTTTCCCTCTCAAATTTTTTTTATTACTTTGATTTCTCCAGTGACCCCTTGAGCAACATTTTCGGATTAGTCTGCAACCTTTTATAACCTTTGCAGTTGTAAACACTCTTTAGTGCATCCATACAACTGTGGATATATTTTTGGCCTCCAGTTAAAAACAATGGCTGGCACAGAATAATCAATGGTAAGAAAAAGAAGCAATTTTAATTCCAGAACCAGTTTCCCTAGGCTATTAAATAATTTTCATCAAGAAAAATTTCCTCTACCTCCAGACTCTGTGATAAACAAAATTACAGTAACCAAGAACAACCAAGACATAAATTAAGTCGGCAGAGTATTTTTCTTAGTTTCCCAATTTTCCTTTACCTGCTTCTCACCACCCACCTCCAGACTGTATCCTTTCAGTTTATTTTTTTTTTTAATTGCCTATTATGTGTTCCACATTCACAAGGATTTTTGTTTGTTTGTTTTGGTTTTATTTTGGTCTTGCTTTGATCTGAAAATTATTTAAAGAAAAAATAATCTCTAGGTATGACCTCATCTGGATTTATAAATATTTTTATTTGAATAGGAAAATCTTTGCCGTCAAGCCTTAAGGGAATGGTTTTTGAAAATGAAGCTATCTTTGAGAATAAAAACTATTTTTATTGAATGAATGAGACAAGAAGTATTGTTTAAAAAAAAAAGCATTGGACTGGGAATCAGGAGATCTGAATCTATCCATTATTGATTAACCCTTTATTTCACAGATTCCAAGACATATTTGGTCATCTTTTAATATCTATGAAATCAGAATGCACCTATCTGTGGCATATATAGTTAACTGACAGTGTTTTTTTCCTTTATTGGTGGTACATAAAATAATGGTAGATCTTCGTGATGCATGGCATTTTTAGAGTCATTACAACATGTGATGCTTAATTCGTACATCCACACACTCATTCTGCTAATTAATACATGTTTATCCATCACATACTAGGATCCATTGCACTTGGCCTTGAGAATTTAGGAACATTCCTATGGTAAGGTTGATAGTCATTTGAAGAGTAAAACTGTGTATCTGTTTTCTCACCACTGAAACAAGAAAGTTGAAAAAGATGACTTCTAACAAAGAGCTTAACATTCTATGGTCTTTAACAAGTAAATTGTATGAAAGGCCTTTGGAACTTTTCTTTTTTCTGGGAAGCTTTTTATTTTGTATTATTATTATTTTGGGGGGGTATGGCTCACCATATTGGATGGTGGGAAGGGCGCTAACATCGTGTATCAGGCACTATAGTAGCTGCTTTACATGCATTAATTAACTTAATTCCTACACTTCTGGTGGATAAACATTATTTCCATTTTGCAGGTTAGGATATAGATGCTATGAGATACGAACTTATTCAAACTCACACAGCTAGTAAATTTTAGAGCTACAATTCTAATCTTGGTCTATATCTTTCCAAAATTTATTCACTTTGAGCCAATTCACCAACTGAAGAAAGAGGCTACCAAAATGGCTGGATGGGATTAACAGTAGATTGGTCACACCAGAAGAGAGTCAATAAAATTATCTACATTGAAATAAATAAAGAACCTAGCCGCTGCAGAATACATCTTTTTTTTTTTTTGCAAGAGTTCATCTAATATTCATCAAGAGAGATTGTACACTGGGTCATGAAATAATTATCAATAAAATTATACCAATTATGTGTTCATCTACCCTAATTAAGCATCAGTAATAGAAAGAAAACTGGAAAATTCTCCGAAATCTGGAATTAGCTAACACATGCTTCTAAATAGTCAACAAGTCAAAGAAGGAATAATGACAAATTAGAAAACGTTTTACTGAATGATCAAAACAACATACTAAAATTTATGGGAACATTTCAAGAAATGCTTAGAGGAAGTTTATTACTTTAAAATGTTTAGATAAGAGAAAAATCATAAAGTTAATTACCTAAGCTGCCACCTTAAGAAGCCAGAGAAAAATTTAATTTAAACCCAAAATAAGTAGAAGAAAGAAAATAATAAAGAATGTAAATCAATGAAATAGAAGACACAGAGAAAATCAACATTTGAAAGTCGGTTATCCAAAAAGATTAACAATCCTCTAGTCATACTCTGAGGAAAAAGAAAAGAGAGAAAATATGAATTATCACTATTGGGAATGAAAGACCAGAGACTATAAATTTTTTTAGTTATTTTTTAGTGACCCCTCTGGGGCTTACAAAATACATTTTATCCTATAAAAATCTATTTCAGATTTATATTAACTCTAGTAAGATTTAGAAACATTATTTCCATATGATTCCCATTCTTTCCTCCTTTTTAGAACATTTTTAAACATATTGCATAGAAGTGTGTGTAATATATACATTATTAATACATTAACATATGTATGTTACTCATATTGCTTATATGTGCTATGTATGTTACAAACCCAGGAATACATTGTTATAATTATTGTTTTATATAATTTTGTATCTTTTAAAAATGCTAGGAGAATAAAGGGGATCACAAAAATATGTGCATAATAAGTGAAGAAAGAAAAATAAATAAGCATTTACACCATCTTCTCTCATTACTCCAAAATGAGTTGTTGGGTAGATGTTTTCATCATTCTTTGTTGTTATAAGGTTTCTGGAGGCCTCACTAGAGATGGAGATGTGGAGGGATATTTCTTATAATCCCCATTTTATCGATAAGGAAACTGGATCACAGTGCATCATTTCTTAGAATATGATCATTGTGGTAACTGTAATAATGATCCTGGACTGAAAACACATAGGAAATTTATTCTAAATTGCTTATTTTGTAGACATTTCTACTCATGAAATATGAAGTAGAGAATGGCTACAAATTTCTCTGCAAATTTTGCCTAAAAGTTCCAAACACTCCTGTCTGTGTGATCTAAATGATGATGCTGAAGTGGTATTGAACTTGGTTATCTGTAAATTGCCTCACTTATCTAACACACTTTGAGTGAGGCGATCCCACCTGAGAAGAATTAACTGAGGGGGATCCTAGTCTATACCTAACCGCTGCTCCTTCCAAGACTGGGAAACTGCATCATTAAGGATGATAAATGACAAAGTTGAAGGACAAGAGGTGAAATTGGCAGGTTATCCTGGAATATGGTAATGAAATGTTGTAATAGCACTTGGACTGGCTTCAGTAATTCTGCGTGCAGAAGTGTCTGACGCATCTGGCGTCAAATTGTTGAGTCCTATATCCAAGAAGGAGTGATACTGAAAATACACTTGGCTCTTATTGACAGGGATGGAAACTTAAGAAGAACTAGTAAATAAACTTAAGACATTTTTCCTAACGTTGAATACCACCATTACTTGGGATCTTTTGTAAGCTTTTAATAAAAGCTCTCTCCCTCTTTTTTAAAACAAACTTCTGTCAAAGACTCCCCATTCCATAGTAATTGAATTTTTCATCCATTATTCCAGTCTACTGAGCTCTGTTGAAAGCCTGCTTTTATGATCCAATAGATAACTCCTTATTTCAGCTTTATGTCATATCAAGATATGATCAGAATGTCATTAGATACACTGTGACCCAGTTTCCTTATCTATAAAATGGGGATTATTATAATATCTAATCCAAAGGGTTCTTCTGAGTACTGAATGAGTTAATGCATGAAAAGTTTACAAACTCTCAACATTTCAAACACTGTTATTATTATTCAATAAATTGATTTTAAGATAATGACAAACTCCAAACCAAGACCAAACTCCACACACCACAACACACGCTACTACAAGTCGCTTTCCAGGAAACAATAATCAAATAATCAAAATTATTTGAGTTTACTCGTTTTGCAAATAACAAATCTATCCAGTTGGACCAGCACTCAGTCCGTCTCCTTCTTCCAAGAAGGAAACAATGAGAGTTCTTGTCACATGCATTGCTCAAATCAAGGTGCACCATGTATTCTTCTGATAGAAGCAAACAACTCTAACCCAAACATGAAACAACTTCGCATTATCTATGACTTTTTCCTCTGTGACTATCTGGCATGCTAGAGAACACTGTCTTTCATAAATGTGTTAATACTTTCCCTGAATTCATTCTTCCTTTTGTTTTGATGAGTACATTCCATGAGCTGGGTAAAGATCTATGTATTTGAGATAAAGAAATCGATGTAAATTATTGTTTTGGATTTTTTAAAGTCTAAGGAAATATAGGTCATCATCACAATTTTATGGGGAATTTTATGACAGGGGGCATGAAGGTCCAAAAATGGGTTTTATGTGACATTTACTTAAGGGTGTAGCACTTAAGCCAAGTCTTGAAGACAAGTGAATGCAAGGGTGTTCTAATAAGAGGTTTGTGTGAAGGGGCAGAGATATGAGACGAGGGCAGTAGTCAGTGTGAACTGTGGGCTTGTCAGGAAGTGATAGGGGATGTTGTTGGGGGGGTAGGCAAGAGTGATTGATAAAAATTAATGAGAGAACAATACCACACAGTACATGATTGAGTGGAAGATTGCTTGTTAAAGGTCGTGATGTTAAAGAAGTTGAAGACAAGAGATGGCTCAGGGATGAGGAAAGGTTATATAAGAGGCTGACGGGGAAATGACTACTCCAAGACCTGTGACTCAACCCTCTAAACATCCCCCCTCTCTGGAAAAAGGCCATGAAGAGGTCACCATGCTCCAACATCAGTGCAGGTCATGAAGCCCATGACAGCCCCAGGGACTCGAAAGCTCTCACTCAGCACTACTGAGGGCAGTGGGACAATGACTTTTGCCATCCCTCGGGGTAGCCCTTAGTGAAGGCAGCCTAGGGTGAAGATAGTTCCCCCTTTTTCTGCAAAGGAAAAGACTAGATGCAGGTTCCATTTTAATTGCCTTTCTTGCATGTGTGAGTTCTTTTGTTCTCTACACAATGGGAAGGAGGAAAAACTCAGAAGAATAAGTAACACTAGAATGTTTTCCAATCTCCACCCATTCGTAGTTCATGTCTCCCTTCTGGGGAGGTTGTTCACGCTGCTGTTTGAAACTCAGAGTCTTTAAGTTATCAGAATAACAAAAATAAAATTTCTATGCTGTTCACAGAAATTATAATTCAATACATTTCCAAGGACTAAGCCATTTACAGGCTATGAATTTTTCCTTGAGTTGGAACCTAAGACTTCAATGAGTGATAATATTTTAAGGGTCAACTAGTGTCACCAACCACGCTGACCAATTCTGGCTGACTTAATCCCAAACTGATTAAAGAACCCCAGGAAGTGTCTTACTTCTTAAGATTGTTGTTGTCACAAAATCTTAATGGTCCTTTCAAATGAAAACGTACCTCGCAGGCCTAGTAACTGACCTATTTGATTCCCACATAGATCATAATAATTTGACAGTGTCACTTATTTTAGAGTCTGATTGCCTTCTTTGCCTCCGGGTGCGAGAGTGAAAGGGATTTGTGACTGAAAGGGTTAAGTGGATTTTATTATAATGTGCTCCTATTTCATTTCCCTCCCTTCAGCCCCTTCACAAAATGTTAATCTAATTGTGATACTATCACTTTGATGACAATATGACAAGACAGACAAATTTGATTTTATTCTCCACAGAGCAAAGCATATGCTGCTTGGGAGGTTTCGACAGAGAGAAGGACATAAAACAAATGGAGTTCATGAATATACAATTTTTATTGTACACAGTAGTGACATCCAAACTTCAGAGACTAGGTGGGTGAGACTGAGGCTTTCCTATTGAGATTAATGGGTACGTAAAAAAGTGCCAACCGAGAGTACTACAGTTTATGTTAAAAATGTCGATGTGGATGAGAATAATTTTCTTCTCAAGATGAATGATACAGTTAATGGCTGGGAGACACTCGTGCCCAGCAGCAGTTCGTCCAAAGTAATTTTTTTGTTGTTATTGTAAATTATATAATCTTAACTGCAATTATAGTCCTGTTTAGGTAAAGGTCAAGTTAGTGCTGTGGATGGTTATAAAGCAAAAAAGAAATTGGTATCTGGATTCCCAGGTTGCTAGCTTATAAATGATTTCAAGTAAGATGATTTTTTTTTGGGGGGTAACTCTATTTCTCGTTTAATGTAATATAGCAGGTAGAGACAGCACACATTAACAAAACACAAATTAGATTTCTCTAAGTAAACATGTATCTTCTAAAGGAGTGGGGCTGTTGGAGGAAGGACAGTTTGAAGGTTAAAGATACCAGGCAAACAGGGGAGGATTATTTTCAAGAAAATCAGAAGAGTGACAGGTATGGAGAAAGTCTTACCATTGGGTTTAAACGATTTTTTTTAATTTGGCTTACTGAAGCACAAAATTCAACATGGTTCCTGGTTTTTGCTCTTAAAATATTACTCCAATATTAAGTGAGATTCATCCCACCTTATCTTGAACCAGGATGAAAATGATTTATCTGAATAGCCTGGTTCTTAAGCAGTAGTTTGAATCTTCGTAGGATAATGAGTTAAGAGTGATCAATACAGGTCAAATCCAAATCTCAAAGGTGATTCTTTCTTTTACAAAGAAGAAATGCCCAGATCATAATATGAAATGCAAAAGCAGTTTATCAAACTCCAAAGATTTTTTTTTAAGACAGTAATACATTTCCTAAAATTAAAGACCTGAAAAAATATACTTGGAATTGACTGAAGTAACGTGTCTCAAGAAGCACAAAACTTTCTGGTTCAACTGTATCACTTCCTTCCATTTGAGCTTCCATAGGATTCTGGCCAACAGGAAAAAGTCCATGGAATATAATGGTAAATGGAAATGATTAACTTAACCTTGATATTGAAGGTCTTTAAGATCGTGTGGTATAACCATAGTTTCCCTCTTTGATAGACATATCCTGTTGGCCAGACTAGTATCTTTTGGGGCAAATGATGCTCCTTGAATCAAGTAGGGCTGATTCTACTCCCAGGCTCTGAAAATGGGTTCATGACCCAGGTGCTATCCATGCTCCCCTGAAATCATTCACTGGAGCTCTCAAGAAAGCAGCTCTCTTTTTCCTTCCCTGCCAGTCACCTGAAAGTGGCCAATGGAGCTCTTTGCCACCACGCGAGGAAATCTGTCCGAGAGTGACCCCAACACGAGAGCGGGCAAATCCAGAGGAAGAAAGAGTACTTGTTGGTGTGTGTATGTCCTGGACCCAGCTGCATCTCCATGACCTTGAACATCTCCATGACATGAGCCATCACATTTATTTCTTGATTAAGCAAAGATGGAGTTCTGTTCTCTGTCTTCTATAAATGCAAGTATTCTAAGGAATTCTTTGAAGACCATTTTTGCTAACTCTCCTATGATACCCCTAATGTCTAAATGGAAAAAATCATAAATAACTAGGCTAGTAATGAGAAGAACAGAGTCTGTGAATAGATTTGTCACTAATATGTTCTCTCCTTGTTAAGACATGCATGTGTCAACTGCTGTCCTAGCTGGTGAGATGCTTGAATTTAAAAGATAAAGAAAAACATATCTATACACATACAGGCAATAAAAAATAGAAAAATAATTAAAACATATTTCCTGCAAGAATAAAAAATAATTCCCCTTGGCACTGGATTTCTCCTTGCACTAAATTAACCAGAGATGCTTGAACCACACCTCCCAGAATTCTGATGAAAGGAGCCACCATCCAAGAATTCTATATCTTGCTCATTTTTCACTTACACGCAAAAGCAATCGACAGATTCTCCAACATGAAAGGAATGAAAGGAACAAATAAAAATATATTGTTCTCAAACTTTTGTGGAAAAAAAAATCTCTCAAAGGAAAACTGTAGAAGACTGAGAAATGAGTCGTAACAAAGAACTTAAAAACAAAGAAGAATTAGTTTAAAAAAAAAATAGTGCTGAGCAATGGAACCATAAAACGTGTAATTAAACAGTGCCAACACAGTGCATATCTACATGGGATTCTATTCACATCAGTCATGAAACAATGCAAGTGTCAAAGTAATTTCTGAAGAATACATAGGCTAAAAATTAATGATTAAAATCCACATCTGAAATTCTAGATTAACTCAACAAAAACCTGGAGAGAGAAAGAAGGAGGATTAAACAGCATTATTTATAATGATAAAGAAATACAGATACATGTATCCTAATTTATGCATCTGGGTCTATTGTTCTAAAACAATTTCAGCCTAAAAGGAACAATATTTGGGGATATCTAGGTAAGTTCATTGACTTAATTTACATTCTCAAAAAATTATATTGTATTTCACCTCACTTTATATGAACAAAAATGGCCTATAAATGATATTACCCTCTCATAACTCTACTAGTATTGATGGAACACTAGATGTATCATCCCTGACTACCTTTTTTTTTAAGAGAACTACAAGCTGTAATGAATTCAAATGTGTTGAAGTTAATTCATCTCGTCAGTGGATTTTTGTGGAATAAAATTGTTAATTTTCTTTAAACTGGATTCTGCGTGTCCTCCCCCAATTAGCTGGAGGGGCAGGGCATGTAACCCTACCCCAAACTAAGAGGGACACTGGCAGAGAGCTCCTGCCACTGATCATAACTTCTAAAGAGCAGCAGTGGAGACATGGCTTTCTTCTGAATGAACGTCAAGCCTGACCCCTCTCCCTGTCCCCTCCCTCTGGGACTCAAGTCATTCTCATTAACCAAAACTTTGTGAAAAATGCTCTCTCCCACTGTTTGCATCTTTGAGAGAATTCATCAATATCCTGTGCAGTGACGGCTTTATAATGCAGTTGTGGCAGAGCCTGAGAAATGCCAGTTCAATCAATGTAGTAGACTTATAAAGCAATGCTTTCTCATGCTATTTGCATCCCTTTGTTCCTTTGGTGTTCCCTTCTTTTGCAATAATCGTTTTTCCATGTCCATGTCCTTATTTGCCAAAGGGAAAAAAAAAAAAACCCTCCAGTATGTGCAGATTAAAAGTGAGGGTAATCTACTGTGGATGGACTTCAGAGCAATATATTTGACAGCACAGGCTATCAACAACCCATTCCATTTCCTGTAGGTTGCTGTTATAGTTCAGCTATAAGATGAATGTGCCACAGTTGCCTATATCAGAATTATATGTTTCTGACTCATTTACTGGATTTTTGGGTTATCTTTTTTTTCAAGTTTGGAGTGGCAAGATGAAAAACATAACAATAACTTGGTAGAGTACATGAGTGACCCAGGAGGGAGGATAACGGTGAAGACGTGAAGACAGAAAGTATGTAGAAAAGTTGTTGCATTAGAGAAAGGTTCAGTCGTACAAAGTTCAAGACTTGGTAACATGATAAGAGTTGCTGAGAAGAGTGAAGTCAAGAATGACAGCAAGACCTCAGGACAAAGAGGTGGTGGGGTTCCATACACCAAGGCAGGGAACACAGGGGAGAGGGTATCCTGGTGGTGGGCATGGGGAGTGGGATGTTGAATTCAGTATTGCCTTTGAGACGGGGCCTCAACACAGAGATGTACCAAATGCTGGAGATATATATACACACACACACACACACACACACACACACACACACACAAACACATCGAATCCCCAGAAAGTTCTGGGCTGGATATATCTGCACAGTGATGTTTTAAATCATGGGGGAGCTGGCAATGATCAAGTTCACAAGACTCTACCTTCACCCTGTGTATAACGCAGGTAGCAAAGTGATTTAGTACCTATTACCTCAGGATACTGTGCCTGAAGTTTTATTCATCATACATTTGATTAGATATTCTAAGACAAAAATTTTTAATATTAGAAATTGAATGGATACCATTCTACTCATTGCTTAAAGATGTGCTTTTTAAGCTATTATTAACATGTGATAATTTTTCCCTTTTAGAATATGTTTTGTGGCAGGATTATTTTCTGAGACTTTCCATAAAATAGGTAAGTAATGATAGTTTACACCAAAGTCATTTTGTTTTTAATGTGCAGCTCTCTGCAGCGTTTATGGAATACTCACATATTATGCACGAGAGACATCTGCAACTTCAGAATTTCAGAACTTTCTCTGAAACTTTTTAACTTTGCTAATGAATAACTCTAAGGCAGTAACTGTAGCTTAAATAGTACGTTTAAGGAGCAGAAAATAAGGGAAGCAGAAGGAGTGAGCAGAATGTATATAGATAGCGAAGCGAAGTTAAATATACGCATGGTATTGTCTCCAGGGCATGAATGCAGAACTACACAACCCCTCTCCCTCCGTGTTTTCCCTTCCATCTAATTCATTCATTTTATTCATCATCAAGGCTACTTCTTGCTTAGATTTTCCAGCTTCCTAACTCTCATTGTCATTCCAGATTTTGTTAATAAGACTAAGAATAACATCAGTTTTGCCTTGTCCTTTATTTTCTGTGGAAAATTGTTCCTGTTACTTGATTTTGGTGGAATCATGTTTGAACTTGTTCTCATTCACTGGTTTGAAAGTCCTTTAAGACCATATCCTTTTTTTTTTTTTCTTTTTCCTGTATCCTTTCTCTTTTGTACATAGTACTAGGTAGAGAAATTTAAGCAGTTTGAAGACAAGAAGAAAGGTTTTCTCAAATTCATTTTCCTTCTTGAGTATCTCTCTCTACTTCATCATAACTGCATTTCTCTGCACACTCACCATATGGAATTGGCCATCAAACCCTGATCATTTTGTCTCCTACACAGCTTAAAAAAAAAAAAAAAAAACCTGAGGTCAAATAGGCATACAGAAAAATACTCAAATCTTAATTATATGATTTGATGAATTTTTAAATTCTATCTCTATTGTTTATTCCTATCACCTCTTTCTCTTTCTCTTTATAATCATCATCTCAATCAAGATATAGATGATTTCCGGCATTCCAGAAAGTACTCTTATGCCTCTTCCTGGCCAGTCTTCATTTCTTTCCCCAACCCCATAAAAAAAAAACACTTTAGATTTCAGTTTGCCTTTTCTTGAACTCTTTACAAAAGGAATTATAAGATATATACTTTTGTCTTGTCTCTTTCACTCAACAAGTTTTTGAGTTTTATAGATTTGTTTGAATCAGCAGTTCATTCTATTTTGCATTTGTATTCATGAGAGTTCTGGTCCATAATTTATTTTTCTTGAAATTACCTTATTGGGATTTTAGTATTAGGGTTATCTGACCTCATAAAATCATTTGGGCTGTTTTCACTCTTTTTCTACTTTCTAAAAGAATTTGTGTAGTGCTGATATGAATTCCTTCTCAAATATTTGATACAGTTCACCAATGAAATGATTTGGGCCTTGAATTTTCTTGGTGAAAATGTTTTTGATGATGAAATTCGATGTCATTAATAGATACAGGGCAATTTGAATTTTCTATTTCTTTTTGAGTCAATTTTGGTTAGTTGTATTTTTTTTAATTAATTGATTAATTTTTTATTGAGGTGCAGTCAGTTTACAATGTTGTGTGGTTAGTCGTATTTTTAAAGGAATTTGTCCACTATATCTAAGTTGTCAAATGTGTTGATTATTCATGATATTTTAAAATTATCCTTTAAATGTCTTTAGTGTATCCTTCATTCCTGATATTGGCAATTCATATTTTGTTTTTACTGTTTATAAAGAACCAGTTTCTCTCTTTGTTAATTTGTTTTTTTCTTTCTTCATTGACATTTGCTATCCTGATTTCCTTACTTCTTTGAGTTTAATTATTCTTCTTTTTCTAAGGTATCTTAAGGTGTAAGCTTATATCATTTTTGTTATATATTTGGTTTTTGACAGCTTGACTATAATGTGCCTAACTGATTCTCTTTGTAGTTTCCTGAAAATTTTGGAAAATTTCAACCACTTTTCTTTAAAGTTTTTTGTTTGTTTGTTTGTTTGTTTTTTTGTTTTCCTGCTCCATCTCCCCTCTCCCTTTGGAACTCAAAATAGATGTATGTTAGACTTCCATGTATTTCCCCACAGGGAACAGGTTCTGTTTTTTGGTGTTGTTTTTTTTTTTTTAATATTTTTTTCCTCTGTGTTCTTTAGAACACGTAAAACGTATTGATACAGTTTTAAATATACTGACTCTTCTGCTGTCTTCCTACTGCTGTTACACCCGTTCGGTGCTTTACTTTTTAAAAAATTAAATTTCAGATATTTTATTTTTCAGATTTTCCCATTTGGTTTTCTTTTTGTCATTTCCATGTCTACACTAAGAATTCCTTTTTCTTCACTCACAATGACTATCTTTTCCTTTTAGCCTTGGAATGCATTCATAATAACTCTTCTGAAGTCCCTGCCTACCAATTCCAATACTTGATGCACGGCAGATTTTATTTTTTGATGGTGGGCCACATTTTCCTGCATCTCTAGAATTTTAGAAGAATTCTATGTGAGACATATCAGAAGATACGCTGTAGGGATTCTGTATTGTCTTGGCTTCTTCTGACTGGTGCTCAGGTTTTCTTCTGCAAGACAAATTACTGGCAACTTTTTCTGAACCTGTCAGACTTGGCTTAATTTTTTTGTTAGGGTGAATTTCTTTCGGTTTTGACTTTAGCCCTCATGTGTGGCAATATCCTCTTTCCAAACTGTGGCTCTTGAAGGGTTTCAACCCAACACACAAGAAGCTCATTATGTGTCTCTTCCCTAGCTGAGCTGGACCTCACATGTCTCCCAGCATTGTGCGACTCTGATCTCAACACTTGGCTCTCAGTCCTGCAGCTGTCACTCTCTGTTAGGTCTTGCAGAGCTCTTCCCCATTCATATGCAGCTTGGACCTGGACCTGAGGGCTCACGGTGAGCTCCCATGGTCACTTCTACCATATGAAAGCAATCTCAGAGCCCACCCAGATCCAAGGTCAGGGGATATGGACTTCACCTCTCAACAGGAGAAATCTCAAAGTGTTCATGGCCTTCTCAAATCCACCACAGATACTTCTCTTCTTATGTCAGAAGTGATGCAAGTTTTAGCAATTTTATTCTACTCTTAATTCTGTTTTCTCTGCAATTTCTATCTGTGTTTTTCTGCCTAGATAATCCTTTTCCAATCTTAGTTAAGAATTTACATATATTTTCTTCTAGATGTTATCAATTTCCTTAAAAACAAAATCTTTCTAATCTAAATAAATTGTGTGTTGGGGTACGGGACATGATGAAGCTATAACTTGATTTCTACCTCCAAGTTGCTCTCAGACCTCCCAGTACTATGTGTTGAATAACTAATGTCTTTCACACTATTTTTGGATGCTTCCTTTGTCAAGAGTGTAAGTTCCAAGTTAACACTAGAATCTGTTCCATTTCCTTGATTTTTCTGTCAATGTTGAGCATTTACCAAAGAATCATAGTTACTATATCTTACCAAATCAGAACTTTCATAAACTGTTAAAAAAATACAAAATCCTAGTAGAACATACCTAGATGTGCAAACTGACAATTCAAATGAGGAATCCAATTTGCCGATTAATGTGATAATAATTAACCTCATTAGTAATGTGTAGACATTAGAAAGTAAGGAGCATTGGGGACTTTTAAAATCAAATATCTGAACTTACTTTTAAGTGATAATATCAATGCTCGTGATAGCACAGTGAGATGGGAACTCTCACACATTGATGGTGAGAATACAGTTAACAATCTATCTGAAGAATCTTAAAATGTGCTCATCTTTGACATAGTTCTACTTCTAGCAGTTTTCCCTAAGAAAATTATTGGATAAGTGATCAAAGTCTTGATTTAGATAAGTGTTTTCCACACCACTCTTTAGACTAGCAAGATATTAGAAATAAGCTAAAATTGCCCCAAAGATTAAATAAGCTTTCATATATTCAAATAGTAGAATAGTACTCTGCTATGGAAAATAATGGTTTCAAAGAGTTAATGATATGGAAATGTTCTTATATAATTTTAAGAAAGGAAGGAAATATATACAGCATTATCCTAATTTGGTGGGCTGGGAATAAAAAGAATATGGGAAGATATGGATCAAAATGTCAACAGTTAACATATTAAGTAGTGCAATTGTAGATTTTTTTCATTTTCTTTATACTTGTTCTAGTTTCAAAGTTGCTTACAGCAAACGTGTATTACTTCTATCACCCAAAAGACAGTAACATAAAAGTGAACTATGGAATGTTCTTTAAAGTTTTGAGGCTCAGCAGAAATACTTTCTTTTAAAAAATGTAGACCACTTATGAAACTTCCCCCTAAAATAGCAGGAGTTCAAAGTTAAATGTAAAAGTCAAAATTATGCAAAACTTCCAGAAGAAAATAAATGGAAAACTCTTTGCAGCCTTGGGGTAGGTAACTTCATTAGGCTATAAGCACAAAAATTTTTTTAAATTGAAAATTGGACTTTATCAAAATTATAAGCTTTTGCTCTTAGAAAACCACCACTTAGAAAACAAAAGCCACAAACTGGAAGTAAATATTCTCAGTACATATGTCTGGCCAAGGATTTGTATCAGTCATACAAAGAATTCTTCAAATCATAAACCTGACCATATCAAGTGTTGGCAAGGATGTGCAACAACTGAATTCTCTTATGTTCCTTGTGGGAAAATAAAATGGTACAGCAACTGTAGAAAATTGTTGGCAGTTTCTTAATGAGTTAAATACGCATCTACCATGCAAACCAGATGCTCCATACCTGTATTTACCGAAGACAAATGAAAACACAGGTGCACATAAAGACTTCTACAACAACACATATATCAGCTTTATTCATAACAGTCAAAAATGTGAATACCCAAATACCCACCACACTCGGTTGAGCAGTGGCCTCTCCTCCCCCAGCAAATACATGTCAACCTGGAACCTGTAAATGGGATGTTACTTAGAAAATTGGTCTTTACCGCTGTAACCAAGTTAATATGAGGTCACACTGGATTTGGGTGGACCCTAAATCCAATATGGTCGGTGTCTTTAAAAAGAGGGAAATTTGGACACACAGACACAGGGAAGAAAAACTTGTGAAGGTGGAGGCAGAAATGAGAGTGATGAATCGACAGTGGCAAAGATTGCTGGCAATGGCTAGAAGCTAGAAGGTGGACATGGAACAGATTCTTCCCGGGAGCCTCCAGGAGTGTGGCCCAATCAACAGCTTGATTTCAAACTCTAGAACCATGAAAGAATAAATTTCTATTCTCTTAAGCCGCTCAGTTTGTAGTGATTTTGTAAGGCAGTTCTTGGAAACTAACACCCCCACCAGTGGGTCAATAGAGAAACAAAGTTTGGTTATCCATATAATGAACTACTGCTCAAGGATAAAAAGGAACAAATTACTGATGATGCAGGAGCATGGTTGAATCTCAAAATCACTATGTTGAGTGAAAGGAGCAAGACTCAAAGAGTGTCTGCTGTATGATTCCATTTATATAAGATTCTTCAAAACTGCAATCTAATATGTGCTGACACTAATATATAGTGACCCACAGCCTAGGACTGAAGGCAGACGGAAAGACCAGCTGTGAAGGAATGTGGGGAGTATTTTGGGGGTGAAGGAAATAATCATTTTTTAAAATTTAATTTTATTCATTTTCTATTTCATTTTATTTTAGGGGGGAGGTAATTTGGTTTTTATTTATTTATTTTAACAGAGGCAGTGGGCATTGAACCCAGGACCTCATGCATGCTAAGCACACACTCTACCACTGAGCTATACTCTCCCCCCGAAATAATCATTTTTTATTGTGTTGGTTTCAGGGGTATATGTGAAATATCAACACACTGAATTATATGCTTCAACTATATACTTTAAGTGCATTGTACACACAAAATGTACTTTAAAACACAGTTTACGTTACCTAAATTATACCTCAGTGACATTGATAGAAAATCGCTATGAGTTCAAAATCAACTGAAACTATAGACAATTCAGTGAAACCAAAACAGAACAATTCACGGGGGTGTCCCTAACTTTCTGAAGTTAAGAAAAGAACTTGTAACTACTTTGTTCACCAATATTGTTTAAAGTGAAAAATCATAGGCAGGTCGGCTGGTATCAAGCATATTGTGAGTACCTCCAGGCACCATCAAGTCACAATGCATCGACGCCCTTCTTCGATCCTTGCCAAGTCGATGGCTGGATGGGAAAGGCTATGAGAGCCCAGAGGAGGCTCGCGTGATGGCCGTTAACCTTGCTGTGCGACCAGACCACTAGTGCTTCTCAGTAGGGAAAGACTCTTTTTCACTTTTTTCTATTCTGGTTGCAAAAATAGCTCTTCATTCTTAAACTCTGAAGCATTTTCCGCACTCATGGCACGCCATATGGAATTCCAGTGTTCTCCAGGAGATCGTTAATGAAGCCCGGCGTAAAAGAGCAACATGGCTTTGCTCTTGCCCTCAGTTTCCTGCGTGCCGCATCTGCCTGCTTCTAAAACTGTAATGCAATTTTAAGCAGCGTGCGCGAACTACATTTTACAGTAGGCTACACGGCCCAGAAGTCCCTGGCCAGCGTCGTACAGGCAGCGGAGGTCCAGCAGACCGGCACAGTGGCAGGTGGAGGCATTTTTGAAATCTACTGACATATGCTCTATATTCTCAGTGGTGAGGTGTGCTGGTCACCCTGTAGCCAGATTGCCACATCAGCCACAGTTCTCCCTGCCTCTGGTTCATCTTGCACAGAGCACTGTTCCGGCAGCATCCTGTAGGCTATGTCTCACCTGCATTCAGGAGTAACCCCACCACACGCTAACGCTGATTGTGCATTACCTGCCAGGTGGCACCGTGCTGGTTGCTTTCCCATGTGTCATCTCATCTAGTTGTAACAATACTCCCAGCAGGTGCTCAGGGGACTCCTTGGTACTGCTCAGATCACAGTCACACCTTTTAGATGAGCTCTTAAGGTATTCATGCAGTAGGCACCTTAGACAACAAACCTGTCTCTTATTATTCCTTATAATGCTGTGTAATTGGAGTGGTTACTCCGCATCTTTGTTCCATGTTTTATCCTTGCCAGAACACCCTCCTTGCTCTTCTCCACTTGACCAGGTTTGTAACTTCTTCAGAGCTCACTCCCAGGTCACCTCCTCCAGGAAGCCGTTCTTCATCAAAGCCTCTCCCTTTCCAAAATGGCCTTTTTCTCTTATACTTGTCCATCTGGAGATCTGTGCCTTGTTCATAAAGATGTATCTATGTCTTCCTTTGAAATAAATAGTTGTCTAGGTTTTTCATAATTGTTTAATTTTTCATTTAAGGAGATTGTAAGCATTTTAAATACTATTTTCTGTCTGTACTTAAAAAAATTTCCTATGGTGAGCTTTGCAGTCTTAAACTCTGCAATGCATCATTTTATTGAGTTGCATGTTGTGAAAGAACATTTGAACGCATTTGCCTTCAAGTCTAGATTCCTATGACTCTAAACATGATATTACCTGAACTTGGGTTGCAAGTGCAATTCAATTAGGTCCTTGTTGTATTCGGTGAGCCTCTTTTGTGGCGATGCATGAGGGACCTCCAGAGCATTGCTGCCTTTGCCCCAGGACTCCTTCTCCACCCATAGTGAGAGGGGAGCCATGTCCATGAGTGATGCCTTTCTTTCTCCGTGAATGAGGCCATGGTGATACAGAAGTGCCCAGACACTCCAGTCTGTCAGAACGTGACAGTACCAGGAAATTCAAGCCAGGAATGTAAATGAGCATTTTCAGACCCTTCTATAAAGTGAATCAGGTCCTCATGTCCTCTTGGTCACCATACCAGAAAAGATTTTCTTGGTCAATGGGACACTCATCTCTTGAAATAAAATGTCCTGTATCCATGAGAGAGAGTGTCTTGGTACCCAAGTAGGGTGCTCGGTCAGAAAGAGTATCGTAAATTCACAGCCCCAAACTCCCAATTACTTTGAACCGAATCCCCATTGGTTATTTGTCCCTTTCTTTTAATGGCCATTTAAATGATAGTTTCCCACTTTTATTTCTACTCTATATGAATGAAGCAGGTGAAGTGTGGCCCCAGAGCAGTCCAGTGTTTGGGGCTGGTTACTATCTTTAGCAGAGATGCTGGAATTCATTCTCATCTCATTTGCTGAGCGCTCTATCATTAAAGTGTCATTGAGAACTGACACCACTTAATTTTAGCAGCTTTCAATTCTCGTTTGCAGCAAGAATAGCTTTAAATGGAGAGGAGTGCAAATTACAGAGAGAGGGATATTTTTACACCACTCTCAGCATTTTATCAAACAAAGCAGCCTCCCGGGGAATAGAGGACAATACGTTATAAAACCAAACTCTCTTCTGATCCTGGTAAATGGGTATTTAATCTTCCGATTGCAGGCATCCACTCTGATGAGTCTGTAATGAATATACTGGCAGGGACTTTATCTGAGCCGTTGTGCTTTCCTACTCCTTAAAATATCCTTGGTTTTTATTTCGGGTGTGGTCAAAATTTTTAAAAAGAAGAGAGAGAGAGAGAGAGAGAGAGAGAAAGAAAGGAAAAGGAAAACGCTTCAGAGCTCAGCTGTCCCCTGCAGGCCACAGCAGATCCTTTACCTCTTTGCAAATTACAGAGCTCTGGAGATTTTTCCCCTATTAATTGCATAATTGCTTTTCCTGCCAAAGTAATTTGAACCCTTGGGGGTTAAGAAAATCACTTACTGTGAAATAGTGGCAATTTTTAACCCATTCAGCTGGAGTTTCTTTGCCTAATTAAATGTAAAGAGGGCTGTTTGCTGCTCATGGTGTCTGTGTTTCTGATGATGCTTAAACAGCTTTGCACGGAAAGCTTCTGAGTATTTAAACCTTGATAGAATTATTACACTTGGCTTCTGTGTGTTTGTGTATTCTGGCTACTTGCGTCCTTGTTTTATGCAGGAGAAAACTTTAATCACTGACTGATCTCTAATATTTGTGTCTATCCTTCCATGCATGAAAAAAAATAAAGCCATCATTTATTACAGAAAATATTTTGGTGCTGAGAAAATATCTTCTCATCTGCTGGCTTTGAGAACTGCTCAGCGAGTTTTCACAAAAATCCAAATTATGATTCCATGTTATAAAAACTTGGGACCAAAGGCTTGATGACTCCTCCAAGGTCACACCTGAAGTCAACTTTTGTATTTCCCAAATTATCCCTGCACTGTGGCCTCTGTGTTTCTTGCATTAGCATAAGTCACATCCTTATATCATGAACCATTTGTAAGAAGCAATTTTAGCCCAAGGCTTCATGGCTCTAACCACAAGATGTAATTTGGTGTTTTGGAGGCTGTAAGTTTGGCCTGTAGCAAAGAGACCTCAAGCGGTCATTCTCAGGGAGTGTGTCTCCTTGACTTGCAATGTCTGGACCTAAACAGTGCAGGAAGTGTGTGGCCCAGCTGGGCTGTGGGTGACAAACGGACACAAAAGAAACTCAGTTCACTGCCTTTTCGTCCAAGGTATCAAGTCAATACACGATTTAAGCTCCGTTTAATCTCCATAACTCACTGTTTCCTTTCACTTCTCTCCCCTTTGTGTTTGTCTTTATTTTTCCCCCCTTTTTCATTTCCAGCCCCACTGTTGCACCTATCCAACCGTTGGGATATTTAGATGACATTTAATTGACAAAACTTACAAAGTTCCTACCAAAGTAAAAGTAACCCCTTTGAAAAGAGACACAGCTCAGATATCAATTGAACTATAAAGGCATTGTTAATCAGGATACATATCTATTCTCTCAAAGGAACCATGTTTTTGGAAATAAATTTTCAGTGGGTATCACTTGTGGTGGAAGGCGAAGTTGTGCAGGAGGGGAGGGAGGGGGGGCTGTATTTTGAGTCAAGCTTCTTCTTGAGCTGTTTGGTCCTCCCTGTGTAGAGAGAATGAGGCTCTAAGAGAAGGCATGACATGCCAGGGAGTCCAGGAAAGCCGGGACAAAGCTGGAACAAGGCACAACTCAGGTATTCCATTTCTGTAATGTCTTCCACCCCAGTAATAAGATACTATTCATTTGGCATCAAGTCCAAATATTCCTATGTCTTTTATGTTATTTTAAATCCCTAAATCACAGCATTAGCAGCTATAATAAGTGCTTTATATTTGTGTGTTTGTGTGTGCATGTAATTGTGTGTAAGCTTTTCATCTATCCATGTACTAGGCTAGTTAGAATGTTTCTGTTACAGATAAATTCTCAGGATCTATGGTCATTATTCACCCTTGCAATTTTGTGACCTTCTTCAGGGCACAGACTAAATCATTAATCCAGGCTGAGAGGGCCTCTAGAACACTGTGCTCTTGTCACGGTGAAGATCGAAGGGAAATACGTCTACCTTTCCATCTACAGTTGCCAAACAATCCTTATCTAGGGAGGGCAAACCTCTGGGTTTGATTCTAAATTCCATTCAAGGCACTCACATTGAAAAACAAGTAGAATTTGAGAGTAGCTAGGTAAACTGAGTTTTGGTAGAAGTTATGTGGGTGAAAACATAGAGGGAGCATATTTCAGTGTGTGGACAGGGAATACTGAGTAATTGGGATTGACTCCAGCTTGAGGGACTAGAGAGTAGGTTGAGACTAGATCATGGAAACCTTCAAACACTGGGCTACGGAATTAATTCTTTACTTTTTAGGCAATAGAAAGACTTTGGAGGTGTTTGGAATGTGACATCATCAGAGCTCTGTAGTGGTACCGTCCAGGACGAATTCAAGATGGGAAGCCGAGAGGTGGACTCAAGGACATTGAGGTAGCTCTGCTGAGAAGCAGTGAAGCCCTGAGGTAGGGTTTTGGCTGTGGGAATAGAAAAGAGAAAGTGGCTGTCAAAGACGTTGTAGAGACAGAGTTGATAGACTTCATTCTGGGTTGCAAAGGAGAAAGCATGGGGAGGGGAAGTCATGCTAAAGCACTGAAGTTTCAAGTCTGTTTTACTGGCAGGAAGATGATGCATTTGATAAAATTAGGAGACACAGGAGGCCCAGAGAGGGAAAGGGGTTATTTGAATTTTATTCACTATGAGTCTGAGGTGTCTTTGTGGTAGAGAGATGCCCAGGGGTCCAGCTGGTAGCTGAAAATAGAAGCTGGGATGGAGAAAGAAAATTCCATTTCATACCTCGAGAAATCAAGAAATTGAATAAGGTTATTAAGAGAGAGACAAAAGAGAAGAGATCAGAATGCAAGTAAGATCTTTAGGTAACTTTGGAGAGTGGGCCAAGGAGGAGGTATCAGCAAAATTGATAGAGCAGGAGCAGAGTAAGTAAGAAGCAGAGGCATGGAGAATCCAGAAAGTCGAGGAAAGGAGGGGCTTTTCAATGAGAGGAGGTGGTCAATGTGTTAAATACTGCAAATAAGACACATCGCACCGAGAGGAATGAAACCACTGAATCCAGTGACGTCGAGCAGAGGTGGTGGACTAATGAGGACAAAGTCATCTTTAAAAGGTGTATGTTTTTTGAATTTGGAAACGTTAGTAGAAACTTTTAGCAAGAATACAAAGAGAAGCTTGGTGGAGAAAAAGAAAGAAGTGACAACTTGTGGGGAGGGTAGAGCTCAGGGATAGAGCACGTGCTTAGCGTGCACGAGGCTCTGGGTTCAATCCCCAGGACCTCTGCTAAGATAAATAAAGAAACCTAATTACCTCCCCTCCCAAAAAAAGAGATGGCAACTTGAGGAGCGGACAGAATAAAAGGAAGGCTTTATTTCAGAGAGCAGAGAACTGAGCTGGCCTTCATGCAGAGACGAGCCGTCCAATCACCAGGAAGCTGGAGCAAGGCCTTGGATGGGCAGCAGAGGATGAAAGCAAAGATATGGGGGAGGGCAGTTAAGTTAAAAAAAAAAAGATGTATCTTCCTTAGGGATTGGCAAGAAGGAGAGTAAGAATGGATGGAATTAGAGAAATGTTTAAATGAAAGGGAGAGAAAACAAGACAGCTCATGTCAAATGTTATTAATAAAATATGAGACTAAGATAAAGAGAGGAAGGAAACTGAGAATAGGGATTGCAGAGTGCCCTGGAGTAGGTCCTGTAAAAAATATGATTTATTTATTATTATTCTTATTTTTAACAAGCATTTATATAGTGTGTACCATGTACCAGGCGCTGTAATAAAAGTACTTTGCCAATTTTAGCTCATTTAATCTTTTTTACAATCTTAAGTGTTATCATCACCTTCATCTTATAGATGGGGAAACTGAGGTACTCGGTCACTAAGAAACTTGCCCAAAGTCACACAGCCAGTAAGCAGCAGAGTCAACATCACATAGGCAGTCTAGTTCCAGAATCTATGTTCTTAGCCTCTGCCATCTGCAGACTTTCTTCTGAGATCTGCCCACTGACTGCAGGCAAAGGGGACAGCCAGCAGCCCTGAGGACGCCCATCATGGAATCCTTCCGCACTGTTCTGCAGCCCGAAGACAGATGCAGAGGAGATGAACAGTGAATTTTCCAAGGGTTGGGGTTAGCCTGGTCTTTGGATTCTCCAGAGAAGCTTTTTAAAAAAATACTATATTCTGGGACCTGTCCCAAAGGAGTAATAGAAAAAGACTAAGGGTGAGGACCAGAAATTTGTTTAAAAGGATCCAGCAGGGATGATAATAGGCAGCCAGGTTTGAAAACCACCAAACTTGTCGAACTCAAGTGGAGGAGGAAGGAGGAAGGCAATCAAAGGCTTATGTGAATGTTTCCTAAACACAAATGAGAGCAGATGAAGGTAGATGGGTGGACTGAGAGGATCGAAAAGGATGGAGGTTCCATGGAGCCAGATTTGGGGCCAGGGCAGAAGTTGAGGCAGGAAAGACAGCAGGAGAAGATGTGATCGAATGGGAGCACTCTTGATTTTTATGGGACCATCCCTTCCAGAAATAGATGGGCAGTCATATTAACCTCATGTCACTGTTTCTAGAAAGAATCAAACATCTGTCCCAGAAATAATCCTATCTCTGCAAAGATATAATAATTTGTCTATAAGGAAAAGAATTTCATAGACAAAACGTACAATCTATAGCGAAGGAAGAGTCCTTTCACAGGGCTTCTCAAACTAGCTGTTGGGAAACAGCAGGTTTTGTCAGTTTGTTTGTTTTCATTTCCAAGCTGTTGTGATCTGGTATTTTTATAAAACAGGAAAAAATACATTGCTAGAAAATTAACTGAAAAATCCAAATGCATACAGAACACAGGCTCAAATGTTTTTATAACCAGATTCCACAGACATAAAATTACTGTCAAATTGCTGTGATCTTTCTAAAGGCTCTCAATTGCTGTATCTTAATATCTCATCATGGAACAAACAATTTGGAAACCAGCTCCAGGTCATGGACCACACTGTCAATACCCACAGTTAAGCTTCCTCTACTTGAAAATATTCACGTGTGTTTTGCAGCATCTCTTTGAGTCTCTCCGTGTACCTAGAGCTAAGGCCAGCCACATAATTTGCAGGGCCCAGTGCCAAATAAAAATGCAGGGCCCTTTACTCAAAACAAAACAAAATGAACAGGAAAAAAGTGACATTAAACATACTGAAATATAAACCTTTTTCCTTCCTTCCATGGTCTCTTGACTTGTCATGATGTTATTTTATTTGCTATTGAATGTCTTCTAAGAAAATGAAAATTTAAAGTTATTAACACAAATTTTACCATTCATCCTTGTATTGTGCAATGCCAGTTTTAAGTTCAACTATAAGAGCATTTAATTACAGGCAGAATCAGCAAAATCACGTAGTTCGTATTTTATAGCTCAACTATGCGTATCTTTCATTCTCACCAGAAGAGTGGAAATGTTGCCCAAAATGAACTCAATTGTTTTAACTTCACTTCTTGATACTCACATATTGTGTTAATACTCCCTACCTTTACTTACTGAAGACAAGAAAGGCAAGACTGAATTGAAAAGAAAAGGTACTATGAGTTGCCCCTTCTTTTTCCTTTATTCTATCTCATCCTCTTCAGCGTAAGTGGATATAAATGCTGGGCTCTGGGCCACCCCAAAGGATGCCACAGTGGCATATTGAGTATTCTGAATTAAGGTTACTTGAGAAACAGCAAGTGAAAGAAAAGAATTCGGACACCCCTCTCACACTCTGGTCCCCCCTGAAAGCAGAAAACAAATCTCCTATGAGAAAGGTCACCTTTCTGTACCAGGAGAAGGTTCCCTGGCACCAGACAGGGGATTCAGGGCTGAGAAGCCTTTGTAAACAAGCCTTTCTTACTCCTTTACTCCCCATGCCCAAACTCTGCTTCCATTCTTCTCTAATTCAGCGCCCAAACCTAAGTTTCTTTGTCCTGTTAATTCCTCACAAATTTATTGTTTCTTTTTCTAAAGAGTATAAAAGCTGCCTGCTCTGGCCCCTTCTTAGGTTCCGTTTCTATGAGAGCTCTGTATGTACGAATTAATTTTTTTTCCTCCTGGTAATCTGTCTCGCGTCAGTTGAATTTTTAGACCAGCCAAGAGAACACAAGAAGGATGGGGGATGAATTTCGCCCTCCCTGACACAAGGAGGTAGCTCAGGTAAGGACACCACAGAGTTCCCCAATCATTCCTGTTTCTTAGAATAGCACTGCCTTCTTTCTGTGTTGAAACATTTCTGGTTCAAATGGAAAGTAGCCTCTTGTGGCCGTCAACACCCCTGCTTAATCAATCATAGAGAAAACATACTAACCTTGTATTTGCTTTGAATCTTGCTGAACTCGTAGACATCCTGAGTCCACGGGAATTCTGCGCTCACGGGGCACTGCAAGCACTATACGCAAACGGGATGTCAAGGAACAGCGAACTTTGCCTCCAAGACACAAAATACCAACAGCAGATCATTAAGTTCAGGGCCCTTCTGTGCACGGGGCCCTGTATGATTGCATAGGTCATGTTTTTATAGTAATCTTTCAACGCCTTTCTTTATAGCACATGCCAGTCTTTAAGTTCTGTGTGGTCAACTCTGCACATCTCTCCTGAGCATCTCAGCTACGTCTACACTTGGTCATTGCTACACTTGGTCTAGTATCTTGCCTTATTTTAGCAGATCCTTCACACCACTCTCATGGTCAGCTTTCTACACAAAAATCTCATTATACTACTTTCCATTTTAAAATTCTTTCATAGCTCCAGTTGCCTTCAGGACAAAGTCAAATCTCTTTACCCAAACTCTAGAATTTCATGATGTGGCCCATTCCTTTCTCTCCAGCCTTGTTTTCAACCATGCTCCTAAATGCAAGCTGTACTCCAAGCAGAGTCCCTTCCATAGACTTTCCCACCATCATGAACATGAGGTTTCCTAAACTTGAGTTACCTTCTTGCATCCTTCTGTTGTTTCCTACCATCCATGGCCACGTCCTCTGTATAACTTGTATGAATTCTTCAAGATCTAGTTTTTGCATTATACCTTCTGAGAGTCTTTCCTAATATCCAAGTTGGACTAGAAACTCCCCCTCCACCGTGCTCTGCACCCCCCACAATGTTACCTGATCTAGAGTTGGCTAGCTCTGGTTAAGACTTCTCCAGAGTCCCACACCAAGTCTAACACTTAGCAGATCCTCAAGAAAATGTCTGTTGAACCAAATAAACAAATGATTAGTGATGTTTACTGTTTGGGGTTATATTCAGATTCCTTCCTGGACTCTATTTCAATGTTAGAAGGAAAATTCTCTCTCCTGATGATCTAACTTACAAGGTCTTCCAGTTAGGTGTACAAGCTGTGTGTGTGTGTGTTGTGCACGTGCACGTGTGAGTGATCACTGGTGTTAAATTTTGACCTTTATTGCTCAGGATATGTTCTCATCTTCAACTTTTCCACCCCTGCCAAAATACCTTTGTGGGATTTTAAAAGAGATCCCATAATAGAGACCCTGGAGGAGAAGGCAGTGTGGTATCACACAAGAAGTGTAGATGTTGGAATTTTAAAAGACCTGATTTTCAATACCAGCTCAGCCTCTTAACAGCTATGTGGCTTTGGGAAAGTTCCTTAGTATCTTTGGGGGTCTGTTTTTTCTCATATTCAAAACGAGATTAAGGATCATTGGAAAGAGTAGCAATATATACATGAAATATCTTACCCCAGTGTTCATGCATAATAAGCACTTGCTGAGCAGTTTTTACAGTTGCACTGTGAAATGACTCATTCCTAAGTATGTAGCTCGGAGTCTGAGATAAGAACTGAAATCAATTTGAAATAACGAATAGAATCCCGGGAATGTTAGATCTGGAAGGAATTTAGGATTACAAATTCGATGATTTGTAGATGAGATGACTGAATCTCAAAGAGACCAAAGCATCTGAAATACCCGAGGTTTTACAGCTGATAAGGACCAGTGCTGGGACTCAAGTCTTCATATTTCGATTCCAAGCACATTGCTCATTTTTCTAATAGTGGTTGTTAAAACTCCCAGTGACAGCCAGCTCTGTGTGAAGGGCTAATTACTGAAAATCTTGGTCAGTCTGTGAATCTGGCTTCAATCCATTCCGTCCACGTTCTGGTGGCCAATGCTCTCTTCCCTTACTTCTCATGTTGGCATATTATGTGCATAAATCTAGCCAAACACGTGTAACAGTGAGAGTGGAAATATACAAGGGAAAGGAAAAGAAGTCCTGGCAGCTCAGAGAATAAAGATCAAATGGTCCCCTTTCTCCATATTTTGAACCATTGATGCACGTGGGATCCTCTGAGCCAGAGATGCCCTCATGGCAAATATGCTGTGTTTCCAGTCCTTTCGCTCTTTACCTCTACAGCACTGAGATCCCAGGTTCTTCCGATTTGATATGTTTGTGTTTTCTTGGATGCCTTCTGCTGCCTTGCCACATGCCAGTGTCACAGGGGAACTCTTTTCCTTGGCATCTCAGCATGAAACGACTTCGAGTACGCTGATGCTCCCCAGGTCTGGTTGGCTCTCATTCATAAAAGTGACCATCTGACTCCCTAATATCACACTGCTGTCCAGAGAATACATAGTGATGAGTCTCAAACTTAGAGCACTATAATGTGTGTCTTTGGAACATTAGTTGCAAACACAAAAATTTTCAAATTTAATTCTATTCTAAATGTTCTGTTGTTAAGCAGGTGTAGCGATATTTTCCAAATATTTGTATAGGCCTTTATTTTCATTCTAATAATTTAACCAGAATTCCCCTTGGACAATATTTGAGGTTTCTTAAATTCAATATTTTATTTCACAACGTGAGGGAGCATGTAACATGCCTTTTGTTTTTGACTTTTGCCTTTTGTTTTTTTTTTTCCCCTAAACACATACCTAAAACCCCCACATTATGTTTTTACTTATGTCTATCATCACGCACGTCATAGATTCATCTGCTGATCTTAGAGGCTTGAGTAACAGTTACCTGTCCCTCGAAAGGGCTTAGTCGCCTGTGAATTGCCCTTTGGCCTTTGTAATGGGGACGGCTTTGTACTGACTCATACACTTCACTCATACAACCTCTTTCAAAAAGATGTTTGTTTCCAAGGAGGCCGTGTGGGGTTACAGGTAGAGTTTAGAGCCAGGGGGAGAAAACAAGGTAATAGAAGTTCTAACCACAGCCTGAAGCCCACTGTTTTAAGCAACTAAATCATCCAGCCAAAAAAAGACACTAAGGTACCACTGAAATGTGATTAGGCCACCAAACTTCACAGCGCGGATGGCTTCCATTCAGGGGAGAGCACAGCAGGGTGTATCCTTTCTCGGCTTTTTCCTTAACATCTGGAATCTGTGACCCCTCCTCCTTTACAAACCTACGGAAGAAAACTCTCCACTGCCGGGACCCTTTCCACCTCCTCCTCCACCTTCTCCTTCTTTATTTATTTCTTTTTCTTTTTTAGCACATTTTTGTTCAATCATCCATGAGAGGTCTTGCTATTTCCTTGACTGACGTCTGGGTCCTGGTATTCTTCAATTTTTCAATTCATTTGTATAAAGTCATCTTTTTATTTACATCTGTACTTTTTTTGGCCAGTTAGTTACTTCAAGACTTCGCTTTGTCGTAATAATTTAGGCACCAAACATCTACCGTATCCCGTCAGAAGAACTAACAGTGCGTTCTCCCCATGCTTTTATTTGGGGTATACAAGGGACGCCTTTGGCAACTGATATTTTTTAAACTTAAGGTGGAGAAGCTGAGGCTGATGGGGCCTGTGACATAATTACATCCATGTCTCCACTGTCAGTCTATTGACATGACAAAAATAAGGGGACAGAGACAATTATACACCATTTTCTTGACTCTCTAGAGCTCTGTACGTCTGTAACATGCCATTTTAGCTCATAAGCTAGAACTAATTCATCCAAATGAATGGTGACCCTTAAAAGTTGTCACCTTGGGAATATACACATAAATTCTATTAATGCAGCAACACTTTGTAACTCCTGTTCGAAATAACCTCAAGAACCTGAGAATGTTCTGATTCATAGCAAATTGTTATTCTTTTTTGGAAATAGGCAAATAACATGTAGGCATAACATTGGATGAATAATTTGATCATCAGAGGTATAATATCACCCATGGTCTAAAAAGAAATCTGACTCTAATTAAATGACACTAATGACTCAAGGCATTTCATCTGGAGTTACAGAGGTTTTGAGCAGTGGCAGTGTCATTGAACTAGTAGGTAGTCAACCAAGGACACCGCTTTGATAGACAGTTACTTATTTAATAGAAAGACACTGGTACGTTTGTTAAATTAAAAATGTGATTTAGATTCTTAATTTTTATGACTTCTTTCACCTTTATGTAAAGTCCTTTATTATCTAGTATTAGACCAAAAGGATTCTGCATTTGGCCAGAACAGAGGCAGCTGGTTTTTGCAGAACCAAGGACTAGGCTGCAGCTTCCTTCTTTAGACTTAGTCTCTTGGCTCTCTTTGGCCCTCGGTTTGCATGGACCACATTTGTGTCTTTCACTGTGTTGTTTTCACACGTGGGTTTCTTTGTTTCTTGTATTTTTAGTTCTCAGAGCAAGTAGAGAGGATTGAAATTGAAGACAGAGATTCTAACTGTCAGCTGAGACAAGGGCAGCTTTGATGAGTGAGAAAGACTCAGAAATGTAGCTGCTGTTTTTAGTATATGTAAAATATGTTTGTGTTTTTCCTTGCATTTGGAAACCTTGTGGATTCGTTTAAATTTTGGTGAAAACAAATTGTATCATCTTAACAATCTTTTCAGGTAACATAGATAATTTTCTGGACTAGGTTAACATTACCCTTCCCTCTGGGTGGCATCTAATTCTTCTAACAATCACCGTGTGACACGGTGTGCAAGTTCAGGGCTGGCTTTCTGAATTAGCACAGATCTTTAGTTAAAAGTGTGTACATTCTGAGGACGTAACCGAGGCATACTTACTGAATTCTGTTCATCTGAGACCTTGATGTTCTTTAAAAAACTTAACTATGTCTGGTATCAACCTCATTTTAGCTTAATTTTCAGTGACTAAATGATAAATATTATCCTTGAAATCATACAAATGAATCAACATTTTGCTTCAAGTTGGCCGCCATTTTTCATTTATTTTCTTCTATTTTCTCATGAGCTTCATAATTAGAAGTTTGCTTAAAGTGGACGAGCAGCGACACTCAATACCATGTTGGGGGGAGGGGGATCTTCACGCACACTTCTTATTTCAGAAATGGATATTTCGATTCAAGTGGTAAAAATATATTACTTGTCTTATTCCATAACATAGGCGTTTTTAGATAAATATTTCCTCTTCTTGTGGCCTCGATTCAAGATGTAACATGTTCTAAAAAAATAAATACCCTTAATGTTTGATGCCCTTAGTAGCAAACCAAATGCAGTGTCATAACAGACAATTGCCTGGGAAAGGTATATTTAAATTATTGGGACCAGACAGGTTTCATTAAGAAGACTCACACCTAAAACTAACATTATATAAACAGAAATCAAATTCAACTTCCTATGCAAGCAAACTTTATTGTAGAGCTGGTTATATTTGTCACATTTTCAAAATTTCACTTTCAATGTGTGTTCTATTTCTGAAGAAAACCACGAGTTCTGCCCTTCCTCTGAAAGCAGTGTCTTCTTTTGCTTTGCGTTGTTTGTGATTTGGTGTAATTCATGCATGGCTTAAAATGCTCACATTTTTGCTTCACTGTAGAAAATAATTTGGCATATTTGGATCAGGATATCAAAATTGCCTCTGCTCTGTTCTCAAGTCCTAGTTTTAATTCCTTTTTCATGCCGCAATTCATGGTTATTAGATTTCCCTTGGACCTTTATTCAAAAGGTAATATATCAAATATGCAATGTGCCAAGCTTCTCTGCATACTGAAAAAAAAAAATCTGTGCTTTAGTATTTGGAACAAGACATGATACCCACATACATAAATATATTTGAAATCTAAGTGTCTCCTTCAGACTCGCCTTTAAAAGAAGCCGGAAAGTAGATCGTGGCGGGGGCGGGTCGTGGCACGAATTTGGGTTGAGGGGGAGCAAATTGAACTTTCCAAGATCAGTACTTAACATAAAAATTTCATCACAATCTTTATCATCTTGCAGTGGTTGCAGAAAAGGCCTAGGCTCCCTCCACCTTTACCTTCCTAAAGTCGCCTATTTTACCTTCAAATCTGATGAAGTGTCAAAGTCATTTACCAGTAATGAGTTCTGCTGCAAATTTTATTTTGCTTGGAATTTAATTAATGGGCCAAAGACTTTCCATTGTGATTTGAGCAAATGAATAATAAATCAAGAAAGGAGATTTGTCAGGGAAGGAACATCTGTTTCTTACAAGCGTTACAACATGACTACAGCTTGGCTGTGCATCACCAGCACAAAGACAGTAGGAGTCCTCTCCGGTGAAGCTCTCTTCATTTACTGCTCCACTGAAGGTGAACAGAGAGCACTCTAATGGGCCTCTGGTGTTAATAAAAGCTTTGCGCTTCTCCGGTTTTCCGGTAGCCTCTTCCTTTAGGGCGCCACTGTCCTTAGTCTATGCTTTGTTGAGCCATGTCAGGATTCTGCAGTGTCAGGACTTTATTGGATGATTAATAAGGGAAAGACAAATTCATAAGCAGAAACAATATGAAATTACCATCATATTAGTGTTCACTGTCATGCTTTTTCTTTTGGGGGTGGGGGGGGCGTTGGTAAATGAGATCGTGATTGAAGTTAAGTACTTGACTTGCACTGTCAAAAAGCAAAAATAGGTCACCCGACCTGTTGGGCTTTGTCTAGTTAACCAATAACGGACTATCCAGAGTAGTGTGACTTTTGTACTAGTGCCAAAGCACCCGGTCACTGGTGCAAAAGGGAGGATGGATTCGTCTGATCCACCGAGGTCTGCACTTGCGGGGGAGAAAAGAGACAAGCTGGTACTCTCTCTGCTGTTTACCACTGGACCACACTTTGCTCCTATACACAAAGGAGGTTTAACCCGCTGGGTAGGAATAAATCGCTTTATGAAAATTTGCACTGCAGGGCTCCGGATGACCCTGTGGAATGTTTATAATGAATGTGCATCAGTAATGGGCACCGATGTCGTGCAGAAATAACACCGGGTCCTTCCTCCGTGTTCCCTTTTTTTAAAAACCTTTTTTGAAGGCTGGAAAGATGATAAGAAGAATTTTGAATTTTATGATTTCTTTATATGTCTCTGGAATACACCTTAGAGGAACCAAGCATTTTCCATCTTTGGAATAACGTGCAGCCCCTCAAACAATTCTTTCCAGCACCTTGCACAACATTGCTTTGTTTGCTGGTGTCTTTCGTGCAATTTGTGTCTGAAATAGCTCTACAGAGTAAAAGTAAAAGAGATATGTATATAAAATTGTCATACTGAAAACCCCACTCACAGTTTCCCCCACTCATTCCTTGTAAATATAACAAAAGTCAATTTTTAATTCACTCTAGGAAAAGTTGCAGGTAAAATGCAGGACCTTCAGCTAAATTTACATTTCAGATATACAGCTGATTTTTTTTTTTTAGTATATATTTGAACCATATATTTCATGGGACAAGTATGTGCTAAAAATTATTCATTGTTTATCTGAGATTGAATTTTAACCAGGCATCTTATATTTTATTTGCTAAATCTGACAATGTTACTCCAAGGAAAATTTCATATTATAAACATTACAATTTCAAGTGACCAACACGTAATCTTCTGACTACAATGACAACATAGACTTGCAAAGGTAAGAGAAAAGAAAAGAAAAAATTGATATAGCCTGCTATTACAACTCACAGGAAGTTTTTATTACATGATAAGTAATAATGCTGTATCTAATTTGAACAAAACACTTATTTGAGGCACAAGTTAACATCCTTAACTTTGAAATTTAAGGGTACAAACATAATACCGTATATGCCAGCATATAATGTGAGCTCAAATATAAAGCAAGATTCATTTATTCCATTGTTAAGCTTTTTAAAATAATTATTGAACGTGAAAATAAATAATGTTGAGATACATTTGGAATAGTCAAAATGTTCTTCTATAATTAAGTTTGGAGATTTATATATACAAAGCATAATGTACCAATTTTCAAAATAATTGCTTTGTCTACACTCACATTTCATGCCCCAGTTTTAGTTAAACTCCTCCCTGGCTTCTTTGACACCAACATCTTTATCACCACTGAGCCTCATTTGTCATCAGTTACAGTGGCTTTCCCTGCACTTCCTTCTAAGCTGTTTGAGATGTAACACCCTTAAATCTGTATGTGACAGTGTCACTAAAAAGATGATCCCGTGCCATGGTGACCATGCTGATTACATTTGGATCGTTTGGATAGCCTTTGGTTTTCTTCTCCTCCTGCAAGTGTACATTTGTGCTTCTCATGGTATAGTTTGAAAATGATCTTTAAAGGTCTTGATTATATAATAGCAGACAACAATTGTAACGGTGGTGCATACTCCCAGAATCATTACTAACCCGTTCTATTTCTTAGACACTGTTTTCTTCTTCAGCTGTTTCCACCAGCAATATAATTGAGGTGATTCCATTATTTTTAGCTCTGAAATGGTGTGTTGCTTTTCAAAATGAAGTAACTGAGAGTAAACTTGGACATGAGAAACCTCTGGAGCCTTCAGATATAAGGCGACTTGCTTTTCTGAGGAGTAATTTTTGGACAACATCTTGTTTTGTAACTGGATCTGTAGCAGAACTCTGCATCTCTCAAAAGCTTGCAGGTAGATTTTGTCAGTGGAAGGTGTCAAGGTTGTTTCTGCAGCTGACTGACAGTCCTTTTCAGCCTCATCGATACGGCTGTGCCCATTTTTCTTCTGAGTCATAAGAAACAAGAAAGTCCTCCACATTTGGATATATATACAGTGGTGCCTCAGAGATTGGGAATCCACTCAGGCATGGCCAGGAACAAAACAATTAATCAAGGTAAAGGGAACAGGGTTATAAGCATATTATACTTCTGTGGTTCCATCTTTCTTAATTGTCTAGGTAAATTATATGTTAAAGTGAGGGTAAGAGTTCTTTTATTTTATGTTTGAACATTTGATATTAATTAAATGGCCAAGCTCATGTGGTATATTAGTCACCTAATTCTGGACATTAATCTTTGGTTTAATATAGTTAAATTGTGTGTGTCTGCGTACCATGGGCATGTAGAAACATGTATATAAGATGTAGTTACACAAATATATATTCCACGAAACTGGAAAACTACTTAAGAAGTAGCTTTTTAAAAGAACATAGAAAAAAACTCACTTTTCAAATTTAAAACTGGCTTTTATACAGTGTTAGATTCCTAACGCTGAACTGCATCTCTTTTGAAAGCAATTCAGGATTTTTTAAAAATACCTGAGAAACTGGCAACTTACCGGGCTATACAATATGAAATTGGAGCAGTAGGGAGAGTGAGCTCAGTGGTAGAGCTCATGCTTAGCATTCACGAGGTCCTGGGTTCAATCCCCAGTACCTCCTCCATTCAAATAAATAAATAAATAACCTGATTATCTCCCCCCCACAAAAACAAACAAAAAATATTGTAGAACCCAATAGAACATAGATGAGCCAGAACGCACGTTGAATGACTTAACAGGTACGTAAAATACAACGGAAGTGATTTCTTGAATAAGCAGTTCTCTCCTCCTGCACCCCAAATTGCTTCTGCTAGAAGGACGGCGAGGGTAGCAGTTCGGTCTCGATATTCACACACACACACACACACACACACACACACACACACACACGTCAAAGTTGACCAGTTCCCCTCTGTCATTCTTAACTAGTTTTCTCTCTCTGTTTGCTCTTGTCAGCCTAGCCTTAAAACTGGTCTAGAGTTTTTGATCTTTGAAAATGGAAGATTTAAATACCATAATTGATGATGTCATTTTCAGTGTGATGCCACCGAAACAGCTCACTCGTAAAACGCCTCATTTCTACTTAGTCTTTGCCACAGGATGGTCCCCCAGGGGCACATTTCCGAGTCACCCGAGGGACTTTTTTTCAACCCCCTTCCTCCATCCAGAGCTGAACAGGCCCCCTCTTCCCTTGAGAGTTACTCTAACTGATGGGGTGTGCTGCAACCCTCAGGTGTGTTGGCGGAGAAAATAATTTGAAAACAACCAATCAAATGAAAAGCCAAACATCTGGCCAATTATCAGCTAGTTTCCATTATGCTGATGTAGACGTTATATGAATAAACGTTCAGATAACACAGTTTTCTTCTTAATCCAGTATTTGCTATCACGTAAATGCCACTTAGACTCAATGGACTTCATGTAAAAACTTTTTTTTTTCCCTAGAGACATTCAGGAACAACAGAGCAGTATTTTTTTTTTTTTAATTTTCTGAGCGTTCAAAACGTGGCACATAGTCAAACTACTTCTTATGTTCTGATAATTTTTTAATGGACCTCTAATCATTATGAAGAAATATCTATTCCTAAACAGCATTTCAACACGAGAAGAAATAATTTGCACTGCAATTCACGACTCAAAATCACTGCCTCACTCTGTCCAGTTATCTGGGCAGAAGTCCAGCCACCCCACACACCTAACATCGGTGAGAACTGAGAATTTCCTGGGCCAGGACTATGAGAGTTCTAAGATTTTTTTTCTAATCATCAGGTTCAAAAATCTCCTCTTACTGAACGCTTGTCCTTGTCCACACAGGAACTGCCAGGTGTTGGCCCCACTCTCACAGGGTAAATACTCTGCCCTGGCTGGGAGATGGTCTTTACAAAGTGAAGAAGTGATATTCGGCGCCTCTCTGTAAAACACGAGTGGCGAAACTTGTTAGATTACCCTAGTCTTGTTCATTTCTTTATGGGCTCAGATCAGTTTGCCCAAATTCAATATCAGGCATATATACAAAACTGTTCTGCTTGAATTCTACAAAATACCTTTATTTATGGAGAAGGGCTGAGATTGGGGACTGTGAAAAAAGCCCTGTAATTAGGATGCCAAAATTTGGTGTAATGGAATAATTTGGCTATTAATCAAGTCATTTTTATGACTCGTCTTTAGTGGGACGTTCACTGTTTGGGCAGAGAAATAAAACCTTTTGCCTGACAGGAGGCTCTAAGCTGAGTGCCACGTTTATAGTCTGCTAAGATGTTTTCCAAAGAGTCAGGGAAGTCTCTAATTCCAGAACACTCCTTCTGTGGCAGGGGTAAGTTCAGGAGCCTTCAGCCTGCATGTTCTCACAGCACAGCTAGGATGCTCTTGCTTAAAGAGCTGGGAAGGTAGACCCACCTTTGTGAATGGATTAAGTAAGAAATCCTTCCCCACTATCCCAAAGTAGCAAGAGATACTAAATTCCAGCCACTAAAATGGCCTTCTTTCCCTCATCAGAGAAGTAAACAAATACAGCTTTATATCAATATAGATCAGGTTTCATTGCTAATTGAATTATGAAAGCACTTGCTGTTTTTCAGACAAAATGCCTTCTGTTTTGATGTCCTTATAGAAAGCAAAATGATTGGTAATATGTGATAGATTTGTATCTATGTATTTGTTTGCTCATGGTCTATCACCCTGCTAGCCTATAGCTTCCATCAGGCAGGGACCAAGTCTGCTTACGTCTGTGCATCCTTAGCTCCTGGCACCCTACCTGATAACAACAGACTTTCAACAGTGTTTATTAATAAATGAAGGAATAAATAAAACTACATGATTTTTTTTCTGAAACAGGCTTTACTCATTCTTTGTTCTCCCCTTTAATACTGTAGCCATAATTAAGAGGTACCTTTGAGGTTCCACAAAAGCCTTCTGTTCTATTTCTTAACATTTGTTCCTGCCCCAGGATGCATGGCACTGGAATAGGTGACAGTAGAAAGCAATTTATCTGCATTTTGAGAGTTGGAGGTGTGATTAACCATCCTGTCCTTCATGTCCAAACAATTATAATCAGCAAAATGATAATAATATTCAGGTGGCAGAAGGATCCCCTGTTTCATCAGAAATACCAAGCAGCATCTTTTTAATGTGGCTCTTTTAAAAATTAGCAGTTCTCAAAGGATACAAAGGTTACTGTCCAAAATGTTCATTTATAAGTCAGGTTTTTGAAATTCAGAAATATTTTTTTCAAGGAGGGAAAGGAGAGTGGGAGAGAGAGGAGGAGGAAGAGAGAAAATAAGAAAAAGTGAATATGTCAACATGTTAACATTGGCAAATCCAGGTGAAGGGTAGGCTGTATGGGGCTCTATGGTACTAGTTATTCTTTTAACTTTTCTGTAAGTTCGAAGTTTCAAAATAAAAGGTCAAGGCTACTCATAATAGAAGCAAGAAGGACAAAATAATCAGGAATAAATTTAACCAGAGAAGTGTAAGAGTAGTAAACTGAAAACCATGAAATATCGTTGAAAGAAATTAAAGAAGATCTACACAGACAGAATGGCCTCTGTCGTGGCTTAGAAGCCTTTGTATTATTGAGCACACAGTATTCTCCAAACTGATTTACAGATTCAATGTCATACCTATCAAAGTTTTGTCTGTATTGTAGAAATGGACAAACTGATCCTAAATTTCATATGGTAATGAAAGGGTCCCGGAGCAGCCAAAGCAATCATGAAAAAGAACCAAGTTATAGACGTCACACTTCCCTATTTCAAAACTTACCACAACACTACAGTGATCAAGAGGACCAGCATGTAGATCAATGGACCAAGAGACCAGAAACGAACCCATACATACATGGTCAACTGATTTTCAACAGGGGCACAAGATAGTTCAGTGGGAAAAGAATAGTTTTTCAACACATAGTGATAGGACAACTGGATATCCACTTGCAAAAGAATAAATTTGAACTCCTACATCATATAAGATTAAAAAAATGAACACAAAATGAATCAAAGACCTAAATGAAAGAACTAAAACTATAAAACTCAGAAGAAATCATAAGTATAAATTCTCCTAAAAAAAAAAAGTATAAATTCTCCTGACCTTGGTTTAGGGCAACAGTTCCTTAGCTATGACACCAAAAGCACAAGCAACCAAAGAAAAGATATATAAATTTGATGTCATTAAAATTTAAAACATTGGTGCATCAAAGGCTAGTGTCAAGAAAGTAAAAAGACAATCCACATGATGGGAGAAAATATTTGTAAATCATATACTTGATAAAGTTCTGGTATCTGGAATAGATAAAGAATTTTTACAACTCAAAAACAAAAAGTCAAATACCCAGTTGAAAAATGAATTTGAATACAGATTTCTTCAAAGAAGATATATACACAGCCAATAAGTACATGAAAAGATGTTCACATTATTAGTCATTAGGTAAATGCAAATCAAAACCACAATAGGATAGCACTTCACACACAGTGGGATGGCTATACTGAAAAATAAAGAAAATAAAGAAAACTAACAAGTGTTGGAGAAATTGAAACCCACATACATTACTGATGAGAACATCAAATAATGCAGTTGTGGTGGAAAACACCACAGCAGTTCCTTTAAAATATAAACATAGATTTACTATATGACCCAGCAATTCCACTTCTGGATATATGCCCATGAGAATTGAAAACATATGTTTGCGCAAAAACTTGTCTGCATACTTTGGTAATACCATTAGACACAAAGACTGCAAAGTGGAAACACTCCAAATGTTCCTCAACTGATGAGTGGAGAAAGAAAATATGGTTTATCCATATAATGGAATATTATTTGGCTTAAAAAAAGGAATAAAGTACTCACACATGTTGCAACATGGAAGAATCTTGAAAACATTATGCTAGGTAAAAGAAGCTGGACAGAAAAAACCACTTGTATGATTCCATTTATGTGAAACGTCCAGAATGGGCACATCCATAGAGATAGAAAGTAGACTGGTGGTTCCCAGAAGCTGAGGGTGACATGAGGATGGGAATTGACTGCTGGAAAGTATGAAATTTCTTTTATAGCTGATGAAAATGTCCTGGAATTAGATTTCTACAGTGATAATAATTGCACAACCTTAAAAATAAACTAAAAACCACTGAATTGTATACTTTAAAATGGTGAATTGTATGGTATGTAAATTATATCTTTTTTTTTTTTTAAGTTGGGGGAAAACATTTCTGAGGGCACTGTCTCTAGAATAAAGGAACTAGTAACTTACTTTTGAACAGACTGGAGGGAAGAACGTGATGAGGGGGGAGAGGTGTAACAAGAAAGTATCTATGAGATATAAACTATGAGTAGAATTAGTTTTCATTGAAGATGGTTAAGAGCAAAAATGAAACCTGAGAAAATTTTAGGAGAGATAAGGAAAAAAACTCTAAAAGAATAACATAAAACAGCAAACGTAATGACAAAGATATAAAACAAAAAAAGAAACAGGCACAGAGAATAAAGAGTGAATATCCATGTTAATTATATGAATATGTATCTTCTTAAGAGTGAGGATCCTGTACTTTTCCTTAGTTGTTATTAATAATTTAATTTATCAAGCTTGTAATATCAATGAAGGAAGCAACAATTCTTTCTTGTTCACTGTTGTATTCACTCATTCCCAGCACAGTGATTGGCACATAGTAGGTAATCAATAAATATTTGTACAATTGACTAAATTAATTAATTGTATTCTAAAGGGACAAACCAGAACAAAAGGACAGAATTAATCACAGTTATAATAGAAAAAAAATTCTGAGCTCAATAAATATTAATCCAGAATTTGAAGCGCTTTCTAAAATCTAGATAAATTTGATTAGAGACCTATGTAATAGGGAAAAGTTGGGTTTTAAGAATAAATAAAATAATTGTAAGTATTCAATCTTCCCTGAATATCAAAGATGGTGGAGGAGCAATGCTTACAGACTTTTAAGAGAAGCAGATTTTGACATAAAAGAATTAAATACCAACTCAAGTTATCACTCATGTGCTAAGTTGAAGTAAAGAGGTTCTCAGGTAAAAAGGGCTCAAAAATAGACCATTTCTGTATCCTGTCTGGGGAAAAAAAAATCATAAACAGAATGCCAGCAAAATGAAAAAACGGATTTAAACATAGGAAGGATACAATATAAAGGGATGGTAATAAGCATGGAAATAAGCTTAACAGAGCTAATGCATGACCATAGCAAATAATCACTGTAAGTGGTCAACAAATGTAATCCAGATCCAAAAATTCTTATTACGGGAGAAGACAATGGTCTTCAGTGTCCCTGAACCTCTTTGATGTCACAATAAACAGAGAAAATAATGGTATGTTTACAACACACCGGCGTGAGTAAGTAAGTAGGTAGCCCTACTAGCTGAGGGAGCCAACATCTGGGCACACCTGCAGCCCAGTGGCCCCAATTGCACATAAATTTAGATTTTGCTGTCCTTGAGATGGAAGACCAATGGGGAGTTTTAATGACAAACAAATAGGAGGAGGAAAAAAAAATCATGGAATAAAGCTCAATATGAAGAGTACTTTCAATTTGGCTAAAATATATTTTGCAAAATAGGCATACACATACATTCACACAAATGATACTGTGTTATCTGGGAGAAAAATAGTAGGAGAGTCTGATTTTTCTTCATTCCTTTTCTTACTTCCTAAATATTCTGCAATAAAATGTGTATTTTTGTAATCTTCAAACCACTAAAGAGAGGATAAAGATTTTTTTTTTAATGTTTGTTTTGTCTTATTGTAAAAAAATCAACAAGTAGATTAATGAGGCAGAATAGTTCTGCCTCAAACAGATTCATTTTATAATATATAAGATATATAATACAACAAATATAATAAAACAAGTAAGAATCCAAATATGTAACTATGTTGATGAACGTGGTTTGCTATGCAGTATATCCATTAATGTGCTATAATGATATTTATTTAAAATATTATTAATCACTATAATTTCCAAAGACAGTTTACTTCACTTTAAGCACTTTGACATTTTTTGATATCCATTCTCCCTAACTTTGTCTGAAAGTTCCCCCACCCCCTCACCTCCTCCACTTCCCAGGCAGCTTGTCCAGAGAGCTAAAAAATTTTATATTCAACTCCTTCACTGCTCATTTAATTTCTTTTCCTTAGAAGACCCACTGTCTTCTGCTCCCCCTTGATCCCAATGAGTGTATGTCTGCCCTATTCTGCCCTCATTTATTATTTAATTTTCCCGACTTTGATTTTTGTTATTCTCTAAACTCATGAGGAAGAGCCGTTCTGTAGTCCTTGGGTGTTCTGCAAATCTAACCTCTGGCTGTCCCAATCAGAGAGAGATTTTTTTTGTTTTTTTTGTCACCCTACTTGTTTTCTCCTTACTCTGCATTATTCAGGGTAAATGAACTGGCTGCCACACAATTAAACTCTGAAATTTTGGTGGTACAACATACTAAAAAGTTGTTTTCCCATTCATACTTCAGTTTAATATTGCCCTTCTTCGTCTGGTAACTTCTCCATCTGAAACTTGTGGCTCCAAGTTTACTGAAGAAAGGAAAGAAAGAACTAAGATGAGATGGTTTTAGGGCTCACGTAACTTCTGCCCATATTTCACTAACCAGAATTTACCCAGCCACAACCCTACTGCACAGGAAACGTAGTTTTGCTGTGTGCCCTACACGAGAAACTGGTGAGGCAACACATAGACTTGTACTGGCCACATTCTCTGAGACTTATAAAGGGTGTTTGTTTACCAGACCTGGGTTTCTTGAGAAACTATCTCAACATGGTTTTCTTTTAGTTTTAGACAATATTGAACATGTGGTAAAATGTTTTTCATCACCAGTGAGCCAGACAAATCAGAGGCTGCTCAAATGTTTGCCCTAATTCTGGACAATAATCCAGCTGTCTTGATTATGGTGCTGCAATACATTGGACAGTAGGTAAGAGTGAGGGCAGTTAATGTGCTTTTGTAAACCAGTGTAAGTATAGTCTGGAAAACATTTCTAACTTGTTCTGTTAAAATTTTTAACCCAAAATTTTCAGTGAGAAGGCCACAGGCCTTCCATTCAATGATTTTACAAGGGTCTGGCACACAGCAGGCCCCAACATCTATTTGTAGATTAAATGCTTTTATCATCGTCTGTTTGGGAAGGTGGGAGTTGAGACAGAAGGAAAGATGCTTTTGGATTCCTGGTGCTTTTCATTCTACACATTCTCTTGAACATTGGGGTAGAACACAAGGGACTCTTCCCTTTTCTCTCCATCAAATATAGGCGTAATGAGGTAAGGGGTAGTTTAGTGGAGGCCAGAAAAAGAAGAAAATAAAGGAGGGATATGCACATTTCTTAACTCAACTGATAAATTATAAACTCAAAGCTAAAAGTTAAGCAATTATTTGATGTCCTGCAAGAAGTAGAAGCAATGTCATCTAACATTTGGAAAGTGGAGAGACAGTGAAGGCATTGCTCTTAATATTTTTAGTTGACACCAGGTTGACTGTTCAAATTCCTTAGAAGTCAGGCAATTTTTTTTTTCCTTTTTAAATGCTTGGTTAAAAATAAAAGAATATATAAAAAAAAACAGAAGTAAGTAACAATTGATTCAAATGTTCAGTGTCTTCTCACTGGAAGCTATGTAATTGCCAGTAAACATTTCACATATCCTCAAACTGGAAATGGTTAATAACGTCTCATTGGTAAACCCAAGTCTTCCCAATGAAGGCATTCATAAAGAACATCAAACTCACTCTGTTCCACTCTGGATTTCCAGCCAAAATTAATTAGGGCCTAATCAAGAGAAGCACTCACCTTGACTTTCAATGAGCCATAGATAAATAATGAACTAAGTTTCGCTTGATGATAAAAAGAGCTTAAAGAGAAAGAAGGTACCAAGCGTAATGCTTGGTTTGGAGACAGTCATCTAGGGCCCATCTCTGTATTCTTCCTCTTAATATCACTTTATAAAATCTCATCATAACCTGATGTGTCAAGAAAGAGCATGGGCCAAAAATGTCGCTAGGTTTAGATAAAAAGAAATTGGGGGTGCATTTCTGTCTTTAAGAATAGTGTATAAAAGACAGTCAATCTCTTATAATCAACCATCTCCAGGGGCCACTGGGAGAAACAAACCCTGGGGAGGATGAGCTGTGGGTCTGAACCTTTTTGCACCAAGATGCAGATCACAGAATAATGGTTTTTTCTTCTAAACTCAAGAGGGCACCTTAATCACAAAAGTCACGAGTTCTTAACTCTTTATTGTATGTGTTTCATTGCGCTTTGTGTAAGGGACTTTGATTTGAGCTCAGAACAACTCTTGTTGATGCATCTTTTAATAATTACGCAAAGCATTTATGTTTCCAAAGAAGTCTGCACTGCAATTTTCCTAACTCACAAAACTGAGTTACAAGTTACTCGTTTGGGTGAGAACTTAACCAGTGGACAAAGAAATGCTGATCAAGACCACAAGATCAAGACCACAGGAGACAGACACCCTGGATCTGAGCGAGAAGTTTGTGGGGCTGGAGTTATCATTTCTCTTTCAACCGTGTCCTATTTGGAAGAGGATAACAGTGCCCGACAGATCTTTTGTTTAGTGCTTCTTATATATAGTAAAATACTGTAATTTAACAGCTTGCTGGGGGAACAAGAATTTGTTCCAGTTCCTGATTTAAATGTTTATGCTAATTGCTATTTATTGGCCCAGATGCAAATGATAGGTTGGCCAAAGTGAAATTTTATGACGAGCAAACTCCCCCCTTTTGTGCAAATTGAAAAAGTGAAACAAGAGGAGGATGAAATGAGCCGAAGATGGTCTTAATGGCTGCTTTTTAATGGGGAAGATAAAATTAAGACTGATTTACGTGGCCAACTCCCCTGTTTTCTCTTATCAGCTCATTTGGCAGGAAAAATGGAAAAGTAATTGTTCCTCTTTCAATGTGGGCCTCAAACCATTATTTATTGGCTGAAATTAATCGCTGTTTATCCTTCATTCACGTGGAAACCGCTCTATCAGCATTATGAATCCCAGCAACTCAACTAGTCCCTTGCAATTTAGTCGACAGCAAGCTCAGATCCTGATGAGGCGTGCCTTAATTTTCTGGGCTGTGGGAGTTAATGAAGACTCCTTTCCGAGGTGGACATATTTGTATTTCTACAACATTAATAACAAAGACCCACACTTTCTCTTTGGCAGCAAATAAACTTTTTCAAGAAAAAAAAAAAAAGAGGAAAAATTATTCAAAGAATGGTGCTTGGGGGAAAAAAAACCACTGAAATGGAATCATGAAGCCAATTTGTTTTCACTTCAAGTACGCCTGAAACACGAGGAGATGCGTAGACACTTGGGGGGTTGTATGTGGACCCAAGTGCTCCCAGGAATATCCTGCAAATTGGTAAAGGTGAACTGAAGATACCGCGGAAGCCATACATCCAAGAAGAATAACCTCTTCATTCTTTTCTGCTTCCACTCTACCTCTTCTCAACAGTGCTTGATGCATGTAATTGACAGCCTGTGGTTTTTCTGGGGCAGAGATTCCTGGATCGCCTCCTGTTCTTCCTCAGGGGACCATATGGAACTGACAGTCTGTCCTCCAGACTCCTATCTGCCTCTTTCCAATCAACCAGTCAATCATCAAGCATCCGTGCTTACCTGACATGCCCAAAAGGCCTCCTTTGCTGTGGGATAAGCAGACAAGAGCCAGAGCGCCCTCCACATCAGCTGGAAGCACAGCAAAGTGTCAAGAATCAGATTAAATCTCTAGGAAACACTGATGGGGGTGCAGGCTGTAACCGCAGGTGTTTCAGAGACACACAGGGTCTGTCTGTAGGCTCCTTTGCATCCCACCTCTGGCATTTTCCTGCCAAAACCAATCTCCACACTCTTGCCTGACTGATTGTATTCTAAGATTTTAATCTAGGAGAATATGTGAGTAAATGTTTTCATGAATCCCCAACTTCCATAGTCAGAATTTGAATTACCTTGCCACGTGATCGCTTAACAGATGCAATGAGCAGAGATTCTCACTTAAAATTTTTTGTCTTCTTTTTTCTAAGTAGAAAACAGACTATTTTATTCAACTTTTAAAATAACTTTTAAATATAACCGAACTATTAATATATGTGCATTTTGTTTTTAAAGTTATTTATTCATTCTTTTATTCAACAAGTATTTAATGAGCACGTAATATGGGTCAGATCTATTTAAGCAGTGAACCAAAGAGAGAAGCCTCTGCCTCTGTGGAGGCTACATTCTAGTAAACCCTTAATATTACAAAAATGTCTTACATTTTTGAATTCTCCATATTCATAATTGTGAATAGCCACATGCTAGTCCATTTGTGTGACATTTATTTAATTTACTATAATAGCAAGTCACTAATTTGCTGTTGCAAATAATTCAGTGACAGATGTCTTTATGCATATTTTTGATTGTTTGCTTAGGATGTCCTGATGTACTGTGGTCTGATTTTAGGTTCTCAGCCTGACTATACACCAGAGTCACACCATCCCATGCTTAACAAATCAGCATGTCCAAGGCAGGATCCAAGGGTATGTATTTCTGACTGTCAGCCAAAGTTTAGAATATTATCTAATTATGATCATGCAATGCCACTTTCATTTTGGTTTTGACTACATACTTATTGATTTATTATATCATATATTGCATATAATAGTTATTATATGTATAATCTCACATTTCTATAGGTTTTAATATTACTGCGCTATAATAAAACCATTGTTGAACAGCTGTCCTGTTGGAATGGCTCCTGGAGATGCTGGGCGCAGTCTTTCTTGTTCTGCTAGAATTCATATTTTGAATGAAATGAGACCAGAAGATGATGCACTCTTTGCAAGCGAAAAGATAAAAAGGAAAAAAAAAAAGTTTGCGTTGAACATAACAGTTCCTTAAGAAGGATTTTCTCAAGGTACATTGCAAAATTGATCTTAGAATCCGTAATATGCATTTTTATACACTGATGCTGTCTTTCAACTCTGCACTGACTCTCCATTAGCGCTTAACTGTATTAAAAAAAATAAACAAGCAAAATCATCGGTCTTACCGATTTACAAGATACTAAAAAAATTAAATCCCTAGTTCTAAATAAGATTCCTTTTAATTGGTGAACAAGATAACCATTTAGATTATGCAGTTTTAGGTTGGGAGTGGTAATAATTTGTGAGAGTGTAGCGAGGGAGAGAAGTTTTTGCCTGGAGAGAGATCTAGAAACTTAGAATTCTTTCTTTTAGGAAAGATTGTACTCTAGCCTGATTTTTTTTTTTAATTGAGATGTCTTACAATTGAAAAAAAAAAAAGCAGAGATAAAATAATCATTTGGGTGTGAAATTTTAGAATACGAATACAGTAAAGACAAAACAAAACAAAACCTTGGCAATCCGTACAGCAACTGGTCACCAAACTCACTTTAAGCTTCCTGGAAGCCAAGACAAGAAAAGGAAATCTACAGTTCTCATTGGTCTAGTGAAGTATCAGATTATTCAGAAAAGCAATCTTCCCTCTGGCAGGTTTTATGAGATGTTAGAACCAAAACTCCTGTGAAATTAAAACGGATGGCAGATGAACAAGGTTCTACTGCACAGCACAGGGAACTACATCCAGCATCTTATAATAACCTATAATGAAAAAGAATACGAAAAAGAATATATATGTATAACTGAATCACTGTGCTGTACACCAGAAATTAACATGGCATTGTAAACCACTTATATATACTTCAATCAATAATTAAGTAATTTTTAAAATGGATGGTGTTTTCTGAGGGTCAGAAAGATTTTCACAACCTCTCCAGAATTTCTATTCCATTCTGGTTCTTATTCTTAGTCACTTCTCTGTTTCCTCCTTATAATTTGGCATTTCTTGGGGTGACTTTCAAGTGCTGCAATCAGAGCAGAATGACTCCCCTTGGAGAATCCACCCCTACCTTCCTGGCACGTGAGCTACTGAGAGGAAGAGCAGAGGACTCACAAGAAGGCAGGCCTGTTTAACTCACTTCACACTTATTAGCTTTTTTTTTCTAATTATTTCATTAAGTTCCATTAGATAAGGGTCAGGAATGGACATTTTTAGTATTAAAAGTTTTGAAAAAACATTTTCATGATGTGAATGAATAAAATTATGTAAGATTATTTTTAGCCATTCAAGCTTACTCTCACATGGTCCCATGGTTATGAGAGTCCACTTTGGTAATTATTCATCTTTATAGTTGACCCCTTTTGAAGCCACACAAACTATTGAAGACTCGTTGACATTACTGATCAGTGTATTTTCCAGTAAAAATTTTGATAGAGAACATACGTAGTGTTGAAATAAATTCCTAGGCTCAAGATGGAGCCTTTCCAACCCAAAAGGTAGATAACTTTTGTGTTCCTGTGAATGTCCCCTTGACCAGAAGTGAGTGTATCCCATCTGCCAATCCCCAAATGCCAAGCCATCTCTGGGCTTCATACCTACTTCCTTGTTCCTGCTCCCCCCAAACAATGTTGACACTGTGGCCCCAGCCAGTCAGATATTTTCTATTTGTCTCTTCCTTGTTCTTTCCTCTTTATGTCCTTGGAAAGCTTCCTACTCTATATATTCTGGGGAGCAACCAAATCTAGTCGTGTATTTGCCTCTGTCTCCCAGACATTACAAGATGAATAAATATGAATCATAATAATATATAACATGTAGGTAATATTTACTACTCCACATATACTAACTTATTTATTTTCACAACTGTAATAGTAATATATCTGCTTTACTAATGTGGAAACTGAGGCTCAAAGAAGTTTAGGTTACACGTCTAAGGCCATAAGGACAGGTAGTAGGTGTCAGGATGTGAATCTGCACTTCTCTCAAAACTGCATGCAGAGAGATGAACATACCATCTCTGCTCTCAGATCTCTGCTTCCTCCTGTGTTACTGGCTTAGCTGGAGAACATCCCAAGGGCTTTCCATCTGCTAGGGCCAGGAGCCGCTTCTCAGGGACAGTCCAGTTGTCCATTGTTTTCTCTCTGGCAGCAAGTCACAGAACCCCAGACACCGCTCCTTCTCCTTACACGAGCTGCCACCATGCACAGTATCTCTGGAGAGTCTGTTTACTCCCTCACCCCCTTCCCCTACAGCCTGATTGTCAGAGGAGGCACAATTTCTCCAGCACTGCCCTTCCATGCTCTCCACTGAAAACAAGCACATAGTCCCAAGCTGTGACAGAGGATCATAAAATTAAGCACCTACGGAAATCTGATTATTCAAAGTTCTAACAGTCATCATCCTACCCTACGTAATTCCTGTGTCTCTGCTGAGAATAGCTAATCAAAAGCCCAACAGAAATTTGTACTTTGCTTTGATTATCTTTAAAGTAGACTTCACTACTAACCCTTTACTTTCGACCCTACTTAGAGATAAAGACATGTCATTTATTCAATCTCACTGCACAGCAAAATGTCTGGTGTATTACAGAGATTGAAATACATGTATTAAACGAATGAATAAGCAAATGAATGAATGTGGTACAACCAAGAACACGATGTTTTATATAGATCGATGGAAGGGAATTGAGAGTCTAGAAATAAATTCTTAAATTTATGGTCAGCTGATGTCCAACCAAATGGAAACAACTCAATATCCATCAACTGGTGAATGAATAAGCAAAATGTGTTCTCTCCAAACAACAGAATATTATCTAGCAGTAAAAAGGAATGAAGTACTAATTCAGGCTACAACTTGGCTGAACCCCTCAAAGTATTATACTACCTGAAAGAAATCCTATACAAAGACCACTTATTGTATGATTCCTTTTATAAGAAATGCCCGCCCCCCAAAAGCAACTCCAGTAGATTAGTGAGGCTCAGGGTGAGAATGAGAAATGACTGAAAATGGGCATAAACAATCTTTTGGGAATGACAGAAATGTTCTAAACTTGTACTGGGGTGACTGCGCAATCCTGTAAACATACCGAGTCATTTAATTGTACCTTTAAAACAGGTGATTTATACCTGAATAAACCTGTTCTAAAAAGTAAAGAACACAGTCTTTATAATGCTGATGCAAGCTTCACACATTCTCCGTAATTCAGATCCTGTCCTCATGCTGTGAATGCGGCCATTATTGATGTTCACCTATTTGATTTGAGCACATCACTATTTAGGCATTCATTTTTTTAAGTAACAGTTATTAAGCATCGAATACGTGCCAGGCCCTGATCTAGATGCAGGGGTGCAGCAATGAGCGACAGAGTCTTCCGGGAGGTTCCATTCCTGTGTGGAAAGCAGATCCTAAGTGACCAAGCAGGAGTGTAACCGCCTACCCTGAATGGCAGGGTTCTGCCACTCACTTGCAATAGTCCTCCCGTTGGCCCTTTCCCCTTTTAAGACTCATTTTCTTCATCTGTGAAATGGGCATTATGATCTCTATGTTGCTCACCACCTAGGATATTTTAAGAGAATCAGGTGAGCTGAGTCTTGTGAAAAGTCCTAAGAAAAGTTGTAAGAAATATTACACATTTAAGGAGACAAGAAGGTCCGTACATATTCAAAACATAGAAATCCTATGGTTCAGCGGACAATGTAAACAGACACACAGAGTTTCCACGAATCTGGTGCCACTGGGAAGTGTTCCTCATTCACATTCCTCGAGCATGAGCTCATTTTTAGTAATGGTACTGAAGACTGTGTAACCGGATATTTTATCAGAACAGTCAAGGTTACCCTTCAAAGCAGTTATAGAATTATCTTCCGCTAACTAAATATAGTTACCTTAACAAACAGAAGGGCTTCCCCGTGAGCCAAATGGAATGGCCTTTAATATTGGAGGTACTCACTTAGAAAATAATATAGGAAACAACTTGCTAAATTTGCAGTTTTTCCATTTTAGAACTTTGAGTTTAAGTTGCTTCCAGGGGGTGTATTTAGAAAAAAGAAACACATCCTTAAAAAATAGAAGGTAAATATTTTTATTGGAGAAAAGAGGTTTGTATAGTTTTACAGTCTATCTCTTGAGTCTATTTAATCTTCTGGAATTTAAAAATGATTGCTTTGGACACATCTTTTCTCTTTCTTGATTCCTTTATTTAACCTTTGAATTTAGTAACAAGTTGTCTCGGTTTTATTACAGTTATAAAGATTAAAGATGACCTTTACATTTTTTTCCCTTTTCAAATGCAAAACTTTGGTCACTTTTGCTTTTTCATATGAGACGGTTATATAAAATTGATCCACCTACAAATGATGTAGGAATTTAAGGGCCTCACTGAGGTTAGTCTCTTTCAATTAATTATAAGGTGCATTAATTACACTGTAAATGATAATTAACCTTTTCTCTGATCTAACGCTGCTCTTCTCATTGGTTTCATACTTGCTGCAAATGAGCATTTAAGCTTGAAACTTTGCAAAACTAACTTTGTTAGTAAAATTTCCTACATTGCTCAGAAGTTTTGAAAGTGCTTGAAAAGTTGTAAAAATATGATATGACTAAGTTAATAATATTATTATTATATATTCAATTTTGTTGTCTGCTGATTTCTCTCCAAATAGCTTCCTCACTATGAAATCACTAGTTTTTCATTGTTCCTCCTCTGCCTTCTCACTTCTCCTTGAAATTCTCTTCCACTTTCTATCTTCCCTTTCCAACACCACCTTTGTCTGGACTCCTCTTCTTTTTTCTGACTTGAAGACAAGCATGTCCTCAGTATTCCATCCTTGGCTTGTCTCTGGGTTTGCCCATGCTTTCCTCTTTAATGATCCCTTTTATTTCCTAATAATGTCTTTTGAATTATTTTATTTTATATGTGATACATTTTTCTTATTTATCAGTTCAAGGAGCTTTAGAGCATCGTTGATGGGCAGGTAGACCTCACATCTATAATCTATAGTCTTGATTATATAATGCATCTTTTCATGCATTAATCTCACACTTCCATCTGTGCCCCAGATCACATTTTGGATATGCCCTGATATGTTCGATCTCATTTCAGAAGCCCAACTTGTAATCTTTCTCCCAAACTAGGTCATTCTATTCATACTCCCAATTCTATTCCACATCCTAACCTTGGCACCCAGGAATGATCTTTGCCTCTTTCATTTCCTTCACATGCTATATTCAATCAGTCTCCAACTTTTCTATGGATTGAGCTGCTAAAACACCACTCTCTCTGTATCTTAGAAAACTCTCATATGTCTTGAAAACCCTCATTAATATATGTCTGGACTCATTGCAACAGTCTCCTAATTGGCATCACCTTTGCAAAAGTCCCGATTTCATAAATTGGCATTCTAATCTCATTCATGATCTAGCTTCAACTTCCTTTCCCGACTTCTTTCTTATTAGTTTCCTAAGGTCTAGCCATCCATAATGATTTGCCTTTTGTCTAAAATATCCCAAGAGTTGTCTTTCTTTGCTTATCTGCTTCCTTTTTTCTTTCATGGGCTCATGACTCCTTTAATCTGTTGAAATTCCATTTTCTTCAAGTTCCAGCCCAAATCCCACCAATTCCATGAAGCCAACATGATCTCCTCTCTGAATTCCCACAGAAACTTGTACGTTTTCAAAGACTCTGACCCTGTCCAGCCCAACACGGTGGCTGATGTGTGCACCATCTCCCTCATTGCTCTTGGGGGCTCCGTGTTTTCCACCTGAAAGGCATACAGTACACAATTGCTGAATGACCTAGCCTCTTGACCATGTAATTGGGTCTTGATGTTGTCATTCTCTTCAGACATGAGTCACCAGGCCGACTTCACTGAACCACCCCATTGGCTTTCCTGAATCATCCCTTCCTAAAGACGAAAGGCCAAGTGTTCAATGATAGTGCTTAATATTTTCCTGGACCGTGTACATTACGGAGAGAAAAAGAAACAGTCCTCTAGGGAATTTTGAAATGTCCTTGAAGGGTGTGAAATTAATATAGGTATCTCCAGGCTTTTAAAAATCGTCTTCTGATGTATGAAAAATGCCCGTGTGGATTAAAAATCCATCATTCATTGGGTGCTAATGGGAGCAAGACCTGTGAAGGTAAAACACACAATGGAAGGCTGCAAGAGCCTTCATGGCAAAATGCAATGCCACCTTGGGACCTGAAGCAAATAAACTTCAGTGAGAACACTTACGTAAAGACACCCTCACCCATTATCTCTCCTCTCTACAAGGACAAAACATGAACTGCAGGGTCTCTCTTGGAGTCTAGTGGTTGCATTTATCCTGAAGTGGTCATACACTTACTTGTTAAATATTGCCCCGTTTTAGAAAATTAAAAATAATACTATTTCTGGCTTTCAGAAGGATGTTGTCACTTGCACTTATTATAGAGGAGATTAGCCATTATTCAAAAACTGCAGAGAGAAGAGAGGCGTAATACAAATCCTGAGAGCTGGAAAATATCACATGGAACAAGAATTATGTTGCAGTCCAATCATGTAGTAGCTCATGGTGAAAAAGAATATGAAAATGAATATATGTATATTCATATATGGCTGAAGAATTGTGCTGTACACCAGGGGTTGACACAACGTTATAAACTGACTATAACTCAATAAAAATTTTTAGTAAATAATAATGTATATTTTATGATATCACAATATCTTTGACATTGAGCATCTTTTCATGTGTTTATGAGCTATTTACATATATTCCTTGAAGAAGTGCTCATTCAGATCTTAAGCCCATTTTTAAATTGGATTGTCCTTTTATGATTGAATTATAAGTGAACTGCACATACTCTGTATACCAGTCCATTCATGGAGATACAATATGAAAATATTTTCTCTCATTCTCTCTTTTCAGTTTCCTGTTGTCCTTTGAAAAGTGAAAGCTTTTAATTTTGGTGAAATCCAACGTATCTATTTTTTTCTTTCTTTGCTTACAGTTTGGTGTCGTTGGTCAAGAATCTCTTGACTAATCTAAGGTAGTAAAGATTTTCCCCTATGTTTTCTTCTAAAAGTTTTATAGTTTTAATTCTTACATTTAGGTCTTTGATCCATTGAATTAATTTTTCATATGATGTAAGGTAAGGGTCCAACTTCATTCTTTTGCATACAGCTATCTTGTTGTCTCAGCATCATTTGTTAAAAAAACAAAACAAAACTATTTTTTCCCTGTTGAGTAATCTTGGCACCCTTGTTGAAAATCAGTTGACCATAGATATATAGGTTTATATATAGACTTTCAGTTCTATTCTATTGATTTATAAGCCTATTCTTGTGCCAGTATCACACTGTCTTGATTACTATTGCTTTGTATTAAGTTTTAAAATCAGGGAGTGTAAGTCTTCTAACTTTGTTCTTCTTCTTCAGGATAATTTTGATAGGGACTGAGTTAAGTCTGTAGGTCAATTTGTGGAATATCGCCGTCTGAACAATGTTGTCTTCCAGTCCACGAACATGAGCTGTTTTTCCATTTATTTGGTCTTCTTTATTTACTTTTAATAATGTTTTGTAGTTTTTATAGTATGTTTTACATTTCTTTTATTAAATTTATTCATAAGTATTTTATTAGTTTTAAAACTATTGTTAATAAAATTACCTTTTAAATTTTATTTTCAGATCATTCATCTTAAGTGAACTAAAATGCAATTGTCTATTGTGTATTGATCTTGTATCTTACAACCTTGCTGAAATCACTTATTAGTTATGATAGTTTTTTAGTGGCTTACTTAGGATTTTCTATATACAAATGTGTATCATCTCTGGATAGAGATAGTTTTACTTCTTCCTTTCCAATTTGGATTCCTTTTATTTCTTTTTCTTGCCTAATTACGCTAGCTAGAACCTCCAGAACAAATTTTGAATAGACATGGCAAGAGCAGATATCATTTTCTTGCTCCTTATCTAAAGGGAAAAGTATCCAATCTTTCACATTAAGTATAATGTTAGCTGTGGGTTTTTTGTAGACATCCCTAGTCTGTGGAGTATTTTTATCATGGAAAAAGTATCAGATTTTGTTAAATGTTTTTCTGTGTTTATTGAGATGATTGTGTGGTTTTATTTTTTATTTTATTGATGTGATATTTTACATTAATTGCTTTGGGGTTGTTAAACCAACCTTTACTCCCTGGGATGAATCCTACTTGGTCATGGTGTATACATTTTTTTTTTTTTATAGTACTGAATATACTGTAGACTTTACATTGGGTTTCATCCACTATATAGTGTGATTGTATTCTTGGCAGGATGATGCCGCAAGAGAAATGCAGGCATTACAGTGAAGGTTCTGCATCTTATGTTTATTATAATACGTTAAAATTATTGACTTGAACCCTGATCATTACTGAAAAGACTTGGCTTCCTTAAAGATTACAAAGGAGCTCACTTAGTCAGTGATAGTTTACTGCATCCTTATTGACCCAAATCTCAAAACACATTTGATTAAAGAAGCTGAGTCAGTAACTTGCTGTTACGTCGTACAGGCTCTGACATATTTGTATACTAATTGATTGGTCTATGTTTTTGCAATTAGGTCATGAAAGAAGCAAGCAACTCACATGTTATGTCTGGTACCTTGAGCACATCCATCAGCTTTTCATATGGAAAGCATTAGACTCAACATGGATTGGGAGGCTGGGAGAGCCAGTTCTGAAAGTTAGAAGGGGAGTGAAGTAAGCATGGCACGTTCAGGGAATGTAGCGGCTCGAAACCTCTTGGGTAGTTTTAGGTTGAGCTGAAGTGACAAACTATCTAGGCCTCAATCATAACACTTATCACACTAATTTACTTGCCAGTCTCCATAAATAGAATGCATATCAAAAATGCTTAGCATACAGAAAGCGTGCAATAATTGCTTGCTGAATGAGTGAATGGTGAGCTCCCCGATCGATCTGGTGGGCAGTGGTCAGAGGCTCTGACCAAGTAAAGCAAAGCAGCTCCCAGGGAAAGAGGCAGAGACTTTTACAAAAGGTTGTTTCTCATAATATTAGCTACTGTGATCAAATAATAGATTTTGATGTATTTGGCCTTAGCAGAAGTGTAATTTACCCCTCTGTCAGATTTCTTATATAACATGAGCAATATCGTTCCGCATTCCAAAGCCAAGCCGCCGTACTGCAAATTTCTTCTCTCATTTGTAGAGAACAACAATAACCGACTCCCACTTAACCCTTACAAAGCATTTCTCCAAGGTTAAAACATACACCCCCAGATTAAGATTCAGGAAAGGATGTTTATAATTTCAATTATAACATTTTCCCAGAATTTAAAAAAAAAAACGATGTAAATATAAAAATTGATTGCAAGCTGGATCCTCATTTTGGAAATATTAAGATCTGCATTTTTAAAAGCAAAGAAATGTAGTCTATTTGTTTTCATTTTCCAGTTCATGCTATCCCACTAGAAAATCAAATAGCACTTAAAACACATGTTTAATGTGGTGTGTTTTTCTGTTATGTCATATTAAGATGACAATGAGGTACTTTAATGATAATAGTCATGACCGTAGAACTCTCTAAATCTCGCTTGGATACTTATCCAACAGGGCTTAACTTGTGGGTAAATAGATGTCTGATTACATCTATGCAAACCAATGCCAATTATTCTTGTCCTTCAGATAATAAGGGCTTCCCAGCTTTGTGTGGTTTCAAAGGAAAGCATTTTGGCCTTTTAAACACAATAACCAGCAGGCAGAAATCAGAACACCAGCGCTGAAATTGCCAGGGAAGAGGATCTCTCTGTTACGCGCAGTCAGGGAAAGGATAACATATGGCTTCCAGTGTGGGTTACTCTGGCTTAAGTTCTTGGTTCTCAGTTCTCTTGGTTTCAGAGCTAATTTCTTTCATTTAGAAAAATCAATAGATGGGGGAAATGTTTATCCTCTAAATGTACTGTTCGACCTAGGATAGGGAGAAGCCATTTGGGCTTAGTAATATGTGTAAGAGATTTTCGTTTCACCCAATGACTTAATAGCCTAAAACCTAAGGTAGGTTTGAGTTTAAAGTATCTGAAAGTCCAGTGAAATTTTCTCAAGTATCCGCCCCTACCCCCACATATCTGATACAAGAGATGTTCTAGTTAATCTTCTTTAAGTTCTTATTCACTTAATGGAAATGCTTAGCTGCATAATTGCTTTGAGCCCATTCCTATTCGAAATGGAAAATATAATAATCTAATGGTATTGTCTCTATAAGCGAATGAGAATTTCAGGAGTGGCTGTTGGTGCCACCCATGTGATCCAGAGAGGTTAATGCAGTTAAAGTTATTTCACAGTCCATTAAGGAGCTTACGGTGACCTCACGACCTTTGCGCCAACAACACGGAATCCATTATCATCACAATGGAGGAGCTGTGGGTTCGGCTGACTTGACAATGGGCCCGGGAAATCCCAAGTTAGTACTTAGTTTAAAAAAATGCACTTTTCTTTCTGCTTCTTGGGTATGGCTATTAATATGCCCTCCTATAATTTGTAACATTAACATTGCTGAAGGTACAGAAAAGGACATTGAAATGAAGATGTCAAAACTGCTGACTTAGTTCAGTGCATGATAATATTGGCTATGCATTGAAGTAGTAGATATCTAATAGGAAAATCAAGATGAAGAAAGTCAAGGAACTCAGTTAAATTAATGATAAATTATCACAGGTTGTGAAATTCACTTAGGCAAATAATAGCTTTCCTCCATTTTTAACATTCCATTCTGAGATTTAATATATGATTTAAAGAGAAACAAACACTTTTAATTTACAGATAGGAATGTTATGAATGGAATTAATTAAAACTACATAAAAATATTTACTTTAATACAATCCAAGTTTCAGAGAAATAGGATGCACTGCGTATTCTCAAGAGCATCTCACCATGACGAGTAAGATCACTCTAGAGACATCAATTGTTTATCTTTCTTTTATACGAAATCTGGTGAAAGGCATCCCTCTCACTCACATTTAAAAACAGATTTAAGGCATGGGGTTAAAAAATAAAGATTTTATCAGAATGCTGGTTGGTATGAAAGTGTTAATTAGCATTTTTTGCCCTCTAAAATGAACTTGACTGCACAACAGTCTCCTTTGGAGAAATAATAAGCATGGAATCTAAAACCAGCTTTTGCAGTACTTTATATCTATAGAAAAGGAATACAAGGTCAAATAACCCCATGCCGAAAAAATTAAACAAGATTGTTTATAGACATAAAGTTTAAATTGTAAACATAGGCTGAAAAAGATCTGCTTCTATTTCCAGAACCCAAAAAAGGAAGCGTTTTAAAATCATTTAAGGAAAGCATTTAAAGGTAATTAAAGAAGCCAGCAGCATATTTCAAAGATAGTTAGTGCTGACAGTAGTTAGCATGTCTTTCCTCATTTAAACACAATAAGGTTTCAGCATTTATTACAGCTCCAAATGCCTGTAATATAATCACACTAAAACAGAAGCCCAGATCGCAAGTTAATTTTCAGGAACACATTGCGATGATGTCTTTTTATGGTTTGCTATTTGAAAAAATAATTGAAAAAAAAAGTATCACCTACTTCTGATGATTCAAAAAAAGAAAACATGATCAAACCGTTTTCTAAACAGAGCTCTACTTTGGACCTATTTTATTTAATTATTCAAGGAATATATTAAATTTAGTATGTGAAACTGGCGTTAAAAATCTGTTTCAAAGTAAAAAATAAAAGTATCTCATAACAGATTTATGTCAAGTTAGAATAAACATTACTTACAGATAATGTCATAGTATTTAATCATTTATTATTAAAGAATTTGTACAGAAACTGTAGTCACTAAGCATTAAGATTACAAGGACATTATTTTTATAAGAGAATTTAACAGTGCTCAGCTTTTGATTTTTACTTTGTTTTTTAAATTCTTGAATATCAAAACCAAGAAGGTTCTTGTCTTTAAAAAGCCTTTGAATTTAATTCTGTAACTTGCTATTTAAATTACAAAGCAAAAATGGCTAGATAACATGCTTTAGTTATCTGCTCTGATTTATTAACCTGAAATGTTTTGCAAGATATTTACAGTCATTGGAAAATGTAGTTTTATTTAGGAAGTTTAATTTTTTTTGTCAGCAAATATTTGTTCCAGTGATTAACCTAATTTTCATTGTAATACATCTCCTGGTAATCAGTTTTTTCCTTAAATGAGGCAGAATTCCAGAAAAGAATAGTAAAGATACAAGATGAGAAATAGGCGAGGAGGAAAAGCAATCACAATAAATGGATTTAAAAGAGTGTTTATATTTAAAGGTGAAGAGATAATACAAAGTAATCACAGGTCAGAATTTCATGTGAGCAAACAAGTTCTAATCTTGATGAGGTGCTAAGATGTGATATATAAATGATCCTCCACAATTTGCAAAGTATAATATTAAAAATCATTTAAAATACATTAAGACATAAATGTACCTGATGCTAAAAATGGAAGTAACCATTAATGCCAACTTTCTCATATTGTGGTTGATATTATTATTATCATCATCATCATCACCATTATCGCTATTGCTATCAGCCTGATCAGATACTGAAGATTCACCAATTCTTCCAATTTTCTTAGAATAACTCCAGTTCTCAGAAATAGATTCACAGACATAGAAAACAAACTGTGGTTACCAGGGGGGAAAAGAGGAGGGAGGGATAGATTAGGAGTTTGGGATTAACAGATACACATTACTATATATAAAACAGATAGACAAGGACCTACTGTATAGCACAGGGAACTATGTTCAGTTTCTTGTAACGAGCCATAATGGAAAAGAAACTGAAAAAAGAATGTATGTATATGTATAACTGAATTGCTTCTCTGTACACCTGAAACGAACACTGTAAATCGACTACACTTCAATAAAAAATAAGAATTAAAAGAAAAAAAAGAATAATGCCAGTTCTCATGGTGCTGTTTTCCCAGAGCTTTGTTTAAAAGGAGACTCCTTCCACCAAGAAATCTCTTTCTACGGAAGTAAGAATGAATAATAGAGGAGGAAAAAGTCTCAAAACTCTGTCAAAACATAAAACAAGGCTCTTAGGTAAGGAATATGTAGCAGAGCTAATTTGCTCTGTTAAGATGCCCTGATTTGACTACAGAGAAAGTTATCACTGAGAAGCTGGCATAAAGCATGAAAGTGTAGACGCAGCTCCAAAGTGAGTCTCAGACTTCAGTAGCCAAAAATAAACTGGTTCTTGGCGGAAAGACATAAGTGCAATTGTGAAATTGATACCCCTCCTTGGCCGAGTCCCAGACAATATGTTGCCTTTCGGGGGCTGATCAACGTGATTGATGTGATCTGTGAAATCCAGGGGGGCGCTCCCCTTTAATCAAACCCACCATCCTCGACAGAGAGGCAGCTGTGGACTAACAAGTTCTTCAAGCTTTCTCCCTCCAGGTCTCCTTAGAAATCTGACAGCCTAGAAGGAGAAAAAAGGTGGCGAAACAGCCACAGAAGGAACTCCACCCTGGAAATGAAAAGGAGAGAAAAGAAAAAGAAAAAAAAAGACAAGCTATTGAAAAAGACATAAGATGGCAGCAACTGAACAGTTTACTGCCTTTCAAAGAGAAATTCAGACTTCACTTTTAATGTCAAAACCAACCTACTGAAGACATGCAGCTAAGTTTTTTTTTCTTCTAAAAATAGAGGGTTTTTTTTCTCTTTCTAACAAGGATGATCAGTGGCTTAAGAGTCCATCTCCCTGTTTTTTCGTTTCCCTCTTTCAATTTTCACGTTTGCATCACATATTTTAGAGGTGTGGAGATCTGCCCCCAAAATAACATGTGAAGATAAAGTCACAGAGAGAAAAATAACTAAAATCTCCCAGGGAGCAACACGGAGCTTGCAGACTGGCTGTGGGTATCCGTGTGGTGAGTCCTAAACACCAGGTCCCTAATCTAATAATCATTAACTTATCACTTACTCAGACTCTCCTCAACTGCTATCAAGGAAGGAATAGGGATAACAAACTGGAGTTTTTGCATTTGCTCTGGTAAATGTTTCTAAACCAGTAACAAATTGGCACTGATCATTCCTTCTAGAACAGCCGTAAAGACTCAACTTGATTTTAGCCTCAAAGCTCAACACCAGGGTATAATTTACTTTCTCAGGGTTTCCTTTCATGTTAAAAGGCTTCCAGATTGGTTAACCTCACCACACTCTCTCGCACTGTTGTCCTATTTGCACGTCATATTCCGATGCCAGACTGTCAGCTAATTATGTCACAAGCCATCAGCTAACAAAGCCCAGCCATTCTTGCCTGGAGAATGAACCTTGTTCTACTACTCCAAGGGAAAAAAAATAAGCCCCTTTCATTAAAGAAATGTAGAGTGAGGGTTTTATTTAATGCTACATCCAATTTTATCACTGCCGTTTCCTCGATGCTGTAGGGATGTTGATGGCTGGTTATTGCTCAAGCAGGTGCATAGGGAAGCGCCCTCGAGCTCCATAGAACTCGTGAGTCGTGGGAAGACACACAACTATTTGGGAAAACTCTATAATGTCAACCTGTAAAATTAAAACCAACACATTAGCTTCCTCCAAAAGGCTTAATCTCTTTGAACAGTTACCCGAGCTTTCTTCTGCTGAAGACTAAAGATGGAGAAAAAGACAGCACATTTTCCATTCTCTATTTTAGCAGAGGTGAGATTTGGAAAAGACATGCAAAAGAGAAGAGGCAGAGATTAGCGATGGGAGAAAAGTTCATTTGTGGTAGGAGAAGTAGAGAGCTTGGATGTTTTCAAGAGCACATGAGATCATGCCTGCCAAGTGACTAGCAGAAAGCCTGACACAGGACTGGCACTCAGTAAATGCTAGTTCCCCCTTTTATGTGGGCAAACTTGGAAATGAGTTCTTAGTTTTGAAGAATGCACATTTGGAGGTAGAGACAGCTAGCCAAGTGATAACGGCAATAAAAGCCCGCTTGGATAAAACATTTGCTAGGAATAGATGAGTTACATTGGTATGTTTCCTTCCATGCATCTATTAAGGCTTTAATATTATTTATTACCCGCTTAATACAATAGTCATAATTGAATGATGACTATATCTTAAAATCCTACTGGGGGAATTTTATGTCTTAAAATCTTGGTTATTAGCAAACAGGAAAATAGTCCCCTGGAATGTTGATTATCCTAATACTTTGCTCTAACAATGAAAACTTATAACTTTAAATGCCAATAAATTAGGATTAGGATCAAAACTGAAGTTTTAAGTGCCGTGATCACCAAGGTCCTGGAACTCAATGTATTTTTCCTCTTCCTCCCATGGATTTCTTTAATTATGTCAACATCAATAGAAATACTTTTAAGATGAGTCTTTTAAAAAATGCCAAACTTCCAAGGATATTAATGAGATCCTTGTTGAAAATAAAGATGAAGAAAGAAAAAAATTATTTGAAACATGCACGACGCATTTCCAGTAAGACACGCTGTATTTTCATAGAGTGTAGCCACAGCAAACACCTTTGTCCAAAGCATTTTTCTCTTTATTATAGATGATTCTGGGATAATAAAATCCTGAGAAATGAGCAGACATGCAAGAATATGGAAGAAAGGGATGCAATTTCCCAGTGTTTCACAAGCTAAATCTAATTCAGTCCTGCAGCATTTTTACAAGATCATGATCTTGAGAGCACAAATGAAAGAACCCAAAGAAATAATTCACTAACCCCATTATACTGTCAATGGTTAGGACTTAGTTTCAAGATCTTTAACTAAATGGGATAAATTAAAATTACAGATAATTCTCAGGAAAGTCACAGAAACATAAAAGGATGTTAAAATTAGGCATATGGCAAAAACTTTCGAAGTTTGGGTTGCCCAGCTTAGTGACATGAAAGCCAAGAAATGATTTGTGATTGATATTCTAGTATATAAGAAGTTATAAGGGATTAATTAGAATGTGGTCAAGTAGTTACAATTTCCACCATGATGGGGAAAAGAGGGGATAAATTTAAAGTGAATGAAGGGGATGGGTTAGAAATCCTAAAGAGGACCTGGACAGGGAAGAATCTTTGTAAATACTGAAGTTTATGCCTAGAAAAAGTCTGAAACTCTTTTTCCCTGGAGAGCTCTGAAAATAGAAGGGAAGTCATGCATTTTGGTCCAGAATGATTGTAATGTCATCCTGTCTAGCGTCAAAAGAAGAGACAGAAAATGTCCCTTCCTGGCTTTGCAAACAAGATTATTATGAAGTTAGCTAAACGTCTCCCAGTGAAAGAGTATCAATTGTGAAAGGACAATTTGATTTTTGCTGGTTGAACAGTGAGTTTAGTCTAACTCTCCCATTTATAGGTTGCACACTCCGTAGTAAGTTTTCCTCAAAGGTCTCACCCCTCTCCTCCTCTAAAAATTAAAATAGTCAACAGAGACACAAAAGCTACATACAAACCTTCGTGTGCTTCTTAGATCTGTGACTGAGGAGCCTTAGGGAGATCTTCATCCTCACGAGGCTCTTGAGAATTGATGTTTGGGAGGAAATCTAGGACTTCTAAGACATTGAAGCGGTGCAATTATTCTTACTTTCACCCTGGTTTGGGGACCTTCTAGGCAGTCTTGATTTTTGTTCTTACATGTGTTCTCTTTTAATAACAGAAAGGAGAGAAGCAAAGGTTATCTCAAGTGGTAGTTCATAATCCTTATCAGTTTGAGGATGGAAATCTTTAAACAAACAATTATCAAATTTATACAACCTGCACACAATAGCAATTACATTTTAGTGCCTCTTTATTTGAGGAGCACGTAGAGGACATGACATGATTGTGTAGATACAATGTAGACACTTTAAAATGAATTTTTAAGTTTTCCTAATCACAATATTGACATACACACATCAAGCCAGTTTTTATGACTTCACACTGGAGGCATTACTGGTGCTCATGGACTGGTAGGAACTCCTTAGGGTCCCTCAGGGACTCCTTGTCCTTGAGTTAGGAATCTCTGTTCTAAAGAAAATGACAATTATTCTTTTAGACTTCTTCCCCTCTAGAGTGTAACATCATCTTCAGTGGAGAAGAAAATCTGCTTTTGGGGTGAGTTCAAATTTGAAATAAATAACTCAATAGTGATGGCAGATGAGTTGGAGCATAGAGAAAAGTTCTATGCTATTTACAGTGACAAATTTCACAGTTGTTTAACTGCAACCCATTTTAACCATTTGGGGAAAATGTATTTAGGTAGCCACCAAATTTAGAGATTAAAGAAATCTGCCTCTGGAATCACCTAATTTATGTTGTTTCAAGATGGTTTTTTAAAGACTTAACACCTCATTTGTTGTGACGTTCGACATCAACATTTAAAAGGTCTTCCTTCAGCCTCTGTCAGGCGGGCCTATTAGGAAGCAAGTAAATTTAATAAACACACAACTGCACTAAGTATGCATCACTTAATTTGCATGTCTGTGTGGGTACGAGTGCAGCCAGTGTGGGCAAACAGCTGTCTGCTCCGGGTTTGTGTGGGGATGTAAATGAGGCCCTCAGAAAACGTGTCTCTATCAACATAGCAAACCTCCTGGCTAGAAGGGAGTCTCAGAAGCCATCCAGGACACCCTCAGGCGCGCCACGTTTAAAGCAACCCGGAGGGAGGCGTTAGTCTGCTTGTTAAGATCGTTAGAAAAGGATAAAGCTCTAAAGAGGGTTAGAAAAAAAACAACCTATGCATATAAGAAAAAAAACAGTTTATGGTGTGGAATTTTAAATTTTTAGTCTGATAGGAGATTCATTCTCGAATACTCATTATTTTTAAAACTGGATTCAAAGCTCATTTGACAGCAGAATGTGACACCTAAATCAATTAGCTGCTGTCTTTCTTTCAACGGTATTAAGCATTTGCAATATGTGTCATGCGGAGTATAATGCCTAATAGGACCCCGAATCTGGAAAGAGCAAGCAGGGTGGACGTCTTCTGTGTTAGTTATACTTGATCTACTGAGATTAAACCAGCATTGGAAAGAAAAAAGTGTAATCCCCTAGAAGTCAAATATGTAACTGAGTTCAATAAACTTATCTTATTTCCATAGTTTGTGATAAGGTGAAATTTAGCCAGAGAACTTTGTTTTCTTAATGTAAATACATAAACAACAACATGCAGATTTTTGTTTTGTTGTGTTTCTTCAAATCACGTAGTCTTTGACACAGCGTAAAAGATATAAGATCAACATTTCTAATGGGAACCGGTTCAGTAAACCACATATGTAAATACATCTGTGAGGACTGTGTGCTAATACGAATGTTCACAGTTCTGTTAATGCGCTTTCATGGGAAATGCCTTTTCAGTGAGTGGCCCATTTGATAGAGTCTCAGTAGAGCCACGGTCCGGGGGATTTCGCATTGTGAAAACGGGAGGGTCTTTCCGTAAGTGATCCAGACACTGTCCGACACACAGTGGCCGAACGTGGCATCTGTTGCCAAAATCCTATTTGTCCTTCACACGAAGTCCATATTGACTGCCTCAAAAACTCTTTGTATGAGCTATTATTTTCAAATTGTTTCCCAACATATACGGCAATTGAAAATTGGACAGCTTTTCAATGGCTCTCGCATTCCAATTGATTACCAATACGGTTTTTCAGAATTAAGAATATCAGTCTATTCTCTTCCCCTGGAATCGGGTTGACTCTGTGCGGCTTTCATTTAAATACTGCAGTAGAGTCTGTGCCTGACTCTGTGTTAAGATAACGTCCGTGGCGATCAATTAGATTTATTATCTCTTCTCTCAACTCTGTGGTATGTATCGCTGTGAGAAAAAGCAGCCCCCGGACATGATGTTGCCTTCGCCTCAAGGTCTTTCAGGATTAGTATCTGAGCTCAGTTTCTGCTGCATCAGACAAGTCTCAAGGTTTGTGATGTATTCTTTAGCATGAGGCAGTTGTCATGATCAAATGATGAGTATGTTTTCTGAATAAATGCATTCTAACAGTGTTAGGTTATCAGATCAAATCAATACATATTTATTGAGTGATTACTATGTATAAGGCACTATGCTAGGCCCTGGAGGATGGGGCTGGGAGTGCACGTGGAAGCTTATCTTAAATTCTTGGGAAATACTCAAAAGTGAAATCAATAGGAAAGAGGGGGTCATTTAATTTGTCTAAGGTGTTTCTGAGGGCTTTAAAAATCGTTCTGCAACGTCCTCAGCTTTCCTGGGATCATTAATAGCAGCCACCATTTTCAGAATGGAACAATTCAAGAAAGGAGATGTTGAATACTTTTCTCAAGGTCACACAGCAATATGGATGCAAACCTGAGATGCTAGGCGACTGCAAGCAGCTACGTCCTGGCTTTGTGTTTAAACAGCTCTGGAACAGTTGTTGGTGCTGGGGGACCAGGGGAGGTCGTGCTTTGGCTTGGCTTGGCTGTAATTGCTAACTAGCATTTATGACATAATTAATTGACATGAAACTGCTGGCATAAAAATGAGCATAATACACCTAGTCTTCCTCCATCCATATAGGGTGCTCTCTGCAAATGAGTCTCACCCCTCTGCTTTTATAGGACTAAAGGGAAACAGTATATTCCTCTTTTTAATGAATACTCCCTGCAACATCTTCCTGTGAAGATTTCCCAACACACAGAAAAATTGAAAGAATTTTGCAGCAAATACCTGTACACCCACCACCTCGATATTATCATTTGTATTTATTGTACGTGCTTTGTAACATAGCTATCCATTCTTCTATTTGTCCATGATCCCTCTTAATTTTTGAAGCATTTGAAAACAAATTGCAAGTATAACCTTTTGGAAATTATTATCACCATCAGGCGAAGAGGTTTATAACAGTGACAATGAAGGAAAGAAATAAGTATAATTGATGTTCAAACAAATTTGTTTAAGATCCTCCTAGGTACCGACTAGTCTTCTCTTTGTGTGGTGCTGCATTCATTAGTTTGTCTGATCCTGGCAATGAACTCACAGGGCAGAGAGGCAGATACAATAACTTCACTGTGCCAGTTAGAAAGCTGAGGCTGGGAGATGAAACGTCAAACTCATGGTCACCCAGGAGGTGGCATATCCAAGAATAAATGACTTCTCCCAGCTCCTGGACCAGTACTCTTCCACGAGGCCATGCTCTCCATCTGCTTGTCAAAAACCTCAAGGTAACTTTTTAATGATTACGCAAGTAACAAATTCTTAAAGAATGAATACCTAAATTGCTGGGTATATGCCCTAGCCACTGCATTAACGCCCATAATCGTGTTTCATTTGGTTGTTTTGTTAAACATGCCTCCAGACTTTTTACTTAAAAATAGCGTGAGGTCATCGACGTCCCTGATACTGCTTTGTGTTAGTAGTCCACGGCTAAATGCTTTTAGATCTCCAACTCCATCTCTCCTACCCCTGTTTGTGGTTTTCCTATGAAAATTTAACAGGGAAAAATTTCATTTATAACCCTGTACATTAATTTTCACTTATCTCCATTTTGCCAATCTTATTTTTCAAAGTTTTGTTTTCATATCATAAAAAATGGTTGTACTTCTCATTAAAAACTTGAACAAAATAAAAATGTGCAAAGCTCTTACTCTGGAATCCTTCCTTCCGAGGAAAACTTTCCATTTCCGTTCTCCCAGTCTGAGGTTGTTCTGCTCTGCAACTCTCCTGACATTGCTTACTTAGTAGTAAATCTGTTTCATGATTTGTGAAGGATTCATAGTTTCCAATTCAGCAATGGCATCATGATTTAATTACTCTCTTATGATGGATATTTAGTTTGTTTCTGTTTTTCAGTCATTACAAATAATGTCAAGTACACATTCTTCTTTTTATACTTTGGCTCTCATTTTATGTATTTACAGTATGTGATGGAGGGAGTGAGAAGGGGGCATAGAACGACTAGGGGAAGGGAGACATCATACATCAAGGATGAAGAAGAACAGGGAGGAGAAACTTTGCAAGTCAATATGGTTCAGACAGGTTGAATTTGTGAAACCTGCTAGATACAAGTGGAAATATGCATACATCACACCCTTGCAGAGAAAGTAGGAGAGGAGATATAGGCTTGGGAATCCATGGTGTCTGGATGGTACTGAAAGTCTTCAAATAGGATGAGATATGATCATCTAGGTGGAAGCATGGATAGGAAATAGGGTGAAAACCCTTGGGACACTCCAACATTCAGAGGTTTGGCAAAGGTGAGCTGGAAAAGGAGCCCAAGGAGGAGAGACTAGAATGTGAACTGGAAATGCAGGGGCTTGTGGTGTCTAGAAAGCCTGCAGAAGAAAAGTGTTTCAAAAGGAGAAGGTGATCCAAGTGTCAAATGTTCCTGGGGGACCAGTTAAGATAAAGTCAGAATTGACATTTGAAATCGACATGCAATTTTTTTGAAGCTACAAATGTCAAATATGTATGTAAAAGAGATGTACTATTATTCAAATAAATTACACTCAAAAGATGTATACTTCTTTGTCTATCATATTACCAAAGACAAAAAAGTAATACTATCTAATATTAATAAAAACTAAGGGGAAATAAGCACTCAAAGAGTTGTTTCCATTTTTCAGAAGGCAACGTGGCAGTATCTCGCAAAATATTTCATGTGTGTAACTGTCAATTCAAACGTTTCTCTTTTCAGAATCTCTCCCCCTGCAGGATGAGTCAAATTTGACTCCTTTCTGTATGTAACTACTGCAAATACCTCCCAACTGATCTCTCTTTTGCTCTTAACTCCCTGTCGTCTGTTCCTCATCCTTCAGAAGGACTGATCTCTTAAGAATGAGTACCAGATTCTATCATCCACCAACCATTTTCAATGATTTCCTGTTGCAGATGGTGTAAAACCCAGGCCCCTTCCCATGACTTATGTTGACCAAAATTTTACAAATGAAGACTTAATTGAAATCAAAAGGTGTTTATTTTGGGTCTGTTAGGACTGCAGCTCAGGAAACACAGGTTCAGGAAGACCTGCACAACTGGAGAGGCTGCTAAAGGAAAAACCTCCAAGCTACAGTTAGTTACATGAATTGTTTATCAAGAATTATCATCGAAACTGGCAAGAAGTAAGGGTGCTTGTTAAGTAAGGATTGGTTAGGGGCCTAAACGGTTGCACAGTTACAAACTGGAGACTGCAAGTTTGTGGCCTGGTGGATTCTGTTCTGGATACAGCTGGTGGTGTCCTTGGGTCTGTACAGTTCATAGAAAGTTCAAGTTCTCAGTGTGCGAAGATGTCTGAGACCATCCTCAGTGGCCACCCAATTCCATATTTGCAAGCCTACATGGTGACTGCTCCATTATAATTTCATTGCATCATCACCTAACCAGTCTTGATTATTTCTCTGGACTCAACTTCCCACCTTCCTTCCTCTTCCTATTGGCCTTCTTCCTCCGTCTGTAGACTTCAAATTCCATCATACCCTAGGGTATATCTCTCTTCCCAGAATTTTCCTTCAGCTTTTCAGTGGCTGATTCCTTTTTACTATTCAAACCTCAGCTTATTTATTTATTGTCTCATGTATTTATCGTCCACTTCCATCTTCTTCAATATAAGCACCCTGTTCAGGGTCGTGAGGAGCCATGTGCTCAGTAAATGTTTGTCAATTGAAAGCATAAATGCTTTTTTGCCCTTTGCATTAACCTAATCTTTTTTTTTTTTTTGAGGTCTCTATACAATCACTAAAGGATGTATCTCTTTGTCCTGTACGTTGAAAATACTTTTTTTCAATTGTGGCTTGTTTTTTAATTTTTTTCCATACAGATACTTTATATTTCAACACAATCTATCTCTGTTATTTATCTCTTAGTTCCTTTCATTGGTATCATGATAAGAAAAGCTGTACATAGTGAAAGATTTTAAATTAGAAAAAAAATCCTACATTTTCTTCTTGTGTTCCTATGGTTTAAGAGTTTATGTTCTTTTGGGAATTTTTTTAATATGGTAGGAGATAGGAAATTAAATTGATTTTTTCCTCATGTTTATTAATTGATCTAATATTATCTTTTCAATAATCTATCCTCTCTACCCACTGATTTATAACAACCACTTCTCATATAGGAAATTCCCATATACACCCTGAGGTTCTATCTAGCTAATTAATCGGTTCCTATGCAGTACCACCAGTATGTATCTACTGTACCATGAGATGTATTTTGATATCTGATTGGGTGAGTACTTCCTTCTTATTCTCGATATACAAAGTGTTCTAGGATATTTCCCTGTGTGTATTCTTCCAGAAAGCTTTTTAAAAATTCAATTTGTTAAATATTAGAAATAACTCTTTGGGATTCTTTTTGGAATTGTATTAAATTTATATGTTACTATGAAGTGAAATTGCATCTTGAGAATATTGATCCTGGGGAAAAAAAATCGTTCTCTGCTTTTAATTTTATCTACTTAATATTCTTCAGTAAAACTTTATGGTCTCCACTTCATTTGGAGTAAAATTTCTAAGCCCTTAAAATCTGTGACCCACCACCCCCGTCTCCTGCCATCTTTCCCTCATTCATTCCCTGGCAGCTACACTGGCCTTCTTAATGGTCCAAGGATGTGCCACACTCATCTCAAGGTCTCTGTGCCAGGTCGCTTTACATGGAAAGCTGTTACCCTTCCAGGTAAGCCTCACCTTTGCTGGACAGGTTAAGGATTTGCTTTTTGTCTTTCAAGCCATAAAGGATTTAAGATCATTTTAGTTGTAAGGTAAAGAAAGATTGGGGGAGGGAAACAGTATTTATGGTGACTAGTTAAGGGAACAATAGATTTATATATGCAGGAGAATGTTTTCAACAGATGTACACATTTACTTCCAAGTTTTTAACTTCCCAATTAGTAACCTGTGTTACTTTGTGGATCTGGTTTTGCCTGTTGCATTTTTGCAACAATCCTCCATGTAAAGAATACAATCCCTCAAAATGTGTGAGGTATTTCTATAGGTTCTACGTGTCAGCGCTGAAGGCACCACATTCTCATAACTTCTTTGAAAGTTTTCTCTATCTCACATTCATATCCATCTTGTCAACCCCAGGTTCTTTCTCTTTTTGTATCACCTCATGTTCGGACTTGGGTAACAGTTTCCCCACTGGTGCCCCACCCCAGTCTTTCTGTTCTCTAGGTCTCCCAGTGTACCTCTGCCACCCAGGACTTTCCGATGCTATCATTATGTGATTCTTCCACACGTAACAACAGCAAAGATTACTCAAGATAAAAGAAACAGGCAAATTCTTTCGCCTGGAAGTCTCTGTCCTCCCCACAATCTTCCTGATCTCCACTTACAGTCTTGGTTTCCGCATGAATACTTCATTCTAATCACATTGTTTTCCCGACCTAAATAAATCTATCAAATATACTTTTCTCTACATTTAATGCACTCTTAGCCTCTCCTTTTCCTCTTCAAATCCTACTCATTTTCCAAGGTTCAGCTCAAATCCCCCCTCCTCTGTTAAAGCTTTCTTCTGCCCCATGACCTGATCTTCCTTTTCCTTTCGCTCAAATCCTAGTTCTTACCCTCTGTATTACTTTTACCTTCCATTCCATCTGCTCACCTATAATGCACCCCGGCTACGCTGGGCTAATGAGCCATTTTCCAAACAGACATCACCTTTGCTGCTGCTGTTCTCTTAGCCTGAAATAAATGCCTTCTCTCCTCGTTTCTTACCAGAAATGACTCAGCTCAAAGGTTTCTTCATTTTAACTCTTGCTTCGCTCCTGAATTATGATTACCAGCTCTTCCCAGTAATTTGCCCGTCACATTCTTTGTTTTCCTTTGTCTTATCTAAGTGCTATTCGGTTACATGATTTTTCCTTACAAAGACCTACAACTACTAAGATTCGATAGAGCAAATCATAGCTCTCTTTGTGAGAAGAAGTTGTGCTGATCATCTCATCCAAGCCTCCAGTTTGTAAAAGAGTTAATAAGCCTTCAGACGGGTAGTGACTTGTACACAGTCACAGAATTCAGTTCCACGTGAAGGCTCAGCCCTGTGTCAGTGCTCCAGATAAAACCATGAATGAGAGACAGGCTCATCCCACAAGGAGCTAATAACTTGGCAAAGATGTCAGACATATTTAATTAATAAGTCATAGCTGTATTTTTTGAAAAAGAATAATTCTGAACATCATGGTGTGCTATATGTTTTCTAAAGCTTCCAAAATGCAACAGAAGATTGATTCCCTTTGGAGAGACAATAGAGAATTTTTAAATGTTAGTAAATAAATGAATTTCCTACTAATTTAAAATTTAAAGGAGATGACCCATAAAAAAATGACCCACTGAGATCATCTGAAGCAAATTATATTTGTAACATTATTCTAATTTTGCAAATTTCTCCATCATTACATAAGTGGTACAAAATTAAACAGAATAAGCAAATGCATCATATCTTCATTTTAAATTAATGTGATGTTGCTTACCCATTGCTTGTTTGTTTTAAGAATAAGAAAGTAATTCTCATTCATGACTCCATCCTCGGGTTTCAGTCCATCTACTCTTTATTTGACAGGAGAGACCATAATGGGAAATGCAAAACCCCCTTAATTGTTTACTTCTGCCATTTGTTTATTTTTTCCAGAAAGGATTGCTGAACTGTTAGTGCAGTGATAATTATGATTAGGGGACATTCCTTTCTGGAGTCAGAATTAGATAATGGGCTATGTGTGTCAAAGTCAAGTTTCTCTTTAAATAGCTTTCAGTTTTTGTGTTGCTTAAAGACTCACTGTACGTATCTGCATAGTTGTATATACTATGTTCACCCAGTGCATTCCTATTAATAAAATAAAAATTATTCTGACTTTCTTTCATAACCATCACCATAATTTTATGTCTCAGTTTAAATTAAGTACAAGATATGGTCATTCATAGAAGGAGGAAGAATCATTATTAGACAAATTCAGCATTCCATGAGTTACTGATGATCAAATCCTGTTAGAACTTAAAGAATCAAGTTTGTTATCTTAGTTAAATCTTATCTTAGTTAAATCAATCTTAGTTAAAAATGATCTTGCACTTTCTTAGTCTGATGGCATTAAGTACTATTTCTTTGCACTAGGTTAGGTCTGGACCTACCCATATGTCACCTTTTCGATTCAACAGGACCCTAATTTAAATGGCTGGCAGAAGTAGTCACTTTGCTTATTATAATGTGGAAACAAGGCTATTTTAAAAGGTGAGCACCTGATTTCTTTTCTTTTAAACTCTTAGTGAACAAACTTTTAAAAGATATTGAATGTAGAAGGGGGGAGGCTGGTTTCTAAAATATTCAGCAGTTAATTTCTGAGTTTTCCCGGGTATTCATGCATTAAAAGTTGAAATAAACCTGACTGATCAATAGTAACTAAAGTTGTTGGGTTTGGGGTAAGATTTATTAGACCTGAAAACTCTGACCTGGGTTCAGATCTACTCTGACCCTTGATAGAAGGACACAGGAATCATCCAAAGTGGAAATGCTAAAATTATTTGTAAGAGAAAATCACCCAAGTTGCAACTAAATATCTCAGGGGTATGGATTTTGGCGGCAGTTTAGATGATAAATCAAAACAACTTGTCTCGTTCTGAATTAAGCTGCAGGTGAGGAAGTGGAATCAGAGGGGTAGGTAATGGAACTCAGACGTTATCTAACCTGCTCCCATAATTTAGGGCAATGTGTTAGTTTCTTTCTCCCCGTTCATTGTTTTGTCTTGGCATTGGGTTTCTTAACTTTAGTTATCCGTGGATTAGGTGATTTAATACAATGGCATAAATAATCCTCATTTCACGAGCAGGGACTTGGCCAGAATATAGTCAATAGTTTCTCTGCCTACAGATCTTTAGTTAGAACAACCCTCATGCAGACAACTGATTCAACAGCCAGAAGAACTGGAATCTCTTTTCACCGTAACATATTCAGGCACGCACCAACCCATGAGCTAGACTTTGGCCTCAAATAAAGATGGAAACTTAAACTCCTCTATTGTTCTTGCATTTTCTTCCTTAAACTTTGACTCACAAAACATCTGCAATAATTTCATTTTTTAATCTACAATAGGTGCCTACAAACTATAATAAAATACCCCCCTAGAGTGCTGATTGCTTACATTCCTTTAATAAAGATAAAGCAAAACTTCTTTCTCCTTCCTGGGCATGTGAAGTAGGGCTAAGCTGGCAAATGGATTTAAAATGCAACCAGTACTCGAGTAAACCTCAGATAACAAAGTTGCTGTTTTTCCGTAGTCTGGGGTTGGTTTGTCTGTTTGACTCTCAGCGATCTCTCCTGCAATCTGTTGTGTCGGTGGCAGCTGACGGTATCTCAGGGAACCTGGCTTAGTTAGATTGATTGGAACCTCCAGCTTAGCCATTTCCTTGCAGGACAGCTACTCTCCTTCTCCACTCCCTCCCTCTTTCTCTTTTTTTTCCCCCTGATGATGTTACATTTGTCCTGCAGATGATGTAGAGCGAGCTGCAGACGACGACGAACGGCTGGGCTCCATCGCTCCTTTCTTGGCAAGCGCTCACACTTCGCACCAGCCCTCCTCAGCACCATTAATATTATATATAGATACCCTTGTCACAGATTTCCATCCGGCGATCTGAAAGCAGGATGCGAGGGTGAAGTGTGTATGAGGAGGGGGTGGAGGGAAACCAGCTGATTTATTGTGGGGGAATGGTAGAGAATAAAAAAGAGGTGATCAAATTTATATTAATGTCCTGACCTATCTTCTTAAAACGGCTTTTTGCCCATTTCAGTGCTTAAGCATTTTGCTGCCTGAAGCTAGAAAGCGAAAAGAAAGAGAAAGAAAGAAAGAAAAAATTAAGCACCAGGTTGCCTTGTTATTTATTTATTGTCTTTATGTACTGGAAAATTGTTCAAGTTACCCTCCACGTGTGAGCTTCGGTAGAGAATACGGAGACCGATTGTTTCTATAGATTGATAGACAGCTGGTCTGTCCTTCCTCGTGGAAGCGGGCAGTTAAGGCGGGTGTGACAGTTCGTACAATGTAGCCTGAACCCACTGGTAAACTCCCTCTATTCTGACTGCTCTGGTGTAACACAGCCCAGAAAGACTTCACAGTGGACTAAAAGCATCTTATAAAATGTGAGTCCTATTCCGAAGTTCGAGAGGAAGACTTACTGTCTAAAGTACAGAGAGAACGTTCGTGTGATCCTGCACATTCCAGGCATATTCTCTCTGGGTGGGCTGCCAGTTTTTCAAAGAAAATAGAAGTAATTTATCTTTAGCTTATTTTTATTCCAAGTGAAGGTAGCTAGCAAGGTTCTAAAATTCTTCTCCGTGTTTCACGTGAGTGTCTGTAAATTTGCATTGTTCTTTCTGCAAAGTTTTGTCAACCCTACAGCTCAGAACTGCTCTTTCTGAGGGCACTACTCCCCGCTGAGCCTAGCTGGGCTCTCCTTGGAGGGCGCCTTTGATCTGAAGCAGCAAGGGTTTCTGAATCCCTCAACAGGTCCTTATTCAAGACTCGTTATTAAAACCAGTTGCTTAGGGCAAAGAACATAATGAGACTTCCTTGATATCTTTTCAAAATATTCTAAAAGAATTTATATGGCAGCTCTTTAAAGCACTTTTTGTGGTTACCTCCTCTCTACAGGATAAAAATCATCGCGCTATGAGAATGCACGATGGGACCACTGACTAAACTGAGGCATTGGTTGAGTGACGAGTGGAGAGTGATGAGGTCAATATTGAGAGCTCTACCTATTTACAGCTCGAAATTTTATTTACATTAGTAAAGCCTGATGCTTGTTAGTTTGAGGTCTAAGATAGTCCTATTCGTTGTAGTTTTGCATCTACTGAGGCTCAGTTGAGGGCAGACCTCTGGCGGGTGTTGGTATTAGGCTAATTCCTAAGTTCAGTAGTTAGCACTCCACTCGTGTGTCCTAGGCTTTTTGTGGTACCTTAGGTAAGTCCGTTTGCCTTGGCATCTAGTCCCTCTCATAAGTTAAACAAGGCACAAATTATAGGCATTTATGAGATGTGTATTGAAAGTGACATTTCTGAGTCCCTTATAATTTTGTGTATGAGTATGATTCATAAAAATTGTAGATTACCCCTAAGCTTTCTGAGACTGGAGTTATAATTTTCACCTGCCATTACTTTTTAAAAAGCTGCCATATAGAGTGAAAGTTTACTCCAAAGCTTGTGCCCCTTTGTAATTTCTCTATTTCTAAAACCTACGTGCCGGACTGGACGCATCTGTTCACAGTTTGATTTTTGCAGTTGGTGACTCTGACCCATTATTAGAAGACGTGCCCGAGTGCTTCCTAAACCTGAGTGTTTTCGAGGGGAGGGTGTTCCACCAGGATTCTCGAGGTTGGCTGGCCAAACCTGGGGCAGGCAGAGCGAGGGCCACCATCAGGGAACGCCAGGCACTTAAGGCGATCAATTATATTCCTCTTGGTTTGCAACAGACCTACAGACCGAAAAATGGTGGAATGCTTAGACCCAGGCAAGGGGGTTCTGGGTCTGCATGTTAGGGGGCACTGTATATCACAAACACTGACATACAAGACCAGTTTTGTTTTTCCTAAGAAGGCGTTTTGAAGAATCTGTCACTGAATGAGCAAACAGGCATTGCAGGTGAAGTGCCTTCTAGGGGAACTGGTACTAGATGCCCCAGGCCAGAGCCTGGAGCTAAGAGCGTGCAAGGTTGATGAGGGAGGAGGCCCAGCCCCATCCTGGCCCACCAGAGGAAGAGGCTGATTTTATTTAAACTTGGCTGCTCCAGTCTCTAAGGTGGGTGTCCAGACAGACCAGGTTCTCTGAATACTGTGTTTCCTCCCTCCTTTGTACTTTAGGCTTTTGTTTGGGGAGGCATTAGAACTGCTTGCGAATCCTGGGCAGAAAAGAGCAGGGAAGGGGACCTGTCCCTCCTGGACCTCGCAGGAGCTGGACCTGGTCACTCTCCGCTCTGGGGTTGAGCTGTTCCCTGCCCAGGCGCCTTGGTCCAGGTCTTGTCCTGCAGATCCATGTGGCCACTCAGCCTCACCAGGGCATCCCCTAGGACTGGGCTAAGGGCCCCAGGATTGGAGCACCCGGGCAGGGAGATGCGCTAGGCCTTGAGCAGAGCCTGAGTTATCACTTTTAAACATAAGACATGAGCTTTGAACCCCCATCTCTACTATTGTTTTGGGCCCTACCAATTTTAGACGTGCGTTTAGGGACTTCCTCAGTCCAGTCCAGATGCTGATTTTCCATCTTTGATGATAACTGTGCAGCCTTTCTCTGAGCGTGTTCTTGATTTCACTTTGAGTTTCATCCCTTCCCTCCTCCTCATCTATGACCTTCGTATTTCTGACCCAGGCTTCCTCTGCTTAATGGTTTAATAGGGCTTATGTTCTCCTTCTTGTACTGGTCCAGGAATCACACCTAATGTAGCTGCTCTAAAAGGTTTAGCTGGAGGATTCTACCATCCCCTTACTGCAGTTGGCTTCACATAAATATTCTTTAGGAATGAATGAGACAGCAGGTGTCATAGGGGAGAATTAAGCAAAAAAAAGAAAAAAGGAAAAAGGCACCACTAGCAGGTTGGTTTCTTCAACGTCAGCTTCACACTTTTGTTATAATAGTTGATGACATTAACAGGGATTCATGAATCATTATTCGGGTCGCAGAGTAGAACTTGGCTCAAGCCACCCTGACACTTGGAAGCTGAATGCTAAATGGCAACAGAATATTAGGGGCACTATTCAATTTACATAAAGCTGTCCTCGTTTGGTGGCTGTTCACTGGTGGTTCCCTGGGTGATTGTAAACACAGCCAGCTAATGGTGCTGGAAACTTAGCCAACATTTTTTGCTGTGGGGATAAAAGTTGCACATACAAACTGTTCACATGGACAGTAATCCACTTACTCCACAAAATCATTGCAAATTAAGTCAATAGATTTTCAGACAAAATGAGTTAAGAGTCAGCGCGGGGAAACACCACCATTCTCCCCAGTTTATCACTTTTTTTTTTTTGATATGACGATCAAAACTGTTGTCTCCTTCTTAAAGTCTAGAGAAAAAATGTTAATCAAATTTCCCTAACTTGATTTTAACAAATACTTGAGGGGTGGGGGGTGTATAGCTCAGTGGTAGAGTGCATGCCTAGCATGCCTAAAGTCCCAGGTTCAATCCCCAGTTCCTGCACTAGAAAACAAACACAAAACACAAATACTTGAACAAGCTTAACAACCTGTAAATGATGGTGGAGGCTTTTGGTCACAGATTGAGCTTTCTTTGAAACATCGTAACTTCAAAGCATACATTCAAGTTCACAGGAAGTTCAGTTTGCTAAGGGAAAGCAGACTGTCCTGCTGTTGCCAACCAAAAAAGGCCTTCTCTGAAGAAACTCTTAGGGCTAAAGAGAGCAGCTACTAGGCTGGTTGTTTTGGGGGGATAAGAGGGCACGTCTACTTGCCCATCTGTTTTATGTGTTGTTGTCCGTTTTCCATTCCCCAATGTTTATTTAGCACAAGATAATATTACTGCAGGAGAAGCCAGTGTTACAATCAGACCATGATTTATTACCAACTCTGCTCCTCACTAGATGTGTGAACTGGGCATTCTGTCTACCTTCTCTAAATTATGTTTCCTCATTTCTAGACCAGAGACTATGATAGAACCTTCTTCATAAGGATGATGAGAAGAATAGGAGATAATCTGTGCTAAGTGGTGACCGAGAGCACAATCCGTTCCAGGTCACTGAAGGTAGGTAGTGATGAAGAAAGGCATTAAGGAGTGAGTACAGACGTCCCGAGCCATCTTCTCGGCTGTGTTAATACAGCTCATGTTCTGTATTAACTCGATTGAAACTTCCAAGTGAAGAACACAGGTTATTTGAGAAGTTTCTCATTTTCTCTCTCTTCCGTAACAAACATCTCTATGTCTCCTTCCATCCTTTTGTCTATGTTAGAGGATAAAATGACCTTATTTGTGGTTCCAAGTAATCTATTTGGCTGTGTTCTTAATACAATTTAGATTCCTTCCCTTTCCTAGGAATTCCATCAACTATTCTACCTCCTTCCAAAATTTCCCATCCCTCAGGATCTTTTTTCCTTTCCTAACCCTGTGACCCATTGCTGTGGCCTTTATCTTATTCAGTTCCCTTTATCAATGGGGCGACAGTTCATTATTATACGTGTACCAGAACTGATCTTATATGCGCACTACCAGGAGTTTACCTTATGCTGATATGGTGTCATCTAGGAGAATATTGCACATAAATACTGTCTTTGTAGACAAGGGCAAAGACTTGGTCTGTCTTGCTTACTATACAGAGCAGTGTCAGGCATATGCTTAACAGGTATTTGTTACAAGAAGCAAAAAGCGCACAGAGAACTTTGAGATGGGAGGGTGGTTTGAAGTTAATGTCACTTAATTAGACCACCTCTTTCCCCAAATTGGGAAATTTCCATCCTTGCATTATGCCCCTCAGTTGGGACTGCCAGCTTTTGGTATTTGTTAGAAAATAATACTAATGCTTTATAAAAGCATTAGTCATTCTAAAAGCACTGATCTCACAGTTAACATAAGAAGAAAAAAAAGCCAACATTTCATAACAAGATATGAGTTTAGTTGTGCTTGAGATACCAAGTAATTATTGTTAATGCAATTAGAGATAAATTAATTTCCTTCAAGTTTTGTTCATAATTTTTATAAATGTCTTTTAATTTTTTAAATGTTAATTTTGTTATGAAGTCAGTACATTTAGATTAGGGAATTAAACTGAATTAATTGCAATGCCCAAGATTCTTAATTGCCAGTCACAGTAGAGCTTTCCTCTTGCCCGCTTTATAATTAGCCCAATTATAGGTCTAGAATATGTTTATTTAGTTATTCAAAACTTCTTGCACTTTGAAATATCACACAACACAAGGAATATTTTAACTTGTGGCTAAGAAAAAATAAACACATAGTGGTCATGAAAGTTACTCTTGGAAGTAACTAGGACATTGTCTACCTACCTACTGAAATAGATTTTTTACACTAAATGTATCTATCGATAAAAAAAGATCAACATTTACACTGCAATATTATGATGTTATATATGAAAGAAAATAAGGAAATGATCCATCAGTCTGCATTAATGGCCATAACTCTTTACTTGTTGAGCTATCGTGAAATTGGAGAACAACTTTCTCCTGTCTCCTGTTTGGCATCCCAAGAATGGCCAGGGTCAGGAAAGGAAAAAAGGGACCCTGAAAAATGGGAAATTTTGGAAGGAGATATAATAATTGACAGAATTCCTAGGAGAGGGAAGGAATCTTCACTGTATTAAGAACACAGCCAAATAGATTATCTCAAACAACAAGTGAGGTCGTTTTATCCTCTAACATAGACAACAGGATGGGAGGAGACATAGAGATATTTATTATGGAAGAGAGAGAAAAATGGGAAAATTCTCAAATGACCTTGTTCTCTTCTCTTGGAAGTTTCAGTCGAGTTAATAAAGTTCAAAGTAACTTCTATGGAGCATTGGTGGGGGATGGAAGAGGGTGCAAGTGTTTAGGACTAAGTTGAAGATCTGAGGATTTACTTTGTGGCTCCAGCTTATATTTATACAATTAGCCCACAGTGAACCCAGTCTGTGCAGTTATACACTTGACCAGTAATCTGTAATGGATCAGAATGAAAAGGCAAGAAAATTTTGAGTTGCATGAATCTTTGTTTAGCGATGGGATGTATGCCCTAGGATCACAAATTTGGAGTAACCTAAAGTGCAGTTGATGAAAGAGTTGAAATGGCTTAGAGTAGCCAAACTAGAGAAGGTAGGAAGGACTTGAAGAATCTGAGAACAGAGTCAGTTAGATGACTGGAGAAGGAAGAGCCTGTTCGGTGGAAATATGGCAAGGTACCTGGGAAAAGAATCTGTTCTTGGTAAAAGAGGTCAGTTTCTGAATTTTTCATCTTGGAGGTGGGCAGCTGACTTATGGTTGATACAGTTGCTGGGATGGAGAGCTTACTATTTGTGCTTCCTCTCTGTTGGAAAGAACACTTAAGGGGTGAGAGCTTGGTGGTGGATGAGATAGTCATAGCCAGCCTACTTAGCACTCATTATTTTAGTTTTAGTTTATATTTTGCCACAAATGTATATTTCCATAGGCTAAATAGAACGACATGTACATTCACAGTTTATGTTACTGAATCACATACTAGCATGTCCCAGTTCTGTACAGCTAATGTTTTTCTTCTCATATACCAGGACAATAGGTTGGGATGTTAAGGGTCATATTATGCTGTGCGACACTGTCTACACCCCATTCAAGTAAGGCCACTGGGATTATTCCCGGGTGTTGAGCTCCTTAAGGGCAAAATCTATATCTTAATTTTATTTCTGTATTCCTGGCACTTAAGAGTCTCTATCACTTAGGAAATAATTGGTAAATGTTTGATGATTAAAGGAGTGAATGAATTCATTAGCTAACGAGAGCACAGATAGAAGAGAAAAGAAAACCGTATCAAGCTTGGAGAAAGAGGAGAATTGAAGACGGAACTCAGTGGATGACAGGAGGTTGGGGAAAAGGTGGTCTAATTAAGTGATATTAACTTCAAATGAGGGAGTGCTATTGAATTACATTTGTCGAAGTAGCAATGGGAAATAAGAAGAATTCCAGTCTTTTCCTTCAGTTCTGAGAACAGGACACGAACAGTAACCAGAAATGGTGGTGAGGAAAGAGATGGTATATAGTAACACTGCTCACCTCTTACAAGAATGTGACATTTTCCTTGGTGTCTGGCAAGGCATATATTTTAAAGTTTGCTTGAGTGTGGCTTTGATCTTTCAAGAAGTCTGAAAGAAGATTAATGCTTATTTACTAAATATATCTTATAGAATTAATTTTTCAATCGTGTTCTTTATATTGCTACAGTCTGCATAACATGATTTAAGATTCTGGTCTCATGTAGCTAGCTCCAAAGGACAGTTTTGATTAATCAGAGAATTGGCTTAATCATTTGTTGCAAGGAATAACAAATTACGGCAGCTGAAGACTCTACGTCTGTCTCTTGAACTAGGTCTATTTTGGTCTCCTGCTAAATATCTGACATACTGAACTATGCTATCACTCGCCCAAACCTATCCTGTTCTGTCTAACATGGTAGGTTACTAGGTGTTTATTGTGGACTAATACCAACCACTATAAACACAGGTTGAAGTCGTGAGAGTCATATAGCATCAAACAAGTTAAACAGCAGAACTGTAGTGTTACCTCATAAAATATTCCTGAAGCAGGCTTCATTTGTTCTAACTCATGAAACTGCCGTGTAAAACTCACCGCAGTCCCTGACCTGCCTCTCAGATTTCTGGGAATTCAGGAAGAGATTCAGAATTCCTGAGAAAAGTAGAAGAAGCAATTTTTATTTTTGAAAGGAGCTTTTGCTCAAATAAATTTCAACTGTCAGATCCCGGTGACAGGCAACAAAAATGAATACCAAACTGATATTATATATCACACACCTTTTTACAAAGAATTTTGTTTCCTGTGATGGGTCAAATTTGTAGGAGGAAAGGACAGGAAATCAATGCCTAGAGGAAGAAATGCAATAAAAGTGGGCTTTGTCTTAAGCATGTTGTTTCCTTCCATTTTTATCTCAGCATCAATAGACTTGGTTCCTATTTCATCCCCACATCCATAGACCCTTCCCTCTGTCCACGTGCCCCAGAAATGCCCCAGCCTTGGAGGCTCTCACTGACATTCCGGAAGCACCTCTGGCTCACTTCTTTCCAGACTCACTCTGAGTATTGACTAAACTTAAGGTTCTCATCTAGGACTGGGGGAGAGGCAATCTGCCCTCTGGGGGACATACGGGATGTCACAGTGACGGGGAGGGAGATGCTATTGGCATGTAGTCAGCCAGCCAAAGGCGATTAGATGGAGCAAGGTAACGGTCTGATTGCATGTTTGTTTTCGGCGTGAGTCCCTGAAGTTCTGGACCCTATGTTAGTCATCTTTGTTCCTCCAGCACCTAACTCGACAAATGTTCCTTAAAGGAATGAGGAAGTGAACAAATGAGAAAACCAGAAGTGTGTGTGCTTAATTCTAGACGATGTCTGGTGGAACGAATGATTTTTTAAAGCAATTATTTCTACTTTGTTAAATAAAACAGTTAAGGGACACTTTTAGGTTTAAGATTTAGGGTAGTTACACACTTGTGAGAGACAGGGAACCATTTTTTTTTTCCAACAAATTCCAGGTTTACTTACTTAAAGAATCACTGAATTTTTGATAATTTTTGTGATTGTTGAAAACGGCCAAGGAAGTAATTATAAAAAAAACAACTCTTCCATCCCCCCTTTTAGGAAAATCTATTTTCGTGAAGGATGAATACCAGAATTTGCTTCCATGACCTGAGACAGAAACAGGTTCCGAATTCTAAAAGCAACTTAGAAAGAAAACCTTTCTGAAAGCCCATTTCTGTCAGAATGTTGCAATTTCCTTTCAGAAACTCCAGCTGTTCCACAGCACGCCGTTAAATTAAGTGTAAGCGCTGTTAAATAGGAGGTAACCATTAGAATATTAAAAAAAAAAAAATATGACTAGCATCCAATGTTTTAATCAAATAATTTGTTAATCACTCAGTGTGGTGTAGCCTTCCAATCAGCCCCTCGGTTAATTCCAGCCTTCCAGCTGCCGGGGACCTGCTTCCGTTTCTCCTGCTCCCCGCCGCCCCCTCCCCTTCCCCTCCCCCTCCTCCCGCTCCTCCCCTTCCTCCCCCTCCTCCTCCTCCCGCTCCTCCTCCTCCCGCGCTCTGCAGCCCGCCAGGCCCTTACTCCTCTTTGGAAAGTTCCTCGGAGCTCGTTAAGGAGTGCTGTAATCCAGGAGGATCTAGATGATCAAGAAAAATTAAGCTCCTAATAACAGCAAAATCGGAAGAAATTTGGACAAAATGACTCTCCGCATCACAGATTTTGTTTACTAGTGGGTAATTAATTCTCCACATATGTTGGGAACATCTGTCGCCATGACCTGCCATCGGATCTGCGAAATGACTGCTGTGCGGTTTCCCCGCAGGTCATTAGCAGAACTCCGAGAGGAGGCTCCTTCCTCCTGCCCTCAGCCCGGGCCACTTTCTCCGGAGCTGGGAGCTTCTCCGTGTAAGCGCCTCGGAGCGGGATGCCCTCCGCCACTTCCCCCTGGGCCACCCTGGGAGCATCTCCGGGCTCTCCCCTCCCTGTCCTCGCGTTCTCCCCGCGCTGGGTGGAGAGCAGGAGGAAGGCCGCCCCCTGGCCGTGGGGGAAATGAGCTGGTGGGTCAGGCGCTGGAGGAAGCCTTTCTGGGCTGGCTGAGCCATCAGGTCCCATGCGGGCGACCATCTTCAAGCACAGCTGACTGGGAGCCAGCAGAAATCTGGATGTTTCCGACTTCTGACTTCCCAGTCTAATGGGTGAGAAATTGGCCTCAGATTTCCAGGGTACCATTGCCAAGAGACCTTGTCCTGACAGAAACTAAAGATGGCAAAGAGCGGCTGGGAAGGGGCTTTGGCAGGTGTTATGAAACACCATTCCTTGGTTGGCATTCGGGCCATTCAAAGCAAAGGGGAGGGGAGGCGTGTGGGAAAGGGGAGCATTTGCCCCTCGCGGTGAGGTTCTGATGAAAGGCCAGCTCTCCTCCTGGCAGCTGTAGGGGACACGGAGTGTTCCGGAAAACCAGAGATGAAAAGTGGCAGATATATAGAAGTGTTAACATAACATGGTGAAGGGGAGGGGACTCTGTTGACTATTAACTATGATGAAATTCGCACACTTTCATCCTTCCTCAGCGCCCTCACACAGACTTACATGCCTTCTTGTTTGTGTAGGCGTCTGTCCCCCCAACACAGTACACGTCTTAAATCCTGGGCATGGGCCTCACTCCTCTCAGTACCTCTAGCATCTTATTACACTACCTGTTGCAAAGCAGATGATCGAAGTGGGTGACAGATGAAAGGACAGATGAAGTCATTCCCCATACAATCCAGCAAAGTAACGTTCCTCTTTCTGTTCTTCTAAAAAGGAAACCGAGGCTCAGCAGGTTCAAGGTGAGCGGATGTTTCAGCTCATCTGTTCCCAGCATCCTTGCTTTCCTCAACTACAGGGTTATCCATGAATTTGCAGCTGTTTCCTGGAAACGTTGGGTGATGTTCCCCCATAGCAGAGAAAGATCTGCAACTTCTCATTAAATTATTGAGTTAACCTTGTTTAAATACTTTTTTTAAAGGCACTTACTAAACGTTGACAGCGGTGACGAGCACAGACCTTGGAGTCACCCCTGGATTTCCTTCCTGGTTCTGCCGTCATCACAAACATGGATGGCTAGGACTGCCGTGATGATCCGATAAACAGTGTATGAAAAGCCCTGAGCGCCGTTGCTCAATCCATTGTGCCAAAGAGAAACCCGTGGCTTTCTGTGTTGCTTTTCAAAATTACATCAAACACACATCTTACACAACTGGCATTGGTCACCTGCTTGTGATGACGGTTTTTGTTCATAACTAGGACCTCCCCTTCTAGCTTAGTACATTTATAATTATGTGAGTAGTTATTTTGAAGTGTTTGTTCAAAACCTGCTTTCTTTTTTTTAGAGACTGCACCCCACCATGGTGGGGGCTGTGTTGTACACAACAGGGCCCCCCATCGCCTGGCTGAGTTATGAGGCGTGTAGTGAGTGAATCACAAATAAATAAGTAAAAAAATACTAGGAAACTCTTAAACTGGATCATCTACTTGCCTCCTCAAATTACAGTTGCTTACAGAGCAGCCTACGCCCGTCCTGCTCAGGACCTGGGCCAACTTTTTACCTAGACAGTTTTTTGTTTCCCAAATGGATACTAGCAAGGGCAGAATATGAACTTTGGGATGTAATGATAGCCTACCTGCATGGGCACTAGACTGGAGAAATTTAGCACAGTGGAGGAATCGTGAGCTTTGGAAATACATAAAAGAAAGGGTTCCTTCACTCTTATGGGGGCCCCATGCTTTCCTTATCTTTTGACCGACCAAGTTCTTCTAAATTTACTGCTGTCCATAGTGACTGTGGTCCATAGTGACTGTGGTCCATATGGCCACTCTTTGTTAAGAAGGGAAAGAAAAATAGCATTAAGATGGCCAACGTGATATACTTGTAAGCAAGCATCAGTTCCAGACAAAGTTGAGGATACACGGGAGCAATTCTGTTATTTGAGGGAGCGTAAGTAGGTATTTTGGGAGAGTGAGAGCAGCAGGGACACCTTTTCAACACAAAACCCAAAAACTGGGGGCCCTTACTGGATAGCAGATGAAGAGGCATGTGAGTATAGCGTTGAAATGACTTACTGGTCTTTTCAGTTCCACTCCCAGAGGCCCACTCACTTTCAGAGGGAAAAATAGCAACTGCTGGCTGAGCCCTTCTAAGGTATGTCACAGTCTGGGAACCTGTATTTTCTTTCAATTGAAGTACAGTGGATTATAATGCATGAATTTCTGTTGTACAGCACAATGTCCCAGTCATGCATATATTCATTTTCATATTTTTTTATTAAAGGTTATTACAAGATATTGAACATAGTTCCCTGTGCTATACAGAAGAAACTTTTTTAAAAACTATTTTTATATATAGTTGCTTACATTTGTAAATCTCAAACTCCCAAATTTACCCCTTCCCACCTTCTTTCCCCTGGTAATCATATGATTGTTTACTATGTCTGCGAGTCTGTTTCTGTTTTGTAGATGAGTTCATAGTGTCTCTTTTTTTTTTAGATTCCACATATGAGTGATATCATATAGTATTTTGCGTTCTCTTTCTGGCTTACTTAACTTAGAATGACAATCTCCAGGTCCATCTATATTGCTGCAAATGGCATTATTTTATTCTTTTTTATGGCTGAGTAGTATTCCATTGTATAAATATACCACAACTTCTTTATCTAGTCATCTGTCAATGGACATTTAGGTTGTTTCTATGCCTTGGCTATTGTACATAGTGCTGCTATGAACATTGAGGTGCATGTATCTTTTTGAATTAAGGTTCCCGCTGGATATATGCCCAGGATTATGATTCCTGGAGCATATGGTAGGTCTAGTTTTAGTTTTTTGAGGAATCTCCATACTGTTTCCATAATGACTGCACCAAACTACATTCCTATCTGCAGTGTAGGAGGGTGGGAGCCTGTACAATTGAAGGTCCCTGTGATTTCTCCACCTAGTAGTTTGTTTATTTAGTGGATAGTTATTTTGGAGACTGCAAGCTGTTCATTTTTTAATTTGGAGTTTGGTGTTTCCTTTTAACACTGTTTTTGCACCCTAACAATCACTGATAAATTATTTCAATTTATTCAAATTTAACTCAATTCAACAAATGCTTATTAAGTTCCCACTATGTGCCAGGCATTATACTTATGAGGCAGGATACACAGATTCATTGTGCAGTCCCTGCCTTTGAAAAGTTTACCACAAATACAGGCTAAAAGTAAAAGTTCAATTTATTTTAAATTAAATATGTTAATTGAATGCATGGTAAGGGATATTCAGCGTGCTATTAGATCCCTGACCAAGGAATTATAACTCCAACTCTGACTGATGGAATTGAGATATTCCATAAAAGAAGTGACATTTGAATTGGGTTTTGAAGGATAAATAGTTCACTGAACGACACCATGGTTAGGAGTTTGGACTCTGGAGCTGCCTCGGTTCACATTCTGGCTCTGCTCCTCCTCATTATGAGACCTTGAACAAGTTGTTTAACTTCTCTCTTCTTTGATTTCCTTACCTATACAATAGGGGTGTTGCTATTACTTGCCTTAAAGAGTTGATCTGAGACTTTAAAAAGTAATGTTAGTAATGAGGAATTAAGAAAGGATGTAACTGAAAGGAGATGGTCCAAGAGAAGGAAAGGCCAGTGTTAAGTGTGCAGTGATCAATGTATCTCTCTCAAGCAAGAATATGTTTTAGTGACCAGAATATTAGGATATTTAGAAAAAATGATTTATTCTAGTGCCAATTCCAATGGGTATATGTGGTGGGTGATGGGGGGGAATTTTCCCCCACAGGCTAAGGGCTCCGTCCTACAAGACAGTCCCCCCACCACACACCCCCTATTTCAGACACCAATGACAAGCCCAAGTTGTCACCTGTGCTCCTGACCACCTGGCTACAGATTGGAGGTTCCAGTGACTCCCTGCTTGAAATGGATATTTAGGAAAGTCCACAGCATTGGATATCTTTTCACTTTTTGACTAGAGGCCATCATTGTAAATAAGCCAGTACTATCGACAATAATTACCTATAGTATTTCATTAATTCGAAGAGGTACTTTAAAAAAAATGTTAATGTGTGAAATGAAGATGTATCTCATGATAGTGTCTTATCTGTGATGAACCCTAGTAATGTTTGGGGGGTGTTTATCACACATCAGACACTGCGCTTAGCTGTTTTTCTTAATACTGTCATTGTTTAATACTCCCATTAACTCTACATGGTGGTGATTCTATTAATCCCATTCAGCAGGTGGAAAAAGTGAGACATCAAAAGACTAAATAACATGCTCATGGCCAACATCTAATATGTGGCAGAAATGAGATCTGCACCTTGAGAGTCTGGCTCTAGAACTTCTGAAGTGTAGCCGATTTACAACGTTAGTTTCAGGTGTACAGCAAAACGGTTCAGGTCTGCCTATACATGCCTGTATATATTTTCAGATTCTTTTCCATTACAGAAAAGCTTATGTCCTTAACCAAAAAAAGACATACTGCCATTCGTTGCTCCCAGGAAGGAGAGCAGACTGGGCCTACTCATGGCTGGAAAAGAGCCGAAATCAGAAAGGGTAATGAAGGTTGACCGTGTGACATGGTTGACTGCGTCATGTGGACATACCTTCCTTCCCTTGCTTTCACATCTTCCTTGCAAACTTCCTCCTAGCACGGTTTTTTTCATCTTGGATGTGGGGTCAATTTCTACAGTGTCAAACACTATGTAAGGGAGTGGGTGTCAGAAGAATGTGGTCCTGGACAAGTTCTGTGTTTTGCTCCCTGAAGGCAACTTGGCAACTTACCAATTGACATCTGGGACATGCTCAGGTCTGACTTCAAAAATTCTTTCCCCTCCCATGTTTTTTGGTTCTGAATTCAGTGGAAATTTTGTTTTTCATTCTGTGCTAAGACCAGGGAAGGAGGACTGAACAAGAGGAGAAGAGAATTTTTCTAATCATCCAGCTATCCTTCCAAACTCTGGTTAAAGTGAACATTAAAAAAAAAAAGCCTACACAGATGTAGTTCTTATGATAAATCACTTTTTAATCAGTCATAATTTCACATTAAGTGCTGAATAAATGCCCTTTGTTTCATACTTAAACTGTCAGTGACTAACACAGGGATGGCCAACGAGTGCCTATCATTAGAACAGAGAAAAATCAATACCGTTTTTAATTAAGGGCGGGCAGAGCCAGGCTTGGAGACAAGGAAATCTCCTTGTCAGTTCATCTCCCCTTTAAACTCTTTCAGAAGTTCAATTCAGAAGTTAAGAGACAGCCAAACGCAGGGATGGAGTGACGCTTTGGGGGGGCGGGGCATTGAGGCGGGGGAGGAGAGGGGGAGGCAAAGGAATGAAGAAAGCAGGGGGAGACACTGGGAAATGTGTGCTTGCCCCTGAGCCGGTCCCTAAGGCACAATCACAAGGTGTGAGCAAAGGGGGATCCTGGCTTATGCCACAGAGGCGATCTTTTCACTCGCAGACTGAAAGAGGAATTAAGGACAGCCCGACAGTGCTTGTCAGTCTGGTTTCATTATCATTTAGAAGCCAGCACATGGCCTTTATTTTTGAAATGCTTCCTTTCATGTTGCATTTTACAGCCAGCTCCGATGGATATTCATTCTCCCTGCTTAGAGCGAGAGTCCAGCCAGACAGAGCTCGCAGTCCTTTAGAACTCAAGACAGAAGTGGCTCTCCGTCCCTTTTGCTCTCTTCTGTCGGTTGGAATCAAGTCACCAGGCCAGCCCACATTCAAGACGAGGTGATTACACAAGGTTGTGAACAAAAGTCGGGGGAGGGGAGGGGAGGGTATAGCTTGAGTGGAGAGCGCATGCCTAGCATGCACAAGTTCCCGGGTTCTAGCTCTAGTACCTCCATGAAAAAAAAAATACCTAAACCTAATTACCTCCCCCTGCAAAAAAAAAAAAAAAAAAAAAAGTAGGGGTGTCACTGAGGACCCTCCCTGAAAGCTGCCTACCACAGACCCTGATACCGGATGATTATAATCTAGTCAGAGAAAGAATACAATAAATTGGAGCAGTATGAGAGAAAGAAAAGGAAACATTTAATCAAATTCCCAAATATAATACAGTTGATGAGTTCTAGGAACAGTCAAGAAAGAAAGAATTGGCAGGGAAAGAATTTAATTAATGAAGGCGGGTGGCACCTTGGTAAAGGTACAGAGCATACTCATCTCCTTCTGGCTGGGTCAGGATCATTATATAAAGGATGTCAGGGGCCTCTCCCTTGTCTCCAGAGTTTGGGGAGGTTCTGTTTTCCTTTTAGCATGAGAATTCTAGCTCAGGGTGTTTTTGAAGTCAGTGCTTTTACCAATTAGGGGCTCTATGATTTTAAGTAGTAAAACAAACCCATCTCGAACTGGCTTAAGGATTAAACAGGATCCAGGAGCAGTTCATATAATTTAAAAGTCCAGAGGTTAAGTCAAACCTCTAAAGTTCAGTGTGATCAAGAAACCAGCTCTTTTTTTCTGGAATTTTCCAAGCTCTGCCCTGTGTGTTGGCTTCGTGTTTAGACAGCTTCATCTTGGGGTCAGGATGGCTTTGACAGCGACCAGGGCAACATATGTCCTCGCTCACATCCAGAAATCCTTGTATGCCCTTCACCCGAACTCAGTGTATTATTTTCGCATTAGCCACTGATTTCTGCCTGAATTTCAATGTTTCTGTGAAACCCAACAAAAATCGGCCCTTTTTGAGGGTTAAATTAACACTTTCATACAGGACAAAATCCACAATGAAATCAATAAATCCATGGTACACTTTCAGTTATTGCTATTAAACCACTTTTTAAAAGATGGTTGTGAATTTCAGCTGTTCTATCCTTAGACCCAAGCAGGGGAGCCCTCGCCCTCCCCACCCCACCCACCAGCCCTCAGCATCCCAGCGCTTCCCCAGTCCCATCCTGGAGGTGCTCTCTTCGAAATCTCCAAGGTCTAACTCTCCTAACTGGGAGCACTCAGGGCTCCCTGAGCCCAGGCAGGGGACTCATGTTCCTTCCCTCTCTGGGATGCTCTCTAATGCTCCACCTGGGGAACTGGGTGGCCAGCATGGTGACAACATGCTGATTGCAGTGACCCTCAGTCACGTAGGACACAAGGAGGAGCTAACAGCTCTGGGCTACAAAAGATAGTCTCCTAACCCCTCTTGGCTGAAGGTCAAGGTGTCCTGTGTGACCCCTGCTGCCGGCACCCAGGATGGTCACCCACCTCTCCACAGGCTCCATGAGTGCAACATGCCAGGCAATCTTGGAGTAGTCATTGCCCAGCCAGACCAACCGGCTCTCCCAATAGCGTGCCTTCCCCGGTTGATCTCTGAGGCCGACAGAAGACATTCCTTGTGGGTGTGGGATCGCTCTTCTTGCAAAGCCCATGGGTTGCAGCAAAGAAGGCAGGGGGGTGGTCAATACTGAAGGACTACATTCTCCCAATGAAGAAATGACAAACAAAGGTTCAAGAGAAATCATGACAGGAAGATCTGTGTATGTGTAAAATTCTGATTAGTAAATTTTACATCACCAGAAAATAAAATATGTTCGTGTTTTCCTGCCTACTCTCTGTAAGTCTTATGTTTGTGGTCATCCTCAAGGAAGCACAATAACAATGTCTGAGTCCATGTTGATCTCCATCCATGGATGATGTGAAAAGCATTGAATACAGGCTATTAGGGAACTGCAGAAGCAAAAATGATCTATGTTGTGTCAATACAAACAGGGTCCAAAGAGCCATGGCGCTACGTGTAATAAAAGCATTGCCACTTTTTGGGTATGGAATTAGCTCAGAATGGAGGACGTGATGATAAAGAACACAAAGCGATGGTTTCTGGACTTGAACAGGAATGGATGCTACCTACACACTTAGAGGACTCTTCATGGGCACTGATTGAACAGTAAACAAAGACGGAAGTGACTTTTCCCTATCCATCATTCTAAATGGTTGTTTATAAACAGCTATATCTCACATGGGCTCATGAATTTTCAAATCAGATTGTTTATATGGACAGAAGCCCCATGAAAATACTTGTCCTGGGTTCTGCACACTTTGGGGACACCCCATATATCAGATTACTAACTCTGGAATGGCTAGTTCAATGCCATATAATATAATATAATATAATATAATATAATATAATATAATATAATATGAGTTTCTAAAGGTTTATCATCCAAATTATGTAGCTTATATATATCTTTATCTATATCTATCTATACACACACATATATGTGTATATATGTATATATATATATATACATATATTCATGGGACAATTTGTCCTTTGAGAAACAACTTTGCCCCAATCTGGTTTATGCAGGGTCCAACCACAGAATTCTTAATGGTATGGTGTTGATATTTGATTGATCCACAAATTATAACTCCCCAGTGCCTGTAAAATCGTCAGAACTTCTTGGTGGCCTCCAGAGTCTTCCCTCAATACCAGCTCCAACTGCCCCTTCTCACACAGAGCTCCCCCACCCTCTTCCAGCCACGATAGTCAATGTTTCTTACGTTACAGCTTTCCCACACCTCTGCACCCCGTGCTCCCAGTTTCCTACCCTATTCAAACAACTACACTTTTCCGGGGCCTGGCTCAAGTTCATCTTTTTTCTGTAAAACCTTGAAATAAGAGGCTGCAGTGCCCCCAAACAGTCCGGAGATGGTGATATCTACCGGCGATCCCAGTTCTTTGAAAATAACCGCAAAAGGGTGGCAATTTCTGTTTTGTCTTACAGTTTTCTTTAACTGTTGATATTATGCTCTGTTCTCTTTTGTATTGCTCTCAGTAACTGCACAAAGTTGATTCTCGGTACATACTTATTGATTTGTAGATGAATGGATTACATGGAATTCCAGACGGGCCTTTGACCCAAGAGGTGACTGGATCAACTACAAATCTCTTCACAGAGTCAAATGAAGGGGTTGGGGATAGAGTGTCATATATGCGTGAGAATGAGAAGAAGGGGGAGAAAGAGAAACGCACGTGGATAATACTATATGCTGTTTATTGGTTTGTAGAAAGAGTGGTCCATTCATAGTTACACCGTGAAATGAGACATACCTCTAGGTCAAAAACAAAAATAGAAACAGACAAACAAACACCTCCTCAGTGGAATGTTTACAACCTTTCTTCTGCAATTATAGAATAAAATAATAATGTAGTTTCAGATGATGTCAATAGTAACTATTCCCTAATTTTTTAAATCTTAAGATTAATTTCCATAAGTTCAATTTGGCCATACTCTAGTGGTTTGATTTTCTGATGAGCACCAGCTCTACAGGGAAAGGAATTTATCGTGGAGGTCTCTGGGTTATTTCCTACTTAAATGCAAGTTCTTTGAGAGCACAGACATGGTATTCATTTTTTAGAACAGTTTTAGATTTACAGAAAAATTGAGACATGGATACAGAGTTTTTCTGTATACCCAAGCACCCAGTTTCCCCTATTATTAATTTCTTACATTGTGATGGTTCATTTGTTACAAATAATGGACCAATATTCATACATCGTTATTAACTAAAGTCTGCCAACTAAGATTCGGCACTTGCCATCTGCCTCTACAGGGATGAAGTCGGGAGCCACTGCAGTCACTGACCTTCAACACACCCTGAAAGGAGCTCAGGGTGGAGATCAGGAATGAGGTGCTCTGTGCTCTGGGAAAACTGGCAGAACAGGCCTTCAGATAGATATTTTCAGGAGAAGATTTTATGAGCTCAAATTCTTGCCTCTTCTCAGATGCAGAAAAGCACTAAAATGATTAACGGAGACATCTGCTCCCCGTGACTGGCAGTAACCCTCACAAGACTAGCAGCAACCCTCTGCAAAAATGTGTGCTTGACGGCATGTACCCTCTTCACTGGAATCACATGGGTGCTGACCTCCCCCATACCTCTTCAGAGCAGTTCTGCAGAGCCATCCGGGATGCTGTCTCCCAAGCTATTGTCCTCATTCTGCCCCCAAAAAACTTAAGTCACAACTCTCAGGTTGTGCTTTTTTTTTTTTTTCCAGTCGTCAAGTCCATACCTTATTAGATTTCCTTAAGTTTACCTAATGTCCTTCTTCTCTTCCAGGAGCCCATCCAGGACACCATGTTTCATTTAGTCATCCTGTCTCCTTAGGTTCCTCCAGGCTGTGACAGTTAGACTGTCTTTGTTTTTGTTGGCCTTGACAGTTTCGAGAAGTTTTGGTCAGGTATTTTGTAGGACGTCCATCTATCGGAATACATCTGTTTCTTTCATGATTAGACGGGGGTATGTGTTTTAGGAGAATGGTCACACAGTTAATAGGTCATTTTCATCGCATCATATTATGGGGACATCCTGTCAATGTGACGTCACTATCCATGTTGACCTAGATCGATCGGCTGAGGTCATGTTTGTCAGATTTCGCCACTGTGGAATCTGTCTTTTGTTCCCACTTTCCTTACTATCCACTTTGGAAGGAAGTCCCTTTAAGTCCCACACTTCATGGAGTGGGGAGTTTATGCTGTACTTCCTTGAGGATGGAGTTTCTGCATCAGTTATTGGGAATTCTGCTACGCAGGATATTCGTGTCTTCTTCCCTATTTATTAATTAGTATCAGTATGGACTCATGGATAATTAGATACTTATTTTGTACCTTGGGTTATAACCCTATAGTGCTTTGTTTTGTTGCTCAGATTGTTCCAGCTTTGATCACTGGAATCCTTTCACTTGGCTCCTGTAACCTTTCGGTGAGCCTCCATCCTCTTGTTGTTGTTGTTTTGAGCATTTCCTTACTTTGCGATACATGTCGTTCACTTTGGTTCGCCTCTGACTCCTAGTACCTCAATTAACTCTGTGTTAAATGACTGTAGTACGTATTGAATGACAGTGCAGCTTATTTCACGGTCATATTTACCTGCAGTTTAATTTGCAAAAACAAAACTCTCTCTGGTTGTAGTTTCTCTCTTGTCAAGATACACATGCCACTTGTTTTTTTGACCAAATATGTGTCCATTTCCCTTCCTGAACATGTCTCCTTCTACATTTCAGTTACTGGCAAGAAGTCTAGAGACACTTCTGCAACATTTTTGTGTATCTACTTAAATAATTCTCAGGGCCTTCTGAAATGTCGAGAGTATTAAAAAAGGAAAACTCTCAAAACTCAAAATGACTTAAGTGCCAAGTTGGAGGTAGGGACACTGTTTTCTGGCTTCTCATGTTGGTCTGTTCCACCTCCCAAGGCCAACATCAAAGAAGACATTGACCAGGGAGTTGAAAAAGCAAAGCAAAGGGCCAGCCCCAGTGTGGGGAGATGTACGAAATTTATGTCTTGGGTCAACACAGTTCACTCCTGCCTTCTCCCCCCATCCTCCTCCGCCCCCTAGTCTTGCTTCAGACAATGAATTTCCAAGGAGTTCTCTACCTTTTGATCTCCTCGCTGATCTAATGCAATTGTCCACTGGCAGAAGCGCTGTGAGGTGCAGAATAGAGTAATGAAGCTAATTTGATTTGCACTCCACCCCTACCCTTAAGATCTACATGTAGTTATTGTATTAGAGGCCTAATGAGATTCTCTGTCTGGGCTCCAGCAAGGGTCCCAGAGAGCGGTGGCAGTGGGCGGGGCTCATCTCAGGAGGTTTTTCCCCCATTTACATCCCATCTTTAATGGATATGGACCTGCCTGCCCTTGAGTCAGACACTGACCATATTTCCCTTGCTGGGCTCTCCTGGGCAGGAAGTGGGGAAGCGGCCACTGCTACAGGGAAGGGCAGACTTCCTTTCAATTCTGAGTGGGGTGGGGGAGAGCACAAAAAGTGAGTACTCAGCTGAACAGCTCATGGCAAGAGCGCCAAGCAAATTTTCAGTCTTAAATCATGTTTCAGAAAGAGATTTGCTCCAGTGTGAAATGCTATATTTTTTGCATTTTACCATCAGTGCTATAATAGTGAGCCAAAAAAAAAAAAAAAATAGCGTTTCAAAGGGCTTTCCCCAGAGCATCACATTCCCTGAACCATTTCAATTGCCCTTGAGGTGGCTCCCTGGATTCCAGAGTACGTCCTGACCAAAGACTGGCCAGCCAAGGGTCATTGGAGCAACACATAAACATGAAGTTTATTCAGGAGAACCCCGTCCCTCCATCTTACCCACTACCCAAGATGAGCTTTAAACTATCTCATGAATGTCTATCTATCTCGCCTCTCTTTGCATCCACCAGGATGTTTGCAGTACCACTGACATTACTCTTTTCCCATTTTCCAACTCCAAAACATTTGATTTTCCCGTCTCAGATGATAACCTACGCCAAGTACATAGTGCGATGTAATTTTGCTTTTTTCAGTCCCAGAGCTGTGTTTGAACTGGCTGGAAACTCTGATTTAATTAATACAGTTCACTTATTGATAGAGGTTAGTGAATTATTTTAAGAGCCAGGGTGGGGGTAGGGGGGACAAATATCAGTAATTCACAATCCACAAGTTTACTGTTCCAACATAAAAGTTGTTTTTTTTTTTTTTTTTTTTTTTTTGATTTCCGAAAAGTGGAAAAGAAGAGAGAAACTGGAGTGGTCTCCAAAGAACCATTTTGCACAAGCAAACATTGCTCAGTTTGTCTTCGGCTTCTCTCAGACTGCTGAAATCATGGGAGCAAAGGAAAGGCAAGGTGACTGGCATCATGACGACTTTTCTTGGGGGAAAAGGGTAGTTTATATCTAATCTAAGGTCTTTAAGAGGAATCTATCAGCTTTGGTTTGGCTCTTAGTGGACAGGTGTCTGTATCATAGAAGCACCATACATAATTCACCACCAGAGAGCCCCAGAACTTAGCAAGAAGGCTAAATTACCTGTCACTTCCAGAAAAGGTGTTCCCTTCAGGTCAAGGTTGAAAGCTCTGGTACACCCGGGTGAGGAAGTGCGCATCAGTCCGTATTTAAATGTCAGCCCTGCTTCTCAGCTGTTGGAAATGCGGGCTGGCTATCTACCCCTCAAATTTGCCTACCTCTTTCGCACAGCCAATTAACACTTTATCGTTCTGAAATCGGATCAGAAAGAGGTGAGGTTGCTTGTTTTAATGACCAGAGACCACTTTGTTTATGTCAAATCACTGGATGCTGGAGAACCTTCACGGAGGGGTGGGCTAGAGCATGCTGTCAGAGGTGTGAACCTTTACAGCTTACACTGAATACAAAAACATCTCGTCGTTACCCGCGGATAGAACCCTGAGTCTAGTCCCAGGCAGACTCTCACTTGGGAACACAGGTCAGGAAAGGCAGGTGCCATCTGGCTGTCATTAAGCAGCCAATGGTGCCTCTCTCCTTGAAACACTAGTGATGGATTGACAGGTGAGGTGGAGCCGGATGGAGCCTGCATCAGGGAGACGGGGAGAGCTTGTGCTTCACCTCTGTAGTTTGGGGAAACCTGTTTGAGGCAACACACATGTACTTCCCTCCAGATTTATCACCTGTGTTTCAGGAACTTTTGTTTGGAGGCGATGTAATACAAACTAAAACATAACATAAAACACAGACCCATCACACAAATTGGGGGTAAGGGGTGGAGGGGGAGAAGATATTTACTTCCTTTAAGAGATATTTTCTAAGTTTAATTCTGAGGGCAGTGAAGAGAAGGCTAGTTGAAGATTATTTTTAACTCTTCTGTAGCTTTGCAATGCCTTTATACCAGGAGGCAAGTTTGTAGTTTCAGTTAAAGGGTTGAATTTTATAAGTTCTTTATTTCTAATCAGATAAAAATGGTGAATGCTAAAGATTTCAGAAGAATGTTTTGTTATGTTAGAACACCTTAATCAAATGCGTTAATCAAGTTAATAAAAATTGAAACAAAGCATCAACTCTGTGACACCTGAGAAATGATTGTATTTGCTAACACAAAGGTATTGTGTTTGGTAACGCAGGAAGGAGAAAAATCATAGTCACAAAAATTTCAAAAACAAGAAGCAAATGCAAGGCAATTGGGTGTCAGAGCTATCAGGTGTTGCTTGATAAATATTTGATGGATTAAGTAAATTGAGAACTATTTGCCCCAACTTGGAAAAATCTTTAGTGACTAAATACAGATGATCTCTTAGCAGAGAAAACTTTCTCAGCTATATCTCAGCAAAAGATAGCACATTCAAATTGTGTGGGGGAGAAAAAGTATCACTTTTATTTTATAAGCTCAGGAGAGGCAGAAATAAAAATCATTAATTAATTCAACAAACAGCATTTCCCATGTTTTTCACGGTACAGAATTTTATTTGGGGATGATACACATAAAATTACTAATTTTAAAAACTAGGTTTTGTAGACATATCTAATTTATAAAAATGAATAAAATTGAAAAGTTCTTGTTAATTACTGGTTCAGAAGTAAAAGCTCATTTTTCTCATATACAAAAACTATTTGTGTAAATGTACACTTTATACAGTTACACAGTATGCATTTTATTTACGTGCAAATTCCAAGCTCTTGATATATTTGTGCTTCTAAGTAATCCTATGCATAACCAAATGAAAATGATTTTAATTAGAAACTACCTGAAATCAAACATCACTTCCAAATATACATATAGCACATGGACGCTGCAAGTTCCTAGGTGACTTCACAATAAAGTCACTGCTGGGTATGTGTCTACCTTTGATGCAGTTAATATGTGGTATTTGCATAACAGGGACTATTACACAGGGAAAACCTCAGGAAGCAGGATACGATACAAAGGGGGAAGGAGCTTCCGTTGTTGTCTGTCGAAGGCTGATTTCTCACTTTAGGCAAAATGTTTGGAAAAGCTCACTTCAGGCTTCTTGTTGAGATTTCTGGGGGCTGGTGGACAGTATATGGAAACTTCAGCTTGTTTTCTGTTTGTAAGGGTGGAAGCATTCAGATACGTCTATGGCACTTGGGGTTCCTTTGTGAAAATGATTCAAATGGGTCCCATGGCTTTAAACATCATCTTTACATGCTAACAGCACCCACCTTATATCTCCTCCTTGGATGTCTCCCCTGAACTCGAAACTCATATATCAAACTATTTACCAGACGTCTCCACTTGGAGATCCACTTCAAACGCAACCAATTCAAAAAGGAAGGCGTATTTCGGATGCATAATTTTCTTTCCCAAATCTGTTCTTCCTCCAGTCTTCCCGTTCCAGTTAACAGCAAATCCATCTTTCAGAAACCCTTGAGTCATCCTTGATGGTCTCTGTCTCACACTCAACATCCATTCCTTGATGAAACCCATTACCTTTAGTTCCAGATGTATCTAGAATCCAAACACTCTTCATCAGCTCTGCCACTACCACCTCGGTCCAAGCCACCCTTGTCTTTTCATGGACTGCTCTCGTTTACTCATTGGTTTCCCTTGTTTGTTCCCCCCACCCTACGCCAAACCACACATTCTATTTCACACAGCAACCAGACTAATCTCCTTTTAATGTAAGTTAAGATCACACTTGGAACCTTAAAAAAAAGTGATACAAATGAACTTATTTACAAAAGAGAAACAGACTCACAGACATAGAAAACAAACTTAACAGTTACCATAGGGGAAAGGGCGGTGGAGGAAGGATAAACTAGGAGTTTGAGATTAACAGATACACACTACTGTATATAAAATAGATAAACAACAAGGACCTGCTGTACAGCACAGGAAGCTCTCATCCCTCAAAAGACTCCTTCATGCTTTCACATCCTAGTCACATCTTTCCCCATCTTTAACCCCTCGTCACCACTGATCTGGTCTTTGTTCTACAGTTTTGCTTTTTCCAGAATGTCATGTAAATGCAACCACACTGCATGTAACCTTTTAGGTCTGGCTTCTTTCATTTAGCACAGTGCATTTGAGCTTCATCCATGTCGCTGTGTATATTATTACTTTGTTCTGTTTTACTGAGTATCATTCCTATGATGGAATACTACCAGTTTGAATTTTATGTATTTCCATGAGACCATGAATAAAGAGAACATGTAATCAAAACCGGTCTCTAGGAGAAGACTTTTGCAAGGATTATTGAACTAAATTGGGTTGTTTTTAAACTAAGTATGGAAAAAAAACCTGAAGAAATACACCAAAAAATACACCAAAAGCGATTGTCTTTGGTAAATAACTTCTTTCCTTTTTTCCATTTCTGTTTATTTCGTTTTTTTTATAAAGGGCATATATCATTTTTGTAATAGGAAAACTTTATTTTGGAAAAGATGATACATTTATATAGATATTAAACTATCCAAAGGATATGGTTTGGATAAATGAAAATATACTTTGTTTCATTTTAAGTGGTATCAAACCATCTCCGTCAGCTAAACTTTTATGGAGGAATGAGAAAAAATTGGGGTCAGCAAAAAGTTGCCTTAACCCAAAGGAGAAAAACAGATGTGAATTTTAAGGTTGTAAGTTACAATTTTTTCAGCCACAATCTTATACCTTGCAATCAAGAAGGCTGCTGCTTCTTTAAGAAGGGAGGGTCTCCGAACAGTTTATGAAGTAATAGATCATATATAAATAGGTTGTTTGCTCTCAGTACAGATGCCATCATTACTAACTACTTTCAGGCTCTTTGAGAGCTAAATAATTCTGTAATGCATCATTGAACATTTAGTTGCTTCATAGCAGATGGTTTCAGGGGTCCATCTGCTCACAGCAATGTTTTCAACAAGCCCCCTTCACCTTCACCAAAAGGTTCGGAAGCATTAGAATATTCATTCTCCACTACAGGTGCATTTCCTTGGCTCCCCCATATTAAGGAGAGGAGCCACTGTGTCTCCTTTTTTCCTCCTCAAAAGGAGATGCTGATCTGTGTAAGTGTAAGAAGCTTACTGTGACTGTCAGGGAAACAGGTGAAGGCGGACCTTGATGTAAAGAATTTGTAAATTCCCCTGTTAGTGTGGTGTATGTGTGTGTGTGTTTGTGTAATTGTATTCCTGGGCTATGTTGAGAATGAGATATTAGGTAATCAACTTTACTCCTTTACTTCGGCTCCTAATAAGTGCAGGAGCAGTGTCAGCTTGTTGAGAGTTTTCTGGGGGGTGGGGGGGGGAATGCATTCTCTCTGCCTTCGAGGCCATGGGGAAGTCCCTCAGGCAAGGTCAGGGTGAACCCAAGAAAGAGCTGAAGAAACGCCAGCTAAAACCATCTGGATAAGAGCCAACTGAATATAGTATCAGGATGCCGGGGAGAACCGGTGCTAGGTGCTATGGGGACACGGCTAGTCTTCTTCCAGAAATCCCAAATGCCCCATTACCTATGTGATCACTGAAATTTGCAATCAGACTGCTGGAGAAACAGCACGGCGGCATGAGATGAATAAGACATGTGCGGCAGCTGCTCCCGAAATATGTAGAATTTTCTTTTCCAGATTGGAAAATAATAAGGAAAGACAGAGCCGGTGAGGAGGAACATAACATTACGTAGAGGACTTTTAAAAGGCCACCAGCAACTAACAGGCAACGTATGCAGATTGCATCAGTGAGCACCCCCAACCCAAATACCCAGAGCACATGGCTCCAACAGTGTGAACTATATCAATATCTTTCAGCTATTGGATAATTAGAGAGATGTCACTTTATCACCATTTGTCAGCGGAGGGGACAGCGAAGAGCCTGTGATTTCAGAGAAGTGTGTAAAGGCAGAGAAGCCTTCAGAGAAGAGAGTGCTGTTTTGTGTTCAGGTGGCTGTCTTTTAATGTCTCTTTCTAAAAGGAACACATGGGTTCAGATTAGGACATTAAAGAAAATTACTTCAGCTTTCCGAGTCATATTTCAGAGAGCTGTTGGAAGGCAATTTAATTATCTTCTTTTTTTTTAAGAATACAAAAAGATTAGAAAAAAATAATACTTGGCTTATTGAGATGAATGGCACATGCTCTATGCAATTGTCACTGATGGCGCTCTAGCCTTAAAGTCATCCATTTGTTGTTAACAGGCATTTATGAGGTGCCTACTAGGTGCCCATAATTGCACAAGGTTTGTAATATGCACCCTATTTCCAACCTTTAGGATCAGCCTAGTTTCTAAGCTGAAACTCCTTTGCTAAATGCTTTGTGTCAAAGGTGAATGATTTATCGCTGGTCACAAGTCTGAAGGAGTGGCCTGCCTTAGAAACCAGACAGAGAGCCGCTCCTGCCACTGACATGAGTGTATCAGCCTTGGTTATCCTGCCAAGAATATCCACCCAGATTGACTTACTATTCCTCCTACTGCTGCTGTGAAAGCAGGAACACTACAGACAGGCTCTCTGTGTTGGTGAAAACTCGATAACTCAGTTCATTTAATCCAATGTTCTTTTTTAGGCATTACTTGAATACTCAAGCGTGGTCAGCACTGTTAGCTCTAGAAGGCACCCAAATTAAGGAAAGAACTTGTTCAGTGCTCTCGAGTTGTTTACAATCGGATTGGGGAAAGAAGATAGACCTACCCCAAAGTGGAAGAAAAAAACTGCAGGAAGCATTAAAGACTAAAGGTGTTTTCACTGGGGAAAAGAGAGCATCCTAATGGGAGAAAAGAAGAAAAAGAAGGTGGGGTGAAGCAGAAAAGCATTATCTTCTTGTGCCTAAATGGACTGTGTCAAACACTTGACTCCTTTAGAGAAGGAAGAGGAGACAAAGAGGCTTGGGTTCACCTTAAGAAATTTTGGATTGATGTATGTATGTTGTAAAATTGGAAAGCAGCCTTTTAAAAAAATTCTCTAACGATTTCGAGAAAGTAATAACTGACCACTCAAAGCAAGCTAGTATTAGCGATTCAGCAAAAATGAACAGACGCAAGTACTCCCAGGGCCTTTTGGGATGTCTGCATAGATTCTACCTGATCTCATAGTCGTTACAGTTATGGTCTAGGACAAAGGTTAGTATTTTTTTTTAACCTCTATTTCTTTACCAGAAAACTTAATGATAATATTAGGGGTTTTCTACTAAGTTTCATCTTTCCAAATCCCACAAAAGGGGCCTTATCCCCTCTCCACTTGCTTGCATTTGCTCTCCTTTCTGGGTGCCTCCCCTGTCTTAGACCCTTTGATTATTAAGAAAGAACCATTTTTCAGACTCTGAGGGTAAATTGAAGAGTAAGATAAGAGAAAAACTTATACAGGGGACAGACGGGTAAACAAATGGTTCAGATGAAGTGGGTGAGTTGTGCGTGGACAGGCGTTCTACCTGAGGAATGCCAGGAAATTATGGAATCACAGAGTAGTTAGTGGGTCTTTCCCATGAGCAACAGCCCCATACCAGGCTCTCTGAAGGGACAGAAAGAGAAATCATTGATTGTCCTGGGTTCGAGACCCACACGTAGACTGGCACCATGGAATATGAAATTCATAAACCCTGGCTTCAAATCCTGACTTTATCACTGAATAATTAGGTCACCATGAGCAAGTTATTCCATGTCTCTGCTCGTCAGTTCATTCTTTATTTGTAAAATGGATGCCATGTTGTTGCCGGTGGATCCAACCGATGTTCCAGGTTCTTGTCCCGTCCCAGAAAGAATTCAGAGACAAGACTTAGAGGTTAAAAAAGTAAAGTGAGGATTTATTAAAGGATGGACAGTCCACTCTCAAGGGGAGAGCAGGCAGGCTCAGGTGAGCGGCTGCCCTGAGCTTCTTCGGCAAGTTAGTTACGTAGGGTGTAAAAATGAATGGGTGGAATATTCATTGAGGAGGGAAGGGCTTGGGGCTGTATTCCCTGATTATCATCCCAACTCCACCTTCCCAAAGGGAGGGGGGATTTTTGTCCTTATTTAGTCTGAATCAGAGGTGTCACGGCATCGGCGCATGATGGGTACCTCTGACCTGCAAGGCTAATTTTATTGAAATGAGGGCAGAATGAGCAAAAGGTTACATTGGGACACTGGAAATTCCTGCCTTTTCTGACCTTTCTTTGTTGGTCTCCAGGCCAAAAGGTGTGGCCGCTTATCAGCCCAAAGGTTCCTGCTTTTCTTTCTCTGCCCGGGGACCCCTGGTGCTTCCATGATGTATGTTTTCCTGCATTTGGCTTGTGCCCATCCTTTCTGCCCAATTCCTGCCATTTGGTCTGTGTCCCCCTTTCTCTGCTCATATCTAGCTATCTGCCTGCTCTAACAATATTGCTTTCCTCATGTGATTCTGAGGATGACACAGACTAGTCACCTCAGTGCCCACTTGGGAGCCTGCCAGATGGCGGGACTGGATGTGTTCTAGGACGCTTGCCCATGGAGCTAAGACCAGTCCATACTGAGAGAGGATGACCAGCAGAAGGAAGTCATATTTGAATATACATGAGTGACCTTTACTCGTTACAGGAATCGGGTGAAGGAAATCACCAGGCCTTCACTGATAGGTGGTGGCCTCACAGGACCTGAATAACTAGCTAGTGAGAGAAAACATGGGGACAGCAGTGCTTATTTATCTAGAACATTCCATTAACAAAGATGCCCCATGGCACTTACTAGGTTGGCTAACAGACAGTGAGTTGGGAAACACTTCTAAAAATGAGAAATCAATAGAAATAAGCCCTAGAGTAAGAGGTACAAACTATTATGCATAAAATGAGCTACAAGGATGTATTGTGCAACACAATACAGGGAACATAGCCAATATTTTGTAATAACTATAAACGGAGTATAACCTTTAAAAATTGTGAATTACTATATACCTGTAACATACAATATTGTACAGCACTATACTTCAATTTAAAAAATAAAATTAAGTTTAAAAGTAGAAATTAAAAACATGAAAAATTTATAGAAATGAACCCTAGAATAGAATTTAAAACTCCTACCTAAAAGGTGGACGCTGTATTGCTGCGTAGAATTTTAGTTATTTGTCACAAAATGAAGCAAAGAGAAACCCTCGGAACCAGGCGGAACTTAGTGCCCTGAGAAATCGGCCTTTCGCCAATCCAAAATATGAACATGTGTGAATTAATCATAATTTCACAGCAATCTAGCTTCAGCTTTGTTAAATGCAAGGCTTCCGAAAACCGGGGTCTCAAATAACAATGCAAATGTGTTCCTTCCAAAGCTATGAAACATGTCGCAGGCAAATTCCTACATTACTACTCTGTGTGATTCAAAACCACGTGAGTTCCTGACCTGCCATTCTACTGCCAGTAAGGAAGAGATGTAACTTCTCTCTCACCCCTGGGATATGCTAATTGACCTCCCACTTCCCAAAAGGAAGTGAGTCATTCATTGTCCTTGCAACTTTAGGACTGCCCAGGAGAGCTGCTGACCTGATTTCAAAATATTTCTCTGTTTCTAAAATGTGAGTAAAAGAAAGAGGAAGTAGTGTAGGCATTTCCATTACAATTTGTATTAGGACACACTGATTTCAACCCACAGGCTGTGTCCCTCTGTGCCTCATAGCTTTGTGTGGATCTCCATGTAGCCACAAAGCCAAATGAATAATTTTCCTAAAAATAGCCAGATAATTAGCCCAATATATACTTACTTAAACTACTCAGATAATGATTACATCTCTACTTTTATTGTTGGGGTGGTGGTAGAGGTAAATTTTGTGACATAGTTTGGTGATAACATAAGAAAAAGAAAACTACGGAATGAAGATAACAGTTTTTTTCACAGTTTCTGCAAACACCCAAGTAATTTCTGTTACCATCACCACTTCGTTTTCAATTACTAATGCAGGCACAAACTGTGAGGACGTGATCTTAAAATCAGGCTCAGAGAACTCCTTGTAGATCTACTTTGTGCTGCGTGCAAAAAGACCCAATTATATTTATGCTCCATTGATAATTTTGCACTTCTTTGGAATAAATTGACTGTGAATTTGAACAGTATTATTGAAAAAATGCCCTCTAAATATGAAAACATCACTACCAACAAATGGCTGATCGACATTCACAAAAACCACTAAATTACAGTGATTGAATCTGAGGCAATTTAAACATGTTGTTACAATAGAAAATTGAGCTTCTTCCCATGTTTATTTTTGTGGTACTAGCTGCTCATTTTAGCTTCTGGCTCAGTCTCCCCTCTTGAAAATTAGCAGCGCTTTGTTGTCTGAGAATAAGAAATAAGAAGGCTGTGCAGAGCTGAATTAAAACTCTTTTTTCATTCAAAACAAAGTTTGATTCAGTCGGATGTGTGTGTACATTCCAAATTGTGAGAGAGCTGATTGCCTCGCGAACCCACATTGACGTAAAGGCAGTCGTGTTTCCCATTTGGAATATTTTATTTGGGTGAGCAGAGGCACTTCGTTTCTACAGTTAAACTTTGGGTCACTCTATAACTTCTTTCAGAGGCACAGGAAAATGACCTGCCTCTGGACCCGAAAGTAGGATTTAATCTCACAAAAGCTTCTCCCTTCTCCCTGTTCCCTTTCATTTACCTACAGTGAATGTCCAACAGGCTCTGACTGATGCCTCTTTCCTTCGTAACATTCCCAGTCTCCCAGGATTAGTGCAGACGAATCACAGTCGTTCAGTGTTCAGTCAGCAGTGCTGCTGGTGCCAGACCAGCTGGAGAGGGTGACACGGCTGAGGTGCCTGCTAATCTCAATGGCCCTTGGGTCTTTCCTCTAAAAGACACAGAGAGCAAACATGCCAAGTGCTATATATAAAAGGGTGGGTGTCATTGCTGCAGAAAAGCATTCATGGTGTTGCATGTCTGCCACCACAATTTCTGAGATCATGCACAACTCGGAAAAGCACCAGTGGCAAGAACATTTGCCACTCTGAATCACAGTCCCCCTTTCTGCAATACTGTGGGGGAAAGGCTAATAAAGCTTTTCATTCTTCTCTGCAAATGCGTGCAGACAGAGGTCTAAGTCAGAACCATACAAAATGTATCATCTTAATTATTGTCTGACTAGAGAGACAGGCAAGTTCAGGAACAGGAAAAAGTCACTTTGGAGACAACTGGGGAGCAGCTCTGTTTCCAAAAACTGTGGCAAAAATGAATTATCTTCTTTATGATAAATACAATCCTTAGATAAATGACGGAAATAGAAGAGTTGATATGATAAAACCAAATGTGCTCTGAAAAAATCTCTGAATGTCACTTCAGAAGTGTCATCATTTTTTCTTTGTTTTTATGATTGTTTCTACGAAACCAGGCAATTTTCATCTTAAAAAAAGTATGAAAGAGAATGGCTATGCTATAAAATATTAATTGCACAGCTGATGTAGTTGTTTTACTGTTTTAGCAGCTGTATCAAGTATTGTTTCAAATAAGACAAAAAAATGCTGGAATTCTGGCATCTCCATCAAATAAACCATGTAAATATTTTAGTGAATAACCCTGTCACCCTTTCCTAAAAATTACTTGTAATAAAATGGAAAGATTTTCATCTAAGTGGCATTTATTAAAATAAGTATGAGTTTCTCTTTTTGCCTTCCTGGTATATTCAAAAATTATTAAAAAGGAAACATTTTAAATGAATTTAAGAGTAAAAATCATGGTGCATAAAGATTATAAATTAAATTTGGTTTGGGATTATAAACTTTAAAGAGGTAATCTTAGCTTTAAAAATTTTTTTAATCTCATGAAAAAATTAACAAAAAAAGAAATTGAGAGGATATAAATTGATTTGTAGTTTTAATCATCCAAAGTATTTTTTGAATTAAAAAAAAATCCTTTCTTGGAAAATTATATGATCACATCTAGAACTCCTAAATGTATTAACAAAGAAGCATATTACATTTTATCCTTACTATAGCAAGTTGAAATTTTTTATTATTATTTTGTGATAATTAAATGTGATACTGTAGAATAGAGTTACCAAGTACATAAAACGATTTTTTAATCAACTGGAAATAACATAATTTTGATTTGACTAAAATTTGAGAAATATTTTATAATTAACTTTTTTACTTGCCTCTGTACTTATAGGCAGCCTAGAATTTCTAAGGAGAAGAGGGTAATTTGAATTAAACTACAATACTATTTCAGTTACTTGAAATATTCGGAATGCTAGCTTTAAGAGAGAAAAAGTGAAGGCTCTTTAAGATTTCGGACACTCAGATGATTTGTGTTCTTTCTTTCTTGAATGAATGCATTTTAAAGTTTAGAATCTTTGTAGCAGTAAAGAAAGGATTTATTGCCGAGATGCAGATGCCGGCAGCCATTGTGGGGGTGACAGGGGGAGGGGTTGAGGACTGGGGGAACTCTGTTTTCATTTCTTTTTATTACTTGTGAAATGCTGCTCACCTTTAGTAGCCATCACTCTAGGTCCTAAATAGTTTGGCCCAACAACATCTGAAACCCTCTAACCTCAATCTTTCAATGGTGTGCTTCTCGGGCCTACGTGGGCTGTGACATTATTTCCTCTGCCTTCCGAGTTAAGAAAATTACTTTCAGCAGGTCATAGTAAAGGCAGGATTATTAGGTAATTGGAAGAAGCCTGTCCCATTTTCCAGGAAGCAGACCGTATTATTGGGGTGCGCAGGTATGTGTTTTCCTTCCTCTTCCCCCATTTACACAAGTGCCCTGTGTTTCTTTTGGATAAAGACAAGACTTCTCAGCACCCATTTCGCCTCCAATTTAATGAAGTTGTTAAAGTAGCAAGACTGACAGGTTAATTATCCTTTATAAAAGGGGGACAAATTGAACTGTGTCTTTCCATCATTTTTTGATATATCAAGTAGCTCGGAGGTGCCCAGATGCGGCTCTGGTGAATAGAACAGCTAATCCACTCTGCAATTCTTTGCTGACCCCGCTCTCCCCACCGGGGCCTCCCTATATTGCAGTTGGTTTTTGTTTCACATTCAACAGATTCCACTTTATTATAAATTCAGAAGGAATTTTTTTTTCTTCCTCTCTCCATATGTTGGCTGACAGCTCCCTTGAAATAACTGATGGCTAAATTTAAACTCTGATGAAAATTAACCCAAGTGTTAAATGCAAACAGGAGCTGCTTGGAAGAGAAAAGAGTTATCATGGTAGATGCCAAACAGTGGAAAATGTGTGTAAATTAATGGAGCCTCGCTGGTGACAAGCCGTCAGGCAGTTTGATGGCTCTTACTAGGGCTTTAGTCCCACTGAAGTTGGCCAGAGGGCACCACGGACAAGTCCTGCTTTTCAAAAAGACCGCGGGAAGCTTGACAGTAACGCTAACTAGATCATCGAAAGTTCATGGTCAAATAAGAGATTTTTTTTTTTTTTCTGCAAAGCTTTGCACTAAACAGAGTTTGCAGACAGGGGGGCCAGGAATGAGATATCAAATTGCAAGTGCAGCAAAATGGTCAAAAGAGGGAAAGGAAACCAGTGAGAAATGATTTAAAAAACAAACTGGTGAGATTTGCAGATACTAACTACTATATGTAAAACAGATACACAACAAGTTTATACTGTATAGCATAGGGAACCATATTCAGTATCTTGTAGTAACTTACGGTGAAAAAAATATGAAACGAATATATGTATATTCCTATATGACTGAAGTATTGTGCTGTCCACCAGAGATTGACACAAGGTTGCAAACTGACAATGCTTCAATAAAAATATATTTTAAAAATTTTAAAAATTAAAAAAATGACAAAATGGCAAATTTGCTGCTGATTTCAAAGTTAATGTTGAGAAACTGGTTTTGTTAACAATAATAAGCATTTGATTCGAGACAATTTCTACTGAGAGCAATGCTTTGCTTACTTCAAGTGTTTTCCCAAATATTGCATTTCTATTTCTCAATTTTTCAGGTTAAAATATGTAATTTTAGTGAAGCTTATTGAAAGGAAATGGAAATCGAATCAAATAGAACTCTATTTTGGATTACGATGTAAACGTGACACATAAAAATTTAAGGGAAAAAGTTCAACGAGTCATCCATTTTCCCCTGAAGAAGGCAGCATTTTGCTTCTCTAAAAATAGAACTTTAACCTTGTGCTACTGCAGCTTAATATGAGCAGGATATAATGGATAGGTCACTGAATCATGAAGCAGAAAAACAGCTTTCAGTCGAGGCTCGATGTCTCAGTGGTCGGTAACCCTGAACAAGGAAGTGAGCCTCAGTTTGCTCGTTTGTAAAATGGGAGCAGTAGTCGTAGGATCGTAGGATCAAATGGGATTCTGAAGGTGAAAGCTAGCCTGTCATCCAGTGAGCCAAAGGACGTGTGTATCAACCAAAGGCAATCTCCTGGACACCAAAGAATCCTGAGTGTGGGAAGATGAAAAGAACGTGAGAGTTAGAGTCAGAAAAGCAGTGTCGAGTCTCGGCTCCATTGCTGATAGGCTGCATGTCATGACCCACAGCAGAAAGGGGTGCTTATCTCCCTCCCAGATTATCGTGAGCATTGAGTGCAATAATGCATACAAAATGCCTTTTTTGTGAATTGTAACCTCCCATACGGCTGTTCTGACTTTGTTGCCCCTCCTTCCTTCACCTGTCAAAACCTGCCCATCAAAGGAAGGTAGACCTTAAAACCCACCTTCCTCACCTCCCAGCACTTCAGCCTCCTTCACTGGATGTTCTTTTCCCCCCAAGGGCTCAGCAGCCTGGGAACAGAAGCAGAGAATTTAGAAGATTGAGGTGTAGAAGGGTCAGTGAGCGCATCAGAGACCATGAGGTGTAGTAAGTACAGATTCGAGTCCCCAAAGCTGGCATGTGACGAGGCATGTTTTGTTTTGTTTTTTTTTTTTTTCTATAGCTAAACACAGTTGGTATCTTGAATGCCCTCTTCCTTTTTCCTGGCAGGAAACTTGGTCTGATCATTCCAGGTAAACTCAGTGAAATTTGCTCATTTGTTAAGTCATGGTCATTTTAGCTCCAAATTCCGGCAAACTGGGGATTTACTTTTGCCTTCCTTCCTCCTGCTCCTGGGGCTGGCATAGGGTCATGGCAGCCTTCCAGTGGAGGTGGGGTGTCTGGTCAACAGTTGGGGCCTTCAGTTTAATGTTGTGCTGCACTGAGACGTAACTTCTCCCAACTGTCTCTCTCTTTTTTTTAAGACTTTATTTTTTTTAGAGCAGTTTTAGGTCACCGCAATATTGAGAGAAAAGTACAGAGATTTGCCACATATGCCCATCCTTCCATGTGTATAGCCACACTGACATCCCTGACCAGGGCGGATTACAACTGATGACCCTACACTGGTGCGTCATGGTTACCCAAAGTCCAGAGTTTACTTTTCACTCCCGGTGTTATTCCCTCTATGGATTCAGGCAAATATAGGATGACCTTCATCCATCATTATGGTATCACACCAAGTATAAGAATCCTCTGAGCTCTGCTCACTCATCTGCCCCCACCCCCATCTGTTTGTCAGGCGTGTCATCTCCACTTGGCTTCTGTTGAGAGATAATGACTGGCCTTTCCAGGCTGGTCCTGGCTGTCTCTTCCTTTTCAGCCTCTCTCACACTGGTTGCACATGCCCTTGAAGCTCTACCAGCCTGACTCAGCTTTCACAGCTCTCCCTGGGCTAGTAGGGACAGAGGAAATTTTAAATGCTTTCTGGCTACTTGGGGGCTTCAGGAGACTCTCTCCCTGCTCAGCCCTCTCCCTACTCCCTAGAACCCTTCAGACATCACTGTTCAACTGCCCTGAGCCCATTCTGGTTGTAAGGCACCCATGCAAGACTCACGCCCTCCTAGGGCTCTTGATGGAAATTGGGCACTTACCCTCTGCCTTCAGATCCCCAAATACCTAAAGCAAGGGAGTTATTACCTCTGCCTCTCCCAAGACACACTCAAAATCTCATTCTCTCCTTTCCATCCTCCTTTTCTCTCCTCTCCAGCTGGAATTTTTTCTTGGAGGTCAGCAAGAAAAAGTAAATTCTAAATGATCACATGTCTTCTCCATTTTTTTCCTATCTCATACCTGGATTGAGGCTTTTGAACAAAACAGATAAAAACCGGGGCTGTTCATCCATGACGGCTTTTCTAATGCTGTAGTTGACTGTCTGTCCAGCTGCTTAAATCAGGAAAGGTCACAGGCAAGTACTTCAATTAAATATTTTACTTATGGATTGAAGTTTTACGGTTTCTGTGCATGCATTCGACAAGGGGGCAAGGGCAGAGGTCAGATAGGATTGAACAAAGGAAAAAAAGAACTTGGTTAGAGAGAGAAAGGAGTGAAGGCAGAGGGGCTTAAGGAGACAGATGGGGTTAAGGACTCCTTCAGAGGATAGTATGGGAGGAAGAAAATTGGGCTAAGAGAGTGGTGAATTTTAGTTAATACATCTAAAATGGAGTAGTTCTGAGTATTTCAGGCAAAGTGGGTTCCTGAAATGGAGGGGAGGTTAAGGCCATGGAGCGGATGAGGTCCATTAATACAAGACTGGAAAGTTGGAAAGCTGGCCATTTTGTGCGTATCTGATTTATCACCGAATTCCTATGTCACCAGTTGTATTCATACGTACTTTTCAAACTTGTCTTTTCTTGTATGGTTAGTGTCACTTTATGTGAGTTAGGGAACTAGACAGAGTTGGGGTCAAGATCTGTGCCTTTTCTTGTCCCTCAGAGGACACTATAAGATATATCTAGATCTATATTTATCTTGCCTGGGAGAAAAAAAAAAAGCCATAAATATTGCATTCCAAGTTGCAGCATGCAACACTGCATTTAGATCACCCACTACTTTGAAGTATCTATTTTCCTTTATAGCAGAGTTGGACAATCTACTCTATACCAGCCTCCTGATTTTGCTTCCTGGAGTTTCTGAACTGCCTCACCTCTCAAAACAGCTGAAATGCTTGCATAAATTTGTTGTTGGTTTAATCAAGCCGTAACTAGGAAAGGAGTTTGTTGCTTACCAAATTATGTAATATATTCTTGAGCTTGTCAAAAGGCTTTTGAATTCATGGCTTTGTTGGATTATATGTCCTTTTCTCAGTTCAAATGAAATTAACCAAATGAAGAGCTGATCAAAGGGGGAAAAAAAACACCATTAGTCATCCGGTTATCTACCTGTCAGCAAATACTACAGAGGGAATCTTTTGTACAAAGCAAGTTCTCCTTAAAATAATTCAAAAATTTTTTGTTTTGTTTTGTCTTGGGGGCGGGAGGTAATTAGGTTTGTTTGTTTGTTTATCTATTTATTTACTTTCACGGAAGTACTGACGATTGAACCCAGGACCTCCTGCATGCTAGGCATGCACTGTACCCTGAGCTATACCTCCCCACCAAAACAATTTTTAGGTATGTGAAACGTATAGCATCTCCTATTGTATCTTGTGATTCGTATACAGTTTTGCAGGATCTGATCATCTATCCACACTGGGAAAGTTAGAAAGCAATTCATCTTTTAGGGTGTAATGAACAGGCGCGTGGGCAAGCATGAAACAAACATGCGTCATTTCATTCCGATGCTCTCAAAACAAGAGGCGCCGAGGATGTGAGGGGTATTTCCTTATTCTGCCAAAAGGCCAGAAAGCCATATGTTTACTTCATGAAAGTGCTTCCCTTCACTTCCAGAGCCCTGCCTTGGATGAAAAGAACGCAGAGGACCACTATCCAATTGGTTCCAATTCCAGGACGGGCTCTGAAGGACTGCGCAGCACGAGGGCGGTGGGGGCTCTGGTGAGGGACTGCGGCGAGGCTGAGGGGGCCAGGTGCCCGGGAAGCTCCCCCCGGGGCCGGGCAGGAGTGATGGAAAGCTGCTGACATCTGACGGCCCTTCCAGTGGCCTCTGCCAAGAGAACGGGGAGGGATTTTGGTCCTCGGAGGACGCAGCCCCACATCACAGCTTGCACTAATTGGCCCTCTCGCTGTCTCTCCGGGCGGCGTCTGCGCGGCTGGCCATGCGCGCGGGGCGGCAGGGAGCGCGGCGGATCCGGCGGCTGACTCCGCCCCCGCGGCGCCCGGGTGCCAGTGAGTCTGGTACCCAGCTTTCGCAGGCAGCCTTGTATTTTTAAAACCACAGCGATAATTCCTTGGGAAATGTGGAAAGGGAACCTTTTAAAAAGCGAGAAATCTGCATCGTCTATGTATTTCTCTAAACATGTTTCTACTGTTGTTTTTTAATGGAGCATCTTGGTCTCAAACTTCTAACTTGGCGATTCCTTCCTTCCCTCAGGAACCCTCCAATTGTCCTTTATCGGTTTATCGCAAACAATATAAATTTCTACTAGTAGGTTTATTTCAGTTACTCGTGTGATCTCTGTGTCCTGAGTGATACACAAGTGTGAGCTTTTACCTGAGCTGTCTGTCTGCCACGAGATTCAGCGTCTAACATCAATTAGCTTCGCTTTCCGTTGAGGACTAAGAGTAAGCCAGTACTTTAAATGCCCACCAGGGCTGGTAAAAGTGATTCTAAGGCTGCTAAGGGCCTGTGGTTTCTGACCTCCTTTCTGTCTCAAGCCTGTGGACATTTTCTGAGGACCCTGGACCATATAAACATCCTTGTGCATTTCCCTTACACACACCATCCATGGCTGCAGATACGAGGCGGTGGAAACCCACTTCTCATCAGTCACAAAAAGGATTTTGTCTCTAAATACAGTCCTGCCCACAGCAAGATCTAACCCTTGATTGTCTCAGTTACATAAGTTAAAATACTCATTTTATGTAAGCCAGATTGATTTGAGTTCAACAAGCAATTTGTTTTATGCAATATATCTCTTTATTTGCTAATTTTAAAATTTTTCAATTGTTATCTCTTGGGCCTAGCATAGTGCCCACACACAGCTGTGTTTACTCACTCCCCTGCCTGCCTGCTGCCCTGTGAATCTGCAGTCAGCTCTGCAGGTAAGGATGCTCTTCGAGCCATTGTGTCCCAGTGCCTGGTGTGGTACCTGCGACTAACAGATTCTCCACATTCAGATGCTGAATATATTATTAAAGGATGAGATTTTATAATTTTAAAAAACTGTTTTATTTAGTGAATATAACTTTATTTTCTCCATTACTGTAAACTTCTGGGGGAAGAGCTTGACTTGTGTGTCTGAAAAAGTTCTGTAGACCTCACAGTGCCTGGCATGTTGCCTCCCACACAATAAGAAGTCAACATATAATGGTTGGAAAAATGATCTGAGTTCAAGTCCAGGCTGTTAGTTTCTAGTTGCCTGATGTTGGGAAAGGAAGTCATGTGTATGCAGTCTTCTGACCCCATGTATTGTTGTGTAAGAACGTGCCTTGGACCCAGAACATCTCCTTACAAAGAGATAAAGAGCCCACAGGTCCTGGGCACATCTCTTTGTCTGGGGAGTATCTTTCGCTGTTCCAGACTGGATGCTTCCTTCTTTGTCCTGCTTACTCATGGGTGTCATATAGCATCTGGTCAACCTCACTGCTCTATCTGTTCCTGTCGGGGAGGAAACAGGATCCTCCACCTGTAGCACAAGAGGGATGTGTGCAACCATTGGCCCCCGTTGGCTGCAGGGTGGGACCCAACAGCCATGGCGGACCAGTGCTCGCTGTTGAAGATGATCTTGCTCTGTCTCTTCTGTGAAGGGTTGTTCCATCTGGTGCTGGTGTAAGCCATGTCTTTCTTGGGGTCCCCAAGACCTGCAAGTCCAGCAATGGGGCTCCTCCTCTGGAGGTGGTAACAGGTGTCACTTGTTTCACGGTGACCTTTGGTAAGTTGTTTACCCTTCCCTAGCCTCAGTTTCTTCATCTTTAGAGTGGGAAAACCCTGCCTCTCTCATCTATGATATTAATAATAATAATAGCTGACATATTAAAATGCTTTATATATTATTGACCCCATTTTACAGATTAGAAAACTGAGGCACAGAAAGGTTAAATGAGTTGCCTGAGATCACCTAGCAAGGAAGTGAGATAAAGCATGGACCTGACATGTGGTTAATGCTCTTAAATGGCTGAGTCACTGTGGTGGTGGTTATTGATGTCATTGTTATTACGGTTGTTAGTAATGGGCCTAATAAAATAATGTAATGATAACTACCGTGCACTGCTACCCAGGAGCCTGCACCACCTTGGGCAGGAGGCAGAATAGAGTCTCACTGTCTAAGTGTGCAGGGGCTCCAGGCTGCAGGAGGGCATGGCCATGGTGTTCCCTCAAGTCCCTCACTGCCTCAGGAGTCTACACTGGCCAGTGCAAGCCAGTGTAGATGTAATTAGGTTAAAACTCTAGAGCCCCACCAGGTAACTCTGGGATTTTCCCTCTTTCAAGAGACTCCAGCACTGGGCACTGGCCAAGAGGGCAGAGAGCCCACCTTTGGATCCCAGAGCTCCAGGGATTCCCTGGCTGCGTGGGGCTCTTTCAGAGGCTTTTTTTGGGCGTGAGGAATGGGGGTAGTGCGGGTCAGATCACAGTGTCTATGGTTTCCTAGGTCTGCCGTGACCAGATACCCCAGAATGAGTGGCTTAAACGACAGAGATGTGCTGTCTCAGATCTGGAGGCCAGAAGTGTGAGATCAAAGCCATGTCCCCTCTGACGGCTCTGGAGGAGGGTCTGTTCTCAGCCTTTCTCCCAGCACTGGGAGCTCCTTCACTTGTGGTCGCATAACTCCAATCGTTACACAGAGTTCTCCCCGTGGGATTGTTTATGGGTCCAAATGTCCCCTTTTTCTGATGACAACAGTCTTACTGGATTACAAGTCCACCCTACTCCAGTAGGAACTCGTCTTAACTAATTCTGTCTATTATGATCCTATTTCCAAATAAGGTCAATAGGAGGGAGGTTAAGACTTCAACATATGAATCTGGGGGCCAGGGGGGACACAGTTCAACCCCTAACAGTGTCAGACAAGGGAGGTGCAGAGCCAGCAGCAGCCCGTGGTCTCAGCTCTGAATATGGGCACAGCAGCAGGGAAGGGGTGGGGGCCGGGGCGTGGGTGGGGGGTGCGGCGCAGAGGAACCTGGGTGACCAGGCCAGAGTGGGACCAACTTTTACCACAGTGACCTGAACATGCAGATCTGACTACTCCGTAAACCAGCTGCTCCAGTCTCCCAGGGACAGCAGCATGCGAGAGAAAGCACAGCGATAACTAAACTTCAAAAACCACCCAGGGAGGCAGCAGGGGAGAATCGAAGAAATAAACGGCCCAGCTGGCGAGTAATTCACTGAACGTGGCCGTCCTTGCAGGCATCCCAGTAACGTCAGGATTGGGAAAGTGAATTAAATGAGGTTGAGAACCGCTAACGTGTTGTTAGCGCCCTGTTACAATGCAGGCTGACATTTACTTTAAAAGTCACGTGGAAGTGGTTAACACATTCTGTTACCGCATTTACAAAACTTTGCGCAGCTGCTTTTCCCTACAAGGGAGGTTCAAAGCCAATGAGCGCAGCTCGGACTGGCCCTGATGTGCAGCGGTCGAGGGTCCAAGCTATTTAACCTTTCAGTGCCTCTCTGTCCTCACCTGGAAAAAGTGGATGATGCTAATATGGTAACTCATGTCAACATGCATCCTAGGCGATAGGGCAAAAAACTGTGTGAAAGAGGGAAAAGTATTTAAAAGGAAAAAGATACCAAAACTAAGATCGTTGAATTTGCAAACTCTGGCTCTTTTCCCTGAGCCCAGACATCTGTTGTGCCTCCGTTTCTCCTTCCCCTTGAATATTAGGAGGATTCATAGGGACCAAAAGCCTTTCGCTGTGGGATGGGGCATCATTTTACAGAAACTGCGGTACGCATCTAAAGACATCTGCCAGCATTTATGCTTTGCATATGCTCCAAAAGGATTAAAGAAATGGGAGGATTCCTACCTTGTTCCTACAAAAGACCAAATGGAGCTGATGTCCAGCAGCCTGGTCAGTTTCTCAGACCAGAGCCATTCAAAGCATGTTTAGCAGATGGAAAGAATGAAGGCCACCTTGGGACTCAGCATGGGTGCAGTACATTCCTGTCCTGAGGATCCAGGATCAGGGACCAGGAAGGACTTTCTCACTAGTTACGGGGTGAGATAAGATCATGCCAACACGAGGAGGTCCTACAAACTAATGTAATGGGAAGACGAGAAAGTTTACTGGGCATCCTGGTGCGCTGCAGGAGGGAGGGGGCAAGAAGAGAACCCAACCTGGGGATCAGGAGACCCAGGAAGCTGAGCTGAGCCACTAGGGACTGGCACTGGGCCTTTTACACCTTTTAACACTTTTGCTTTGATCCTGGCCTTGAAAACAACCCTATTTTTACAAAGGTGTTGTGAGCACAAAGCAAGACAACCAAAGCAAAAGTGTTGCGAAAGGTGAAAAGCTCAGTGCAGTGAAAAGGCATGATTATGGGTCCCTGGCCAGGCCTCTCCAGGCTTTCTGTAGTCAGTGGGATGATTTCAAGGCCGTGATTGAATCTCTGCCTCAAGCTCCTCCTCCCTTCCTGTCTCCCAACTTCCCAATGATGCTGTCCCTGCAGTCTGAGCTGCGTTCAATATTTTCAGGATTTTAGGTACCCACCCTGGTGCAAATTGGAGCATGGGAACCCCCTTGTGCTCCCCAGACCAGAATGTCATCAAAATCCCCAGGACCTGAAGGGCCTCTGAGCCAGTATATGGTACCAGGGACTGTGGGGTGAGCCAGGTGGCCATCCCCAACCTCAGACACCCCATCAGCTAACCAAATAGGTCAAGGAAACTTGTATTAGACTTGGCTGGTGGCCCCCATTCTCCATGCCAGTCTTTTCCTCTTTTCTGTGTGATAAGTACCTTTGAAATATCAATCACTGTATTTTAGGGTGTTTTTTGTTTGTTTGTTTTTCTTCTTGTTTTCTTGTTTTTTCCTTGAGTGCAGGTCTTGATTGAAATCTTGGGACGACACAGAGTGAGCACAAAGTGAAGCAGGAAAGTGAAGGGTGTGTGGGTGTTGGTGGAACCTGCCTCCTGACTTGTGTCTTTGAGGAAAAAAAGGCAGGAACAGAATGATCCCTGTGAACCCGAGTGACAAAAGCCTGAGACAGCCCACAGAGTGTCCCCAGCCTGGCACGGCCCTGAGAGCTGTGGGTGCCAGAAGGACCTGGACGTGAGAAGAAGAAATGGAGCAGCCTGTGGGGCCTCATCAGCAGCAAACTGTGTGGACTCATGACAAGAGGCCAAAGGGGATGACGGATGTCTCAGCAGAGAGCCCTGTGGACACGTGACACAAGGACTAATGCCCTCCCTTGGACTGTCCTAGTCTCCATACCTCAGTGAACTCTAGAGGAAGGGAGAATGCTGCATGAAATAAAGTGCCCATCATTCCATCAGGGCATGACCAGAAAACAACATCAAGTTCAGTGATAGAAAAATAACAGTTGTCCTGTATGCTTGGGTTTTGCAGACTGAGATTCATTCCTGGCGAAAGAAATGGGCTCTCACTCCGCCTTCCTTCCTCTTTATCTCCATCTCTAGCCACTCCTTTTGGGGACAGGGCCAATGCTGAGAATACAGACGCAGAAAATGACACAGGCAGGGCCATGTAGGCCACAAAAGAGGAATCCGGTTGCCGCCAGTAGACGACACCCATAGCCAGCATCCTGGGCTCTGTTTGCCCTTAAGTAAGTGGCAGTGTGTGAGGACCGTCCTGTGTCCTGTGTGCTCCAGCTGACCGCCCAGGCGACCGACACTCCCCCTTTACCCAGTCGCTCCGGCAAGTTGGGCTTCTCCAGCCCATTCCCCTCCTGGCCATCTGTTCCTGCTGCTCCGGCAGCCTCTCTGCTCTCCCCCTCCAGGGCCTGTCTGAGCAGGAGCGTGTGAGGGCCTCTGATGAGGTGGGCCTTGGCCCCTCCATCACTCTCAGCCGCGAGGAAAGCACCAGCTGTCTGGCTTCATTTGCATTTTTCTCTCCCAAATAATGAAATTAGCCATGAGTTTCCCGAGGTGATGCAAGACGCAAATGTAGGCTTCGATGTGTCAGTGTGTGATGGAGAGGGAAGGAGAAGGTCAGGGAAGCATTTTGATAAGAAATTTGCAGCCCGAAAACAGAAGAGGAAAATGATAACAAATTTCACTGGAGACGTACCTTTTAGCTCCGAGGAAAATGGACCTTTTTAGCTCCAAGGAAAGTTAGATGAGGCCTTTAAAAGGTAATTTTCCCCCCTCTGGGACAAAGGCACAAATGTTTTATGAACAAACAGAAAAAGATGTCAGCCAAGTCTGAAACGAATCTCAACGACCGAACATGTCTTTGGCCAAGTACAGCCTTGTCTTCGAGTGACAACATTTACTGCGGGGCACAGGCCAGGGAGCCGGACAGGGCTGCCAAATACCGATGTGGTGCAGAAGCTAATTGCTCCTTTCCCTAAACTGTCATTTGAACCCTTCTGATTACAAATAAAGCAAGAGTCTCCTCCCTGGCCATGAAGAGTTGCTTACCGGTTCTCTGCATGGCTCCTAAATTTGTCATCCTTTTCAAAGGTTTTAACTAATTATCTAGTTATCACCCCTGAGGCAAATACACAAACTCTTGGAGACAGGTAGACAGATATATATATATGAAGCAAGCTGACATATGAGGATCTTTTAAGATGCTGTCAATAAGCTCTCAGGGTTCTTCCAGTGCCCCTGTTCAGAGGCGGAGAAAACTGGGCCGCGTTAACTCCACAGGTAGTGGAGAAAGGATGAACTACTTCACCCTGTTAGGTGCTGTCATTCGTCTCATTCACAATGAAATCTAAACCCTTCCCAGAGTTTAAAAGCCTTTACATAATCCAGACCCTGACATCTAAGATCCTCCTTTACTACTTCTCTTTCCCTCATTCATTCATTCATGTATTCATTCAACAAACATTTTTGAGTACCTTCTATGTTCTGGGCACCCTACTAAGTATGCAGAGTAAATGGATGAACAAAATGAAGACATCGGCACTAACGGAGCTTCCGCTCTAGTGTGCGGCGGGGCGGGACGGACAGTGTCGTTATCCACAGTGAGTGAGTCCATTCTCAAGTATGTTAGAATATGATGACTGCTATGGGCTGAGGGGGAGTAAGCAGAGTATGAGAGAAAGGAAGTGTGTGTGTGTTGGGGGAGGATGTTATTTAAAATAGTCGCGAAGGCGACTTCTGGCCAAAGCTTAAAGGGAATGGAGGAGGGAGCCCTGAGCAACTCAGAAAGTGGAGGCGTCCAGGCAAAGGCAGCAGCCAGTGCAAGAGGCTGGAAGGCGCTGGAAACGGGTCAACCTGATGCCAGAGGAGAAGCATGGAGGCTGGTGTGGCCGGAGAAGAGTGAGAAGGGGGCAACAGATTAGGAGAGGAAGCCAAGGAGGCCACAGGGCCAGACTTCATAGGGCCTGTGGGCAACACAACTCCAATCGCTGCCTCCATCTTCACATCATCTTCTTCTGTGTCTCTGTGTGTTCCTTCCTCTTCTCACAAGGTTTCCCGTCACTGGATGTAGGACCCACCCTAATCCTGTGGGGTCTCCTCTCTGTCCTTAACTAATTACATCTACAAAGACCCCATTTCTAAGTAAGGTCACAGTCTGAGGTTCCTGATGGACTTGGGGAGAACACTATTCAGTCCACCACAGACAGGATGAGTGAGTGGTGGGAGGGAAAGAGAGGGGTCGGAGATGATCACCAGCACAGAGTTTCCATTCCTGGGACGGAGGCTTGCAGGAGGAGCAGGTCTGCAGTGGGGTGAGGGTGGTGTAGAGTTTCCCTCGGGTCATGGAAAGGTTGAGGTCCCCTTAGACTCCCAAGCGGAGATGTGAAGCCACAATTAGATATGCAAGCCTTTATAACAGCCAGCCTTGGTGTCATCAGGGACTTACCATTCCATGTGGAACAACTGTTTTAAAGCTCTTCGTACTTTGGAAGACCGAAGGACTAGCCGTCTCTGGAGCGCCCTGTAAGTCATGCCGGCCTCCGCCACATTCACGGACTGCCAGCTTCGCCCACGCACTTCGGGGCTACCACCCTGGGCACTTTCATTTCTGCCACTAACTGTGTGACTTCAGACACGTTATTAACCTTCATCTCAGTTTCCTGAATCATAAAATGGGAGGAAAAGAATACCTACCTTAGAGGAGTGTTGTAAGAATTAGACAAAATAATACGTGCTGGTGGGCATTAAGTAACAAGCTGTCCAGGCTCACACTCTCGGGCACCAGGGAAGTCTGGGCTTTTGCTGACACCTGCGCCGCTGGAGGGAAGTGCCTGGACATTTTGACCTCCAGAACTCACCCTTGTTGTGGCCCTGTCTGATTTCCATATGGAAACAGAGTAAATTTGGGGGGAATGCAAGGAGGCGATGTGGATACTGGAGCCCTGTATGGGCAACGGACAGATGGTACGGCCGCCCAGGGAGATTTACAAGGAGTGAATCACAGGAATGTGATGGTTGTAGGACCACGAGGGAGACCTTAAGACTCAGGGGTTAGCTGCCACAGCACTGTCAGCACCTCTAGGCTCACAAGGATGAGAGGAGAGAGAAGTTACTGGGAGAGTCTTATAGAGATGGCCTTCTTGAGAAGAACCATGACCTTCTGCAGAGATGACTTGTGGGGAACGAGGAAAATTCATACTGTGGCTTCGTTCTCCTCCTTCCCCGGCTTTGTGCCAGGACTCTGTGAGGGGGACCAACAGGATGCCAAGGGCAATGGAGCCCATCGCTACAGTCCCGAGGGGTCAGAGCTGTGGGACAGGACACGGAGGGGAGGAGTGACCATGGAGCTTTCCAACACGGGCTCTTCTAGTGGCCGCTCACCCCGTGGTCCGGGGCTCCCACACCCCCTCTCCCCTTCAAGCCTGGAAATCGCCTTCCCTAGTCTTTGGGCTCCTCCTGCACAGTGAGATTCTGGCCTTTGTTTCCTAGAACATTAATTTTAGAAACAGACAGCCAAGGACTGAGGATCTGTGTGTGTAGGAGCAGGACCCCCCCTCCCCAGCCTGTCTGTCTCCAGCTCGGTCTGTGCTGTTGCTCCCAGTGTGAAGCCCCTCCCCACCCCAGGACCCTGAAAGCTTTGTTCTTTTATATTATTCTTCTTGAAAGTTTTCCTTGTGGTAAATTTTACACATAATTTCACTGGTGTGTTCCCAAAAGTACAAATATCACCAAAGGCTTGAAGTAAGGGGGAAAGAAACTGAAAAGTGAAATGAACCTTTCTCATGCCCTTCTGCTCCCTCCCCAATTTTATCCCCACCCTCACACATGCGTGCACGCCCACACACACAGTAAATCCTTGGTTGACTGTGTTTCTGTAATTTCCAGGTTGTTTTCATGAGAATCTGCCTCTGTGGGTCCTCAGAGTCTGACTGCTTTGGTGGTTCCTTATATTCTAGTCTCTTGGTCTTGTCAAATGGGGAGCAGGGAAAAGGCATGGCGTGGACCGACGATCAGAACACACTCAAGAGATAAAACGTGGCGGGGAAAGTGGACCGTTCCTTGCTGATACCAGTCCCTGGAACCCTCCTTCCAACCCCAGGCCTCATGTCCATTATTTAAGCTGCTAACAAGTCTTTCTCCCTCTGGGACTGTCTTCTGGCAGCCTCCACATTGTGGCTGGAAGAATCTCTTTGGAGCAAAAATTCGACCCTGTCATTCTCCTGATTTACACATTTTCATGGCCCCTCTTGCCATATGGCAGAGTCTAAACTCAAGTCTTCCCACCCTGCCCCCCAGCCTAAAAAGCAATTATATTAAAAAGCAAGTACATGTCCTAGGGACAATTACTTCACCCTTCTGAGCCACGGGCTCCTTAGCTGTAAAGCAGTGGTGATAATGCTGACCTGACAAGGTTGCGATGAGGACCAGAAGTCAGCGGGAGAGATGGGGGCACAGGATCTGGCTGGGGAAGAGGCATCTCCGTGGAGCAGCGGCAACGACAGCCCCTGGGAAAAGGGCAGTCTGGGTTCGGGTAGCACCAGGGTTTAACAATGGAGTCTTGCTGTTTGTCAGGACACAGCCTCACAACTCAAAAGTGAAAGACTGAGCAATAAAATCACAGCTTGTGGACATGTGAAGGCACCTAAATGACATAGCTTTGCACATATTAGTTGAATTAAAATACAGGATAAAGGAGATTTCAGAAATAGGATACACTTAACGACATCCTTCTTGGAGAAGTCATATGTCCACATCCTGAAACCGGAGCAGCACAGATCAGGGTGCTCCTGGACCAGTCTCACATCCCAGTGCACATTTTTGTTAAAGATTGTAAATTTTCCAATGTGCTCACATAGGAAAACTTCGCTTTAAATTGAATTTTGTTTTAATAATTTTGAAATAGAGATGTAACATAATATCAGCAAGGGTGTTCTATTTGATTTGCGATTGTTCCGAGTTTCATTCCTGGAACTCACCGATTTAACTGGACTCCTTTATCCAGTCGTGCGGTTGCCTGAGGAGCGCCTGGGAAGACACAAGTGTGTCGGCCAGGGAGTGAGGGCTTCCTCTGGGTTTCCCTTCCCTCTCTCTCCTCTCCTGCTGCCTCGTTGTCATCACTGTAAAAGATGATTTCTTTTTGGCAGCTCTTCGTGTCAGTCAAAAGTCTAGGTCAGACACTTATCAATTGACCCGGTGTTAAAGGTAGACACTCATTTCAGCATCTGTCAATAGCCTCTTTTGATTCATTTAGACCAGAGCCTGCATCCCGGTAGTGATTTATACCGACGCGTGCGTGGACTTTCAAAGACAGGGGAACATTTCTAGAACTCTAGGAGTTCACTGGCGTGTGGATGGCTGTTTCTGTTGCTTTCCAACAAAGAACCCCAGAGAGATCAGACCTGGGGGACAATGAGCTCTAAGATCCCCCGGGATCCTGCTGCCTGTTTGCCACTGAAGCCGGGCGCTCTCCAAATCCAACATTCATTTTTCAAATCTGGTGTGGCCTATGGCCAGTGGTCTGGTGCTCATCAGACTGGGAAGGCCTCCATCAAGTCAGCGAAGCGAATTCCTGAGTTATGAGGCAGGGGAGCCTCATTTCTAAGGGGCAGAGGCCACCACTAACCTCTCCACTTTCTTGGAAAAGTGCCCAAAAAGCAAGGACATAAGGCCGGTGGGCCAGGTCCCCCTGGGCCAGTGTAGCCTGCAGTCCCCTCCGATTTGGCAAAATATCAGGAGATACTTCCCGCTTGAACTCAGGTGTCTTTGCCTCCTCACCCCCCGGCTTCCTAACCGGGATAATGCACATTTCTCTTTCCCGGGTGTTTGTCACGAAGCTGCCAATCCCTCCCTACTTGGGAGACAGGAAGAGAACTGTGAACATGTAAGAAATTCAGAGGGGCCGAGGAAATTTTCCTGACACACTCCTGCTGCGACACCACGGCGGCTGAAGAAGGCCTGTCATTGGGCTGTCAACCTTTAACCTCCCCCAGACGTCTTTTGAAATGATGTGAAAAGTATTGCTGTGCGGTACCACTGGCTCCTTCCAGCTCTGCACGTCTGTCCTTGATGTCAGTCAGAAGTAGTTAACTGGCACCCACGGTGCCTTGAAAAAAAAACCCTCCACAAAATATCAGTAATGACTTTAGTTAGGAAGACTAGCTCTCGTCAAGTAATGACTTTTTGACATAAGGTATTGTTTACCTAGGCAACGTTCTCTTACTTGCATTTTAATGAGCCTAATTAATAATAAGTTAGGAGGCCAGAGCTATTTCCTCACAGCCAGACCATATGCACTAATTACACTGCACGAACAAACCTAAAATAATCCACTTGGTCAGGAGAAATAGTTTATCTATGGAGAAAATCTTGGTTTATCTTAATTTTTGCTTCAGCCCCTTAGTGATGTCACCTGTGATATCAAAGCAATTTGCAAGTAATTAAGGCAGATGTCACCCTTAAAAATGCAGGCTTTGTTTGTGTTGTGTTGGTGGAAGTTCCCTTGGTAGAAGTTTCAGGGGTTTGCAGGAGCAACTGACTGAGAGACTTGCTTGGTGCCGCCTATGTACACATCCCACGTGGAACAACCCAGAATAGTTCTCAAGGAGAAGAACAAACATCACTAGTGGTGAACAATAATCTATGAACGGAACTATTTCACTTATAAAGATTAAATAACCTCCAAGGGGCCATTCTGGAGCTTGTGGAAGTTTTTCACGTATTATATAAAGCATGTTTTTTATTGGCTTCCCTTAATATTAAGTTCCTACTTAGCTTTTGCACTTTCCTCAATAGAATTATAGGAACTGAAACAAGTATTTGGAATCAGGGCAGGAAGACAACCCCAAAGAAGGCAAAATGCCAGGTCACTTTGGTAGATTTTGCAAGAATGACAGGACATCTCTGCTTCCCATCTCCACCTGGTTTGCAAAATGGCAGGGTACCCGGATGGCAACCTTCCTTGGGAACGTGCAAGGAACTCTGTTGTCTCAGAGGAATTTCAATCCTATCAGCAATCAGACCCAGAGCTGCTGAAACTTCAGTGTGAGTATCTGACTCTCTGGGGCACGGGTGTCGGGACTGTCACAGGGATTCTCTGAGCTGAGGTTCAGCTGCTAAAGGAAAGATAATCTGTGAAATATCATTGATCACTTGAGCTCAGAGTCAGTTATTTTTTTTTCCAAATAAATCATGCCATTTAGCTCTTAAGTCGCAGAAAGATCCCAGAGGAAATGGCCTGAGGACTGCTTCTGTGAAGGCGTTGCCCAGAACCCCTACAGAGATACTTCCGCAAGTCAAGCTGACAACTTAAGCGCAGAGACCTCTAACTACGTTAAGCAGAAGACAGAGATTCCAGCACCAGGGCTGCATGAGGGGGCTTGGTTCTCTCCAAGCGACTTTTGGACTTCACCAGGTCCCCATCCACCCATGTTTTAACAAGACACAGTTCAAAGCAGTCAGAGACGATTCGAGCTAATTGGTTGATTCAGCAAGAAACCTGGGAGAAGGTGATGCTGAGGGTGGAAGGCATCAGGCTGGCAGGGTTAGCAGATGCTCTCCAGAAAGGGCCTCGGAGTGGAGGTGCCCCCCGCCAGGCGCCATATGTGTGACGGACATGACGGTGAGCGCAGGGTGCCTGAGCGAAGGTGACAGACTGGCTCTCGCTCGCAGAGAAGGAAACTTCCCTTGGAGTAGACACAAGTGAAAGAATGTCCAAAAACAGGGCACATTTTCAGGCTGCTGGCCGCTTGGCAGAATTTTCCCTGCTGCCACTCCTCCCCACCCCAAAAAGTCTACACTGTTCAGCATGACAGGACACCTGTCCCAGTCGTCCCCTAGGGCTCTCGAAGACGCAGAGTAGGAATTACAGAATGCAGGGACATTGTACAGCACCTCGTAAGCACGCTCACCTGTGTTCTCTCCTAGACTCCTCACAGCATCCCAGGTGAGGCAGAGATGCTGTTAGTGGACAGTGGAGCTGGAACTCAGACTCATGGCTTAGCAGCTTGACGGCCAGTGCTGGTTTCACTCTGCCTTCTGGAATTGAAGTTGGAGAAACGGGGGAGAGCATCATCACAAAGTGTTACGTTGAAAACTACTATTCCTTTCTAATGGAACAGGTACTCTTCTCTGAGGACGTTTGCTGTTCCCAAATATCCCCCAAGCTTCCCCTTCCCTGCCTCTGCTGGGAAAGTCTTTCCATCCCCAACCCTCCTGCCCAAACTTTGCTTTGAAAGCCTACTGTTTGAGACACTCACCCCTTCCCCGCCCACACTTTGTTCCATCTCCTATACACAAGAGAAAGTGCTTAAAAACCGGCACAGAGAAGCATGTTATTTGAGTGCAGGCAGAGATGCAGCTTTGAATACTGAACTCACCAGCCATTATCTGTATACAACTTCCAAGCAGAAACCATTATTGACTTATTTATTCTCACCACAATCAGAAAATATTTTTCAAGCTCCTATGTGACTATAGAGGAATAAGGTGGCAGAGAAGTCTCAGGGCACGCTTTCTGACCCTAGGAGATCTCTGCCTTCACATGCAATGACATAGGCTTGTGTGGGTAGTCAGTCATCAGTCATTGCCATGAGGACGATGCTTTTGCATCATTGCGGATGACTGGGCATCACTTCGCTGTTCAGTATTGACCTGTATCATCTAAGCTGTCCATCTCATTTAGGCTTACAAATTGCCATTCATTCACAGATCCAAGGCCATTAACTGATTCTGCACAAGCAGGAAATGCTCATTTTATTAATTTTATTTCCCAGTGTACTTTGTAGGATAGCAGAACAGTTAGAAATAAATTGGTACTAAATATTATTTACTGAGATGAAAGTCTGAAAGTTAACAGCCCAGTTGGTATAGATTCTAGCTAACATCTTTCCCAAGCCACACAGAGCAAGTTCTTCAGCTTCATTTATTCATTCACTAAAACATTTGTTGAGTGTCCGTTATATGCCATGCTACCAGTCAGCTTCAACTCTCACTGCTAGACCCTCGCTGAACCAACTCTGAAAATGTACAGTTGATTCTCATTATTTGTGGTAGTTATGTTCCATAAAGTCACCAGGAACACTGAATTAGCAAACACGGAATCTTTGCTTCTAGGGGAAATGCAGGGTTAGGTTCCTGAGAGCCTATGGCCACAACGTACATCACAGCTTTCTTACACTAAACAACACGGCAGCACTACACTTGGGACCCATGTGAAACAGCCAACTCGTCAAAAAAAAAGCACAAAAAGGTGAAAAAAGGTGGCACGAAATAAACCATGAAAAGAACACGTGTTTACAGCATATGGAACAAGGAGGCAGAACTGTCACTTTGTCTAAATGCAGGTGACCCAAATTCCTCACCGCTCTGTGCGTGTTCTTAAATGATCACAAAACACCATGAGAATTGATTTGGGGTTCACAAGTGAATTTTAGTGAGTAGTTGAATTCACAAATACTGAATCGGTAAATAATGAGGATTAACTGGACTTTATGCGAAAAGGCATGCTGATGAAAACTGAGGCATTGTTGTTACAGGTCCTCAAAAAGAAACCGGTAAAAAAAAAAAAGTATCATTTGTTTTTGTACAAAAGGAAAGCTTTTCAGGACAGAATTAAATATGCTGGAGATTTGGGCTCAGCAATATTCACTTGGATATCTGCGGCTATTGATTGCTTGTCTAATTTGTATCATTTCTCTTGGCTCCTTAGACGAATTGAGCTGTTTTGCCATCTGATCTGCCCTCAATTATGCATTTTACATTCCCATTCTTTTAGCCTCTCCCAGTGCACGGAAGTCCCCAAGCTCCTTGCAACCCGTCCTAGCTTTCTTGGGGTGGATCTGCTGGAGGAACTGGGGCCCGTTGTCTGCCTTGTGTGTTGCACCTTGTGGTCCTAGCCTGCCTGGAACTCAGCACTTTCCCAGCATCCACGACTGCAGACTCACCTTCAGAGGGTGCTATGGGAAGCGGGGTGAGTTAACCAAGTACAATGTTAAATTTTTCTACCTCTGCATCTCTGAAATGAGAACGGTGGTAACTAGCCTGCCCTCCTCACGGGGCTGCTCTTATTAGGCGGCGATAGGGTGGAGCACGCTGGAGAAACTTACAAACTGTAAATAAATATTAAGATTCTTATATCTTATCTGGACCCTTTAGACCCTTTGCTTCTTTTCTTTTTCTCTTCTTTCTGACTTGAGGCTTTTCACTCTTAGAAAAAACAGCTAAAACTCAACCCCGCGAAAATTTTTTTGTGAATGGTTCTGGCAAAACGGAAGTGGCTATAAATCTTCTGACTCAACCAGAGGTTTGGGGATTTTCCCTTTTTCATGCCCGTAAGTAATGAATACTGTCTGGGTCTTGACTTCTCTTTCCTTATTTGTCAAACAAGCTTTTAGGCCTCGTAAGTTAAAAGCAGTGCTCTTTGGGCAGTGGCTTCTCGTAAAGTAACAATTCAAATGAGACATTTGTCACCAGTAAGCACCTACTAAGCAGTTGAGGTGTGCGAGACTGAGGCCTTGTGCTGCAGCAGATAGAAAAGAAATGTTAAGTCACAATCTTTAACTTTTTTTTTTTGCTATTTCCATTTTTTTAATTTTATTTTTTATTGAAGTATAGTTGATTTACAATAATTTACAATTTAATTTCAGGTCTACAGCAGAGAGATTCAGGTACACATATACATACATATATATTTGGATTCTTTCCCATTATAGCTTATTACAAGATATTGAATATAGTTCTCTGTGCTATACAGTATATCCTTGTCATTTATCTATTTTTTATATAATAGTGTGTCTCTCTGAATCCTAAACTCCTGATTTACCCCTCCCACCCCTTTCCCTTTCGGTAACCATAGTCTGTTTTCCATGTCCCTGAGTCTATTTCTGGTTTGTAAATAAAATTTTTACATGATGCTTAACTTTGAAGACAACGTGTGAATAAAATATCTCAAGAAAAGCTGCACGCACTTCTTAATTGCCGACTAATTTTATTTTTTCAAAAAAATGATTAAGGTGAAGGCAAATCATTAGGCAAAGTTTTTGGGGCCAGAGAACTCTTGATAAATTTCATGGAGCATGTTTGTCAGCCAGTGGCCCCACAAGCACACCTACCCCACACATGATTTTCTAAGGACAGTGGTGGTGGTGGGGTCATGAAGGGGCTCAGTATTGGAGTCAGACAGATGTGGGTGGAATCCCAAATCTCCCACTTACTTAAATCTGAGCTCAGATTAGTTACTCAACCTCTTTAAGTAACTTCCTCACATATAAAATGGGAAGAATTGTATCTCCTTCAGCAGGTTTTGTGAGGATTAGATACAATTTTGAGTGCTAGCACTCTCAGCTCAGTGACCAGCAGTAGGAGATGACCGAATAAATATTGATTCTCTTCCCTCCACGTGCCCCAGACGGAACTATTTAGAGTGACTTTGTTTTCATGGCCACAATCACTCACCATCCGTTTTTATGTAATAGACCCTCTGCTAAGTATTGGAGATAAAGTTAAAATAATACATACTTTTTGTTCTAAGGGAGTTTGCGACCTAGTAAATTTAATCAAAGGACAGGTCATGCTCACTGCAAATGGAATAAACTTTATTCAGAGAGGAAAATGCATCAAAAAGTCAATTTCAGAACCCCCTATTTCAGTCTCTTCTCCACGGAGACTATATGCACAACGGCGGAAGTTGTGCAGCACGTTTGTTTGTTTTCCCACTGAGATATCTTTTTTTTTTAAAAATCTACTGAGTTCTGCCAGAAGAAACTCATGACATGTTGTAAGTTTAATTATGTTCAATTCATTAACACAATTAGAGCTGTGAACAAATTTATTGACACAGCCAGAATCCCTTAGTAACAGGCAGTAAGTCATAGCTTAAAAAACTCATTCTTGTAGGCCTCTAAACTCTGGGAATGAGAAATGGGAAATTCATCTTTAGTTCCTTGGAACAGTTCTAAGAGATCTGACCAGAGGTTGCCACTAATAATTCACTGCAAGAATCGTTCATATTTTAAGAATGGTTCTTATGTCCCTCGGAACATAAATGGAATCTCCTTGCAAGGCTCCTTTTTGTTTTAACATAATAAGTGATCCAAACGGGGAGACTTGATGAATATGGATTTGATTTTAGCTTAACTGAGCTGGCCTCCCTTAGGATCGGGAGATGGGGGCTCACTCTTGCTTTTCCAGTGAACCCCAAAGGGAATACCAGAGGTTGAGAAGAACCTGATGGTCAACTGCTTTTCCCTCTGAATTGATCCCTTCCAGCTACATTTTTGTCCTCCCTCTGTGGTTGATTTGCACAAACAAGTGGTGAAGAAACTCGATGCACAAAAATGAAGCAAAATTCACAGAGAAAGATGTGACGATCTAGGAGAGTTATAAGAATATTCTTTTGGATGAGAGTCAATATGTCAATCTCCAGGGGAAGAATTTTTAAGGAGGCTTCAATAAAGTACTGAATTTTTGTTGTTTACTAGGAAGAAGTTAATCAAAGAAAAGCTTTTCCTTAAACATCACGTGTAGTTAGAAGTGTCTTCCTACCAGAATTATCAGCTTCCCTGAACAATCCTTAGTTGACATAACACTGCTGACTCTCAAAGGAAGTTTTACACACACACACATTCTTTTTTTTCACACACACAGTTTTAAGTTGAAGTATAGTCAGTTTACAATGTTGTGTCAATTTCTGGCGTACAGCATAATGTTCACAGCAGCACTATTTACAATAGCCAAGATATGGAAACAATCTAAATGTCCACCAACAGTTGACTGGATAAAGCAGTTGTGGAGTATTTATACAATGGAATATGACACACACACATATTTTTGATCATCAGCGCTAGCGAAGATACATCATATATACTCTACCTGGATCTTCTGCTTGTTTGGGACACTTAAAAAAAAAAGCATAAATACAGAACAAAAATAGACTCATAGACATAGAATACAGACTTGTGGTTGCCAAGGGGGTGGGGGGTGGGAAGAGATAGACTGGGATTTCAAAATTGTTGAATAGATAAACAAGATTATACTGTATAGCACAGGGAAATACATACAAGACCTTATGGTAGCTCACAGAGAAAGGAATGTGACAATGAGTATATATCTGTTCATGTATAATTGAAAAATTGTGCTCTACACTGGAATTTGACACAACATTGTAAAATGATTATAAATAAAAAATTTTTAAAGAAATAAAAAAATAAAAAATAAAAAATGAACAGATCTGCAGGTCGTTTAGCAGACTGGCTGGCTTTGAATCCCACACTCTGCCAACTTAGTAAATAACACAGGCTGAACTTGAGCATGTTTTTAAGTGTTTCTGTGCCTTAGTTCCTGCATCTGTAAAAATAGCCATAATAATTGTGTATCTCACCAATATTTGCTTTAAGTTTAAGTGAAATACATGGAAAACCCTTAGAGTAGCAGCTGATACCTCACAAACACTCAGGAAATGGCAGCGACCATCATCGTGCACAACTTCTCATCAATCCTACCCCCGGGGTGGAGTCTACAATTTTACTTGCCCCTCCCCCAGATCCCACAATCCAGTGACCTAACAATGAACCTGAGATTCTTGTGTTATCTGCCAGGTAATCTATGCTGCTTATCAGATGAATTCTTTGCATGTAGAGCTAGCTTATCATCTTTGCAAAACAGGAGATTTATAATTGGGAAAAAAAGGTCTGTATTTTAGTCCCCTTCCAATGCAGTTTTTCAAAATTTCAGCTGACATAGAGTGAATTTTAGAAAAGAGATGGGAAGTAGAATTATGACTTGAAAGTTAGACATGGGGCCTTGGACACTCAGAGAATCGTGACCTGGAAAGTGCACTAAACAGTTGGTAATGGGAGGCCACGTTCATAGCAGAATCTGATTTAGAAAAATCCACAGAAGACACTATACGGGGGGCAAGCAGCAGGTTGTTAGGTTTCAATTATAATGTATTTTTGAGTCTCACAAAATGGTGGGAAGTGGATGGTGTGTGAGACAGAAATTAGCTGGCATTCTCCACATCTATACTATGTGGTACCCAGCTGGAGCTGCAGGTGGAATGGTAAAGATGCATAAAGTAGTTCAGGAGCAGATCGGTGCCATCAGATTAGAGAAAACTCTACTGAGATCAATAAAAGTGATTAAGCGCTCAGAGAATTGATTTTTGAGAAAAGATTAAGAAAAATAAATGTGCAGTTTGACACATAGCCAAGGAGAAATATGATAACTGAGTCATCCAGTGAGGTATGTAAGACACTGCTGAGAAGACGTTCTCTAGGAATGTCTCTGGGCTCGGAGGATGCAGCCTGTCCAAGAAGTGGTGGGAAGCATTGTCACCGGAAGTACTGGTCACTCAATCCTGGTGGCCAGAAGCTCCTTGAAAGTTGGTGGCTGACGTAGAAGTGGGCAGGACCACCATGTATGCCTTTTGTGTGTGTGTGTGTGATTTTAGTAACTTCCGGGAACAAAATGACGTATGGTGGCAGAATTATAATTTCAACCAAGCTTCTATTTTCAGGTTGGTGTCATTCAAACTATCTCAGACCACATAATTACAATTAAGGAATGGGGAATAACTGTAGCCTACAACTTGCTGCATCTCTGCCCTTAGAACCAATACATACTATATGTGTACATATAAACGCATCTGTGGTATGAATATATACATGCAAAACAGATAGGAACCTGGCCTACACACACATGCATAAATGTAAATCTAACCATTGGAATGTTTGTATTTAGTGATGTACCATCGTTTCCACGTTGAGTTGGATGATGATGGAGCCCCTTAGTGAATTATCTCTGTTCTTTGTTCTGGCAGTTTCCAGAAATGGCTCATATGCCAAGTATGAATCACTTCTTTCTGGCACTGGAAAAGCTATTTTCAGCAGAGCCACACTGCAGGGTCATTATTCTTAAGGCTACATTATAGGGCATCAGAGGAAATGACATAATCCAACTCAATTCGCAAAGAGTGGCAAGTGGAGGAAGCTTAAGGCTACATCATACCACCTATATATATTAACCCTCAAAGTCACAAAGCTTTTTAATACAGTCGATGAGAGAAAAAATTCTCCCTAACAATAAACGGGGTGACGTTTATACCAGCAGATGACGCCCTGCTGGTATAAAACTTCCTTCATGTCTTTATTATAATAAAGAATGTACATAATGATATACACAAAACAATGTAACACCTTTTATTTATATTATTAAAAATATTTACTCAATGTTTGGCTGCTGTTTTTTTTTGGTTTTTTTTTTTTACATTTTCCATACAGTGCATTGAGCCCTTTAAATAACCACCATCATAATAAAATGGGTAGAGGGTAAAACGTGAAAAAGCATCAGGGAAAAATGTTGACCTATGCATTTTTTTCTGATTTAATTTAATTAATTAATTTATTTCGGGTAGTTGAAATCCTTTTGCAAAAATTATATTTTATTTTTATTTTTTTTAATTGAAGTATAGTCAGTGTGCAGTGTACAGGGTCAGTTTCTGGTGAGCAGCATAGCGTTTCAGTCGTCCATACACAAAAAGATATATTCCTTTTCATATTCTTTTTCATTATAGGTTACTGCAAGATATTGAATAGTGAATACAGTAGGGCCTTGCTGCATGACCCGTGGATTTTTGACAACGCAGCCTCCCATTGACTGCACAGTATTACTTCAACTTACTTTCCTCATTATTGAAAGAATGCAGGGGGTTAGTGTGACATCTTTTTGCTGCTCAAGGACCTAAAGAGAATTCGATTTTCCTCTCAAGTGAACTGTGCGTTGGCCTCCAGGGAACAGTTCTCCCAGCAGACCTTTTAGTGTTGGGATGCCTTGAAGACGGCTTAGCCCCACTCAGCATGGATGAATATTGGACTAAGTGGCCATGTTGTTATGGACACTTGTGCCAAATGTATCACAGGCGAAATTTAACCCTGGACAGACTCATGTCATTTTTTGCAGACTTTCCATCACATTTTTTGGCTGTTTCTTCACGTGATGTTATCACTGACTTGTGCCGCCCTGAAAATATCTGGAATATTACCATTTGTAATTAAATAGTCACAAAACAAAAATAGCCATTCTGATCCAAAGTATCCGGTCCTCTGGGAGATAAGCTCAACCTTTTTTCTGTGAATAAACAGAACTTGGGAGGCAGGTCAATGATAGCCAAAGCAGGACTTGTTGAAGTTAGTGTTTCAGCGTTAGAGTTTCCAGACAGATTCTGAGAAACTCATGGTTTTGTTGACTTTCATTATTTCGGTTTTTCTGGATCATATTGACACTTGAGCCGCTAGGAAGAACTACCTCTGGCTTGTACAGTTCTGAAAGTTTTAATTATATTTACATTCTGATTTCTTCCCTTTCTCCTTTATTTTTCATCTTTTATATTTGTGTCTTCCTTCCTCTATAAAATTAAAGTGGAGAACATGTGAATAGAATTTGTAGATTAGGAGAAACAATCTTGATTCCTTTCTCCCCTTCTTTTGATCTCCTCTGTTGTTCAAAAAATGAACAACTTGTAATAACATCTTACACGATTTATGTGTGTATGTATGTATGTGTTTGTTTTAACTCTTTATTTTGGAACAATTTTTAGATTTACAGAAAAGCTGCCTAAATAGTGCTCTCATGTTAACATCTTACATAATTGTGTACATTTGTCAAAACTAAGAAATTAGCACTGATGTCATACCACTGACTAAGTGACAGACTATTCGGATTTCACTGGTTTTTCCACGAATGTCCTTTTTCTGTTACAATTCAGGATCCCACAGTGCACTCATTTATCATGTCTCCTCCAGTTTGTGATAGTTTCTTAGTCTTTCTTTCTTTTGCATAACCTTGACAGTTTTAAAGGGTTCCGATCAAGAATTTTATAGAATGTCCCTCACTTTTATTTTATAATGGGGTTGAGGGCTTGGGGAAAGACTACCAGAGAGGGAACGTACATATCTATCAGGGAGGACATGCGAGCCATATAATTACCACAGGTGATGTTAATCTTGAATATTTTGTTAAGGTGGTGTCTGCCAATTTTTTCCACTGTAAAGTTACTTTTTTCCCCTTTCCATATTCTATTCTTTGGAAATGAGTCACTACGTCCAGCCAACAGAAGGAAAGGGGATTAAGCTTCATCTCCTGGAAGGGGCAATGTCTACTCATATTACTTTAGATTCTTCTATAAGAAAGATTTGCTTGTTCTTCCCCATTGATGTAATTATATCAGTATGCACTTGTGTATAAGTATTGTATTCCTTGGTTATAGTCCCAGCATCATGATTATTACTTTTTCCCTCAAATCATTCTAGTTTTGGCATTTAGGAGCTCTTTCCAGTTGACTCCTATTTTTTTTGACATGGTCCAAAAACATTTTTTTTTTCTCAAGCCTAGAATTAGCTATTTCTCCAAGAGTACCTGGTTTCTTTTGTTTGAGAGTGATGTTTATTTTTTATTTTTATTTATTTATCTATTTTTAATTGAAATATACTCAGTTACAATGTGCCCATTTCTGGTATGCAGCACAATGTCCCAGTCATGCATATATATACATATATTTACTTTCATATTCTTTTTCATTAAAGGTTATTACAAGATATTGAATATAGTTCCTTGTGCTATACAGAAGAAACTTGTTTTTTTAAAATCCTTTTTTTTTTTATATATAGTGGCTAACATTTGCAAATCTGAGAGTGCTGTTTAGAAACCAAGATATGGGCAGAAGGTATGCTCGTTGCTACCGACCTATCATTGTTTCAAGGCTGTGTCAGGAGACAGAGCTAGAATATATGTATGCATACTAATCCACGTATAAACAGATATTTCTATGACTGTGTTTATCTATTTGTATACATGTTAAATAAATCATACTGATATCTCCAACTCTAAGCCACCACCCCAGGCATTATTCTAGCCTTTCCTCCTTGCTTGTTTATTTGTAACTTTTTCCTCTAACATTGAGAAAGTTGGTTTCCATTAACTCTAGTTTATTTATTTGTCCAGCCCTCCTATATATGGAGATTAGTTTCAGAATTAATAACCCCTACCCATACCCCTATGAGAAAAAAATTTATCGACCAGAGTATACTGTTTATACATAGGTTTTTTTTTTTCTTTAGATTGATAGTGTCCGGTCAAAACACCATTTTCCTGTTTACTTAGATTGGCTCCTTTACCGCATACCATTTTATTGTGCCATACACTTAACAGTAAAATTAGGTACAATCTTCATTCTATCCTGGGATTCCCAACATGTTAGCTGATTTTGTTTTTTCAAGTTATACACAGAAAGACTTACTCTTTGTTATGTAGAGTTCTACAAGTTTTAACAAATCCATAAAGTTATGTCTCCACCAACACAGTATCATACAGAAGATTTCCATGACCCTAAAAATTCCCCTGTGTGGCTGTATTATATCTAACCCTTCTTCCCCTGTTCCCTGGAAACCATTCCTAGCGTTTTCCCTTTTCCATAATGTCAGATAAATGGAATTAGCCTTTTGGCTTCACCTTCTTTCACTTAGCAAAATACACTTAAGATTTATCCATGTTGTTGCATGTTATCTTTTTTTTTTTAATTGCTGAGTAGTATTTCATTTATGGCTGTGCCATCCATTTACTTGTTGAAAGATAACTTGGCTATTTTCAAATCAGTTGGGTGAATATACTTACTTTAAAACAAATTCAATTGATTTGGGAGTGGGATTTTTGGGTCATATGTTAAGTGTATGTTTAACTGTGTAAGAAACTGCCAAACTGGCTCCCAGAGAGGCTGGCTGTACCATTTTGCATTCCCACTGTCAGTGAATGAGCGTTCCCATTGCTCTGCATCCTTGTTAGCATGTGGTACTGTCACTTTTTATGGTTTTAATACTTCCAATAGGTGTGTAGTAGCATCTCATTGTGGTTTTAATTTGCATTTATCTAATGACAAATGACTTTGGGCATCTTTTCATATACTTATTTGCCATCATTAAATCTTTAATTTAAAGTGTCCGTTTATATATTTTTGCCAATTTTAAAATTGTGTTTTCTTATAGAATTAATTTTAATGAATATTTTCCTTATCAAGATGTCTTTTTAATGTAAACATGAGAAATTTCTGCCTTTCTCATTCACCAGTGGAAGATAATACAGTCAGTTCTTACTTATGGTGGTTACGTTCCATCAAGTCATTACAGACGGTGAATTAGCTAATATTGAACCGTTGCTCCTAGGGGAAATATGTACGTATATAGACACATGTCTCCCATAGGTTATTATCTTAAGTCCTAAAACAACTCATTCTGATACATTCTATTTTCTTTATTATACGAAAGATAAAAGGAGGTTCCGGGCGTTACAGTGACTTGCTTGAGGCACTCCACTGACAGGTGCCAGAGCTGGGACTCAAAACCTGGCCGGCTGGCCCCTGAGCGGGAACTTCTTGCACTGCTCCGCCCCATCTCGTCATGTCTACTGGTCACCTCTCAGCATGAGAGCTGAACCAAGGCAGAGCTTCACCTGGCTCTACCTCAGCTGGGAAGGTGAACCATCGAGTGACCCCAATTGTCCACTCTCTGAGCACATCTACGAATGAGAGTGAGAGGGTCAGGAGTATCAATCAAACTCAAGTCAAAATCATGGGGATACAAATAAATTTTAGCGAGTAGGTGAATTCACAAATACAGAATCCATGAAAAAAGAGAATAGACTGTACTTGGAACCTTTTTTGGAAAAGATGCTATAAAAGAGCAGTTTTGACTTAGAGCCCTACCTTGAATAAGGCATCTAAATGGGGGCAAAAGAGTTAAACATATATAAGCATTCCATTCTTGTCCGTCTACTCTGCCTCATGGGATTCTGCATATCTAGCACTATGAACTTTTCCTAAATAGTGAAACACTAGAGTTCACTTTATTGGATACAACTGAGTATTTAATATGAACGTGTTAAAGCACTTTGTATCTAACAGGCGTCTGGTCCAATGAATCAAAGTTCACATCTTTGAGGAGTAAAGGCGCTCAAAGTGTCACCCACTCTCTGCCTCTGTAGTCGCAGTCTTAGTTTTAAAGGAATGGCCACAGCAGTGCTGCAGCTGCCAGACATCACTCCCTTGGCTTTGGGGCCAGGGTGCCCCAGATCTCTCCTTTTTGCTAAAGCACCAGAACTACATCTATCCGTGGTGTAGTGACTGCAGATGACTCGAGTGCAACAGAAGCTGATTGATGGAGCATGGTGCATCTCTTAATTAAGCAGAAGCTCCTAATAAAAATGAACTTCCTGGATGATTTGTGGGGTCCTAGCCACACAGCCAGATGTGCCTCCCAGCAATAGGAGACAGGAGTGGCACCCAGCTAGCACCAGCTGATAATGGAGATCGACATTTTGTCGTCAAAGGGGGAACATTCTGTGGTCCCTTTTGGCTTTGCAGAAGGAGAATTGAGAGTATGTGACATAGCAAGTTGTTTCTATTATTTGTTATCTTCTGACCTAAGAAGAGCCTGCTTGGTTTCCCTGAGGCCTGGAGAGGGGCAGGGAGAGAAAGGGACGGAGGTGGGGGGTAAGGAAAGGGGGAACTGGCTTGTGTGCACTTACCTTGCTGCCTTTTAAAGCCTCAACTGATGTATTCCATGGAAAGGACACTCTCTTTGTCCTGAGAAAATTATTATTGCAGAGAAACTCTACAATGTGGTCAGATTACATCAGCCTTCTCTTCTTCAAGGAGCTCCTCCAATCTCACTTCCTCTCTGACACCATCATCGTTAAGTGCCGGCCCGACACTGACACTTGCCCCTTTGGCTAACACCCTGGCTGATACGAGGCCGGTGTCTGCTGTCCCACCCTGCCCCCCCATTTCTTGCTGTTCTGATTTTCTCCGTTGTCCTATCTGTGCGCTTACCTGTTCCTGAACCAGTCATCTCCGCAGGGAGGTCTCAGGCGGCAGACTCCGAGCCTCGGCATTCCCAGGCAGAACTTCCCTGACATCGATGTCAAACCCCAGCCTTTCCCCTCGCCCCTTCTTACCCCTTAGCACCTCCTCACGCACCGTTCATCTGTACTAATTCTTTATGGTTTCTCCCACTGAAATGTAAGTTCTATGAGATTAGGAATTTGGGCTTACTCTTCTCTCTGCTCTCCCTTCAGTGTATATAGAACAGGGTAGTAGGCACCCAAGACGTACTTATTGGACGTAACAAATAAATGACCCTACCTAGGGTAATTTTTCCAAAGGCAGAGGATAGATATGTCTCTTTAGTTCCCACTGCACAAGCCCTTGCAATAAACAGTCCTTTAATAAATGTCTTCAAGGCTAAGCATGAGGACTAGACTGTCATTTGTGGAGGTTGCTACATATTTAGAACAGCAGGCCCGCCGCTGCTGGGGATGTCAGGAAGGACAGACACTTGTTTTGTTTTTTGTCTCTCGACCCTCCTTCCTTTACAGTGAAATCTTCTGCAAAGTTCTCTATTGACTCTCGGGCAGAAAGGTACATGGAAATCAAAGCCCATCAATTTTTTTTTCCCCAACCTTGAGATCAGGCTACCATCTGGCTGCCCAGAACATTTGGTGTCTGGAAGAAGTCATGAGCCCGAGTTAACGTCAACATTGTTTGGAATAAAGCTTTTTTTTGGGGGGGGGGTATATTGGTAGCTAACAAACAATACATATTCATAAATGCTGATGAGATGGTAGATCTGAGCTGACATGGTCTCTAAGAGCAGCGGGACAAGTGTGGGCTGGAGGATGGCAGGCCAGCCAGGGACGCCCGTGGACCTCCGTGGGGGACGAGAAACCCTGCTCTGTGGGCCATTTTCATAAAAAGGTCCCATTTCCTGTGTAGTGCATCCTGCGTGGAGTCTCAGATCTTTTTGACTTTCATTGGGCTGTGCTTCTGTTTTTAATTTTTTTTTTGCAAAGGGATTCTACAGCAAAGGTTTCTTCCGTGTTTATTCTACACATGGAACCGTGTTTGGGCCCAGAAATGCCGTCTCTCAAACAAGAATCAAGAATTTTATTTGGAGCCCAGCAAATATTAAAGAGGGCTACTCCAAGAATACTAGTAAACTACTTAGCTTTGAGGGTCTTGTGGTCTTGGTAGAAAGCTGAGAGTTGCATTCAGAACAGGAAAACAACACAAGAACATTGCAAATTGACTTCGGCCATTGGGCACGCTATTATCTAAAGTTCCGGGCTTGGAAAAGGAAAAGAAAACGTATCCATGACCCTCTGCATGCAGGGCAATTTAGGAGCTTCTAAAAAGTGTGCAGTGTGGTCCGTGGTGTTCAGTGCTTTGCACTCGAATCTAGAAAACATGATGACCTAATCAGTCAAAATATTTCTGCATTATTTACTCTGCAATGCAAAAATTCTCAAATTACTTTTAATCTTCTTTCTTCCATTTATCTTGAAGACTTAAAAGAAGAAGAATGAGAAGAAAGAAGAGGGAAAAGAGTAGTGCTCCTAGACCTGAGAGGTGACCGTATGTAGATTAGGGGAGTTACTGAGGCTAAATAAGAAAGGAGAGAACAAACAACCGTGGGGGGAGATACTTGGACCAAAGGATGAAGACAAAGCTCTTCACAGCTGTGTGTGCACTTCTAGTCCTGCAGGTGGACCCAGGCTCCAGATTCGAAGACAGTGTTCGCTGCTTTCCATTGTCAACACCACTTCTTCTTAGTTCTAACTGAGTGCACAGTCAGTTTCTGGAGAGCAGGGACCATCATGAACTAATTTACTTCTAGTGCTTTGAGTAAGTGATTCTGCTCGCCACAACTGGGGAACTTCTCTGAAACACACAGCTGATATCATGAAACTCAATCACTGGAATTTGAAAATAGGGAACGTAGGAGTGAAACAGGCTCTACTCTCCAGTAGGAACTGGGAGACGGGGGCCCTGGTCAGTGCAGATGCCCGGAGGAGCCCATCAGGGCAGAGCCCAGCTGAGCTCTGACTCCAGAAGCCCTCCAAGTCTCCTTCTGTCCTCAATCTGGTTTCTCAGGCACACCTGCCATCTATTGGTCCGCACAGCAGAGAGATTTCTTAGGTTGGGCTGGGAAATGGACTTTCTGGAGTAATTCTATCATGTGCGAGTCAGGGCAAAATCAACTCTCTTTCCCAGGGCTGGTTAACCCCTGGCTAAGCAAAACACCGAGACTCCCGACTTCCTGTGGGGCAAGTCGTGGTGCAGGTGAACAGATCACAGTCCCTGGGGTCACACAGACCTGGTCTGAGGTCTGGTTCCACCCCTAACTAGTCATGGGATCTTGAACAAATTGTTCACTCAATCTGCAAAAATGATTATTATGAAAATTCAAAGTAAGAAAGGTATAAAACTTACATCTAAAAGCCTACATTATCACAGGTAATAAAGGATAGTTTCCTTCCGATCTCAAAAAAGCTGAGAAATAATATTCTAGACCTACAGGGAGCAGCAAATCTTTTCTGTGAAGGGCCAGATAGTAAAGATTTGAGACTTCGTGGGCAACACCGTCCCTGTCCCGAGTACTCATCTCTCCATCGTCCTGTAAAAGCAGCCGTGGACAGTACATAATTGGAAAAGGCTGACTCATAAAACGACTTCAAAAACAGGCAGCTGGCCACATTTGCAAGCAGCCCTTCTCAAACTTGAATGTGCATGTGAATCCCCCAAGGGCCCTGTGAAAATGCAGAACCTGGCTCTGTAGGTCTACACTGCGGCCTGGGTTTGCATCCCTAACGGTCTTCCAGGTGCCACACGGGTGCTGCTGATAATTGGACCCCAGGGAGCACGAGGTCAGGACAACCGGGAAACTTTTCTGATCCTTAAACCATGATATTTGTTTCATGCGACTGGTTAGGGGGTGTGCTGTCTCCGTCCTTTTGGGCTGCTCTGACAGAAATACCACAGACTGGGTGACTTAGGCAGTAGATCGCTATTTCTCACAGTTCTTCAGGTCGAGAAGTCCAAGATCAAGGCAATGACGGATTCAACGTCTGGTGAGAGCCTGCTTCCGGGTTCACAGACAGCCGCCTTCTTGCTGGGTCCTCAAATGGTGGAAAGAGTAAGGGGGCTGTCTGGGGTCTCTTTTAGAAGGGCACTAATCCCACCCATGAGGGCTCTGTCCTCATGGCCTAATCACCTCCCCAAAGGCCCCACCTCCAAATATCATCTCACATTGAGGAACAGGTTTTAACACCTGAGTTGGGAGGAAGGGGGGACACTCACACTCCGTTTGTAGCAGTTGCCAACTTCTAAAAATTAGTCACCTAGCTCATAATAAGAACATATTCACTGTTTCTTGCTCCGTGCATCTCTGATGGTCTGTTTTGTGTCCTGAACTTTACCTTTAGTGGCTTTAATGCTAATTTTGCTTAGACCAAAAGCAAATTTTCCCTGGTTAGATCCTGTCATTCTCTCTCTCTTTCATTTTCCTAATAAATGAGCTCTTAACTTAATGGGATTGTTCTAGAATTACATAAACTGTGAAATGGCCATTGCCTCTCACATTCCATGATGATGTTCTGTGATCCACTGTGCTAGTCCACTCCGGGAGTGATGCTTTCCTGTGACGGACTCCTACACCATCTGTAAAGATGCCACTCTATGAAACCACTGAAGGAAGTACCAATCAAGGGGAAGGAGATGGCACGCAGTGGATGTGAACTGGCCTTGACCGGTGCTGAGTCAAACTTACCTGCTCAACTAGGTACCGAATGCCTTGCTCTTTGAGTAGAAAATCTCCTTCTCTGAAGGCATGGCCATGGGGGCTTTCAAATTCATTTTGGTTTCCCTGGACTCCTGCAGGGAGCTGGAATACCAGCTCAAAACTTACCTCTGTGTTCTAGCATTTCTCATCCCAAATAACCTCAGTACAGCACTCCAAAATTAATCCGTCTTCAACCTGAGCTTAAACTGAAATGGGAAGAGATGTAAATTTGCTCTGTCTACTAACACATTCTAGTCTGTTTTTGCAGCTTGATCTGCTGAGTTTATTTTGGATGTGGCTTAGCTTCTGAACTCAGGACTGTTACAACAACCCCCCCCCCAAGACCCTGACATCTTTGTAAGGTCAGATCGAAACTTGAGCTGTCCGGAAAAATAAAGGAATTCATGTTCTGATTTTTTTTCTAGACGAGGCGACTCCATCAACCTGATAACTATTTTAGTTTTTCATGTTCTTCTTAGCCAATCGTCCTTAAACTGAACCTAAATTCTTCTTACTGCAAAATAAACCCATCTCCCTTTCTCTTCTTATTTTAAACAGCTGCTAAACACTACTTCTCCAGCAGCAATTAGCCTGCACTAATCTTCAAAGTCTCCTGAGAGGCACTCATTTTCCAGAGATTCTGGCGGGGATTTTAGGCGGGGTGGAAGGGCCAGAAGGGAGTGTGGCTTGAAAAAAAAAAATGCCACTTGAATTACCAGCTGACTGCAAAGATAAAGAGAACTGCTACCTAATTGTAAGAAATATACCAAAAAAAAAAAAAAAAAAAGTGCCTTTGCTTTGCACACTGGTGGGCAGCCCGTGGAATTAGAATGGTCTTTACAGCTTACTCTGCTGCTGTGTTGCTTAAATCAGTGCCGTCTTTTAGAGCGAGGAGTTCCCTTGGTCCATCTTGCCTTCGTTTATAGATGAAGGCAACTAGGCAAAGACCGAGGTCAAATGATAAACAGTAGCGGATTAACTCAGCATTGTCCACACTCTGCTCATCTCAAGGGAAGTTTTGGGTCTGGCTAGACTCTCGAGACATGACCTATAAGCCCGTGGAGTGTCCTGCCTGATGAGACTATCCTTATGTACCAGGGGCTTTGAGCCACGGCACTTTGTGTTAGCATAGCATCACCATGCTAACAATGTGATTTATGTTGGAGACCTTGGGCCACATGGTATCAGGTTGACCTCTGGAGGGGCTGGAGAGTAAGGTCCCCTACCTGGCGGTCAGCCTTGTCTGTGAAACTGACCCCCAGTAAAGACCCTGGACAGCAAGTCTCAAGTGAGCTTTTCTGGTTGCCAATACTCCGGCGTGTTGGCACACACTGTTGCTGGGAAAAACAAGAGCTGTCCCCAAGACTCCACTGGGAAAGGACAACTAGAAGCTGGCACCTGGTGTCACCTGGACCCTGGACCTATGATCACTTACAGACAATTTCAACCTGGGCCATGGGGTAGGTCTGCGTTAACAGATAAGAAAGTGAAGAGTTGGGTGGATTCACCAGCCTATTATATAAATACAATAATGACAATAAAAATGTGAACATTCTCAGATGGTTGGAGGTGCTAATAGAGGGTAAAACTCCCAAGCATTCAGGTCCAAGCATCAGAGAGAACTCCTTCACAGATGAAATAACACTACACCAAGTATAGGGTTGCTTAAAGGATGTATTCAGCAGCTTATCAGTCCATTGTCTTTCAGCTCCACCTCCACCTTCCCTGCCTAACCTATGAAAATAGATCTGGGTTCTTGAAACATTTTGTCAGTGGGCCGGATGTTAAGTGTGGTCAGTAGAGGGCACTAGAGAAACATCGGGAGGAAGGGGCTTCCTTCCCTGGTCTAGAGGGCTCCGTGGGCAGGATCCTGCAGTGTACACTGCTTCTCCAGCAGGGGTGGTGTCTCCAGGGCCTGGCTCCGGAGACCTTTCAGCCTCAGGCTTCCACAGCGCGTGCGACTTCTTCCTGGCCAGACCCCTATAGTGTACAGTGCAGGCAGCTTCTTCAACATCTGGTTCTTGGAGGATGGGCAGCTGTAAAAAGTCCTTGGCTTCTGCAGTGTGTGCAGTTTTCATAGCACCCAGCTCTTGCACTGCAGCTTCTCCAGGGCCGGATTCTTGCAGCGTGCGGCAGCCAGCAGCTCCCCCAGGCAGCAACATCCCCCAGGCATCCCCCACAACCCCGGGCAGTTTTGCAGCAGAGGGGCTCGAGAGACACTCTCTGAAGAGCTTTTCCCAGCACCCTAAAGGATAGATTTACAGCAAGTTCTGCTGGTGCATCACCACAGTGACTTCTCTGCCATTCAGTGAGCCACAGCCCTGTCCTCCAAAAGTCCCAGCAGTCAGGAGCTCCTCCTTAGATGCTGTGTGTCTGCTCTCGGGCTAGTGGCTGCTTGTTCTGTCTGCTACTCCCATATTCTTTAGAGTTCCCTGTACTTCTTACTAGCCAAGCCCTCGGGACTCCAATCTTATGTTAGAGTTACTCATTCTTTGTGTTTAACTTTCCACATTCAAGTTACTATGTAGTTTTGTATCCTGATTGGACCATGACTGATACATTCTGGTTTCTATGAGTCATTGCAAAGTAATTTATATCACAGGGATGATGGCTTGCATAATTGCTTTTATTTTTTTTTCTTATGAAATAAAGTAGCTATGTAATCTGTAAGTTTTTTTTTCCCTCTCCAAGCCTGCTATTAAAAATGCTACTCTAAATGACAGGTCAGGTTTATTGATGTATTTCTATGGAGCTCTATTCAGAAAGCTACTTCAAATCCATGGCTTTCAGTAAACAAAACACCAAAGCCAAAATGACTTCACTGTACAAGCCTCTTTGGAGAGCATTATATCAGAGAGCACGTAAAGCTTTGGGAAAGTGATCTCATTCCCCCTCCTTTCTTCTTCTAATCGCTCTCATCTCACCAAAGTCTAAAAGCACTTTCATTGCCCTTTTCCATCTTCCGTCTCTGTGCGGCTGTCGTCCTGGGCTTTTTTTTTTTTTTTTCTTTTGAGCAAATATAGGGTGAAATAAAGGTGTCTAAATTCAACCTCTCGAAGTCTAAATATGACAGGCAGATTAGACATCTGAAAAATCTTCAAATTTCCTTGACATCTGTAATAAAGGTTTGAAGGAGCAGAAATGGCAGGAATGATGTGGGCATATCCCCCAAAGCACCTTCTGAGTGAGCCTGTAAGAGCTCATGCCTTAGAGACTTACAGAGGCTGAAACGTACTTGCATCCTAAGAAGGCAGAAACAGATGACTTCTTCCAGACCTTGGGTTAATTGCAAATCTTCTTAAATGGGTTTAAATATTGTTTATTTATAAACTGTTGTGTGAATAGACAGCTTGTTTGATCAATTACCTTCACCTATCTAAAGCCTTATTTAATGAAGAAAAATAATGCCAGGTTTTGGACATATTCAATAATTTACTAATAGAGAGTATTCTTTTTACATGGTTATGTTACAATCACTCTATTCAAAAAATTATAAGAGTATTACATATTTAAATGTTTAAAATCTCAGAAATAAGTTGAAATTTAGGTTGATTGTAAAGGAACGTGAAGGACGTTGAAGTCAATTTCTTTCCTGTTAGCCCTTTGATAGCGAGTTTCCTCTGTTTCGGTAATCTGGATCGATGCTAGCTTAGGCTCATAGTGTTTCTGGTACTTAACCATGATTTGGCTGCATTTGTAATAATCAATACAGACTTGGTCAGCACACCTCGAGGGAAACACATGATATGAGTGTCGTATTGCTGGGTAACAAATTACCACACATTTAGGGCCTTAAAAGAACACCCATTCATGAGTTTGAAGTTCTGTAGGTTAGAAACATGGGACAGTGTGTCTGGGTTTTCTGATCTGGGAATCATAGACTGAAATCAAGGTCCTGGCCGGGCTGAATTTTATTCTGGAGTCAGTCTCTGGGGAAGCATCAAATTCCAAGATCATTCTTGTTGTTGGCAGGACTTGTTTCTTGTGGTTGTAGGACAGGGGCCCTAATTTCCTTGCTGGCTTCCTTCTTGGGCCTCTCACTTTCTAGAGGCCACCCACATTCCTCGCCACATCTTTCCCTCCACCTTCAAGTCAGCAACAATGCACCACATTCTTCTCATGCTCTGAATCTCACTTAGCTCTGTGACTAGCCAGAGAGAGCTCTGTTTGAAAGGGCTCGTGTGATTAGGTCAGGCCAACCTGTGTACTGTCCCTACTATGCCATATAGCATTACCTAAATCACCCAAGTCACACCCCTGAAGATCATACCAGGTGCAGGCACGCGGGAGCAGGACGTTTTGCAGGCTGTCTTAGAATTCTGCCCACCATATACATCTTGGATAGAAAATAGTTAGGCAAAGTAGCAGATTTAGAGTTGCTTCTGTGTGAACTGAGGTTTAAAAAAGATGGCTGTGGAGAGATGCACCTGAATTAAAAAGAAATAAGAGCACGGATGTAGTGGATTAGGATTGTTCACCAAACGCTAAAACAATAGAACCAGATGGCACATCCTGACACTTAAAGGGAGAAAAATAAGTACAGAACACATTCAGACAAGGGAAAAAACTGATAGGTCATTAAAGCAAAAGGTGGTAGACCTTGGAAACAATAGGTTCAAGTAAAGTAAATCAAATATTTGCGTTTCTACTGTATGTCAGAAGCAGAAATCAGCAGAAGATAAATTATAACAGTCAGCATTTACTGAATGTTTACTATGAGCTAGAGCAGTTAGACGCTGTTCCGGCTGAACTACACATGAGGTATTTACGTGTATTTCTTCATTCAATATTCAAAGCATATTTGGGGACTGTGATCATCCTTGTTTTGTATTTGTGGAAAGTGAAGCAGAGACAGGCTGAGTAAATTGCCCAAGATCACCTTGTAAGTAGGAGAGGCAAGACTGAACCCAGGTGGGAATGTAGTTTGGTGCGGCCATTATGCAAAACAGTAGGGAGATTCTTTAAAAAACTGAAAGTAGACTCTTACTCTATGACCCAGCAATCCCACTCCTGGGCATATATCAGGAGGAAACTCTAATTCGAAAAGACACATGCACCCCAATGCTCATAGCAGCACTACTTACAATAGCCAAGATATGGAAGCAACCTAAATGTCCATCGATAGATGCCTGGTTAAGAAGATGTTTTATACACACACACACACACACACACACACACACAAATGGAATACTACTCAGCCACAAAAAAGAATGAAATAATGCTATTTGCAGCAACATGGATGGACCTGGACATTGTCATACCAAGTGAAGCAAGAAAAGAGAATGAAAAAAATACCATATGATATCACTTATATGTAGAATCTAAAAAGATGACACAAATGAACTTATTTATAAAACAAAAACAGACTCAGACAAAGGAAACAAACTTATGGTTACCAGGGTGGAAAATGGGGGAGTGGAGGGATAAGTTGGGAGTTTGAGATTTGCAGATACTAACTACTATACATGATAAACAAGGTCCTACTGTATAGCACAGGGTACTATATTCAATATCTTGTAATAGCCTATAATGAAAAAGAATATGAAAAGGAATATATATATATATATATATATATATATATATATATATAATATATATATCTGAATCACTATGTTGAACACCAGAAATTAATGCATTGTAAATCGACTATACTTCAATAAAAAAAAAAAAGACTGAACCAGGAAATTAGGCTCTAGTACATTTTTATATTTCCTATAAGGAAGGGAGTGAGGGAAGGAGGAGTTGCATGGAGGAAAGATGGAGAAAGATGTCTAAGGGCAAAAAGCACAGCCTACCTGACTCCTGTCATTTGTAGGACTGCTGGCAATGTGATGACCAGGCGCCCCCTCTTCTGGGTAGTTCCTGGTGAACACCATAAGCTTTTGCCTCTGTGCCTCCATGTTCAAACTAACCTATTGCGTAAGGGTTAGACACATTAATACATTAAACATCATTACGGGGCAGACTTACTAGCCCAGGTATCATCCACCTCCTCTGTATTCATCCACTCATTTATTCAACAACTATTTATTTATAAGTGCCTAGTAAGTGTCAGACATCGTTTGAGGGGCTAAGATTCCATTAGAGACAAGACAGACACATCTCAGTTCTTAGGAATACTTTCCGGGGAAAGACATTCCACAAACAAATGAACATCAGGTAGGAACAAGAACCATCAAGAGAACGAAGCAGTGCTGAAGTAACCATGGCTGGAGGGGTAGAGATGGTTGGTGGTCCAGGAAGGTCTAGCTGATAAAACTGATATTTGAATTGTGACTTGAATGACCCAGATGAAGCCAGCTGGTAGCTTTGGGTATTTCCATTCTGCTCTGGGGTGGTGTTAGTTTGTTGTATATAGATGATATATTTTCTTTCTAATTCTTGTAGGGGAAGCACCTCATTAAGCTCGCCAGGTTCCTGTAATATAAGCATATCATTAGATGTGATTTTTAAAGTGAATTTTGGATGATGAAACATCAGTGGACCTCAGGGAAGTTTGAGAGCACCTCAGTTTTTCTCTCCTAAATTAAAAAACGCTCCTGAGACCTAATATACTATATACTATTTTTGCTGGATTTAGCCACAGACAGTTTTAGATTTCTGAGAATAAATGCAAGTTACAAGCACGCAATGGTCATTTGGCCGACCCCCTGACAATGCATTTATTCTTGGCTCAGTTTTGTTACTCAAAGAGTATAAGATATAAATATGCTAATTTTCAGAATTTTCAGAATGAGCCCACTGCTTCAGTTCCTCCACACTGTTGCTTTTAATTAGAGTTTCTAATCTATCATCTCTGTGTATTGTTCCACATCCAGAAGTCCGTATTAATAAAATGTCTGCTTACTTACAAGAATTTGGTGAAAAGTTTAATTTCAGGATGTTAATGCATCTGGCCTTGCCAGCCGTGGAACTACAGAAGGATAAGGTGGTGGTACCGGGAACACCATCTGTTCCCGAGAATTTAGTTGATCTCTGCATGATGAACAGGCATTCAAGTGCAAGACTGAAGAGCCACGATGGGGAACAAAAAGGGGAAGAGTTTACTGGGCCTTCTGTCTCGTTCATGAGGACAGTTTTCACAAGATGGATCAACATCATAACCAAGGAGCAAAAGGCTCACCTTAAACTAGTCACTTGGAAGAAATCACATTCTGCATGTTTGCCTTTTCTTTCTTCCTCTTTGGTAATAACCAATTGTTTTTTATTTGTGTATTTTATTTTTAATTTTTATTTTTTTACTATAAATTTTTATTTTTTATTGAAGTGTAGTTGATTTACAATGTTAGTTTCAGGTGTACAGCAAAACAATTCAGTTATACATATATATATATTTTCAGATTCTTTTTCACTATAGCTTATTACAAGAAATTGAATATAGTTCCCTGTGCTACACAGTGAGTCCTTATCCATTTTATATATAGTAATGTGTATCTGTTAATTCCAAACTCCTAATTTAATCCCTCCCTCCCAACTCTCCCCTTTGGTAACAATAGCTTCTTTTCTATGTCTGTGAATCTATTTCTGGTTTGTAAATAAAATTTATACTTTTTTTTTTTAGATTCCACATATACGATATTTGTCTTTCTCTGTCTGACTTACTTCACTTAATATGATAATCTCTTGGTCCATCCCTTTTGCTGCAAATGGTATTATTTCATTCCTTTTTATGGCTCAGTAATAGTCCACTTGACATATATACACACACCACATCTTCTTTAGGTAACAACCAATTTTTAAAAGGAACTCTATTCTTTCTGTAGAAACATATATTTCTTCAAATGCAATAAACTAGCTTTCAATCAATCAGTATGTACAATGCAAGTTCAATCAAATGTTTAGGCTAGTTAGCACAGTTGATCATGGTATTATATGAATAATCCCAAAGTCCTAAACTTTACTTTTATACAGTCAAGTAGCGTTACACAGAAACAGACTTCCTTCCATAACCAGTACTCCTCCTCAGCCTCTGCTCAGTAGCTGACAGCTGCCATGAGGAGACAGAGACGATGCAACCATCACACTTCTTCCACAGAAGCCCTTCTAAGTTCATGCCCTGCTACGGTGACCTAGTTAATTATGACCACGAAGAGCAGCACGTTACAAAAATCACTGAGAATGGTTTGGTGACTGGATGAAGCCAGGAACAAACGAAGGAGTCAGGGATAAGGAAAGTCAGTTCAGCTGCACTTTCTCTCTCTAACCACTTGACATCACGTTCACAGGCAGCGTTTGAAGCTGATGATCATGGCCTCTGTGAACCCTCTTTTCCTTAGGCTTCTGTGACCGTTAAAAAGATTTCTACTATTACTCCAGTTTCTTCCCCCTTTCCTTTCTATTCTCCTAGGCTTAATTTCCCAGCTTTCTATTCATTTTTAACCAGTTTGGTGAACTAATTCCCTGTTGTTGACTCAGACTTAATCTATACCCTGATTGATGCCAAAATTTATATTTTTGGTCCTGACTTTTCACCATTACCACAACCTCGTAACTTCACATTCTACAAGACCATCATGCATTCACTTCAAAGTGAATTTATTTCAGAATTAATCATCTTCCCCCCCTGAACCAGGCTCTTCCCCAAGATTAACGCGGCACCAACATTCTCTGAGTCAACAGGACTCTTCATCAAGAATTCTCACCCATTTCACTACCAGGGCCTTCTTTTATCTACCTAACAATCTCCCTGGAGTTATTTTTTTTTTTTTAATATTTTCCCTGGAAGATTAATTTAAGTAAGAGTTTTTCCATTCTTATTAAGCAAAGGCATTTGGTCCATCATTCTAAGGAAATTGTTACTACAGCAAATTCTAGCCATAAGCAGAGATGTGTGATGTTTATTCAGTCTGTGCCATCAGCATATATAGAATATAGGTCAAGCAGAGAGAAATGAAGTGCTTTGTTATTATTTGAAAGCAACTTGATTATTAAAAAAATACTGAAATGTAACAAGTTTAACACTATTTGTCTCAGGTAGGCAGTATATGTGCACATCCTAACTTCTTCCCCAAAACTTGCACCCAGAGAAAGCGCCACAGAATTGTATTGATGGTTATTCCATCCATAAAATGTCAGTGGTTTCCTGGTGCTGACAGATGGAGAAACATGTACTCTGGGTGGCCTCTCCGAAGTTTGGCAGTAGATGCGTCTGATCTCATGCAACAAAGATAGGACATTCTCCAGTTCTCTTGGCAGAAGGTGATGATGAGTGTAAAAGGAGATTCGGTTTCTAAGCAATATTTTCTTCTGAAAACCTTTTGTAAGTATTTTATAAAGAAAGAGCACTCCTAAGTGAAGCCTGCCATGAACTGAATGCACATATTGCTGTCAAACAAGGATATTCTGGATTCTAGGTGTCTGACACAAGCTGTGAAATATATGGACTTGAATAAAAATGAATACAAAGCTAGCTAATCATTTTTTAAATTAAGCCAAACAGAAGTTCTAACATAATGTTTACAGATATTACTCAGTCACTCACTTTTATTGCCTTGTTCTCTTAATAATGAAGCACTGAGGATCATGCCAAATACGGGTATTTTGGTCCCAGTGATCTGCTCAGAAACGGTTCTTTTTAATGGAATCTGCATCATCAAGGGCATAGTTGACATCCTATATAATTCCTTAATTTAATTTGAAGTAGAGGAAACACTGACATCAGCCTTGGACCTGTACCCAAACTAGAGCATGTTCAAATTATTAAAGAGTTTTAATCCACTCCCCATCTCCATCTTCACTGAACTGTAATGCATTGAAACCAAAATACCAAGGATGGTAAATAGGTTTCAACTCACATTCCAACTCAAGTGGCCTAGTGGCTGTCTGGAGAGCCATGTGGAGAAGGATTCTGAGCTCAGGTCAGTAGAAATGAAGATTGTAACTAGCAGTATCTGCCTTGGAGAGAGAGGGGGAAAAACCACCAGACAGTGAAGTTCTGGAACCTGAGGATACTTGACACAGAGGAAAGAAATCTCAGGTGAGTCTCGGGATCTTTTCCAAATGCTCGAAGGCCAGCCATATGAAAAGGGAATCGACTAATTCTAAAGCACCAAATTAGTACCAGTAAGTGAAATCACAAACTCCGTGTAACGAAGAATTCTTAAATAATTTTCAAAGTCCAAAATGGAACTCTGTCTCGAGAGGGGCAGTTATTCCCAGGACTTTGAAGTGCTCAGGCAGGGGTAAGGATATCTTAGCAAGAATTCCAGCAGGCGAGGGAAGTTAGAATAATTTTTTGAGGGAACTTACCATCTGTCATCTAGCCTCAAACAATGAAAAATCACCTCCTAGAGTAGGGGACTTGTGTTGGGACTAAAAACAAAGAAAAACAACCATTTGAGATAAATTAATCTATTTAGTACTTTCACTGAAATTCCACCCCAATCTGAGGCAATGTCTGTCCACCACCATAGTACTTTAAAAGATTTTTTTTTTAATTTGAAATTTTTAAAAACTTACATTTGAAATTGGACATCATCTTCTAAAATCTCAGAATTCAGGAATCTAATAGGTGACTGTGGATATACATGAATTAACCGTCCTTGCCAAAATGAAACTTGTCAAAGGCATTTGTGCCATATATTTGAAATCAACCGGTTGCCCTGAAAGGTTAGTTATATGATCAGTTAACGTCCCATCAGCAATCAGGATCTTTGCCACAGAGTGAAGGAGATGGGGAGAAAATAACACAAGACAGAGATGAAAGCTGTGTAGTCGGAAGAAAAAAGCCTTCTTGATTATGCTGTGGACTTTCCGAAGTCTTTAATTCTCCCTCTAGCCCATCTTCAAACTGGCATGTGGGACGTCCTGGAGATGGATGGTGATGCTCATCAGGAGAAGCACACACATATATCTTGTGGGTTGATTTTTTTATTTGCCAGCTCAAGAGGAGCAGGGAGATTTATTTGGAAGGATGGTAATGAAGGGGGGGAGGCACTAGTTAGACTGCAGTTTCTGTTCTCAATATGTTATTCTCTCTTTTTTCTCTTCTTGACTCTGAGCTGCTCTCTTTATTTCTGCTTATTTTTCCTTAAAGGGGGGGTGCTGTGGGATAATAAGCCAGTGGCTTGAGACCAGATGGGGGAAACAGAATTTCTCTGTGTGATTTTTTTTTGCTGAGATATTTCAAATGTTTTCATTATACGCTACATTTTTATTACACACACACATTTACTTATATACAATTCTATACTATTTGAAACAATTGTTTTCTTTATCCCCAAATGAGATTTCATGGTTCTTTTCTTGCTGTTGTCTTTTTGCTCTGCCTTACAAGAATGAAATAATTCACTACAATGAAAAAAAAGTCACTTTCTTCCTTCATGACAGAGGCACAAGGAAATAGGCTGACTTTGCTGGGCCTGGACCTTTAAAAATACAGCAAAGAGATCACCATCACCACACTGATCTGTAGATTGGTGGACTCTTGGTTTCCAGACTGTTTCCTGGCCAGGAGACAAAGGCACGTGGCCTTTGGAGGACTGTTAACCACCATCACGAGGGACATCATTCTAATGCAACAACTAAGAGCCTGAGCTGACGACTCATACTAGACCTGGGTCCAGTCCCAATTTTGCTATTTTCCTTTTTTTTTTTTTTTAATTGAAGTACAGTCAGTTACAGTGTGTCAATTTCTAGTGTACAGCATAATGTCCCAGTCATGCATATACATACATATATTTGTTTTCATATTCTTTCTTTAAGGTTTACTACAAGATATTAAATATAGTTCCCTGTGCCATACAGAAGAAATTTGTTTTTTACCTATTTTTATATATAGTAGCTAATATTTGCAAATCTCAAACTCCCAAATTTATCCCTTCCCACCCCCTTTCCCCAGTAACTGTAAGATTGTTTACTATGTCTGCAAGTCTATTTCTCTTGTAGATGAGTTCATTAGTGCCCTCTTTTTTCTCTTTTTCTTTCTTTTTTGGTTCCACATATGAGTGATACTATTTGGTATTTTTCTTTCTTTCTGGCTTACTCCCTTAGAATGATGATCTACAGGTCCATCCATGTTGCTGCAAATGGCATTATTTTATTCTTTCATATTGCTGAGTAGTATTCCATTGTATAAATATACCACATCTTCTTTATCAGTCACTATGGTTTCATCCCAAACTATCACATTTGTTTTGTCTATTTTTTCGCTTTAAATTAATGGATGAATTTATTTGTATGTATGCTTATGTCTGGTGGGTTTTACTCAACATTTATGAGATTGTTCTATGTTGTTGAGAGGAACGTAGTGTTAATTTTTCTTATTGAATTTTATTTTATGATTATACCACAATTTACTTATCATTTGTACTGCTGGTAGCAAATTGGGTTGTTTCTAATTTTTTGGCTGTTAACAAATAGCGCTTTGATTGACATCTTGTATCTATCTTTTAGTGAGCATATAATACACCTCTCTCTTTTAGGCATACACATAGGAGAGGATTTACTAGTCACATGCACACACACTACATATAGTTTTCACCCTGTAATTAACTCATGAGTAATCAGCCATAAAATATTATAGTTTATTGAATCATAATAAAAAGTATGGTTTAAGTGCATTTTCTGTACGATCCTCATTTGTATTTTCCTTTTAGAACCGTATGGAGCTTTGAATGAACCAGAGATGGTTCCAATTTCTTCTTTGGACAGATGGCGGCGGGGAGAGAAAGAGAGAATGGGAAACACTTCAGAGGTTTAGAGACTTGTGTCAAGGTCATTGAGCAGCCATGGAGGTAGGATCCAGGGTTCCAGGCAGTGGGGTCTTCTATGTAACACTCACTTCACACTGCATCCTCATTTTTACGTTTCGTCTTGTTTTCTAAAAACAAAATGGTAAAATGAAAGAAGAAAAAGAGCCCAATAACATGAGTTCTCAAATTCCCCGTTCAAATATTCCTCACTCAGAGCTAGCTCCGCTAGAAGTCTGGGATGCCTCATTGCTTGCCCTGCTGAAATTACCCTCTTCTCTGATCCCTGTCTCCGTCGCTGCAGGTCCCGACGAACAACGTCGACGTGCGAGCTGCTGGTCACATAGAGTTCAGCCCGCCTGCCTCAGTCATAAAGCAACACAGCAGAATGTCCTTCCAGAGGCAGGTGGGCTGTTACATCATCTTTCTTCAAAGGAGAAAGATACTACAGCTATTTTGATTTTTGTTTTGTTTTTTTTGTCAATAATTCACCAAGACTAGACTGAAAAGGGTTATAAATTCATACAGTGCCAAACTGAATGACAAGGTATAAAAATTTTTCTTCTTGTACTAAAAATGTAACCCCCGAGAAGCACGTATACAGCTTATATGTCTGATTAATACTCTCCCCTCGCGTATCTTCCTTTTCCTCACACGGATGCTGAGACCTTATTTCCTCCGGGAAAAGACAATGGAATTTCACTCCTTTCCCAGTTCAGGTACTGACCAAACTTATTTTCATTTTAATTTTTTTCTCAGCTATTTGAGTCATAATATACCAAATTCCTATGAAAAGGGGGAAACAAGGACATTGTTTTTCATGCATAACAAATAATTCCATTAAAACTCATCTCATCCGGCCTCAAAAAATTGAACCCCTTTTTAGCAGAATGACAGCCTGGGCCAAAGCCCACTGCAAAGAAGAATGTGAGAAAATGGAGACACACTTAGTGCAAGAAAACCCACACTGCTGTTGGCCAAACCAATGACTTCACCTTAGGGTGCTAATTTTTCTCCACTCTAATCTTTAAAGAGATTCTTCTGCTTGGAAAGATGAATGGAGGAGAAAAGATGGCAGAGCGGCCTGACAGGATCTAGCACATTCCTATTGAGACACGGCTGCCTTTGGGAAACTATCAAAAGTTCCAACAGCGACTGTACAGAAAAATAAAGAAATTAAAAGGGATCATATACTATCCTCATCAGGGAGCAGATGTTTTAAATGTGTGTGTGGTTAAAATCCAATTCACTCTGAGCAATTTCAGTGGCTGAAGTCTTAGCGCATTAATCAAGATGGGTAGGTGTGGGCTCTGTTTATCCTAAACTCGGACATGCTAAAGGGAAGGAAGATTAATCTGATCAAGGCATCACTGCTTCTAATCTGACTGATGGGAAAGTGTGGTATGGGTGTGTGAGGCAGTGTCGGGTGAATTATAGGGAAGCAATGAACTACTTTGAAACTGATGCAATCAAATAGACAGCTCTCAGAAGTATCCCGGCTTCTTTATTCAACACTTGCGTGCGAGCGTCCCTGTCCTGGCCTTCTTTGCAAAGAGCAAAAGCACTCTGTTGTATTTGGTGAAATTAAATCTTAACAGAGCCTCTGCTAAGGCTGCTCCCTTCACTTACTAAAATTAAACACTCCACATCAATTTCCTTTCTGAGAGGAGGAGATGACATTTTGATAATATTTTCAATTCACAAAATAGTTAAAAATCCAAGAGAAGAGTTAGCAAAGAGTTTTTAAAAATGCCTGTCACATATTTCTATCTGTGCGTTGTGCACTCCTTTTAATTAAAAGTAACGCGAAACATTTGTTACTCATCCTTGTCTTGCGTATAAATAATTTAGCAAGTCATTATTTTGTCTTCAGAAAAAAAGATAATTGCCTCTAAATTATTATGACTGAATAAAGTCAAGATGTTTTTGTAATTGGTAGAGAAAAGCAAGTAGTTCCTATTGGAGTATTTTGTTTAATAATTTGCTTTTGTCTGATTAGATAAAAATTTCAAAAACTGAGTCTACAAAGAAGTATTCCCTGAAAAGGTATCCATAATCTCACTAACAAGTGATCACTTCCATTAACATGTGTGCCTTATACAAATGTATACATACATATGTAACGCACAAATGAGCACTTGCAAGTGTGTTTTTGTACCTACGTACACATTATATATGTGTATACACACATATACATTTTTTAATGGAATCAGACTATACAGTTTCCTTTGATTCCAGTTTTCTTTTCTTAGAAATATATTGTAGGCATTTTTCAAATTAATAGGGAAAGGTCTATGTTAACATTTTTAATGTCTTCGTAATATTGCATTTTACTTGTCTTATCATTTATTTAACTTAACATATATTAATGAATTTTCAAGCTGTTTTCAATCTTTCCCCATTATGAACAGGATACTAGCTTTGATTTGAAGTCTGAAGTCACACACAACTATGACAGATTTTATTTAGACGACTTCATGCTGCGAGTCACAAATACTACATAAATGCTCCAATCGGTAATGACACTTTCTAAACCTATGAAACTGTCATTCCACTTGGCATTATATGTATGTTTCCCCATTAACTCAGAACATTTCATATTTCCCCTCATACATTCCTTTGGAGGAGTTAAAAGGTGGTTACTGTTATCTGCGTTTAACATACCAACTTCTAGTTGAAGCGCCCAAAGTTATAAATGGGGGAGAGGAGATACTAACTAAATCTAAGGAACGTTAAGTTGCCTGCATCTGCTTTGTGTTCTTTCCAATGGACCAGAATTTTCCCCCTGGTTCTTCGTGTGCGAGGATCCCTGGGAAATTAACTAGTCTGACTTCTCATTCCTGCCTCTTTTCCTTCAACTGTAGTGATCTTTTCTGTCTTCATCCAATACCCCCTTTAAATCTGGCTGAAAACATCAGAAAACCTCCATGAGTTTCCCTTATTTATAATCACTTCTCTACTCTAAAATGCCTTCGTTATTAGATACAGCATTCACTGAGGGTTTATTTTGTGATCTTGCATTTTATGTGAGTATCTCTGCTCTGTAGTTTATAAACTTTGGTCACCAGAGACCTTAGACAGTATGTATTTGGAATCCCTTCAAGGCACCTCACACTTCAAATAACACACATATTGAAAAAGAAACAGTCCAGCTTTTGAGTACCATCAATACTTTTTCAATATATTATGTAAAACTATTTATTTATTATATTAATTAACTTAAAGGGAAAGAGTATTTCAGTTAATTGTCAGTTTTATTTCTTAACATATTTTGAGCTCATTTTGGAGATCTGAAAGATAAAATATATGTTTTTTGAATGTTCAAAACCATTAGACTAGCATGAGATAAATATATGGAGTTATATTACATATAAATGTTACTATAGCATGTTTTTTTAAATGCCTGATAGTTAAGCCAGTCTCATTCGATTTTTACGTTAAATTAAATACAGTATTGTTGGAAGTGTATTTTAGCAAAAATGCATACCTTTACACAATTTGTCCAGCTTTTGAATATAATTTTCCATACTTTGAGAAGAGATCAAATGATGGTAATACAGTTTGGAAATCCTAGGAGGAAGAAGATCAACGATTACCAAAGAGATCTTACTGACTTCTTGTATTACTTTTGTTATGTTTTATATTATGTCAAATTGGTAGACAGAGATCAGTTAACTGCAGTTCAAATTTTCCATCATCCCCTCAAATAAAGCAAAATTGGCAGATAAGTTTTATCAGTTGAAAGCCAGATATACTGACTCTTTCTTAAACACACAGTTTTTCAGAGCTGCGGGTGGCTTCCTGGACACACACAGCCACCTGTCGCCACAGAGCTCACAATCTACACTTTTTACCTTGACTTTGATGATGGTGCATTTGGCTCCTTTTCTGACCTGAGTTTTCTTCTACATTTCCCCTCGTTTAATTGTCTCCGGCAAAACTTCTGTTTACGGCACACGTTGGCTCTCAGAGTCTTTATACTTGGAGATGCCTGCTCCTAGACGGCTTTCTCTCCAGTTATTCCCACGGTTCATTCCCTCCCTTCACCTCATCTGTCTTCCAAGAGACCCTCCCAGACCACCTGGACACAAAACAGCACCCCTGAAGCTTTCTATCACTTTAACTGGTTTTATTTTCTGGCGTTTAGCACTCTTTGATACCATATATTTATTTATTTTGTGTCCTGCATGAGGTACCTTATTTTGAGCAAAATAATATTTGTTGACTGAATGAATGAAAAGGGAAAGATGTTAGACCCAAATTGTAACAGTCAGCCACCTGTGGTACGTATCACAGAACTGAGTCAAACAAATGCTGAAGAAGTTCAGGGAAGAGATGACAAATCATTTTTCGTTGAGTAACCAGAGAAGCAGCATTTGACTGAGGACAGAAATGAATGCTTTGCATGCATGTTATCCAGGCAAAGTCATTAAAGAGGTAAAGGACTAAATCAACAGCGGATATGGTAAATACATGGTCGGACTGTATAAAAGTATATGTTTCTCCTTTGTAAAGGAGGCCTAGCCTCAGTGGAAATGATTTTGGATTTTTTTTTTTCCCCTTAAGAAAACCTTGGAAGGAGAGGACTCTGCCCAGGGCCACCCTCTTTAGAGGGTTCATATCTTACCAACACACAGAAAATAAATGTACTGAAGGACATGCAGGAACCTCTGTCACTTGGGATCTGGCTCTCCACTCTGGTCCAACAGCCCCAGCCTTAAATATCTGCTTTTCTGAATAATGTCATCCTGGCCTGGGGGGAAAACGGCCCTTGGGTTGCTTTGTGTTTACCAAACAAAAGCGACTAAGCCCAAGTGACATGAAGGACGGTAGGTTGTAACAGACACTGCTTTCCAGGAGGACGAAAAGAATGTGCGTGACAAAAATGCTTAGATAAAAGACAAATCCATTAATCTGAATAAAATCTTTCCTTTTGGATAGCATGAATGCAATAGAACTCTATAGAATGAAGTGTTATTTCCCTGTGGTGCTGAAATCCATATTCTTGCTTTCTTTTTATTTGAAATTGTGATTCTAGAGGTATTCAGGAATCAACATAGTATTTGCAACAGTCACACATGACATACTGGGAACATTTTGCAATAGTAAGTAATTCATATTAGTCCTAAATTTGAATGTATAAAGTTAGGCATATGTGTGACGTATGATACTGATTATCTAATGTCGATACCTGATGAACAGTTAAGTCTAGAACTGTGAGTGGTGTAAGTTTTATAAATATACACGTGTAACTAATTAACCTAGGTTTCAAAAATGTAAATGAAAAGGTTAGTTTTTTTCAAATGATCTTAGTTTAGACTTTGATATTTATTAATTATATTTTAATTTTAATATAATAGATCATTTTGGATATTTTTTAAAATTTATTTTTAATTTTTCCTCTTTTTAAAAAATGAAGTAGAGTTGATTTACAATATTATAATAGTTTCAGATGTACAGCATAGTGATTCGGTATTTTTACAGACTATACTCCATTAAAAGTTATTACAAGATAATAGTAAAATGCTGTGTTATGTAACATACAAATGAGGTAAAAATAAATAGAAATTGTACTGTTTTCTTCCCTCACTCCTTTGGATCTTCTTGTGTACTTACTTTCGGGCTCCTCTAAAATAATGAATGGAACAATAGTTACTTCTGTGTTACCCTTTCACCTGTGCACTCCACTAACACCTGAGCATCTGCAGTGTGTCAGCGATACGTTAGCTCGCTTCCAACTAACGGTAACCAAAACTTAGTTGTGTCTTCCCAGAAGTCCTCACAGGTTAATGGGAGAGTCAGACAATACATTTATAGTTGAGTAGATCAACAAGGACTGACTCTTCAAGTACCTACACTCCACATCCCTAAAAGAAAGTCACAAATTCTTTATCATTCATATATATATATATATATATATATTTTTTTTTTTTTAATTTAAAACTTCACATTCTGACTTGGCCCTAGTCAACCAATGACTGTTACCTCTGACATAGGAAGAGGTGAATATGCCATTAAGACAGCTTTGGTTTTGGAAAAGATCTGGTGCTTGTTCTTATTTGTTTAAAATGTGCCCTGAATACACAAAATGGGCCACGCTGCCATGGGAAGCTAGTGGTGAGCTGACGAAAACCACCTGCACAACACTGGTGCATTGTCACTTTTTAAATGGGGGTGGGGGTGGGGTGGGGGACTGCCTTTCTGAAAAATAACCTCATCAAGAAAAAAACACTGGGGATGGTAATTCTAAATCCTGCCACAGCCTTTGCTTGCCAGAGCAGACAGCTTTTGCTATTAGGATGCCCAGCCAAACACAAATAATCCACTGCCAAAATGAGCTCCTTGGGACAATTTAGGACTCTTTGGGAGTGAATGGCTCTTTGAGCTGGAATGCAGCCCAGGTCCATTTTCAAACCCAAGTCAAAATGACAAAGAGCAAATTTCCTGGGCCACTCACCCCCTAAGTGTAAGATTACTTGAGGTTGGCAGCTGTACTGTTTATCTAGTTATTTAAGGCTTTTCATCAGATACTCGCAACCAGCTTCAATGCTGGTAAGCAGGACGGAGTAGTTATGCTATAGCAGACAAAACCTCTGAGATTAGAAGGACAGGATGGAAATCGAAGGTTACGCACGTATTGCTCAGCTTAAAAATGTTTTACATAAGTAGGTCTAAAGTATTGCAAAGATTTTTCTCTTAGAGCTAAAACAACAACAACAAAAAAGGAGGGTAGCAAGAAATTTGCTGCATATTAAAGTTTATTTTAACTGAAAATATTTCCCAAGTAAGACCACAGCTAAGTCTGGCCAGCACCTGGGGTTTTCCATAGTCGACGAACGAGAGCTACTAGGCAGGTTGAACAGATCGCCTGGCGTCATTCCTGCATGATCGAACTTGGCTCTCAGTATCTGTAGAGAATTCTGGGATGACAAACATCTCCACTGATCTGACAAAAGAACATACGGGGCGATGGCTAAGAGCTGCAGGAGTTACTCTCTTTCTGTTCACTCTGAGTTTTCAGGAAAACATCCTAAAGCATTCTCTATTATTTGTATTCTTTTCAATCTCTAAATTCAGGATTTATTATTCTTCTTTCAATTAAACCTTTTGTATATGTTTCCAAAGAAACCGTTTTTAGCTGACACTGAGTTGATGATGTGCTGTCAATCTGAACCCAGAAAGGAAACCAAGTTCATTTGTATACTACATTATGCTCAGAGTCTCTTTGATAGTATTTGCAAGGGTTGTTTGAAAACTTTACGACTTCTGTTCTGAGGCAGTCTTGCTTTGGAGCCAAGCCAGCTGGGTTTGCGTTTGAAATCCACCTTTGTTTTTAAGAGTTTGTGACCCTGGACAACTTATTTAACCTCTATAGTGCTTGTTTCCTCATTTGAACGACGGAGATGAAATAATATAAAAATAATAACATCCTACTTACAGGGTTGTTCACAAGGATTACATGAGTTCATAAGAATAAAACACAGCAGTGTCTGTTGTATAGCAAATACTAGTGTTAGCTAATTTCAAGTAAGAAACTCTCAGATATCTTTTCTAAAACAAAATAGTAGTGGATGAATGATCCAAAATTGTTGCTTATTCAAAGGTCATTTATATTTGACTTCAGTATACACACATTCCTATTTTTATTTAAATCTAGGTACCTCTAAATTCTGAAATTATACATTTGAGTTTCTATTAATTATTTTCCATTTCTATATATCTTTCTTTTCCTTAATAGTTTTATCTATTTCTTTCTTATTTAGTTCATGCTCTTCTGCCTTCTTTACAGCCTTGGTTATAAAAGCACAAGTGGGAAATGGTGGGCCGGATGTGTAAACGGAAGGATGAATAATGGGGTTTCTCGTCTGACCAGTTCATTCTGTTCATAAGCACAAGAAGGTTACTATGTGCCTCATGGAGGAAACATGTTTATTAGATAAACTTCATTCAGGCTTAAGTTATAGTGCTGTTGGCTATGAGTTAACTGTTAACGAATCAACAATGCATATTAAATATATTTTCTCTATAGAAACGTACGTGAACAATGTTGTGTATTGACTGGCTGACAAAAACGTTGACCAGAGGCTCACAGGAACCTAACCCTGCATTTCCCTTAGGAGCAAAGGTTCAGTATTTGCTGATTGAGTGCTCCCAGAGATTTCAGAGAACACCACCATCACAAGGACAAGAATCGACCTGTTACATAGTCGAATTCTGTCAGGACACTCACTGTTACATGAACTTGCATATTTTATCCAACTATTACAACTATCATGCCTCCTAGGACACAAGTAACACTGAACCAGTGAATGAATGAAGGAGAACATGAATACAAATATGAACTAATGGATTCAAAATAACTTCACTATTCTTTACAGGGTGGGTTATAAATAACTCTTCATGAACACTAAACATTACAGATTATAAACTGAAATTTCAGTTTTATAAGAAACAGGTTTCAGGATAATTTTTCTGGGAAACATAAGATGAAGTATAAATGAAGTTTTAATAAACAGAATTCTCACAGCTCTCTACTAAACCTAGATTTGCATATTACCACCAGGAATTATGTTTGTTTAATTTCTTTCTGCCCTTTTAGAAGAATTGGCTTCCAAACATTCATTTATTTACTCACTCACTCATCCTTTCTTTCAAGAAATATTAATTGAGTATCTATTTATGCCAAGCACTATTCCAGGCAGTGAAGATAAAGCAATGAGTGTCAGGTAGAAAACCTTGTCTTCCTCAAACTTAAATTTCTAGTGGGCAGAGAATAATAAGCAAATAAGTAATTCAAGTAATAAGGAGTGCTGCGAAGAAAAATAAGACAGGGTAGGAGAGAAGGGCGACGGAGTTAGAGACAGGGCTTGAGATTCAAATCAGGTGGTCAGGAAAGGCTGCTCTGAGGTGACACTGGCATGAACAAGGGTAACTTGTGAGAGGGTAACTACAGCCACCAATTTTGTCACTACAACACTCGTGTCACTAAAGCAACCAAAACCTGCTAAGCTACCTTACAAAGAAAGGTCAATGTATCTGCTCAAAGGTTTTTGGAGGGCAAAACTTCCCCGTGTCTGAAACCTGTCAGTGTGTTTGGCACTGAGAGTGCAGAATGCAGAAAGCCTCCAACAGTGAAAAAGCACAGCCTTTTCTCTGTGGGCAGCCCGAAAGGGGCGCCCTGGCTTTGTTGTATATAAACAGAGCTCCACCAACTGACTTCAGCAGGTGCTGCCACATCCTTACCCACAGACAAGGGGAACTGACGCCACCCTGGCCCCCGAGGGTCAGGTGTGCCATGGTTCAGCCAGTGAATGGGGCTGCGCCCATAATTTCTAATTCCCACTCATGCACTTCTATCCCTCCAGCTTCACTGCCCAACAGAGACATTTGGAGAAATAAAGACTATTAATGATGATTACCTATTTCTTTCAATGATACCACAAGTTGTGTCTGATGTCAAAAAGTAATCAGCCAGGAAAAAAAAATTCACATAGAAATAATCCTTGACGCATTGTCTGGGAAAGTGGCAGCTGGAGAGTTTTTTTAGGACAGCAGTAACGAATTGTCGTTAAGGCCTGTGTTGTGTTTTGTTTTATTTTGTTTTGTTTGCGATTGTGGGCTTCTGTATGAAAAAAGTGATCCTTCTCTAAGAGAAGTACTAACATAATGTATTTTTTCTCCACTTTTCTTGAAATTGTTCGCATCTAAGTTTTTGTGGTGGGACTTATTATTCCTTGGATAGCTGGGGAGGGGAGGGCTTCTGCACAACATGTGTTGTTCATTTTCTAATTACCTCCTGAAAAAGCAAACATCCTGAAACAACATAATGCATAATTTAAAGGCATAGCTAACTGAAACGAGGGGCAATTCGCTACTTATTTTAATGGCTCTGAAAGTACAAATCTCACCTTCAAGATCAACTAGTAATCAGATCTTAAAATAAAAAAGTAATATTGCCTTGCCCTTATAAAAGCCGCTTTATCTCCCGTCTCCCACTATGATGTTTTCTACTTGTTGGTTTACTCTTCTACTGTGTGTGATAATGTGGGGTATAAAAATCAAGAAATTAGTCTCGCAGCAGGGAGTCTGCTAGCAACACCATTTTCATCTTATCCTTCAAGCAGCAACAGAAAACATATTAATTGCAGTTTAATTTATGCAACAAATATTTCATTTTAATTATGCTTCATTTTTGTCAAGCTCTAAAAACATCAACAGATCTGACACAGTTTTCTTCTTACAAGTTTTTTTTTTTTAATGAAAGAAAATCAAGTGCTGTTTCTGAAAGAAATTATGAAAGATTTCTAATTACTGCTTATGTTCTTGAAAAATGGCTAATTTTGTAGCCCCAAAATAACATCTGGGAACATGTGAACTTGAAGCTTTATTACTCAATATTTCTAATTCTTAATAATATACATGCATCATTAATGTGATGGAATTCTCACAGGAAGAATTTTTTTGGTAATTATAGGATATATCAATAATTGTCACTGAGTGCTGAGTTTTCTCTACAGAAATGTTTTTGTGAATTCCTCCCAGGAAAACTAAGACAAGAATAAGTGAAACTGATTGCTGCTGATACACCGCACTGAAGTAAAGAACATTTACCATTAACAGAAGTGGAAAGAAAAATGTCAAACCACCAAGGCTGAACTGTATTAATTATATTCGGCAAATATTTATTAAGCTCTTACTAGGGACAAGTTCTACCCAGACATTAAGTCTCATATAAAAATGCTACCTCCTCCTGGAAACCCTTCTCTCTTCAGATGCAAATTAAACTGCCCTGCATTGAACGATTTTGGTGCATAATCATACCTTGCTTGAAGCCTTTTCCTATTTCCTGTTTGTGACAGTAATTCCCCTACATGTTTCCTCTCCCCACTAGAGGGTGAGGGTCCCCAGGGTAGGAGCCAGGCCTTCTGTGTTTGTATTCTCCATCTATCACATTCAAAAATACTTGAAAATGAAAACCTATCAGTATGAATAAAATGTTCTGGTTGCTATATTTTTGGAAGTAACACTATTATTTCAAAAGCCTTGCTATAAAAGGTTGTATAGACCTGTATTTTGAAATTATTCGTTTCGATGACTTCTAGTTTTAAGATGGAAGAGCACTGAATTTCTTGCCCTATTTTATATTCTCTGAAATGGCACCCCCAAATATAGAGAAGTATAAAACTCTACAAAACGACGTCTTCAATGAAAACAGGAGACAACAATGACCTCAAATTGTAACTCATGTTGAGAAACAGATATGGAGTGGTGCCAGACGTAAAGGGAACAGCGGACAGCCACCTTTTTGTTGGGCGAGGAGGATACCAATAAAATCCCATCCTATTCTTCCTACCCAAACCCAGACCCCTCAGGCACTGAAATCTTCAGGTATCTCAGAAGGCAAAGGTGAAGCACAAGGCTTGGCTGAAAGTCTCTGTAAGGAACACTTAACTTCCAAGACCCCTCCCCAAATTCCCCTGAAGGAACCTCTCTTCCCTTCTCCCCCCAGGTTCAGGTGGTTTGTTATCTGAGGGAAAAAGTTGAAAAATGAAAACTGGAGCATCCAGGCATAGCAGAGGGCAAGGGTCAGGCACTACACTGAGAACTCAGTGGAAATCTTCATACTAAATGGTGGGAACGCCACCCTACACCCCGCCTCATTCCCAGCTCCCCGGATACTGGCACACCTGGCAGGGGATTAGAGAACTTTTTGTTGGAAAAACGAAATGGCCATAAGTAGCGGCCCCTCCACAGAAGGTCACTTCTACAGTGAAAGTCACTTCAGTGCCTCATTTTTAAATATGAAGGAACTGCCAAAGATCAACAGATGCTTCAGAAAAACCTCCAATCAAAAAGACAGTGAAATAGATCAACAACAACAAAAACAATTTAGATGAAGTTGAGACAATGCAAGAAACAGAACAAAGTACTGTCAAAATCTAAAACAAACTTTCTAAGGGACACTAGAAGGGATACTGCATCCAGTAATCGACTATAGTCTGCCACTAAAAATTTTTTAATTAAAAAGATATTTAGTGTATTAATAATGTGAAAGTAGAAAAAAATAACTTGATTAGAAAAATTTGAATTTAACATCAAGGAACTCTCCTGGAAAGTAAAACAAAAGGACAATGAAATAGAAATAGGAAATGTACGATTTAAAAAAATAAAAGTTGAGAATCCGTGCAGAGAATTCGATCTCTGAGACAACAAAGAGAAAAGAATTAGGAAAGAATGCAAGAAAAATGTCCCAAAGCAGAATGACAGATAACAATGGCTTAAAACAGAGTGGACACATGTTTCAACTTAAAATTCTATATTTAATCAATAGCAATTACTTGTGAGAGAGAATTTTCAGAAATAAAAGTTATATTGAGAGGCTGTCACAGGCGAGGGGGAATCTTGCCAAGAGGTGTGAAAGAAAATTGGGCAAATGAGGAAAAATGGCAATTATTAACTTCAGGAAATACAGGAAGTTGTACAAGAAGGAAACATCATCTTAGAACATGTTTTAGTCTAATAGGAAACAATCTTTCCATAGTTAAAAAAATAAAAAGTTTGACTATTTGCTGGCTTAAAACTTGTAACTGTGTTCCAAGAAAACATGGAGATAATAATATAAAAGAGCTGAATTCTCATCTTCCATAGTTGAATGTCAGTGGCTACCATCTAAAACTGAAAAATCAAGAGTTAGTATATTATTTAGCTAGAAGATAAAAGAGTTGAAAGTGGTGATCTCTGGAAAGGAGGACTGGACATGAAGAGCGAGAGGAGTGGGTCACGAGTATGCCACTTTACATTATAAATCTTTGAATTTACTTAACTTCACTTAAACTATGTCCATGTTTGATATAAATACTGTAGAAAATAATTAGTGCATCAAAATATTTACTTTTCCTAGAATTAAGTTTCCTTTCTCCTTGGACAATTATTTATCAACTTCATTCTTCTCAGTAATTGATGTCTTTTTCTTTTATCATTTACATAAAATATGTAGTTACATTTATTCTAAAAACCTAAACATATGACTTCTAATATGTTGCTTTTTGCCATATTTCCCTTTCTGAGCATTTTAACAATGCTTCCCATAAGCAAGTCTATATAATAAAACATACTTAAATGCAGATAAGATAGTCAATGGAAATTAATGTATTTTATAATGCCAACTCTCTTTACAAGCTTTGGGAAAATTATACATATGCTAACTAGTCTATGTACACTACTTTATGTCTTATTTGAACCAAAATTATTAAAGATGATGATCTATTTTCTGAACTAGTGTCCTTTTCCCCAACTAAATCAAATTAAGAAAGCAATGTAAATTTGCTGAGAAGCTATTTCATACCTGGATGCCCTTGAACTTTACTGAGTCTGAACTAAAAAACATGTGCAGGTAAAATACTTTGGTATTCAAAATACTAACTAATGTTTATTTGCTTTTGCTATGCAAAGTACAATTTATTGCAGAACATTTACATATAACACCTAATTTATTTAAGGTTTATAAGTGAAAAACTGTCATTTAAAATAAAACTGGCATATGGTAAATATGAGAATTTAATCTCAGTATTTAACATATTATTAGCTATTTTTAAACAATATAAAATTATTTAAAGACTGAGAAGATATAAAAATGGAACAATTTAAATAATTACAGCCTTTTGAAACCTACTGTTGGCCTAATCACACAACAGAAGAGGAAAAAAACTCTTGAATAAAGTTAAATTCAATTGTGTTTTATTGTCTTGACTTATACCACTTTTGTTCTGCAATTAAGAATTTATCAGAAACAAAGTGAAAAAGAACTATTTCTCACCATGGCCATTAAATAATAACTGCTAATTCGTTGATACCTCTTTTTAATTGTACTTTTAAAATTAAATCATTAATATACGTTTTATTCTTAGTAAACAAATTATATGCAGTTGATACTTAGGAACACTTGAGAAACTTAGAACTGTTAAGTAGATAACAACTCTTATAATGTTGGTTAAATTATTATTCTATTTAACAAATCCTTTTGATAAGAAATAGTAAACAGATTCAATATAAGAAAGAATAAAACAAGTATAAAAGTAGGAAGCACATAGCATTAAGCTTTAAGTAGTACAGATTTGGTTCTGAACATGCTAAAACAGTCTGCTGGGTCATTAACATAGTAACTTGAAGGTTAATATGAATTATTAATAGAAAACATCCCTGAATTAAGATTGATAGATTAAAAGAGTTCCAAACAAATCAAAATCTTTCAGAGGTAATTCATACTATATTTTAACAAATAAATAATAGCCAGAAAGCTCTTGACTTTATTCAATGATATGAAGTAAAATTTTGATAAGTATAAATTCACTTTACTTAGGAAAACAAAGGAAAAGAATTATACGAATTGTTTCATATTGAAAAGCCACTTTAAAACTCTACTTTATCATGAATGCAATATTAATATGCTAGACTGAAATAATTATGAGTTGTAGATTTCTTTTATGCAAATATTCTTTATTTAGCAATGTAGTTTAGGATATTAATGCATAATACTTTATATATCCCTTATATTGACATATGTTTAGTTATTATAGATTATGGTATAAATGTTAGTTATCATTAATGATATTTCTAGAAACCCATTAGTTTCCAAGAGCTTGGAAATTAATGGTAAAGTATTTTAATTAGTCTTGTCTGCTCTCCTACCATATGGTTAGGGTCTATCCACATTTTCAAAACTGTTAATATGATTTAGGAGATGTTAACCTCACAATGTTCCATTAAGTTCTTATTCATCATGGGGGCTAGTTAATTAGCTTAGAGAAAAAAATGTCCTCTTCCAAGAAATCTTATACTTAGAGCCTGAGAAAACTCCTTGCCATCTCTACCATCAGTAGCACATGGAAGAACCGGCTTAGAATGTAGGAGGAAAATTGTAAGTAACAACTATAGTGCTAATGTCAATGTTCATGGTTGAACTGAAAAGTCGTCACAAAAGGATCTGGGGCTCAGACAGATATACTAGCAAGTCTTCTGAGGCTTTCAAATATCAGATAATTCTCAGTTATCTCCTTACTTTCTTTTGACTTTATCACAAGCATTAAAGTTAGATTTCTTTTGGGTCAGTGTTTTTTTTTTTCAAGAGAAATGTCTGTCTCTTCAGGGGGGCTCAGGATAATGAATGGAGAATACAAAATTGCTAAGCTACAGAGACCAAGCTGTAGGCTATGCCTTATATTGGTTCTGCAAAGACTCACCACATGCTGGGCCTCTGTGCTATGTGTAAGAAATTAATTAACAGAAACCTCAGTTAAATAAGAGTTTGGAGACCAGGAAGGGGAGCTCTCATACCCTATATAGATAACAGAGCCTACAGACCCAAGCCAGCCTACTTTCTAATTTTTAAATAAAGTTTTATTGAAACATAGTCATGCCCCTTCTTTTTTGTATGGGCTGTGATTGTTTTAGCACTACAATGGCAGACTTAACTGCAAAAAATATATCCTTTTTAATGTACTTGGAATATTTATCAAAATTGACCGTATCTTGGGCCATGAAACAACTCTCAACAAATTTCAGAAGACTAAATTCACAGAGGATATTCTTTGACCATAGAGAAATTAAACTAAATTAAATTTTAAAAACTGTAACTAGGAAATCTCCAAATGTGAGAAAATTCAACTATATATTTATAAATAAAACATGAGTTCAAATAGAAAACATTTTGAAATTTATGACCATAACTTGTCACAAAATCCATATTTTGAAAACTATAGCTTTATATGCATATATTAGAAACAAAGGTTGAAAATGAATTATCTATCTCAAGAAGTAACAGAAAGAACAGCAAATTAAACCCACGAAGTCAAAGAAAGAAAAAACAAGAAGTAGATATTAATGAAATAGAAAATCATCATTTTCTTGAGAAAATCAACAAAGTAAAAAAGTTAGTTTTATAAGTAGACAGATGAAATTGAAAAATCTCTAGGCAAGACTGATAAGAAAACAATAATCAATATCATAAATGAAAAAGGTGACATCATTAAATATGCCTCAGGCATTAAGTATATAATAAAAGGAGATCAGGAACAATTTTTTGCCAGTAAAGAAAAACTAAGATGAATAGGTCAGATTCTGAAAAAAATACAACTTAACAAAATAGACACAATTAGAAATAGAATTCTGAATTGTCCTACATAAATTAAAATAATTGAATCAATACATAAAACCTACTCACAAAGAACACCCCACTATGGTTCACTAGTGAATTTTTCCAGGAAGAAACAGCAAATTTTTACACAAATTCTTCCAAAATTGGAAATAGAGGAAACACTACCCAAATTGTTTTATGAGGCCACCATAACCTTGATACCAAAACATTGACAAACTCATTATAAGAAAGGAAAACTAGAGACCAATCTATTTCACAAACAGGAGGCAAAATATTTAAAATATTAGCAAATTGAATGCAGTGATGTATAAAAATGATAACATCTCATGATCAAGTTGAGTTTATGCTAGGAGTAGAAGGTTGGGTTAACATTTAAAAGGAAAATTAATGTAATTCACTATGATAACAAAATAAAGAAAAAAATCATGTGATCATCTCATAGAAACAGAAGCATTTGATAAAGTTTAATATTTACTACGATTTTAAAAATAATAATCTAGCAAAATAGAAACAAAGTAAATGTCTTTAATATGATAAAGTAGGTAAAACATGTTTATTGAAAAAATAGTAAAAGTATTCACTTGACAGTAGAAATGACTGGAAAGGAAGAAATAAACTTTTGTTGTTTACAGAAACATGAATTTGCATGTAGAAAAAATCTAGACAAATTATAATTATTATTAAGGAATTTAGCAAAATCATTGGATATAAAGTCAGAGTTGAGGTAAAAATACTTTCAAAAGAATACACAAAGTACGGAATGGGAGAAAATTTTTGCAAATGATGAAACTGACAAAGGCTTGATCTCCAGAATATATAAGCAGCTCATATGACTTAATAAGAAAAAAACAAACAACCCAATCCAAAAATGGGCAGAAGACCTAAACAAACAATTCTCCAAGGAAGACATACAAATGATCAATAGGCACTTGAAAAAGTGCTCAATATCACTAATTATCAGAGAAATGCAAATCAAAACTACAATGAGGTATCACCTCATACCAGTCCGAATGGCCATCATTCAAAAGTCCACAAATGACAAATGCTGGAGAGACTGTAGAGAAAAGGGAACTCTCCTACACTGCTGGTGGGAATGCAGTTTGGTACAGCCACTGTGCAAAACAGTATGGAGATTCCTCAAAAGACTAGGAATAGACTTGCCATACGACCCAGTAATCCTGCTCCTGGGCATATACCCAGAAGGAACCCTGCTTCAAAAAGACACCTGCACCCCAACGTTCATAGCAGCACTATTTACAATAGCCAAGACATGGAGACAGCCTAAATGTCCATCAACAGATGACCGGATAAAGAAGAGGTGGTATATTTATACAATGGAATACTATTCAGCTATAAAAACCGACAACATAATGCCATTTGCAGCAACATGGATGTCCCTGGAGAATGTCATTCTAAGTGAAATAAGCCAGAAAAAGAAAGAAAAATACCATATGAGATTGCTCACATGTGGAATCTAAAAAAAAAAAAAAAAGAAAAGAACATAAATACAAAACAGAAACAGACTCACAGACATAGAATACAAACCTGTAGTTCCCAAGGGGGAGGAGGGTGGGAAGGGACAGACTGGGAGTTCAAACTTTGTAGATACTGACAGGCATATGCAGAACAGATAAATAAGATTATACTGTATAGCACAGGGAAATATATACAAGATCTTGTGGTAGTTCACAGCGAAAAAAAAAATGTGACAATGATTATATGTATGTTCATGTATAACTGAAAAATTGTGCTCCACACTGGAATTTGACACATTCTAAAAAGACTATAACTCCATAAAAAAATGTAAAAAAAAAAAAAAAAGAATACACAAAGTATGACATCACTTATGTATATTTTAAACTATAAATGTGTCATGTACCCACCATCAAAGTGGAACCAATATATTTTGCTATTCTTTATGTACCTAAGTATTGTAGTATGTACATTTGTAGACATGTGTAAATTTTTTCATAATTAAAAATTTTATATGATTCTTTCTGAGAAAATAAAGTGCCATAATTTAGCAAATGTAATCAAAATCCTTTTGAGAGGCATATTTATTACCATAAGTGTTTTTATCATTCTCTCTTGATCTCTCCTAATTTTCCCTTCTTATCCCTGAAAATAATTTAATGTTTGACTAAAAACTAAAGGTAAATAACCAAACATATTTAGAAACTTTATCTTGTACATTATTTCACTTCTGCATATTGTTTAGCAGATGATTCATAAAAAACATTGCATGGTTAGTGCAATATTCTATCACTTAAACCAAAAAACAATGTAAAAGAATTATAGCAATGCAAAGAAAATTTACTTCAAAAATTAATAGTAATACATTTTTAATATTTCATGAATATGTATGTATATATGTGACTATCTATATAACACATACATGTCTCTATATTAATTATATTTTCTCTTTTAATTCATAAAGCAGAGCTAAATTATTTTTAACATGACCTCCAGCTCTGCCATTTTATTATAATATGATTATCAGTAAATCCTCTAAGTATCTGGAAAGAACTGATGAAACCTTAGAAGATGGCATACAATAGGACAAAGTAGGTTTAAAGAACTAGTTGAGAGAGTGAAGTATAAATGGTTAATACCCCAGTCTTTGGCAATGATGAGCTTTATTTATTCATATTTTTCCATCTGTAAAATGAGAGGAAATGTTAATATCAACATCCTATGTTAGTTCTGATAATTGAAAGTGAAAATACACCTAATGCTCTTTCTAAATACCTGTCAGTTTGCTAACAACAATTTTAACTTTGAGATAATTTATCAATAAAGAGGACTGAAAGATAGATAGCAACTTTGCTGTTCATACAGCCTGCCTCCAAAAAAAAGGAACAGCAAGAGAGAAAACATCCAAAATTATTCTTCATATCACTTCAAAGGACATAACCTATGTGAGTAGAACTTAATACTTCCGTTTCACTGAGTTGTCTTACGAATCGAGGTAGTACTCTACACATCTTGGGTGCTCAGTAGTTGCTTTGATGAACTCTTAACATTAAAAATGAGATTTAATTACTTAAAAATTGCAGTCACACCTGCAAAATAATTGATTCCTTTTTCCTAGGTAAAACAAAACTTTAAACAAGATTTTCTGAGTTGAACTTCAGATTTACGCAGAGTGATTTAACTGCGAATTTAGAGATCTTTGGTTTAATGCTTCAAAATGCTGGGCTCAATGCAAAATGTAGACATCTTCTAAAACAAAGTTGGATGACAAATGGAGAGCTATCCTCCTCTAACAAGAAACTAACATCTACATATTAATTTCACAGAAACTCTTGGTGGAACCACCAACTATGATTCTCCTATATTGTATTATACATACATTTGAAAAAATGATATACACAGATTATACACAGATATGTTTTATTGCTACCTTTAGTAGGATAGAAAGAGTATATCAAATTTTATTTTGGTGGTCCTTTTATTAGCTTTCTACCACTTGATCAGTTGATATCACTACTAATAAATTTTTTTTTATAAACTAGAGTTTGCAACTCCTGTCCTGAGACTAATATTTCAAAAAACAGTCTAAGCTTTAGGGAAAAAACCAATTACAGAAACAGCATTAAAAATGCCAAGCGCCGGGCAGAAGCAATTCTGGATCAGTTTAAAAAAGTGATTGATGAAACTCTAATCCAAGCTGAAGGAACAGTTTCACGACAAGCTGTGACCATTCCACACACTTCATTAGCTGCCATAATTAGCCTGGTGTTTCAATTTGTTAGAACTGGTGGGGACAATTTTCCTCAGAATGCAAACATCAAAAAACAGGGTCCCTCAGAATTCAGAAGAGGCTGATGAGAGGCTTTTCTAGTCTCTGTTAACTAAAAGATTAATTATTGCTGATGGGAGGCTGTGCTGTGATTGTCACTCTGTCTGTGTGCATTACTTTTAGCATTAGAAGAAAGATATGGTTGACACCACACTACTCAATCAAGTAGCTTCACATTACAGCACAAAGTCGGCTTTAATATCCAGGGTATTTTTGATTGATTTTTTCTTCCTGTTTTCTGGGTCCAAGACTCACATCTATTTATTTGTATCAGAATTTTAAAAGAAACTCTAAAATACTGAGAATTTTTGTTAATGTACTTGGCCTCAAGTCATGGCTTCCTGCCTTAACTATAGATCAGCTAAAGAGTGGCTTCATGTATTTCTATGATTGTATAGTGACATCTTTTAAATATGCTTACAAATCTTCTAGGACTACAAATGTTTTAACCAACCTATAAAGTCATGTTCGTTTTACTTATATTTGCAAACATAGCATTATAACCTTATCCCTGGATGAAGGAAATATACCCTGATTTCTCACAATAAAAATTCATGAAATCTAATTAAAAGAGAGGTAGGAAGGGACTCCTACTTAGTGTCCATGGAACAGAAGTGATTTCTTTCAGTTCCTTGGCCATAGGCAAAGTTAATCCAAAATCAACAGGATATAGCTACCGTGTCATTAAAAATTTCACCAAAGCCTTAATTTCTAATCCCTTGATTTGATTATCATTTAATTATTTGCATTCAGATGATTATTTTTAAGTCAAAAATTTCCACTTAATGTATCTTGTCTAAAAAACTCACTCCTGTAAACAACAAGTTTCTTTTGTATAGCACAGGAAACTAGAATCAGTACCTCGTAGTCACCTATAATGAAAAGAATCTGAAAACAAATATATATATGTGCATGTATGACAAACATTATGCTGTACACCAGAAACTGACACACTATTGCAAACTGACTATACTTCAATAAAAATAAATGAATTAATTAAAAACTCATTCCTTTAACTGACCTGCAATGAATGAACTCATAGGAGGAATTTACTAATTTAGTGGAGGAAGTATCGAAAGCCAAAGAAATTGGTGGTATTTTCAAATTCACTACATCATAGTGAAAAAGCTTTAAAGTGAAAAAACATAACATCAGAGAAAAAAAAACGCTTGTCTGAGTCTCCAGAATGAAATTCTCCACAGGTTCCATTAAAATCAAGGCCTTGTTATCCCAGATATTTGGTTAGATGTATCATTTAGAGCAGCACTGTCCAATAGAAATACAATATGGGCCACAGATGTAATTTTAATTTTATAGTAGCCATATTAGAAATAGTAACAAAAAATAGGTGAAATTAATTGCATGACAATAAAATATTTAACCTAATATGTCTAAACTATTGTCAGTGTAACTATGTTATTAATATAAAAATATGAATGTGTTACTTTTTTTGGTACTACATCTTTGAAATCCAGGGTATTTTACACTTACAGCACATCTCAATTCAGAGAAGCCACATATCAAGTGCTCAATAGCCACCTGGCTGTTGTATCAAACAACACAAACTTAGAGAATGCGGAGCTTGCCTTCTTGGAGTAGTTTTTCTGCTATGTGGTGAACAGAGCAATTCTGGAATTCTATGGAGTTACACACACAATCAGTGGATCTATATGAACAGATGCAAAAGCAGCTGAATCAACTCCTTACAATAAAAAGTCCTTCTATCTTAATATAATGGACACTGATGGAATGCAAGTAGATTATAAGAATCCTAACAATCAATGAAGCTGATGTAAGACCTAAGAAATCAACAAGTCATGCACATAGTGGAGACTCAGAATAGACACACTCAGGGCCAGAGAGATATTGCCCATTCCTAGGGCAGGGATGCATGATTAAAGCAAAATCCACACTGTATCGAGAAGTGAGATCCAGCCAGCACGTATCAGTGTGGGCATACTGGTTATTAACACACTTTGGAAATGCTTTCATTATTTTAATGTCTGTTAATAAGTATCTACCAATCCAGGCACTACCTCAAACAGCCTTCCCAATCAAGCAGTTAAGAAGTCACCATATATCCCATCAGGAAACCTCGGAAACCATTCTGATTGTTTAGTATCTGTGAAGTATAGTTAGCAAATACTTTTTATTATTATTCATGCCTATAATACATACATAATTAGCTAGGCATATTAAACACACTTATTTATCTGGTAAATCTGTGGTTAATTTAGCCATATTGTTGTTTTTGATCTTTTCATCAAATTACTTCTTAAAATCTCAGAAAATATGCTCAGAACCAAAATAGCTAAATTTCATGACTCTAAACAGCCACACAAAAGTCTTAAGAAAACTAATCTCAACTGAGCCTGCCAAGCCATTTGCTGTTCAAAAGATATTACAGAGTTTATTTCTGTTTGGGTATTGCAATGTGGGGATGGTTTATTTTATTTCCATAATTCTATATCTTTACTATTTATCTTTGATTTAATTTTAAACAGTGAAGGATATACTCAAAATAACTCTTATAGTTTTACGTATATTCAAAATTGTGTTGAAATCATTCACCTTAATATTGTAACACAAAGAGAGAGATTTAGATTGTCTTGAGAGAGAGAGAGATTATAAAATAGCACAGAAAATAAATAACTTCTAGTATAGTGACGATTTCACCATTAAAAACATGAATTAAATACAGCTGGAGCACTTCTGCCACTTGTAAAAGTACTTCAGAGAATGGGGCTTTTTTGTCACAAAACGCGGCTTGATTTGTGAAGGCTGGAAGTTAACCAAACTATGATTTGCTCCATCCAAAGATCTTTGCCTGGAAACAATTCATAATGCAAAGAGATGAAGCCGCATACCACAGGGGAGAAACCACGCCGCAGGAAAAGAAATGCCGTTGATTTGCGACTTAGAACAGAAGCGTTAAATATAACAAACACTTCATTCTCTCCCAAACAGTTGATATTTTAGAACGTGTCATAGGGTAAACAACAGAGGCAACACTTTCCTCTAGCATGATTCAGGATGTGTCCTAGAGCAACAGACTCATGAATCTGGTCTGGTATGGTCCCACTGACATTATGATAGAAAAATTTCTATTTTGTGAGCCCCTTTTTGGAGATCATATAGGCTGTTTTCCTGTCTTCAAAATGATTAAGATTTCTTTTGTTGAGCATAACTTCAACTGGGGAGAAAATCTGGAAACTTCCCAAGTAGGCACAATATCTGCACTCCTTGAAAACACATCTGGTTTAACTGTTTGATGAAAAAATTTCCACATGCCACCTTGATCACTTTCTAAATGAGCATGAATTACTGCCAAAATGCTGCCCAAAAGTCCTGAATGGAGGCTTCCATACTCCTTTTCAGTAGTCAACTTGAGAGAATTTTTGTAAGGAAATGAGAGCAGGATATGAAATAGTGTCTTGAAGATAAGGAGTCAACTTTAAATAGAAGTTCCAAAATATCTGGGAGAAATGGGAAGCCATGGTTAAAGCAATCTGATAAGAAGGAATTCAATCAGATTGGATTGCTTAGATAATTTTACTATTATTCTTTAATGCACCACTGCTGTAGTATGCATGATGCTGAAAAGTCATGAATTCTTTTGAATAAGCTCTCATTCTGAAAAATAAGATTATTGGAAGATAATTATGCCAACTCTCTAATTCCGGATGAAGAACTTCAGCATGCTGAAGTGGAAAATGACAATTTGTTCATTTCTGCATAGGGAGAAATCTCTGAACATCCAGGAACATTACAAATCTCTGCTGAAGTTCCTTTCTGCTTCAGTGTCCCTAAAATGATACATGGATTCGTGACTTTCAGTTGTCACAGACTATATTGATAATGAAGACTCCAAAACACATAATCTCAATGGATTTAAAGACAAAGGAAATGAAATGACATGAATTCAATATAGAGATTCTCAGAAGACCTTTATATTCCCTTACCCTGACCTTTGTTCTCCGACAAAGCAAGTTATGAGCGTTCTGGTTCTACTTTACACTACATTCTAGAATTACTTTCAACATTTGTTGCCGTTAGAACAAAAAACTGAAATCAAATTGATGTCAAAGATAAGTGCACTGCCATATTAAAAGTCTGCCCTAACATTTCAACTTTTTAACTCAAGTAGAAACAGTAGTGTTTTCGTTGAAATTTACTTTTATACAATTTCATTTCTTTACCTGCAAAATTTGTTATTCATTTCCACATTTTAAAAAAAATAGATATTTAAGAGTAATATTTGTTAACAAAAACTTTTGTTTACTTGTTCTGTGAAGGAAATTGATTTTCAATAAAACAAAATGATAGCATGCAAATGTGTGCATTGTGTATTTGCCCTTTTTTCTACAGAGAAGGCCCATAGCTTCAATTCGATTCTCTGAAAGTTAGATATCAAAAAGAAGTATCAAATTATTAATTTAAACTCTTAAAATTATTTTTGAAGAAAGCAGCACTCTCCAGAATTAAACTGAAAACCTACTTTGCCACTCTGTATTTTATTTACTTAATATTTATTGAAATACAGTTGATGTGTAATACTATGTTAGTTTCAGGTGTACTACATAGTGATTTGACACTTGCATACATTATTAAATAATCACCACATTAAGCCTAATAATCATCTGTCCCATACAAAGTTATTACAGTATTATTGACCAGATTCCTTATGCTGAACATTACATCCCTGTAATGTATTATTGTATAACTTACTTATTGTATAACTGGAGGTTGTATCTTTGAATCACCTTCACCTATTTCACCCTGGATCAGTTCTATTTTTATTTTTTTTTTGAGGAATCTCCAATTTTGAGCAGTAAAGTGGCTGCCCCAATTTACAATCCCACCAACAGAGCATGAGGGTTCCCTTTTCTCCACATCCTTGCTAACAGTTGTTGTTATCCTTCTGAAGATAATCATCCTGCCATGTGTGAGGTGGTATCTCATTGTGATTTTAATTTGCATTTCCCTGATGATTTGTGATGTGGAGCATCTTTCCATGTACCTGTTGGCCATCTGTATGTCTTTGTTGCAAAAATGTCTATTCAGGTCCTCTGCCTACTTTTAAATCAGATTGTCTCACTTTTTGATGTTGAGTTGTATGAGTTCTTGGTAAATTTTGGATATTAACCCCTTATTGGATATATTGTGCAAATATCTTCTCCCATTCAGTAGGCTGCCTTTTTGCTTCCTTCACTAAGCAAGAGGTTTTTTAGTTTCACATAATCCCACTTGTTTATTTTTGCTTTTGTTTCCCTTGCCTGAGGAAACAGATCTAAAAAAACCTGCTAAAGACTGTACAAAGAGCATACAATACATTAAAAGGATCATACACCAGGCTCAAGTAGGATTTACCCTAAGGATACAAGGATGGTTCAATATATGCAAATTAGCCAACGTGGTACACCACATTAACAAATTGGAGAATAAAAATCATATGATCATCACAATAGAAGCATCTCAATAGAAGCACTTTTATTCAAAATAGTACTCAAAATCCTAGCCACAGCAATCAGATAAGAAAAATAAATAAAAGGCATCTAAATTGGAAAGGAAGAAGTAAAACTTTCACTGTTATCAGATGACATGATATTATACATAGAAAATCCTAAAAATGCTACCAAAACACTATTAGAACTAATAAACAAATTCAGTAAGTTTGCAGGACACAAAATTAATAAACAGAAACCTGTTGCATTTCCATACACTTTGTTATTTGTTATTACAAACTATCAGAGAAATTAAAAAAAAAATCCAATTTACAATTGCATCAAAAAATACAATACTGAGAATAAATCTAATCAAAGAGGTAAGAGACCTGTACTCTGAAAACTATAAGACATTGATGAAAGAATTGAAGACAACACAAATGGAAATATATACCATGTTCATGGATTGGAAGAATTAATACTGTTCAAATGGCCATACTACCTAAGGCAATCCACAGATCCAACGCAATCTCTATCAAAATATCAAAGGCATTTTTTCCCAGAACTAGAACAAATAATTCTAAAATTTGTGTGAAAACACAAGAGACCCTGAATAGCCAAAGCAATCTTGAGAAACAAGGCTGGAGGTATCATGCTCCCTAATTTAAAGCTACACTACAAAGCTACAGTAATCAAAACAGTATGTTATTGGCACAAAAGCAGACACATAGATAAATGGAACAGAATAGAGAGCCCAGAAATAAACCCATAAACTCCTGCTCATATGATTAACTAATCTATAACAAGGAAGGCAAAAATTGCAAAGGGGAAAAGACAGCCTCCTCCATAATGATGATGGCAAAACTGGACAGCTACATGTAAAAGAATTGAACTGGACTGCTGGCTCACATCACATACAAAAATAAACTCTAAATGGCTTAAAGACTTAAATGTAAGATGGCAATTATAAAACGCCACTCTATATTTTAAATCAAACGTCCCACATAAAATAAATATGAGAAATGAGATAGGCAAAATGATTTCCTACGAAGGAAAATAAAACCATGTGGTTAAGTAGAAAAAAGTTAGTGACTTGACCTATTTTAGTGATCTGGTGAGTATAGGTGGACAGGTCTTGAGCACAAATGTCCCAGCCCACAATCAGGTAACAGGCACTTGTAATGGACTCTTTGCCTTGCATCACTCTTGTTAACTATACTTCCATGGAAAGACTCATCATAAATAGAACAACACTTCTATATGTAATTGCAATATAAAAGAGTTACTTCTTCAGTTATTTCTCCTTTCCACCCCATCTAATGATGCCTTTCCTGAATGTGAGTGTGTGCTCCTAGTTTGCAGAAAAGGACTAGTGAGCTCAACAGGGCAAAGACAAACCTTGAGTATATGCAGCAGACATAATCCAGTTAATGTGTTCTTAAGATAGCTATCCTTCTGACTACATCATTAAAAATAATTTAATTGACTACATAAAATAAAAAGAAGTATACTGTCATCACCTATGATGTCACAATATATTAATAGTAATGAAAATATTTATTTCCCCCAAATTAAAAAATATATATTGGAAAGAGAGGAAATATTTGAAAAGAAGTGTATTTCTTTGCTTTGGAGTAACAGACTTTATTGAGGCTATATTTTAAGCTATATTTTACCCTATAGTAGAATGAAGCTTTCTTGAAAATGCACTTTTTTTTATAAACAAAAGAAATTTATTTCTTACAATTCTGGATGCTGAAAATCTAAGATTGGAGTGCCAGCATGGTTGTGTGAGGGCACTCTTCCAGGTCAAGACTTCTTGCTATATCCTCACATGGTAGAAGGGACTGGGGTTCCCTGAATCTTTTTTATAAGGGCACTAATCCCATTCATGAGGGCTCCACCCTCATGACCTAATTACCTCCCAAGTTTCCCACCTCCTAATACCATCATATTGGGCATTAAGATTTAAACATATGAATTTGGGGGGGGGCACAAACATTGAGATCATAGCAGAAAGAGTTCTGAGTCAGGTCAGAAGTAGGTGTATTTAGGAAAATGCACTTTATTTTTTTGTTACCATGTTAGCAAAAGTCAATCCTTAAATTTACCATTATTTTAATGCTATTAAGTCATAACTTTATATTGACACAGTAGCTACATTCTGAGATGATTTTCTTAATAGAATGCCAATACTTAACATTTGATACTTGAAAATCTCTCAATCTGAGAAATTCATGCAACTTCAGATCCTTTTTTATTGTTAGCAATTTTATCTATTATAGATCAGTAATATGAATGTTAGAAAGGTGAAGCATGGGAAATTTTTATCAGTAATGTTTTGGGGTAAAAAGAAAAAGCATGTGTGTTAGTTACCAATGTGTTTATCTTTTTTCTGGAATATTTTTAGCATTTTACTGTACTTTGAAATTTAAGTAACATTAGCCATGATATGGAAACTTACTCTCAAAACTAAGTATAACAAAATTTTACATATGGTACTTTTTACTTCCTTAATTATGCTACCAGAACTAGAAAGGATATTGCAGTAACTTGCAGATTAGATTGCTTCCACTATTTGGATATTATTTATGTATATTAAATATCAAAACATAAGTGACAGATACTTCTGAATTCAATTAGCAAAACAATATGCAATGTCTCAAAAATCATATTCAAACAAGTATAGTTTCAATTTAAATAGTTTGTATTATTTCTCATAAAAATACAAGTTTGAAAAAAATACTTTAACCTTTTAATGGCTTATAGACTTTAGCAATATAAATGAGTTTCCATGAAATATGTTGACAAAAATGGAAATCATTTTCTTAAAATAGCACACACGACATAAAGTGAAGGAAAAATGTAAACGGTTAATGCTATTTGTTCTTCATTATTGCTATAATAAATGTCATACTGATATATGGCAGTAAGTTGGTGAGCTACAAAGAAATTTGGACAGACACGCTTTCAGCCCAGTCTTCTAATGACAAATAATTAGATTCATAACCAAAAACATATTCAGAAATAATATATAATAAGAATAATAAAGCACTGAATACATACACAGAAATTTATTTACCATAAGAAAATTAATCTTGGGCTAGGATATAACTGTTATATCACAATTTAATTTTTTTTTAAATACTAAACTTGCCAGTCATATATAACTTCACTTGGGAGATGGATATAGTTTGGAAAAGCTTTCCCAAGGAGGAGAGGGAGAAAACTAGTGTGTCTCCCTGGTATCTGGCATATAAGTGACTGCGTGGCTGGAAGGAATTTAGAAGAGACCGAGTGCCAGAGAGTAGTCAAAAGAGTTTTGCATTGGACATAAAAAGTGGGAGCTCTCTTTGGATAAGCAAATAAAACAACTGAAAGAGTAACACAGCAACATTTTTTTCTCTAATGCTGCTTACAGGCGAGTTACATGATTAAAAGAAGAAGATAGGGAAAGCAAGACATTTATAATACAACAGACAAATGACAATGCATTGCTAGTTAGACAGCACAATAAGTACCATCTAATTTTCTCTTTAAAATCCATTTATTCTTCATAGCTCGAGATCATCATCAAGGGACCACATTTTCCAACGGAGGAATTACAGAGGAGGAAAATTAGGTTTTATTAAATATTCCAATTGTTGTGGGCAAACTCTTTGCAAATTGCTCTTGGAATCGATTTAATAAGAAAGTAAGGTCAAGATTTGTATCCTTACAATCACAACGTGAAGTAATTTTACTACTTTTGTACCTTTAGAGTATTTAATTGCTCTCCTTGAAGTCAGCTGCTGCCCAGATTATCAAGTTATCACTTTTTAGTCCTCTACTATTTCATAGTTGTTAAACTTTTTAACATGCTGGCAGATTTAAATTTTTCCCTAATAGTTCATAACCTTATAATAGCCACCTGAAAAGTAACTTGTAAATTAACCCAGAGTTAATAACGCAGTTATCAATCTGGCACTTACGTAACAGAAATCACAAATTGTAGCATTCTCAAAATCAGTCTGGTAGGATGGCTTCCAGCACTTTTTTAAGGTGAATATGAATGCTTAGTTAAATAAGACCACGAAGGAAGCTTTTAAAATAAAACATACTAAATTTAGGATAATTAGGAAAATATGCAGTTAAGTATGTTAAAATAAGTTAAATCCAAAATAACTATTTTCACAACAGAACAGTCTATTCAGATGAATATTCAAACAGGAAATCCAGTCCGTGAAACCCATGAATAGAGTCCTGAACACTCTGTGGTGCACAGTATGTAAAGTGATATGAAGTGATTAAGGGAAACACAATTAAGGGAAGTATTTGAATTGCCCTTTATTTTTATGGTATGTGTTGCTAGTGGCTCCCTTTGCCTTTTTGTGAGACTTTAAAAAAATTAAGCAATAACTTGGAAATTTACCAAAAATAATCTTCAAAGTTCTATTTTTATATTCTGATATAAAATCAGCTGGAAGATACAAAAGGATATGAAATGTTATCTATAAATTAAAATTTGACTTGACAGTAAGCTTTCATCTATTTGCCTTAGCAGTAACACAAGGCAGGAGGGTGTAGCTCAGTGGCAGAGTACATGCCTAGCATGCATGAGGTCCCAGGTTCAATCCCCAGTACTTCCATTTTAAAAAGGTAAATAAATAAGCTCAATTATTTAAAAAAAGTTAAAATAAAAAAATAAGAAAGAAGGAACAAGTTAGATATTTACTATATTTAAATTTCAATATTTAGTTTTTATAAAATTAAAACAAGAACTATATAGTAAGGGAAGTAAATTTAAATTAATAAAAAGCAAATTAATATTTTAATCATCCAGGGCTCACTCAATTTATTAATGTGATTTTATTATTACTTTCTAAATATAAGCTTAACTCAGAGATATTGCAGGTTGGGTTCCAGACCACCACAATAAAGTGGGTATCGCAATTAAACAAGTCACACACGTTTTTTTGTTTCCTAGTGCATATAAAAGTGATGTTTACACTATACGATAGCCTATTAAGTGTGTAATAGCTTTATGTCTAAAAACGCAATGTACATAGGAACGATTTCTCAATAGCATGCTTGATAGCATTTTACCCACAGTAGACCTTTCAAAATTGGAGTAAATCCTTTCAAACCCTGCCACTGCTTTATCAGCTAACTCTGTCATGTTCTACATCCTTTATCATGTCAACAATCTACACAACATCTTCACCAGGAGTAGCTCCCATCTCTAGAAACTAGGTTCTTTGCTCATCCATTGAAGCAACTCCTTATTCCTTTTAAATTTTATCATGAGATTGCAGCAATTCAGTCACTCTTTCAGGATCCACGTCTAACTACAGTCTCTCGCTATCTGAAGTGACTTCTTCCATTGAAGTCTTGAACCCCTCAAGGTCATCCACAAGGGCTGGAATCAACTTCTTCCAAACTCCTGTTAACGTTGATATTTTAACCTCTTCCCATGAACCACAAATGCTCTTAATGGCTCCTAGAATGACGAATTCTTTCCATAAAGTTTTCAATTTACGTTGCTAAGATCCCTCTATGGCAGCTATAGCCTCACATAACGTATTCTTAAAAACTAAGACTTGAAAGTCGAAATTACTCCTCAATTCATGGGATGCAGAATGGATGCTGTGTTAGCAGGCCTGAAAACAACATGAATCTCATACATCTTCATCAGAGCTCTCGGGCGGTCAGGTGCATTGTCAACGAGCAATCAGATTTTGAAAGGAATTTTTTTCTGAGCTGTAGGTCTCAACAGAGGACTTACACTATTCAGTAAACCATGCTGTAAAGAGAAGTGCTGTCATCCAGGTTTTGCTGCTCCATTCAGAGAGCACTGGCAGAGTAGACAGCTCTAGGATTTTCAGAATGGTAAATGAGCATTGGCTTCAACCTCAGGTCACAAGCTGCATTAGCCCCTGACAAGAGAGTCAGCCTGTCCTTTGACAATCTGAAGCCAGGCACTGACTTCTCCTCTTGAGCTATGAAAATACAAGATGGCATTTTCTTCCAATATAAGGAATATCTCATCCACACTGAAAATCTGTTGCTTAGTGTAATCATCTTTATTATCTTAGCTAGATCTGAATAAGTTGTTGCAGATTCTCCATCAGCATCTGCTGATCATCCTGAACTTTTATGTTATGGAACAGATAGAATCACTGAGTGCCACAGGAATGGTCTCTCTCTAAGCCAGGTGGAGAGTTCACTGTATTATTATTTTCATAAATAATATTCTGGTATTCTGTATCACCTTGACACATAATCGAGATACATTTTTAAATGTACAAATTATTATGTGTAAAATAAGCTACAAAGATAGATTGTACAACCCAGAGAATATAGCACATATTCTATAATAACTATAAATGGAGTATAACCTTTAAAAATTGTGAATCACTATATTGTACACCTGTAACTTATATAATATTGTACATCAACTATACTTCAATAAAAAAAGCCTTAAAAGCAGAAAAATGTATTTAACAGAAAAATGTATATACAATATACAAAAGTTTGGTTCATGAAGGAATAGTTAATATAAAACAATAAAGATTTTGCAAAAAATCCCAAAGCAAATAAAATAGTAACTAAATGAAGTGAATAATAAAAATAATAGAATTGTTAAAAATGAAAAATGATAAACAGTATTAAGAAAACTCAGCAGTTATTTGGAAAAATGTAAAATTTTTTAAAACTTATTTACTTACTCAAAAATTAAAAAAAAATTTTTGGGGGGGGTAATTAGTTTTTTAAATGTATTTGTCTATTATTTATACAGAGGTACTGGGGATTGAACATAGGACCTTGTGCATGCTAAGCATGTGCTCTACCACTGAGCTATACCCTCCCCTCTTTGGAAAATGTAAAATTAAATCATCATTATATAAGAACAAATTTCAAGAGAAATTTACACTGCAATAACGTAGTAAAAGAAACAAATAATTATTTCAATATTAAAAGGACTTTATAAGCATATCTTAGGCAAGAACCATTCCCCTTTAAAATAATCCCACAATACACATACAGAGAGACAGACTTCAAGAGGAATTCTTCATAAAGTTCAGGAATCACATTGGGACTAAAAACTTTCAGAAAGAAAATTTTATAGGCAAGCTATAAAACCTCTGTGTCAAACGCAGATTTTGTCCTACACCACAGTGTACAGCTGCACATCTAGGGCAAGCAACTTACCTGGGGTGATGTAAATTTTACAGACCTCAGAAGGAAATGTTTGCCATAGTCTCTCTAGAGCTGTACAGTTATTAATAATCTGATGGGGAGACCTCTCAACCTCAGACTTTCTTGTAGTTACTAAAGGCTTTTTAAAAATAGCTTACCATGCTTCTTCTAAAACTGTGTTCCATAGTGGGTGGGGGGTATTGCTCAGTGGTAGAGCACGTGCTTGGTGTGCACAAGGTCTGAAAATCTTGGCTACATCACTGCACACATTATTTTCATTCACAAGTTAAAATTCAAATCAGAAACTCTTCTGAACCCATTTTAAAAACTCTAATTGAAAATTACTACACAATGTAACAAACCTATTCAAAATGAAATTGATTGAAGAGCAAAGTCAGTGTAAATTTATATATCTTAACATTACACATCTAAACTATTCTGTAGGTTAAACATTATTTTTAATAAATAATGTAACTCAATATTTGGCTCTGTCAAATTAAATGCATAATAGAGTATATACATAAATATACGCACAACAAATGATCCTATAACTTATAATAAAAAATCATATAAGCTTATACTTTTCCTGAAGGCTACTGACCTCAGGTGGACTGATACAAAGGGAATCAGACGAAGGAAACTGAAGAAATTCAGTCCCAGATGATATCGTGCGAGAGACAGAAAAAGCACTTAAACTGAATAATTGATTATTGAAGGCCATCCTCCTAAGCAAAATATTTTCCCTCAATTACAGCTAATTATTTAATTGTTTACATTCACTAATGAAATGAAACAACACAAAACAAACAACTGTAAGGGGCTGTTTTCAGCCAGCACATCATCATCCATCAGCATGTGCAGAAAGATTCTTAAAATTATATGAAGCTGGTCTGTTGAAATAGAAAGGCGTATTTTATCCCAATCAATGCATAAAGTAAAATTATCCATAACTGAGGCATGTTCCTCTGCTGTACAGTTCAGCTGGGATGATCCGCACACACTGCACTTGCACATCAATTATCATAATCATAATCACAGTCGTTAAGCTGAATGTTCATTATTATCAGGATGCTGGTGACAGCAGATTCAATCACCGGGTGCAGTGGGCAAGCAGTCACAGTCCCACCCAAGTTTCTGCAGACAGCGATGTGCCACATTAAATCCATGATGTGTTCCACATCCCACTCCATTCCAAAAGCCGCAGACGGTAAAGGTCAACTTTATGTTCTGTGCAATATGCTTAGGTTCTCTAAATTAATTCTTTGGACTACTAGATATTTTTATGCTTTGTAGCTTATAAAATCCTGTTTGGGACCAAAATGCACATGAAAATAACAAAAAAGGGCTGTCAACTGTTGTAATTCACCTATAATAAGGCATAGGAGGGAAGGCTTTATCAACACGAACCATCTTAAAAGTCTCCTCTTGAATTTTGCAAATAAGGAAAATCATGAAATGGTTCCATTAAAACCAGTTGTCTAAAATGCATATGATACTCATTTTAATGCAGATAAAGGCCTTAAAGTATCATTTCTGCTTCAGTAAATACGAACGTATGTGAATGTTTTGACAATCAAAAGAATGTTTTTAGCATACCGAATTTTTTATTGTCCAACTCTTTCAGACCTAGCCAGATAGATTAAATTAGTAGTGACTGATAGATTCTCCTTATTTAATTTCATTTCTGTTTTAAATATTGAGATCAGCACAGCAAAGAATTTATACATACAAAGTATTTCCCTGAACTTAAAAAAAGTTTGACCATTTAAGACACAGACCTAGACTCCAACAATTTAATTTGGGGCATTTTACAAATAGATAAGAAATATAAGAGTAAGTTACATGAGATGTATGTTATTTTAGGATTGACTTCCATCCTTTCAAAAATGATACATGTTATTTTTCATTATTGATTTTCAGACTTTCAGAAAACATTATTTGCTCTCAATCTGCTGACTTTGTGATGTCTTTGTATAGTGTTCTTTGTATTAACGGCATTAAAAATAAAACAAAATAATAAATAATGTTTCAGTATTGATTTAAAGTGAATGTGATTAGAGAAAGGAAACATTTGATTTTGTCTCAACTGATACCCTTTATCACAACTGTGTAACAAATCATTTCAAAATTATAACCTCCATGCTTAAAGATGACAGAAGAGAAAGACAATTCTCCATGTAGACAATCTTAAAACATGATGGAAAGAGTGGATAACAGGAATCAAATATATTTAATTGAGCTCTTTCTTAGCTGACATCAATCTACTGCATTCAACTAACTCTTATATGCATTTAAATATTTGTAAATAGTCCATCTTCTGAATAGAAGAAGCATAAGACTATGCTAGTCTTTTCCATCTTCCACATTTTGAACTCAACAAATCCCTAAAACTGTCTTTAATCTCCTAATAATGAATAAGCTGTGGTCTCAGATCTCCAAGATCAAGAAACAAAGTTTTATAAAAAATAAAGAAAAATAAGCCTGCTTTTAGCAATTTATTGGGAACAAGTCTTACCCAAATAATTTAACAGCAAATCAAAGTATAAAATACTTTCGTGTAAATGACAGAATGACTACCCCTGTATTGTGCAGAATATATCAGCTATATAGAAGAATAATTTGTTTATTTAATTGGTTATTTGAAGAGATCAGAAGGAAGGGGGAAGAAGGAACTAAGGAAGGGGGAAATGTAAATTTGTATTTAGTATTTTTTCACCTGGTTTTGTGTAAGTGGACTAACGATTTATTAAGAATTAAAGAATCCCTACACTTTTCTCCCTCAGTTTTTCAGGGTCTACAAGAACAATTATTTGTCATTAACTTTTCAAGTATGTGTACTTCCTAAAAGTATACAGAGGCACAAAATAATTCCTCCAAAACAATAAAATATATTATTCTTATTTTTTAGTGAGTATCCAAGAGTCTCTATTAGTTGCTTATTCTAGTTAGATAAACACATAGTCTTGGAACATGTCAGAATGTATGAATAAACCTGTTGCATAAAATCAAAAAGTACCATATTATTATAGAAAAGGAACATCTGCAAAGGGATCTTTCTTACTCTGAAGTAGCTTAATGTCCTAAGATAAGTCATTCATAGTTTAAAGAATTGAGTGCTTCCTTGAATTAAATAGAATGGGGCAAGCATAAAAACAAACAAAAATTATGTCAAATAGAAAATGAGATGTAGATCATATTATGTACATTCAAAATATGAAATTAAATGATTCAAAAATCATACTTAACCTGTATTCTGAATGGTTGCACATGAGGTAAAAACAAATGCCTAGAATAGTTCTACTGTGGATTTTTGTAAAATAACATCGTCATCAACTTTTAGAGTTGTCAATCAGTAAAGCAGATTGAACTACTTATTGTATATATTCTTTATGCCATGGAATTACCATTGAGTGCTTTAAAAGACCATTTAAACAAAAATGACTTAGTAGCTGCAAAAGATAAAGGCACTTTCTGAAGAATCCAAGTTACTCCTCAGCATGAGTTCCCTATGGTAAGCCCATATTTACAATATCCTTAAGAAAAGAATTTTCCTTAGAATTTGGTAAAGAAAGATTTCATTCTTCTTAAAGACTGAACAAGTTTCTCCCTCTGGCGTAATGAGGATGCCTCTGAACTTGTTGTCTCTTCATCTCTGCCACCTGCAAGCTGCAGTTCCTGTCACTCACCACCAGTCACGCTCCCCCCCACCCCCCCGGTATTTTGTAAGCATAGATGCTCTTCTCATCTAAGACCATCTCTCCTTATTTACATTTTTAGACCACATGACCTTTTGGTAAGGTGCCTTAAATCTTTTTGGAAGACGACTGTGTCAATGAATACTGACAAATGATTACTAGATCAATAGGTCTGGGCAGTATATGGAACTCGGTGGCCCTACCCCCTTTCCAGAAAATCACTTTCCCCTTCATTTTATCTACGTGGTGTTGCTGTTTATTGAGTTATAGTTTCTAACTGCTTGACAATAGGTTAAACACATAGTTAGTACCTTCCTTTTCACCTCCTATAGCCTAAGACACACTGGCATTTTCCCAATTTAGACCCTTTTATCTAAGTACTAAGAAATACTATTCTGGAATCAGAAAATAAATATCTATTTGCTTTCTTCTTTTCTATATCATATAAATAGATAGGCTATTACTTATATCTCTATCTACTTCTTTCTTTTCTTTTTTCCTCCCTTCCTCCCTTCCTTCCTTTCCTCCCTCCCTCCCTTTCTTCCTATATCTACCTGTCTACATACACACTTAGATTGAGAGAAAGCAGGCCAACACTGATCTCTGTGCCTGAGAGTTAGCTTAACTCTATTCTGTGACCACAGATTCATGCTCTGACCGTAATTGGCTTTGCCAAAGCTAATGATCCATGCCATTGATCATAGGGTAGCTGAGCCATGAAACACAAGAATAGAACACTAAAAAAAACCCCACAACACCACCCAAAAAATCCCCTAAATCTCCTACTGATATAAGCATCACCATCTTCACATAAAATTGTTATAAATAATTTTGTACCCATGAAGGTGTTAGTTCTAATATTTGCTGTAATCACTGCATATTTTTAGCCTTTTAAAAGAAACATCATTTTGTTTTTAATGTTGCATCAACTCACCTTGTCACAGATCCATCTTTTAGGATTTTCATCTCGGAAATGCTGCCTTCCATAAGAATCAGAACCATACTTGCTTGATAAATGCAGTGTTGGGATGTACTTTTTATTTTTATGGTAGGAAGAAAACGGCAAAAACCTGAAAGAACATTTCATTGATATTCTTAATTTGATTTCTAGAGACGTTTTATTAAAAAAGAATTTAGAGAAGCAGTAAATGATAGTGAAAATAATACATGGCTTCACATAAGAATACCAGGTTTTCACTTTAATCTCTGCCACTGACTACCTCTGCTATTAACTTTGATGAATCTTCTACTGCAAGTGGAGATAGTAAAACTTCACAGTATTTTTTGAGTCTCAAACATTTTCTAAATAAATATAGAAAATGTTCAATAATAAGTTTATTAATTGATGATGCCACGTAATTCAAAACTCATCACATAAGTGAAAATGTCATTAATTTTAAAATAGTATCCCCAGATGAAAATGACGGCTAGCACAGGCAACTCTCATTGAAACGGACTTTCTTCAAATCTTAATGCACCCAAATAATGAAGACATTTTTGGTACAGGTTATGGATAATGAGGCTTTTGGGTCAGTTAGAGCTATATTCACATCTTAGCTTTGTCTTTGCTACCTGTGTTCCCTCATGCTATTACTTGACCTCTGTGAGATTTTACAACCATATAGGGAAGTTGTAAGGAACGAACAACTTAATATATACAAAGTTTAACATAGAGGCTGAAAACAGTAGTGTTCAATAAATAATGAGGATGCTAAAGCAGAGCAGCTTATTGTCGAAGCTCTTATCATCACCATCATCACCCTCTTCACCCTCATCACCATCACCACCATCACCACCACCACCACCATCATCATCATCATCATCATCATCATCATCATCATCATCATCACCACCATCATTACATTTAAGGCATTATAATCAACATAAAACTGAGAATTTAAAAACCCATACAAACTCACAGGACATTTACTATTGTGATGTATTTTAATGTAACCTGGTGAATTGTTTAATCCCTCACCAAAACCTGAAATAAGAGTAAGGAGCTAAAAAAAAGTTATAAACTCACAAGAAAGAGGACAAAAGAAAAGAGTCAAGATGAAAATGCTATCACATTTTTGGCAGATAGAAAGTAGACAGAAAATTAAAAAAAAGAAATCTAAGTTCTGGAAGAGGGAGATGCCAAGAAGTAAGACCATTTGTCCTGCAAAATCCTGGAGAAGCTCAGAATGGAAGCTACAGTTACTGCAGTGGGAGAGAGTGAAGAATAAAGCTGAAAACAGATGAAAAGTCTATGCAAAGAATAATTAAATCCCCAGGTTCCTCTCACAGTTCATGTATCCATTAAAAGAGTGTATTCTCAGAAAACTATTCCAGAGAGTTCTGGTCTCAGGGAAAGCAGATACTATGGAAGGCTGAAGTAAGGTACCAAATGGAATATACAAATTTTAATTCAAAGACTACTCACTGAATTCTACCCTAGCTCATCTCTAAGTGAACTGGCAGCTGGACTCATAGATTTCAGAAGACTAACTGTATTTCTCACAAGATACAGAGAGCTCCCAGAGAAAGAACTTCAAACACCAGTACTTGGAGATTTCTTAACGAAAAGGTCATATCAACAGTGTAACAAAGTCTATCAGTCAAAAAACCACTCTCACACACAGATACACTTTTTAATACAATTTTTAGAGTCTCCTTTTGAACATGAATTTAAGAATGAATTATCAACTGGGGGAACTACCAACATGAAAGAAAAACACATGTGTAAACATAAAAGATAACCAAGAGGAAATACATAATGTAGGAGACAGGAGTAATCGTCAGAAAAATTTAATTACTATAATCAAGGGAGACATAGTATCAATGAAATTAGAGCTAGATCCTGTTTTTAAATACAAGAAACAGAGGAAAGAAAGCAAGCTCTGGGAAACAAGCATATACAGCTCAATTAAATATTCTGCTAAGAAAAATATTTTGAGATTCAGACTGAAAAAATAAAGTTGAGGTTCAACAAATTTATTGAGCACAAATTTATTAGCACATGCTGATATTTTCACATATACTATCTCATTTAATTAACACAAGGAAGGATTTTTTTCAATCTCAATTCAATTGAAAATTTTTGGCCATTATATTCATAAATTTATTTAAAAAATAATATGCTTAAGACAAGTGGTGTTATTTCATCAGTTTTCACACTTCTCTATAATTTCTTTTTAATGTTTATTAATAAGCTCTTTTCAAATATCTTTCCTAAGAAAATATTCTCTAATCCTATTTGAGATAAAAAATAAACAGAACACAAAGCTTTGAATTATACAAAACTACACAAGCATGTATTATATATGCTCTTGGGAAAAGAGCTCTCATATAAGACAGATTATGGTCCTTCCAGTGCTAATTTGCACACGGGATGGACATCACACACACACAAAATTAATGTGGCCCCAGCGTCCCTGAGTACACAAAGGAGGTGCTGTGAGCCGGCTGCTGCATTTACAGTTTTTATCACTTCTGAATTGCATTTTAATAGTACATTTTTCTTTTGTGTCTGAATAAAATTTGCTTTCTCAAGGGACTGGATAGCTGAGAAGACAAAGCTGAAAGACTTAGGTATTTCTTTGTAAATGAATTAATTTTACTTTCACTGAGCCATAATGTTGCACTAAAAAGTAAGATGTAACGTATTTCCTTCAGTGCACATAGGTATGCATATGTATGTATACACACTGAAAAATATTTAGATGTTTTAGAAATATGATTTAAATACTTATCTTCAAATTAAGAAGAAATTATTTAATTTTCAAATAGAATTTTCTCTATAAAACTATAAACAGCTATGAAAGTCCTAAACTTCAAGTTGAGTTTACAATAAAAATTTTAGATAATTACCAATTTTACTTTTAAAATGGTATCTTTTACCAATTTTAAATATATATTCGGATGTGCTTTATGCTTGTAGCAAACACCTTTCCATTCAATTAACTGAATACTATATTAAAGAAGAAGATGATATGAGTTTGCCTATTAATTTTTATAATCACATCAAAGATCTGGCAGAATGTCTTAAATACAATGTGGAGATATAGTGGTATATACAAACAAGTCATTACTTGAATGAAAATTGAGAAAGAGGACTGAGTAGGGAACCAGCAGAAGCACATGCTCAGAGGGAAAAGCTTGGAGCCCATATGTGCGGTCTTAGATGTATGTAGTTCATTGGCTCTAAAACTAGGAAGGCTGCTCTTTATAGGGTACTTACACTGGCTCCTATCAGAGCAGGTGTAGCAGTCTTCGCTCACCTTACCCAACATCTCCATGGAGTACTGTCCCCAGGTACTTTATCCTTTCCTCACAGATGCTAGAGCCAACTCTGTCACCGTCACTGGGACTCTGTGCTGCCCCTCTCCCTGGGGGCAGACTGACCACAGCATGACAAAAGCTAATAAACACTGGGGATCAAAGAAGGGTGGCCTGTGTTCTGTCCGTCTCTCTAAAAACCATGGCGCTAAGTTGTATGCTGTGTGATCCTGTGACACCCAACTTGTCTGACGTTTCCCACTTTTTTAGTGGAAGAGGTTTCTTTTCTTCCTTATGAATTCTAAAATGAAATACAGGATTCTGACATCGTAAGTGATTATTAATACACTTACTCTTTCCATTTGGGAAAAAAGAAACAGAAACAAATAATTTTCTATCATCTCAGACTACGTATAAAATTATTTAGTCTCCAAGTTTTGAACTGCCCCCTACACTTTCTAGACAATAAAATGTAATGAGATGATAGTATAGCAAATAAAGTCATATGAATTTTACTGTCTTAATATTCGAGTAATTGAATTTCATATGTTCAAGCAGTAGTTTACTTCTATCTTAAGACCGACCCTAAGATGCTATTATTTGTTAACTACTGAGGTAATAAATGACCAAAGACTCTCTCAGAAAAATCAATTATCAGTTTTACTGTATATGCTACACAGAGTGGGGAAACATGCCAATTACTATTTTTTTTGCTCTTATAACAGAACTGTAGAACAAGCTGAAAAAAATCACAAGCTGCATTAACAAAGCTCTTAGTGTCTGAACAGCCCCTCTTGTTTCAATCATTAACAAGCCTGGAAGGGCAGACGTGTCTACCCAGGGATACAGGAGTCAAGCGCTGTGATTCACCCCCGGATCTCTGCTTAAAAGGTCCATCTGAAATACTTGCAAAAGGAGAGAGAAGGATTAAGAGCTTTGTAATGCTCAAAATAGAACAGCTATTTAATTGGGGGTTTAAAAAAAAAAAAAAAGGAGAATAGGAGGGAAAAAAATCCACTATGGGATAATTAAGGAGAAGGAATTCTCTCCCATCCAGAGGAAATTCCCTCTGGTCTACAAAACTTCATCTGACAAGCAAGGACACTTAGTATAAAAGTGTGAAAGGAGCAGATGAAAGAATTAGAAGAGAAAATGTGAACAAAGCAAGTCGATTTAATCTAGTAAACTAATCAACAAACAAAAATGTTCATGTTATCATAAAAGTACACCTGCTCATAAAGAACGTATTCTATTAGACTCTAATATTTTAATCATTGTTTTAATACAGAAATAGTCAATTTAATGTTTTGCAGGCTGAGGTATAAGCAGTTCAGTTCTGGTCTCATTGTCAGATGCCTTAGTTTCATTAATCAATTATAGCATTTTTTAATTTAAGATAAAGCATTTTGAAAAACCACATAACTGGAAATATACAAATTATTTGTGTCAATTATATTTGAAATAGGATGAGATATATTTTAAATTTGTAGTATGTGTAATTAATAATGAATATTGGCTTAATATAATGAATCAATAATGAATAAGTAGTATTTCATGATACATATATAAGTGAAATCATTGTGCTGTACACAAACACATACAGTGTCGCATGTAAATTATATCTCAATAAAAGTGGCTAAAATGAATACTGAATAATTCTAGCCCTTCTTAAAAAAGACAGGTCAACTATCCAATTCATAAAAAAAGGGCCATAAAATACTGAATATTTCTTTTTTTTCCCTTATAATACAGGATAATGTAAGTTTTAGAATAAATTTGGCAAATAAAAAGTCTCTTTTTATTACTTTCAATATGAGAAATAAAAAGTATTTTCACTGTATGTATTAACAATCCAAATTTCCAGATAAACTTAATAGCTCATTAATACCAATAGAGAGATTTCCAAACACAGTCTACACATGTATCAAGATGTTTTAGTTTACTAGAATTTTGTTTGAAGAGATATTCATAAAATGAGCGGCGACTTGAAAAAGGAATCAGACAGACTTCATTTATAAATGAGGACAGCCTTCACTGAGATTTTAACGTAACCATTGCAATAAGCATTTGATACGTAAAGTGTTTCATACTTAGAGTAGAATTCACAGTAGAAGTTTAAAATTCATAAAGTATTTAAGCAGCATTATCAGTAACACAAGTTGTTCCCCTGGGGTCATGATACAAATATAACACTTAGACATAAAGACTGCAAATGGCAAGATTATCTGTTCAACTGGACAGTGCGCTTATATTACAAGCTTTTAAATTTAAATGGAAAGACATATTTTGCCCTTCTCCTTACATTTTTCTTAGCTTAAGAGGAATAGAATTCCCTGGATATATTTATTAACAATCTCCAGGCATGCTGACTCAGTTCTTTAATTATATCGGTGCAACAACTTTCTGATACATACTTTGCAAAATTGTCCTTACTTTCCACTAGTTGATTGTGAAAAAATTACCAAAAAAAAAAAAAATCTCTCCTGAAAGATACTAAATTTAAATGCCCCAGCTTAGTAGCATTCATACAGGCTCTTCTTTTAGTAGGCCATTTACAACATTAAATGTTTTAAGCTCAGATATTTTAAGGACTTGTCTAATTGATATAAAGATATACTTAAGGAGAAAAATAAGGCTGTGGGAAATGTACAATTATCCTTAAGAAGGTACAAGAATAAAATAAGCTGACACTAAAAAAAAAAATTGCTAAGGAAACTCAGATGTTCTTCGTTGAGTTATATCAGAGCAGCATATTCCAAACCATGATCTGTGGATGTGGGGATTCCATGGGCAGGCAGACCATTAGCTCTATGAAGCCAGGAGACCTCTTCTCTGTTGTTCATTGCTTTGTGCCCAGTACCTAATAAGGGCCTGGCACACCATAGGTTGTGATAATATTTGTTGAATAAATAAGTGAGTAAGTTTGCAAAATGCTCTATATTATATGCCCTCTCTTTGAAGTTCACACCAAATAAAAATATATTTAAGACTGAGAAGCCCTGTAAATGCCAAAAAAAAAAAGTACAACTGTTTTAAATGTAATTTTTCCCAAGTTTATTTGACAAAAAACTCATTAACATCTTCCAGAAACAGATCAAGAGACACAGTTTGGAAAATGCTGTTCTGAGTCAGAAAAAAAGAAAAGGAAGTAACGGCTGCCCTAATACCAGGACTGCTAGAGTAGCGTTCATAAAGATCACAGAGAAGTCACAACTGAATTCATTTCTTTTTGCTTGATTTCTGTTTCAATGAGAATGACTTTGGTGATCAGACAGATTAGAACAAAACAAACAAACCTAGTCCAAGCTCAAGCTCCATATGTAAAAAAAAATGTTGAAAGCTTATTGTTTGTCAAGCATTGTGCTAAGCGTCCTGTATGAACCCTGGGCTCTTTTGTGAGGAGTTTATCATCTGAAATGAGAGTCTCCAATTTCTATGTCTGGAAGGGCCAGGCAGGTAGCACATATTAAGCCAGACGTAAAAACCAAGAGTACAAGCTTTAATCAATTGTTGCCATGTGAGACCGTGGGCCTGCTGTTTCCAGATCTCGTAATTTTTAACATAAACTGAAAAATCTAGACTTTTAAAAGATATAATTACCATTTTAATGACTTTTCAATCAATATAATTTTTAGAAAATTGTGGGATCCAAATATAACACACCTGGAAGCTGTATGCAACGCAGAAACGACTAGTTTGCAACCTCTGGTTTAGAACTTGTAAGTGAACATCTGCCTCTGCCAATGACTTCAACGTCTCTGACCGAGATACACTGTATCTCCCTCAAACTACTGAGCAGGGCCTGGGATGAGACCACCAAATCATCATTAGTTATTCTTAAGAAATTCTGAATGTAGCAAAGATACACGGAAATGACATTAAAAACAGAAGAATATAGATTCTATACTATATAGGTGGCTTAATCTGATGTTAATTCCATAAAGATTCGAGAAATGGAATATTAAAGTGAGGTTAAAATTAAATTCTAGAAAAGTGGTGCTGATATATATATGTATATCTCTATATGATACTGGTCCTATTTTAATATTTTAATATGTCTACATTTTAATATTTTAAATTTTAAAAGTAAGTTTAAATGTTTAAAATACAAATTTAAAATCTTTTATACATATATAAATAAATACATAGAAACACATATAAATATATGTATCACTATGGGTAAAGTAAAATTTTAAACATGGTACATGTGAAGCTGGACAAAGAATTTGAGGGGCTGTTTTATGAGATCCTTAAGAATATGGGAGAAATAGGAGCCAGGTGCTAGAGGAGGAAGCAAAAGCTATCAATGAATGCCTTCCCAACAGCCAAATCTCATACATTCTTTTTAGTCCTCATTTAACTTGAACTCTGCATCAAGCTGTTCATCCAGCCCTTGCAGTGGATCCTCTTTTCCTTTGATTTGCACAGTCCCTCTGGGTACTCTTCCTTGCTTTCTCAGTTTTCTGACTGACTCATCATTTTCTGCCAATACTTCAAATTAATGACTCTTACTTTAACCAGAAGCGTGCATTAGAATCACATGGGCATATATTTCAAAAACATATGCCTACTGAGTCAAAATAGATGTGATTGAGACTCAGGAATGCACATGTATATAATTTTAAACCTCAGGGTGATACTAGGTAAGCAATCTAATTAAGAACCACTGTCCTAATGTTAAAGCAACTCCCAGAAATCTGTACTTCATCTTTTCTCTCGACAGTTTCTCCCTGGGAGATTTTTCCACCACCAAGGTTTTAAATATCCCCTCTGATCATTTCTAATTTTTTTCTTTATATACAATGTTTTTCTCTAATTCAAGACTAGTATTTTTAAATGCTCAGTAGGAATAGCTACCTAGTCATACAACAGATATCTCAAATAGAGCTGCCCCCAAATTAAACTCATATCCCAAACCTCCACCCTGTCAAGCCAATAGTTCTTACATTGTTTTTCCTTAAGTAAAGACATCACTACCTAGCCAGTCACCTCAGTCAGAAGCCACCAAGCCAAGGCACTAGAGGACCCTCCTGCCTCTGCACCCCTCAGTCTGAGGAAGTCCTTGCTCGTGGCCATGCTTTCATAAAACACTGTATTTGATACAATGTGACACACTCTCCCCAGACCACATTTGTGATCCATTTATACATTAATTTAACATGTCCATTAACTCAACACGTATTTGTTAAGTATTAATTGCATTTCCAGCCTACAACTTGTGTGGGCGAGTTTGATAATATGAATTGAGCAAAAAAGATTCTCTTTCAGGAATTTGAACTGAAAAACAGATTTAGCTGTGTGTTCCAGAGCTAGAAGGTTATACTGAATCAGGTCTGAGTGGCCGTGATAACCAAGGGCAAGCTGAAGATTCATGGGAAAGAAACTATGAGTCTGCAGAGAAAGCTAGTCAGTAGGAAGAAGACAGGAAGCGGGAATGCAGGGAAGGGCAGAGATGCCAGTAGAGGGAGAAAACAATGTCCTTGGAGCCGCCAAGAGTCACCTTAGTCCAGGTTTTCTTTGGCTCCTTTTATTTCTCTAAGATTCTTCAGTGCATCTTTTAAACACACCCTTAACTTCTTGAGTTACGCTGCATAGATCTTTGTTCTTTACAATTAAGAAAGCTCTAAGACAGTGATGCTAAAGGCACCTATGCCCCTGACCACACCATCCACACCATCCACACCACCAACACTGTATATATGGTTCCGAATTCTGGTTTAGAGTTTACAGGATTCTAACTGTAAAGTGGTCTCTCAGCCTTTCTCCTCCCTTCCACTCCCCGTTTCCTTGTTCTATTCCAAGTCCTCTGAACTGGACTATCGCAGCGGTACCCTACTGGTCTCTGTCCCCAGTGATTCTCACTTCTTAACCATGGACAGAGCTGGTAGAGTGGTATTTCTAAGCTATCTGACCCTTTCACTCCAGTGAATAAAACATCACGATGGTTTTACACTTTTATATGGGAAAGTCCACACACTTTATCATGGTACGCGTGCTCATTTCTCCTCTGCCTCCACGTATACTTTCCATCTCATCTCTGCCACTTTGCATGAGGCACCAAAGCTCTGAGCTAGGTGTCACAAGATACCTCAGAAGGCAAATGGAAACCCCCATGATCTATGCACTTGTTGCCATAGAGACGGCTCTGTCCAGGTCACCTCCTCTGTGCCACCCTGCTTGCTCTGCCTAGCAAACTTCTGTTCAGCCCTCAAGTCTCTTCTGACCCCCAACACACTTTTGAACCCTAAACTGCAATAGGAAAGTCTGTGATGTGTAAATGCCAAACCAATATAAGAATGTGAGTACGGCACGAGATGACCATCTTTTTTTTTTTTTTCATGAAAGAAATTCCACAAGCCTCGTAAGTTGATCAAAAGTTAATTGGCAAAACTTTACTTAGCATATGTCAGCCACCGTATTAGGAAGAATTCTTAGCAAATGATAAAACTTAACTAAAAAGACTAATGATGTGTTTTTAAGACTCGTCTGATTGCATACACCACAAGTGTATATAATATTTTCATGTCATCAGAAAAGTACTGCAAGTTATCATCATTATGCCAATGGTATCCATCTTAAACTTCTTTAGAGTTAGATGTCTGTAAGAACAGAATTCTAGGACTCTGTCGTCATTTATTTAAAAAGCCATCTTTTTCAAGGAAACGGTGGACAAAAAGAGAGCACAGTTCTTACTATACAGCCGAAGTAATAAAGGGCTCTTTTGCAGACAAATTCTAGAACTTCTTAATTATACACAGGCTTATTATCTGTATCCCCAGTGCTATAAAGTACCAGAACTTCATTAGAAAAATTAAGCTGGAAAAATGAAGGCAGCACTTTGTAAATTTCCACTGGAAATTAGCTGGGAGAGGCAGAGGAATACTGGATCAAAAGAGGGTAATCACGCTTAACCGTGCCCTAGAGCACCCGCATGTATAATACGATTTGCACAGTAACTACCTCTCCTATTACTGCTTGTTTGGAGTATTCTGTGTTAATGGGGTTAGCTAATTTAGTATTTTAACTTAAAAAGGCTCTGCTGATTAATAAATGTTGCACACTGTGCTAGTAATTAAAATAAATGGAAGACTTACAAATAAAAGTTGAATTGTTAAGAAAACATTATCTGAAAACGTAGGATAATCCCTATTTATCATAATACAATAACAGTTCAGAAAATATGCAAATTGGAAAGGTCTGAAGCATTGAAAAATCACGCAAGTCAAAAAAGTTTTGAGATGCGTTCAATTTCCTTATCACTGTTCTCGGTGATAAATATAACCAGGTCTCATGTATATATATGGCAGTTTTTAAATGCCCTTTAAAAAAAAAACTGTTTAGAGGGGAGGGTATAGCTCAGGTGGTAGAGCCGATGCTTAGCATGCATAAGGTCCTGGGTTCAATCCCCAGTACCTCCTCTAAAAATAAAAGAAATAAATAAACCTAATTACTCCCCCCACCACCACCCCGCCAAAAGAAAACCTAACAAAACAAAACAAACGAACAAAAAAACACTTTTCAAAAAAAACCAAAAAAGAAAAAAATTAAAAAAAAACTGTTTCATTTACCTACTGTTCACCTACTCTGAATAATGAAGGCAGCAGAATATGGCACACCCCCAAAATAAGGCCACTTTGGCCAAGGATTATTTCGAGCTAAAGGTACTTGAAAACAGTACAAGAAGAGCGATCTCACCTCCCCTTTCCTTCCTAAAATCAGGAGATGACACTCCCATGTGAAAGACGCCTTTCCTATACCAGGAGGGAAGAAACGTTCCTGTCACCAGAGACGGGAAGCCAAGGCACAGAGAATTCTGTGCAAACAGATCTTGTTAAATAACTTTTACCTTCCTTTGGACTCTCCATATAGTTTTGTTACTTTTCTACAATTCCTTCTCTTTGTTCAACGTAATATATAAGCACTTGGGGTTTGCCACTTCTTTGGGTGTTCATTTCTTTAGGAGGGGCCCCGGTGTCTTGTAAAAATTATATTAAACATATCTGTATGCTTTTCTCCTGTTTATCTAATGCCAATTTAGTCCTCAAGCCAGCTGAAGACCCTAAGTGGGCAGAAGCAAAACTCTGCCTCTCCTACAACAACCATCAGAAAATTAACACCTCTTTTCAAAAAGATGTAGAGATGGCTGTTGAGCTGTCTGTACTCAGGTTCCTAAGAAAGCCTGGACACAATTAAAATATAATATCCTTACAATGTAATTAAGTCAGCTTTCATAGGAAAGCCCAGGCTACGGCCATATTTTTTTTAATCCTCTGAATGTCCATAGCCCAGACCCACAGAAGAATCTTGAATCTTTTGAGATCAAAGGACTTCCCTCAAGTTTAGCTCAGGTTTATAATTAATCTACACACCAAAGTCTGATCTAGAAAGCTAGCTCTTTGACTTGAAGAACACTTGTATTGGTTTTCTACTGCTGCTATAACAGGTCACTACAAATTTAGTGGCTTAAAGAATATAAATTTATTGTCTCAGAGTTCTGGAGATCAGAAGTCTGGAATGGGTCTCTCTGGGCTACAATCAAGGCACTGGGAGAGCTGCACCCCTTCCAAAGACTCTAGAGGAGAATCTGTTTCTTTACCTTGCCCAGCTTCTGGAGGCTGCCAGCAGTTTTTGGTCGTGGCCTCTTCCTCCATCTTCAAAACTAGCAAAGATGAGCTGTCCTTTTCACATCTTATCACCCTGATCTTTTATGTAGTCAAATCTCTTTCTACATCCCTTTTTCCATTTTTAAGAACCATGTTCTTATTGGTCCCATCCAGATAATCCAGGGAAATCTCCCCATCTTTAAATCCTTAATCACATTTTTGAAGTCCACTTTATCATATAAGGAAATATATTCACAAGTTCCTGGGATTAGTGTGGCCGTCAATTAGGTTCTTGTCTTGTCACAGAAAGAATTCAGAGACAAGATGGATACGGAGGTTAAGAAAGTAAAGTGGGGATTTATTCAGGGATAGACAGTACACTCTCAAGGGGAGAGTGAGCAGGCTCAGGTGAGTGGCTGCCCTGCGTTTCTTTGGTAAGTTGCTTACACAGAGTGTAAAAATGAATGGGTAGAATATTCATTGGGGAGGAGGAGAGATTTTTGTCTTTATTTAGTCTGGATGGGAAGTGTCACAGCGTTGGTGGATGATGGGTACTTCTAATCTGCAAGGCTAATTTTATTGAAATGAGGGCATAATGAGCAAAAGGTTACATTCAGACAGTGGACATTCCTGCCTTTTCCCATCTTTCTTTGTTGGCCTTCAGGCCACCTGTCACTCCAAAATGTGTGACCACTCAACAGCCCTGAGGTTCCTGCTTTTCTTTGTCTGCCCAGGGACCCCTATTGTTTACATGATATATGGTTTCCTGCATTTGGCTCCATGACCCTCTCCTTTTTTTGCCCAATTCCTGCCATTTGGCCCGTGTCCCCTTTCTCTGTTCATAGCTAGCTATCTGCCTGCTCCAACATTAGGGTGTGGACTCTGTGTGGCGCCATTATTCCGCCTGCCAGAGCACAGCCTGGTGCCGACTTCCATGGCAATGTCTTAAATCCACTCCATTTTGGATACAGTTATAGTCTGTATAATTACAGTCTCCTGTATTGAGCCAGGGTGTCTGCAATTAATAGAAGGTATAAACATAAACGATCTTAGCTCCTCTCATAAGACCTTAGTGAAGTTGATATCATCTGATTAATGAGCAACCATTCCATTCCATTTCTGCCACCTCAGTGGGTAAGTTAAACATTCACTTTGAGAGCTCTGGTGCTGTGGCCTTCCATTTCTTCCACCTCTTAGCAATAATGACTTCCTTCCCCACTTCATCTAGGCAACTTGCATGGTCCCATTTTACATCTGAAAATATTTCTTAGAATGCTCTCTGAAAAACCCTAAAATATATGTGTGTTGCTGTTTCCATTTTTTCCAAAAGTAAAGAAAAATCCTTTCTTATGGTTTTAAGTGGATCTGAGCAGACTGGGTAAACCAAGGGACGTAGGAAATTTCTTAATGGAAGCAGAAGAGAACACGGATAGAGAAAGGAATGAAAACAGTTCAGTGGCTCTGGACCCAGAGTTTCTATTGGGCAGTGGCAGCACATTACCTGTAGAAATAAGCCTGGCTCAGATCTTGAAGGGCCTTGGGTCATCCAACAAAGAATTAAGATTTATCTTGGAGTTAATAAAAAGCCATTAAAAAGTATATTAGCTGAATAATAGCATGCTTAAATTTCTTTAGTGTTATTGTGGTAAATGCACTGAACGTGAGCAAGACTGGGCAGATCAGATAGGATTTATAGCAATTAAAAGAAGATATTATAAATCCTAAATTAAATCGGTAGTAGAAAGGAAAAGAGAAGCTGAATTTGAGAGATATTTAAAAGGTAGAATAGGCAGGATTTGGGGACCAGTGGAATTTCGGAGAAGGGTAACGGGGTAACTGCCAAGTCCCTACCGTGGGCAGACTGTTGGTGCTGCAGTTCAAACTCAAGACAAAAGGAGGAGGCTAGTGTGGGATGTACTGAGGGTGGGACATCTGGGGGAGGTGCACACAAAGATGGCAGCTGAAACTATAAATCGAGAGTGTAGGAGAAAGATCTTAGAGACTTCAGAGTGGAAATCATTGTCCCAGCGGTGGTAGCTGAAGTCTCTCAAACAGAAGGGATCACTCAGATAGATCATGCATAGAAAGGAGAGGAGAGTAAAGAAAAAGAGTTGACTCCTGAATCCTGCCATCACTCTAGCTCTTTCCTACTACTGCTCACCCAGAGCACTGCAATACTCTCCCAACGCGTTTCCTCCCCTGCTGCACAGTTCTTCTCGGGTACATGTGTCTCCCAGATTCATATTCTTTTTATAACATCCTCTTACTCAAAAGCCCTAAATAGTTCTCCATTATCCACAAAAAAACCCTCAAATCCTTGGCCTTGAAGCCAAAATGGTTTCAGAAGGAAGCTACAAAACAATAGTTTCAGTTCTCTGAAAAGTGAGTCATCCATAGGCTAGTTGTTAAAACCAATTGCTTAGACGGTTTGCTAAAAATATGATGGCTTCAAATCTATAAGCAACTTCTTTAGATATTCCCAGCTTGGTTTGCTCCTCATTGGTTGGTTATCCTAAAAGCCTTTTCAGTCTGAAAGTTCAGGGTAAAAGGTCATCAGCAACACTACAAAGGGTGAAGATATTTACAAGTACTCCACACAAAGTGAAGGCTGAGCACCTTTTTGGGGGGATAACACTGGTATCGGCTCTTTCTAGGCTAATCAAGGGATACTTCAGTATCTTTGATGCACAATGATTTCTGTGGAAATATCAACGTGGTCAATTATTTGTTTGAGAAGTTAATAAACCTTGACATCACTGAAAATTGAAAAATAATTATAAGTAACGTAACTTCAGATATTCATCACTAAATTGCATATTTTGCTTGACTAAGTCTGAGCAGCATTAATCTTCTATAATCTCTTTGTAAAATAAATCTACCTACTCAAACTCATTGGAAAAAAAAAGTTTCTTATTTTCTTATTCATGCTATGTTAGGTAACTTGACAATTATTGAAAGAATCTGCTGAATACTTTATAACTAATATCTTACTTTGAGTAACTGCTATAAAATGAGAAACTTTGTAAGAATTACTTGAGTCCCTTGCCAATTTTATCTTCATATGAGTTTGCTCAAAAATTTTTATTTTTCAAGAGTCTCTTCAAAAATGCATGATTGAAATAAAGCATATTATATATCCCTTCTGACTGATAAAACTATCCAAAACCTACTGTGCTGGATAAGAGGTAATTCTAGTTTCTTTATATAACAAAACATACTTTTTAATATATTTTGGAATTATTATGATATAAATTATTATTAGATAACATGTAATACGACTAGTACAGAAATATATAATATGTACAGAAATGTATAATCTGAAATGATAGGTAACTGCAGTTTATATGTTGTAGTTGATAGTTGACTACTATATAATAATTTATAATAATACATTATATTAAATAATTATAATAATAATAATTTATATTATAATAATATAATTATATACTAAATAAATATATATACTAAATAATAATAAGTAATTATTATAAGATATGTTATAAAGATAATTATAACATTATAGGATAAAAATCATTTTTTAAGACATTTCTAGATTTTAAGTGCTCTGTTTATAAATTACATGTAACTATTGATGACAAATGCCTGAAGAGAGAGAAAGTGACTTAGGGAAAGATGTATAAATTGAGACCCAAATCAATGATGCTAATACAATAATTTAAAACTGTATATGCTATCAGATTGGCCTTTATCTTTCTCAGTCATCTTCCTCAGCAGTAAGGAAACTAACCTCTTTCATTGCACCAGATTTATTAAAACTACAATGTCTATCAATGTATACAAATAATTTAGTTCATACGAAGAAAAATGTTTTCTGTTGGATCTTGACTTAGAAGATTCAGTATACAAGTCTGTATACGTCACTAGATAATTAAGGAAACTATCTTCACAGATGCATGGATGGTGGTCACTTAACCTTGAAATGCTATTCATTCTTTTCTTTTTCCCTTTGAGTAACTGGTGTGTGTGTGTGTGTGTGTGTGTATGTGTGTGTGTATGATATATATATATATATATATATCATCACATATCAACCTTATATATATATACATATATATACACATCATCAACATCAACCTTATCTAAAACACTTGAATATTGAAAAATGGTTGCTTCTTAATAGGTTGGGGTGGCTTTACCTTTTCTCACAAATAAAAGATTCTCTACATTAGGAAATAGAAAATGTTAAAAAAAAGTTAAGGCACCCAACGCGGTGCAGCTACCTTTTCTCAGCTAAGAACTCACATGTTGTCATTCACATTCCGCGCCCATTCCTGCCTTTGGACCTCCCGTCTGGCCTCCTTCAGCCCGTCCAGCGGGTCTGCCACCCGCAGCGTCGGTTCCAGGGGCCGGTAGCGCTGTTCCAGGACTTCGGCGACAGGGCGGAAGGGACCCTGACGAGAAAGGATGAGGTGAATATTTTATTATTTATGACCAAGGCTACTGAATACCTAACAAAGAATAGGAAGTAGTATTTGCTAAATTATTTTTAAAGAACAATTTGTTCTTCTTTGAATTTGAAAGCACTGGAGGGAAGAGCATCACATCTTCCAGAAACGCTCACGCAAGTACACGTTTAAAACTAAAGACGTTTTAAATTAAGCAAACACTTCCCCACTTACATCAAGAGTTTTCACTCTAGAACTAGTAAACTTGTAGTTATAAAAGCTGCTTTGTTTTCTAATTTTAAAAAAGCATGTATCTTCTAATTTAAAAGAAATTCTCTCCTTTTTTGAGTAAGCAAAAATATTTTAAAAGATCCTAGGCACAGCATTCAAAGAGCCCTTCTATAAATAGAAATGGGACAGCAAGTTTTTTTTTTTTAATTAAAATAAAGATTTTAGAGGGGCGAGTACAGACCGGTGGCAGAGTGTGTGCTTAGCATGCATGAGGTCTTGGGTTCAGTCCCTAGTACCTCTGCTAAACAAACAAACAAACAAACTTAATTATCCCCCTCAAAATTAAAAAAAAAATTTAAAAAAATAAAAAATAAAGCTTTTAGGTGAGTGTCAAATCTTACATTTAACAGGTTCCGCCCCCAAATATAGAAGAGTCATATTTTAAATTATTTTAAGTGTTCCTTATTTAAAATTCTAAATTCTATTGCTTAATAACTCCAATACAATAGCTACCATTTGATGACACAAATACATAGCAGAGGAAAGTCCCTAAGCTGTAACTGTGTGGGGTGGTTTACAACATATCCTACCTTTAAATTAGTAGTTACTTATCATAGTTACTAGCATCCGCTGGTTGTCTAGTTAGTATCAGATGAAGCACAATACCGGTCACAGGTGGCCCGAGGTGCTGCTGTGCCATTCATTACATCTTGCTTTCACCACCATCGTTGTGCAGGACAGAAGTGATATAAAATGGACAAAGATTTCTAATCATATTCCCTATCCTTAAAGATCTCTTCTTTAAATAGGTTATCACTAACAAGCCACAGCTGGAGTTACTGCCAGCACTGGGTGAAGACTGTGGGGCTAATAAAAAGAAACGATTCACGCCTCATTTATGTTCACTTATGTTTTACATTAATAGAAACCAATAATAGGAACCAGTTACCATAAAAGTCACGGACCGTAAATAACACAAATGGCAAATAAGTATCATCTAGTACTCTTCACAGCTGGACAGGAGGACTGCTATATTTGAAAGTAGTTAATGGATTTTTATTGGAACTTTATTTTTTAAAGATACAGTAATATGATTCCAAGTTGACGATGAAGAAATCAAATATTTTTATAGATTTTTTTTCTTTCACTTTGGCAGATTCTGTGGTTTAAAATTAATATTTGGTTGTGTTACCCAGAGCCAAATTACTTCTCTAGACCTTTTCTCTTCATATGTAAAACGGAATAGAAACTATCTTACGAAATTGCCTTTAAGGTATGCAGAGCAATAGCAGTTAATGCTCTTAGCCCGGTGCCTAGAACTTAGTGAATACTCAAAAGTGGCACTCATGGCTTTATTATTATTAGCATCAAACTATCACCTTTAGTTTCCAGAGGAGTTTAAAAAGATTATGGACAACAGTAGCATCAAATACACGGGCAAATGGCCAAGGCTATGACTTTGAAGAGGCCGGCACTTCCGAGGAGTAACGGTCTTCTCGGTGGCCAGGCTCTACCTTTGAACCTTTGTTGGTGTATCCGTGTAACACATGCCCCTTCGTAGGCTTACTCCGCTCCTCGTTCGGAATTTGCCATTTCCAACATGACTAGGAAATGAGAGAGGAGGAACGCTACCTGAGCAGCATAATTTAGAATAAAAATAGACCCACTCTTCTATAATCTTCGTGATCACAATCCTCCTTTAATAATGTCCACCTCTTTGTCTTTCAGTGCCTGCTCCATACATTTACATGTTAGACAATTAATGTCCTCCCTTTGACCACCTTCCTGGTTAGCAAACTTGGCATCTACTGTCAGGGTTCTCTTATGCCAAAGCTTCTACTGATTTCTATTTCTTTTGATAGGCTCTTTTAGATCTCAAGTGATCATGTACACCAGTCATGCCTGGAGTGACATGGCATCCCAAATTTTGGACAAAGCTTCAAAATTCAGATCTGCTCATTGTACTCACTTCCAAATATTAAATCCTAAAATGTGTAGACCATCCAGGATTCAACCTGAACCTGTAAGTCTTCTTGGACTCTTAGCTACAGTTTTCCAGTCTTTGACTTTCTTTGCCTACAATCAAGTCCTATTAGAAGAGCCAAATACATTTATATTCTTCTATATTTTTAATAACCCACATTACTTTCTAGTCAACTTGTATTTTAAACTTTTCCCGAAGTTTAGATAATAGTAAAGTTATTTATATTCTTCCATATTTTTAATAACCCACATTACTTTCTAATCAACTTGTATTTTAAACTTTTCTCAAAGCTTAGATAATAGTAGTTATTTTTTAAACTTGCTGTTATTGTTTTATACATTTAAAAAATTCACCTCTCAAGTACAGATAGAGTATAACTATTATCACTTTGACTGCTGCATGTATAATTTCAAATGTTCCCAATGATGTTTGTACCTTTTCATTATTGGGTAGTGTACAGGAAATGTGGTTCAGTCAAAGAAAATTGCGACACTAAAAATCCCTTCCTGTGAAAACAGGAAAAGAAAGAAGGAAAAAAAAAAACAATGAAGAAAAGGAGAAAGGAAGAAGTCAAAGGAATATAAGAGAAGCTGAGAAGAGAAGATGGGTGAAGGAAGAATGAGAAAAAAGGAAAGATAAGAGAAAGAAGGAAAAGAAGGAAGAGAGGATATGACAGGTTGGTGGGGAGGGAGGAGGACCAGGGTAGGAAGGAAGGAGACAGGGAAAGAAGGAAAGGGAAAGAAAACAATCAGGAGGGACAATTATTTTGTGGAATGTTAGAGAAATGTACTTTACGAGTATGTGTGTGTCTACATACATACGTGTGTGTATGTATATGTGTATGTTTACACATATATAAAATCTTCCATACAGATGTATGGAAGTATGTATATTCCATACATATATGCATGTGTATCTTTATGTATATTAATGTATATATTTTTTTCCATGTGTCTTTATATATATACACCATTGTAATATAATAAGAAATATATTTAGTCTTTGCCCCTGGTTACTGGCACAGAGCTCTTAAAACCTTTGCAATTTCCCGATGATAGGAGTATTCTTTGTTACTCATAACAAGATTATACGTGAGTTTATGCTAGTAAGGTGACTTAGGCTTCGTGAAGCCCCTGGATAGCCTCGGACAGACTGGTCACCAGAAAGACCAAGTGATTAGAAGTCTGGCACTTCCAGTCCCAACTCTGATCTCCAGGGAGGGGAGTGGGCCTGGAGATTAAGGGCTATAAAAACTCTTGCAACAAGGAGATTTGATGAGTTTCTGAATGAAATACACATCTGCATGCTGGGATGGTGGTGCATCCCAAAACCATGGGGACAGAAGCACCTGCACTCTGGATGCTTCTGAACCTTATCCTATGTACGTCTTCATCTGGCTGCTCAGTTGCATCCTTTATGATAAAGCAGTAAATGTAAATAAAATCTCTTCCTGAGATCTGTGAGCCATTTTAGCAAATTATTAAACCTTAGGATGGGATCATGATAACCCTCCATTTACATCTGGTCAGTAAGAAGTAGGGGAGACCTGGAAATTGTGACTGGTATGCTAAATGTGGGGGCAGTCCTGTGGGACTGAGCCCTTAAGCTCTGGATCTGCACAGCTGAGCTTTTGTATGATATCACAGTCCTGGCTGATACCTTGACTACAACTTCATGAGAGATTCTGAGTCAGAGGTACCTACAGTGCTGTGCCTACAACGCTGACCCACAGAAACCATGAGAAAAGAAATGTGTGTTGGTTTAAGCATCTGGCTTTGGACTAATTTATTAGCCGACACACAGAGGCAAGCCCGTGTCGGAAGCTCATAGGTGGGAGTTCTGGGAGCTTGGCTGTGTGCACCAAAATCAGTCCATTTCCCGGTGGATGTACCTAGTGGCCGTTGTCTAGTCCAGTTTAAATACTGATGGGGATGATAGAAGTGTTTCTCTCTGCCTTTAGGACAGTGACAATCATCCCTGACCTCTCCCACTCCACCCTTTCACCCTAGGAAGTCACTGGCCAATCCTGCTCTTCTCCGATCCACAGTGAAGATTATCTGCCTTTGCTTGGGTCTTGCATTGTTTTGGGTCCTCTCTCATTCTCTAACTTATACTTCTAAAATTACTCCCCTCCAAACTATGTTTACAATTGTATGTAATTATATGAATCATCAGATGAGAGGTTAAATTACATAAATTGGATAATGCGTAAGGGTTTTCTAGCAACAACAGGTCATAACAAGTACTGTTATTACAATAGTGTTACATGAAAAGGCTAGATCCTAGCCCCAATCCTATATGCTAACCTCATATTCAAAATCGATAAAATTCAATACCAAGGAAATACTTAATTATTTCTTTGGTATCTATTTTACATGTACTTCATATTTATTATTTAAAATTAGATTCTGGAAAAAAATTATTTTCCTTTCTTCCTTCTCACAAAGACAAAACAAAACAACAGTAAATTTAAAAACAAAAAAACCCAGCAAGAATACAATCACTGCCAGAATTCTCATACAGGACTAGTGAGTACCTGACATGGTTTCCTATCGATGGGTGGCAGAATTTCGGACCGAGGAAAGGACCGGGCACTGGTACAAGCCAGCCAGTCGCTAAGGCTGACGGAGTGCGTCTGCTTAACTTTAGGTCTTCGGTGCGTTAAAGGCTTTGCCTTCTGTAACCTCAGCTCCCACGGGTCAGGGTCTTTCCTGAATGGTGAGTTGTATATACCTGGAATCTAAGGAAAAGCAACATAATTCTAATTTTTACCTTCAGTGTTCACCTGAAACCAAGGGAAGATAAAGTTGTACTATAGAAATTTTCATATGTTGAAGGACTGCAAGTTTTTTTTTAACTACAACATGTACAACATGTACAACACTGGACTAAACATACAATACGTTTAAGGACTGCACTTTGTTTTTAAACTACAACTCTCATTCTTAACTAGAGGTGGACTTCAGATTTGCCCAAAGAGATTATGGAATACTCACACTTTGTCTCCACTTCAGACCAACGGTTTCAGAATCATTCATAGTTAAAGACTAAACATGTTAAAAAATGTGGAGCTGTAGTTTCTATTTGCCACACATGTTTATATAACTATATATAACAGTTTTATATAACTAAACTGTACTTAAGAAGAAAAAACCCAGAATGACCTTAAGGTATTCATTTTGTATTCTAACCATTAACTGTGTATATGCATGCTTAACCATATCTGTAAGTCATGCATTCACTCACACAAACTCAAATGTTTGAACCAGTTGCAGGTACAAAGTAAGAATTTTTAAATATTTGATTATTTGAATGAATATTCATTATACAACAAATGGCAGCCACTTTAAGTTCTTTACTTTATAATAATAAACTGGTATATATACACACACACACATCTATACATACATACATGTGTATATATGTGTGTATGTGTGTATAAAATCATTCAAAATAACATCCCATATTTAATGAGTTGCATTCATGTGGTTAGGTTGGGTACTTCTATAGTGTCACATTCCCTTTGCTGTTCTATCATTGACCTTGTCACACATTGCATCAAAATAGTCAAGACTTATTTAACCAGTGCCTGCTGTGCAGTAGGGGTTCAATAGATGTGTGTATGATAAATTCATGATAAATACATTCAAGTTTCGCGCATTCCATTTTCTGAAACATTCAATGGTGTTTGAATATACAAACTGCATTGAACTATTTTTTGTGCTTTCATATATACAAACACATATTCATGAAGAAAAGTTATATTTTAAAGGACAGTATGACTTGTTTGGTTGCTCTGCAGACGTTCTAATGTAAGGAATGTATCCATTAAACCTGTCTTTCCTAAAAATGTGCTTTTTTCTTCTGCCACCATCATATCCATAAGTATTTCTGGCTGTTATATTTACTTCACGGAATAAGCAGTTCCAAAGTATTATGATTAACTACGATAGGTGTCTTGGAAAACCTACCCTAGAAAATTTTCTATTTCCAGTCTACCAGCTCAGTAAGTATGAAGCTCCATCTAATAACCGAGACTAGATTCTGTGTCTGACCCCTAATGCTTCCTCAGCAACCTGGGGACAACTGTCACCGTACCTCTCATGTTGTTTCCTAATTATCTTTGTGTGCGCCGGTCTTGCCCAAGCAAGCAGCTGGAGCACAGGAACTCTGTTTTAGGTATTTTTGCATCTGTAGGGCCTAGCAAAAGTGCTTGACACGTAGCAGACACTCAAAAAATGAATGCTCAGTTCTTATCTAGAACAACAATGCACCGTTCAGAAAAGCCCATAAAGTCTCTCTTTCACTCTTACTTTCCAGAACCACATAAATATCTTAGTAAAATGTTTGAGGTTTATTTTAAACTCTTATCGACTTCTTTCAAAGTTATAGATTATACTCCTTTTATCTTTCTTAACACTTCAGTTTCAATTTGCTTTTGAATACATTGCAATCTAGAACTAAATTATCACAGACCCATTGACTCATCTCCAACTCAACTTTTCTATGCTATAATTGGGGACTGAATTTTATTAGATAAAACAAAGTTTAATTCATTTATTTATTTAATTTAAATATATTTGCCTATTTAAAAAAATACTTTTGAATTTGCTCTTTGAGTTTTTTTTCCCTATACAATTTATAAAAGAAAAAAAGTGTTGAAAGTGTTACAGGCATTGTATAAACCATTTTTAGTATCATGTTAACATTATCTCACTATGATACTAAATATAGAACAAGGTGGATACATAAACAGATATTTTAATTACGTTAATATAAGAAAAATATATGCACAGGTATTCAAAATAGCTTTCAGTGGATAGTACATTTGAAGTGAATGGTAATTTTTAAGATGATTTTTAGGGTGATTTTCTAAGATGAGGATATGTCAAATGTAATGAGAAAAAACAATAAATATGATACTAAAAGGGCTATTCACACACAAACATAATGAAATCTACATAGTCTATGAAAGAGATGTAACAGAACACCTTTCTGTTTAGCGATGATCTAATTAACTGAAGCCAGTTTAATGTTTCTCCAAACTTACAAATTAAAATGGTAAAATGCATACAATTGAACTAGATTATAATTTATCATTTAAAAATATCCACCTGAATAACTGCTACCTGCTATTAACTTTCCCCCCATTAGAAATCTTTGATCTCTTTCCACATTTGCATGCACATGTATACACAGGCTAGATGGGAAATGCAAATAGATCGGTAGACATGATAGCTTTCTTAAATGATATTTTGCAACCTATATGGAGACCTCCTCATGTGTATTCTCTTTGCAATTTAAATCACATATAGATAGAAAATATATTTTAATTGAATTTAAAATATATCATTTAAAATCTTCAAGGTGTCAGTATTTTAGAAATTAATTGAATACCTTTGGCTAACTTTTGTCAATGAAAACAGTCCAGCCCCCCTCAATCCCTACAGGAAGTAAATATACTTCTATTAATACAGTATTCATTTAATTATTATTTCTTTTAGTAAATAAAACAACCTTAACTCTCATCTCAGTTGCTGTATTTCATTAATTTGCAAGCCACCTTGTGAATAATGGTTTGTTGTTGATTTTTTAAAAATATTACTATCAGCCACAGAAGACAAAGTAAACCCTCAGGGACTATGACATATTTTTCCGTTTTCACATTTTTTCACAACGTACAAGGGCTACTGCCAAGCTAGCTTTTGGGACTTCATTTTCAGCAATAATTTTCTAGAGTGACCAACACTATGGGGAAATCTGTGCTAACTGTTTAAAGAAAAAAAAAAAAGAAGCCTACAACTGAGTTATTTGCAGTACTGTCATGCTAACATTCAACTCAATAAGACCCAGGAAACCTCAGGAGAGGACTCTGCTAATAGCTTCTTACTGACCTCCCTGCATCGGGCCCGGCTGCTGACTGGTGGCCCAATGGTGAATACGGCAAATGAGGTGTGAAAGCACTGATTTTTTTTAAAGGCTATGATTCTGACTCGTCAAAAGGGGAAAAAAAAAAAAGGCAATGAGTTATATAATAGATATATATTTTTCTTGAATTCCCCCCTTCAGATCTTCCATCATGGGAACTTAAGCATGACCTAGAATATTAATTATGTCAGGTTGAACAACAAGCAAATGTACCATTTGTTACCCAGTCACCCTTAGCATTACATCAATATTTTGAACCATTCCATATTTCTAACAATCTACCAGTTGGCTCTTTTCTTCTTAGTTTCTATTCTTATACTGAAGCAGTGTACGAGAAAGTCCTTTAAAAAGGCAACTGATCTGAAAACAAACGTATATACTCGTTATGTTTGGAGCAGCCACTGCTTTATTTCATGAAGAATGTTTTTACGGTCATTTTCTACTCACATACTGACCTTTATTTTGTAATTGCCTGGGGGAAGCCATAGTCTAATTTTTTTTCCCTTTTCTCTTTGTTATTGAGGTTTACTTTAAACACAAGTTTCTGGAAAATAAAAGGAATCTGAAACAGGACCGTGTACACCTGTAATTCCCATAGCACCATTACACTTCCATAGCACCATTACCGGTGCTTCAATTTCAGATTTTATCAGATGAGAAACAGTAATTTCTCATGATTTCAAAGTAACTGCTTATTCCAGGAATGAAAAACTATTACGGAGATAGGGTGGGAGGGAAAATTCAAATTTTACTTTTGCAAATACAATTACACAGCAAATGGGAGTCACTGATGGCCACAAAAAGAAACAAAATTGAAATAGAATTTTCTTGCCCTGTGAGTCAGAATACTGTGAGAGAGAAGCAGTTCTCAAAGGGCGGCTGGCTAAAATATGTCTGGTTGGTTCTAAGTTTTAATAAAACATGCTTAAAAAAAAAATCAGACATTAGGCAAGCACAGAACATAGTAAAGACCCTGAATAACAAGAAAAGTGAAAGTAGGCCAAAGAACTGTGAATGAAATATTTGCTGGGGTAGGGACTGCTGAATCAACACTGACCAGTGCACTTCATCATAATTATCAGGACATACTGGTGCCAGGGGATTTATAAAAACCCCACTCAGCAAATAATTGCCCTGCTGTTAGGAGATAGTCAGTGTTAACACACTGTCACAGTCCAGTGTTTAGTAAGATATTCTACATTCGATTACTCTTGCTGAGAACCGAAAGGAAACAGGGTCATTCCTCAGATACAGATCATAGTCATGTTAACCCGCAGATATAGCACTCCAGGAGGAAAAACAATTCCATGGAAACATTAAGGATTCATAGAGAATATATTTATCTATCTAAAGTGAGATTTAAAAAAAAACTATTATTGACTAACAAATGTTTTTTCTCTTCTTTCACTTCACTAAAAAATAAATTTTTAAAGTGTCTTCAGTCAGATTATAGAGGGGTCATGTTAAGTGTAGACCCCAGATGCAGCCGGCTTTATTAGTTTAACAAATGATTTTTGTAAATCGTTTTGATATCCTAATCAATATTAAGGTATGTTACAATATTCTCATGAAATGTTGATTAAAATGGAGAAATCTGAATAAGACACCATCCTCTATATAACTAATTTAATTCAATAAAATACTGAGCATCAACTAACTTAGAAAGACACACTTGGCTCTAAGGTGGGTACAGAGATGAAGAAAAAGTGATCACTCCCATCAAGCCGTTCTTGGCGGTGGGGGAGGCTGTGATTAGGAGAATGATTTTGTGATTGGCAATAACATAACTGACCTGCAGTATAAGTGTCCTGTAATAACTGTTGTAAAGGAAGTATTCACCAAAGGTTATGGTAAAGGTATGCATCCTTTAGAAAACTGTGGGAAAAGTATGTGGATTTGCTCTAAAGGAAGAGAGATAGTCTAGGCTAAGGGAAAAGTAAAAATAAAGACATATTTGTGGGAAAACATAGGGCCACTGTTCAGCGAACATCACTTTGGCCAGTTTAAGCATGAAGCTATAGTCAGATGAGCTTGTGAAGATAAACTGGGGCAAAATTCTAGAAGGCTGCAAGACTGCACTTAATTCTACATAGAAAGGGAACCTCTTGATTTTCACCCTCTCCTTTAGAAGGTAAACTCTTTAGCCAGCCCTACTGGTGCATGAAGCCCACAGAAATAGACCCAGCGGAAACACAGGCAGAAAACATGATTTAAAGGGACAGAGCAAGCATCCAAACCAGATTCAGATGTGGCAGGGATGTTGGAATGATGAGACCAGGAATTTAAAATATCCGTGATTAGTAAGTTAAGGGATCTAATGTTAGTAGACAGCATGCAAGAACAACGGGCACAATCAGCAGAGATATGGAAATTCTAAGTACGAATCAAAAAGAAATGCCAGGGATTAAAAAAAAAAAAACAGAAATGAAGAATGCTTTTGATGGATTTGTTTGTAGACTAGACATGGCTGAGGAAAGAATCTCTGAACTAGAGGATATGTCAACAGAAACTTCCAAAATGGAAAAGCAAAGCAAAAGAACTCTGATGAAAATGTAATAGAATGTCCTAGAATGGTGGGACAACTACAGAAGGTATACCATCCATGTGATGGGGATACCAGAAGGAGAAGAAAGAAAGGAACAGGAGAATTATTTGAAGTAACCCTGACTCAGAATTTCCCCAAATTAACGTCAGATTATCAAATCACAGATCCAAGAAGCTCAGAGAACACCAACCAGGATAAATGCCAAAAACAACTCCTACCCTTTGGCATATCATATTCAAACTTCAAAAAGCAAAGATGAAAAGTCTTGTAAGAAGCAGAGCGGATAAACACCTCACTTATAGTGGAGCAAAGATAAGAATTACATCCAATATTTCCTCAGAAGTCATACGAGCAAGATGAGAATGGAGTGGAATATTCCACCCAGAGTGAACTCTAATATAAACTATGGACGTCAGTTGACAATGACTTGGGGAGGGGGGGTGGCGTGTAGAGAGTATAGTGGTCCTTCAGTATCCTCAGGGGACTGGTTCCAAGATCCAACCTTCCAAACCTATGGATATCAAAATATTTGCGTATATTGCATAGTATTTGCATATAACCTGTACACACCCTCCCTCTGTATACTTTAAATCATCTCTGGATTACTTATGATCCCTAATGTTATGTAAATACTTGTAAATAATTGTAATGCTATTTAAACAGTTGCCTGTGCACAGCAAATTCAAATTTTGCTTTTTGGAACTTTCTGGATTTTTTTTTTCTGGATATTTGAATCCACAGTTGGTTGAATTCATGGATGCAGAACCTGAGGACATGGAGGACTGACTATATACGGCAACGTCTTGCTCAAAATTGCTATGAACCTAACACTGATTTAAAAAAAAAAGCCTATTTTAAAAAAGTTTAACACATGCTTAACATATAACACAGCAAACTCATTGCTGGGAATCTGTACAGGAGAGATGGAAATATATGCCCACACAAGGACTTGTATGCCAATGTTTATAGAGGCATTGTTTGTAGATGCCAAAATTGGAAACAATCCAAATGTTAATCAACAGATTAATAAATTAACTGAATATAGTCACTCAGAATAGAACACTAGTCAACAATAAAGAAATGAAATATTGATACCTGCTATAACATGGAAGAATCTCAAAAACATTATGCTAATAAGAGAAGTTAGATGCAATGCCACATACTGTATAATTTCATTTATATAAAATGTCCAGAAAATGCAAATCTAGATAAAGAAATGTGCAGGGGTGCGGGGTACATGGAAATACCTATACCTTCTGCTCAATTTTGCTGTGAACCTAATACTTCTCTAGAACAAACTTTATTAGAAAAAAAGTAAATGGCACCACCAGCTCTCAGTTTCTTAAGCCAAAAACCTGAGAATCATCCTCGATGATAAGTGATCTTTCCCCACCCCTTATATTCAACCCACCAAAAAATTCTATGAATTCTTTCTCCAAAATATATCTTCAACCCATAGGCGTCTGTTAATATCCATAGCCACCACCGTTGTTCAAGCTTCAAACTTACATTTAGTCTCTGTCCATCTGCTCTGTTTTGAACCCCTCTGACTCTCTACAGGGAAGCCAGAACAATAATTACAAACAACAAAAAAATTGTTTTAGTCCCTAAAAGACTATAAATGACTTTTCGATGCACCTAAGAAAATTGAATGTATTCTCAACTAAGTCCTTTTTTCTGTTCCAAGCTCATGTAAGCCACTCTTACCATCCCTCACACACACCACCCATGTTGGCTTTCTTTCATTTCCTCAAAACATGCCAGGCTCTTCCATGACTCAAATTCATCAAAAATGTTTCTTCCATCTGCTTCCTTGCCTGGCCAAATTATACTCACCCTTAAAAATTCACATTAAACATCACTCCTTTAAAAAGAACTTTGGTGACCCCAGACACATTGTCCTACCATGTTCCTTCTCTTAAAGTTCCCTGTTCATTTTTCTTCATGGCACTTATAACATTTAATTATACATATATATTGAGTATTTGTTCTTCAATGTCTGTCTCCCCAGCTAGAATTTAAGATCCATCTGGATAAGCATAGCACCCATTTTCTTGATGTTTACATACTTAAGTTTGTGGTTCTCAACTCTGGCTACAAATTATAGTCATTTGGAGAACGTGGAAACTACTGATGTCCAAGCCCCACCCTAGACCAACTCAATCAGAATCTTTTAGGTGTGTGTCTGGGCATTAGTTTAGTTTTGTTTTTAAAGAAGAATTGAGAACTCTGGTTTATTACCCACCTCAATACCTGGCTCAGACTAGACAACCCATGTTTATCTAAGTAAGTAATATAAGACCAGAAGTTTGTAAAGAAGGTGAAGCTTGCTTATTCAGAGGTAAGAAAAAAGAGCAGTGGAAACAGAAGAATGACATGACTAGGGAACACTTTATAGGAAAAGAGACAAAAGACATTGATAACAGGTTAATTAAGAAGAAGATAAGAGAATGTGGAGTTACAGAAAAGCTTGCTTCTAGAACTCCAGCAGTGAGGTGGCAAGAAAACCAGCTATAGAGTAATATTAACCTCTGTTTGGGGGTTATTAGGACTGAACTTCCCACAAAGCATTCAGGTTGAAAGGTCCAGTGTGTTGTTGTCAGGGTAGGTCTGGAACTTGGGAAAGAGGTCACAGCCAGCAACTGGAGTGTTTTCTGAATAAAAATGGCTGAAGCTGTGAAAATGGATGGAGTCACAGAGGGGGAGAATAAAGATTGAGATTTTTTTCCTAGGGAAAAGTCTTAGGAGTGTGTATATATAGCAAGTAGGTGGGAGAAGAGACGCTCATGGATCGAAGGGCACTGGAAAGAGGAAAACAGAGAGGGAGAGGAGGCAGAACACGAGGGAGAAGATGGTTTCCAGGAGGAGGTCACTGGGATCAGATGCCAGGCAGAGGTGGAATAGCATGAGAACGCTACGCACAACTGCAATGGTAATTAGAAGGGGACAGGGGACCTTTGCAGAAGCCGACTCTGTTCCTATGGTGGAAATCGTATCATAATTCACTAAATGCGAGGAAGGAAAAAGAAGTAGAGATGGGTTTCAGTTTCCAAAATACAGCAATTTCATGATGACTCAGAAGATCTTGGACCTGAAAGAATATATATATTTTCCCCTAGCCAGGATCTCCCTTTAACTATATTGCATTTTGAAAGACTACCTGAGAAAGATTTCATGTAAAAGACTTTCTGGGAAACCTTCCCCATTAAAAAACTCCTTTATCTCTTTATCTGTAAATGCCAGGTCATTATTTTACTGATCCCTGCAAGAACTGGATGAAAGCTGCTTGTTTTCTTGCTTAGGTAATTTATCTAGGGGTGCAGCCAACCCCGCCCTCCACCACCACCACCACCACCGCCACCAGTATGACTTCATCTACCTTCTCTTTTGTTTGCTCCCTGGGCAGTTTCTTCAGATTTGGCTATGATTCCTGTGTTTTCATTTGAGTGATAGCCTGGATAGGTTATAAGGTTATAAATAATTATAAAAACTTGAAATTCATGTTGACATGAATGTACACCCATTCTGGGAATAGACCATTCTGCAGGGGGTGGTGGGGGGAAGCACTATTCTGAAGGTAACACTATTTGGCCACAGTATAATTTTAGCAGAGAAGTAATTTTTTTGAAAAGAAGTCAGTCAATCAATATTTTGATCAAAAAACTGATCTGGTCTAAAATGAATAATAGTCTAGTCTCTGTTTTTTTGGGTGTACTATTGGGTTGTTTTTGATAAGTTTTTATGTATTTTTTTCCCAAAATTTGAGGAAATAATACCTCCTTTATGCTTTTTAATCCATAATTCACTTTCAGTCTGTTACAACTGAAATGAAGAATAAGTACAGCAACTTAAGTCTTCCCGGAACAGGAGATAGCTGGATCAAGCAACTACTTATCTATGTGGTTTTTGGTCAAATTGATTCTGCCCCAAAAAATTTCTGCTAAGTTAATCACTGCTCTCCTTCATATCTTCTAGTACACCCACCCTCAACTCCTCTTTTACTCTCTCCAGCAGCCCTGATTCCCCTGCCTATAATCCTTTCAGCCCTGCCCTGTGGACCCCCTCTCCTGTCCAGGCTAAACCACTTCCCCAGGCCCTCAAACTTCTCAGTAAGCACATTCTCTGCCTTTTAAAATTGTAACTGAAGCTTCCTTCTCCTCTAGAGCACCACTTCCCTTGCAGCCCCACTGACCAAACACTTTAGCATCCCCCTGTATCTCAATGACCAGGGATAGATTTGCATCATCTCGGGTCCCCAGTGTCACTTGCAAACCAGGATTCATTCACCCTCTTGCAATCTGAATCTCTCTTCTTTTGCCCCCCACCTCTTGTGGTTATTATACACAGACTAGCTGGTTACTCCCCACATTCATGACAGCCTTTCGTATGTAGTTCAGTGTTCCTCTCTACAAGGTGTTCTGGCATAACTTTAGGTGATTTCATATACAGATGGGCGACCATCCCAACAGTTTATCGTTCTTCGATTCCTTCATCTTCACTGACTTTCACCCTTACACAGTGTTAGCCACACCACACACACCCCCATCATCCAGAACTGCTCTGTGTTAACAATTCAATAGACTTAAACATCAGTATCTCACTCTCTGAGCACAACTTTGTAGTCTACTCGTTTTCTCACATTCTTATTTTTGCTAACCATAAGACTGATTTCCTAAAGCTCTCAAGTCGAGGGATCCCTCAAGTTTTTCCTAATCTATTATCTCCTTTTTGCCCTCACATTGCCCCCTACTAATCTGAGTCACATGGTTGATTATTTTAATTACTCAGGGTCTTAACATCCACTATCCTGTCATATCTACCTGGCCATATCCCAGATGGGAATCCATTCAACTTATGCAGTATAGCTTAGTGATTAATTAATTAAACCTGAATTCCCACCTCTCTCTCTTATTTTCTCTGTGATCTTGACCTGCATTGTTTAACGTCACTGTACCATGGGTTTCTCCTCTGAAATAACAGAACTATCTCATCAGGTCATGTATAAGTTTATATATGTTAATACAGCTAAAGCACTTCGAACAGTGCCTAACACAAGGATAAGTTCTCAATAAATGCTAACTTTTTAAAAGAGGTAGTATCATGTACACATTGTGAATACGAGCCCTGGAACTAGACCACCACATACTAACACCGACCTTGGGTCCCTGCGTTACCTCTTTGTGCTTCATCCATGAATTAGGGATAATTGTCCACCTTACAGGGCGGTATATGAGAATTAAGAGAGGTAATTCATGTGAAGCAGTCAGAAGCATTCAATACATGTTAGCTGTTGTTACTATTATCCTGCATGCTTCCGAGCTCGGGCTGCCGATACCGATGGAATAAACCATACAACCAGGCAGGCTGGAGACGACATTATCTGTGGACTTCAAGTCCAGCTGGTCCCTCAGAGCCACTAAACAACCCTCTGTTTCTGATTCTTCTCAGGAGTATTTTAAGGGATCAACCAGAATACTGAAGTCCTCAAACATTAATTACTTCAACCTCAACCCCTCCCTGCAAAAGTACCCATATACCATCCTGCACTTATATTCCGTTCCCTTCCTGACTTAGAGTCGGTTCTCGTTCCATCTGCTTCAGCCTACGACTTTGTGCTTTGCGTCACATCCTCTCCCACCTTTTCTGGGTCTCTGCTTATTCAGTGATTTCATTTCTCCTGTATTTTCCAGCTTTCTTCTGCAAGAAGCTCTTTTGTCAACATGTACAAGTTTCTACTTTTCACCTCCTTGGTTAGATTTATTCCTAGGTATTTTATTACTTTGGGTGCTATTTTAAAGGGGATTGTTTCTTTACGTTCTTTTTCTGTTGATTCATCATTAGTGTATTTTGAATGTTAATCTTGTAACCTGCTACCTTGCTGAATTCTTTGATTATTTCTAGTAGTTTTTGTGTGGACCTTTTAGGGTTTTCTATATATAGTATCAAATCACCTGCATATAGTGACACTTTTACCTCTTCTTTTCCAATTTGGAGCCCTTTTATTTCTCGCTCTTGCCTGATTGCTGTGGCTAGGACTTCCAAGACTATTTTGAATAGGAGTGGTGATAGTGGGCATCCTTGTCTTGTCCCAGATTTTAGTGGGAAGCTTTTGAGTTTTTCACCACTGAGTACTATGCTGGCTGTAGGTAAGTTTCTACTTTTCTAAAAATCTTCCTGTAACACTGTTTCTTCATCAAACCTATAAAGCTAATCAGCGGGAGTATATATTCCTATTCCTCATGTTTTCACTGGCCTCTCTCTGCCCTTCACTATATCAAGGAAGAAGTGAGTTCTCAGTTTGGCACATCAGGAAAGGCGCTGATCCAGCCTAGTTTAGTCCTTTCCTTCCATTTCTTAAAAGTCAGCCCATCTATGGGAAACCAAACATCCTTTGTCCCCATGTGCTTTAAGATTTACAAGGATAGACTCAGTTTTCCTGCTTTGCTTATGACTGAGAAGTAGACTTAATTATAAAATTAAGTAGAAGCAAGCTCACTACTGTAAAACTTCCAATTCAGCTTTCATTACTAATAAAACTAATACATTTGATCTTCATCTATCTGCTTTTTCTGTCTTTCTCTCAAATTTTTTTGGAACTCGGGCAGGGAAAAGTGGGTTTAGGCATTGGGCTCTTTGTCATCTCCCTTCCCCTTCTCAGCCAAGTTTCTGCCCTGACTCTTCCATAACAGTGCTTGGGCAAATACCGTGCCTAACTTCTGCCATTAACCAGACTGCCATCTCAGATGGTGCTGAACATACCAATAATACAGCTTTAGTTTTATCATCTGGGACATAACAAGCCCAGCTCTTGCACTGACATGAGTACTCATTAATTGAAAGAAGCATTAGTAGTTAGGTCAAGAGTGAGATAACAAAGACATTTGTATTCTTATAGCTATCTCTTGATCTTAAATAATATATGATCACAAAACAATGTGTAACTCAGTGTTGAACAGGATTTCTGTGGTTTCAGAATTTCAGCTGATCCCTAAAGATGAAAATACTTAATAGATGACAAGTACCCAGCCTTACTCCTCTCTGCATGGCTCTTTTCCTAACAAGACAAACGCATGGTCTAAAAGCTCCCAGGAGTGCCCAGGAGGGCTTGCCTGCCTTTCTGTGAGAGGACCCTGCATCTTAGACTTAATTGTCTGCCTCCTGATGTTTAAAGGAACTGATTAGCTCATTCACACAGGATTAAAGGCTAATGATACTGAATATGTTGTCTACCAGATACCTTCAGAGAAAGAGAACTTTACAGATGGGACTTCAGCCATCATCCAGGAAAATATTCTTGAGATAGGACCCTTGCCGCCCCCTTCAAACCATACCATAAAGAGAAAGGATGGCTTTGAAGACAGCCAGATCTGTCTAAATTTCAGCTCCACCCTATCTAGTAGTATAAACTGATCTGATTTGGGACATAAGGAACTTTAAAAATTACTAGCTTCCCCTATGCTTTTTCATTGTATATAAGATTTGTCCTTTAAAAAACAACATAAAGTATATTCAGCAATATAGAGATCAGTTACTAAAAATTATTATAGTTTTCAAAATAATCGTTTTTAATAGCTTTTTAATGCAAAGAGCTAGTAAATAACAGATCGAAATAAAAGCTATCTTTCTTATTTTGGATCTAAAATTATTATAAATCAGAATTAGGAGACATGTATATAAACTATTTTTTCGTCAACTGATATTACTTTGGTATTAGAAATTGGGGATATTAGAATGACACGATTGCTCTCTTTTATGAATTCACCTACATCAGACAGAAGTAGCTGTAACCATAATACCAATGGTAAAAGTTATATTAAGACATAGAGGGAGAGAAAAAGGAATGACTGCCTTGGAAGGTCAGGGAAAGCATTCAGATAATAGTTGACAGAGAAGTTGATTTTGGTATGGCTATATAATTCAGAATACAGGTGAAATACATTGAATCATCTTAATGAAGTGAGTTCAAGAGTAATATAGATGATCATAAGTTAACTTATGCACATAGAGCATAAATAGAAATAATGAATGGGATTACAACAAAATTATATTATTGTAATGATTCACAGTTTATTTCAGTGGGATATTAGAACTGAAATTATATGCGTATGTGTATCTATCTATCTATGGTTTAATTTAAAAGTAAATGGGAAATAAAGCCAAATAAATTTAAGGAAAAAATTTGAAATTCAACTCATTAAGGAGACTAAGCATCTTGAAAACATAACTTGTCTCCAAACCAAGCAAGAGACATCCTTTTAGCCAGTATTTCCTTTCAATATAATAATAGCTATTAAGACATGCAGCTTATTAATTTTAGGAACAAGAGATATTCACAGATTCAGATAAAGAGAAAATTTTTCCCTTTTCTCTCTTCTCCACACCTTCCTTCCATTTCCTTCTCCTTTATTTTACTGTCTGCTATGATACCGTGTGGGCAACAGAACTCATTTTTGACTGAAATACCCCCAACTGTCAAAAGATAACAGCAGGCAGAAACAGCAATCGACAAGCTATACAGGAAACTTGCCACTTTACAGTAACGTACTTAAAACCATGCTTGTCATTCCAAAATGAAGCTAATTTTACACTTTTTTAAAATAAACAACTGTAATTTCTCTTTAGTTGTTTCTCTTGTGACTGTAATAAATACATAAAATATTGAGCAAACTTTCCTACATCTTTTAAAACATTTACCTACTTCATATTGCATAAAACCTTAGGTTGTAGATGATTTCTCGTGTTGGACCATAAATTAAACTCAAAAGTTAAGAAATATTCATGTTTTTTATGGTTATCTTAATGACCAAATCAGCAACATTAGTCAGTGACTGAGTATCTTAATCATTGACTTAGTTAAGAGTTAATTTTAAGGAAACATTTGAAAGTATAGTTGCTCTCCCTATGTCCCTAGTTTTAGTATGAAGAGTATAATGTGTTTGATGATAGGGTTTAAGGCCTGGGGAAAGAGGTATGGAGGAAGAACAAAGGAGGAAAGAGAAGGGAAGAAAGAAGATGAATTATGTAAAGCCTAAGGTTTTAAAATTTGGCCCCAGATACTGTGTTGAAAGGTTGCTGACGTTTTCCAGCCCCAAAGAGTGAATTAAACATTAAGGATTTAGGGAGAGTAGGGCTTGTCTCTATAAAGTTATTCTTGTGGTCTCACAGAAGAGCGAGAATGAATCATGAGCTGACAAACCCCACCTCCTCATTATGTGTCAGTTATAACAGCATCTAACTGCTCTTAATCTAAAGTATTTCTGCAGCATCCTGAAAATAGAAAAGTAGTCATAGTAACAGGAATGAATCTTAAACCTACAAAGTATTACAGACCCAGTGATTGCACCTGGTCTACTTAGAGCATGGTGTAACTTCCTCATATATCTAGGTTTTGGATTTCATTATATTATTAATATAAATAGTGATATCAAAAGGAACCTCCCCAAACTCACTCTTCTCTAATCAATGAAGAAATTGATGATTGATTGTAATTAACTTACCAGCAACCTTAATTTTATACAAAACCAATAGAAATAAGTCTATACTAACTAGCTATCAACTGCCTTATGTAAAATGTATACAATGCAATTTAACATACGCTGTGCTGGAATACAAGGGGAAGGGAGGGATATTTTTACACCGAGGTAGGAAATGGAAACTACTTCTGTTACACATTTTGTCCTAAATCTTTTCTGCCTTGAATTTTCTATTAAAACTCTAATGAAAAAGAATATGAAAATGAATATATGTACTGATGAATAAGCTTCAAGCCCCACAACACAGGAATCTGCCCCAGGTCATACGTATAGGGAGAGATTTATATGTGTTTGCTAAAGAAAAAAATTTTTAAATAGCTTTTTAAATGTAGCCTTACGGAAAAGAAAGTAATTTTTAAAAAACTTTTTAAATGAAGCCTTACTGAAAAGAAAAAAAAATATAGAAGAAAAGCAACTACGGCACTTTTATACCTAAGTCATCTCGCTTTTAATTAATTTTGATTTTATTTTTATGTCTATCCGCATTTTTGAGTCCATTTCTTAGATGTGTGGTGGTTAAATGATGGCAAGGAGAGAAGAGCAGAAAAGGGAGTCATTTTGGGGACCCAATAAGATAATTTTTTAACCACTTCATCTGTCTCTTCAAAGAGTACTGACAATGGACAATTTTATCCCTTTCATACGTTACAGGATAATAAAAACTATAATGTTAAAGAGGAAGGAAATAAAATGTAAAAGTTAATAGCTAATTCATTCTCCAGGGTAGTTCAGTCCTTGGCCTTTTCTGAACAGAGATCGCCAACGGTAACTAATTATGTGATGATTTGGTGATGTGGACTGTCCACTTGGGGCCAAGAACAAATGACCAAACTTGGAGACCTGCCTCTTAAACTACGGACCCAAAGATCGCAGGTCAGATCTTTATCTACTACATACTTTTCCTGAAAGAATAAATCTGCCAAGTGTCCAGAGGGAAAATGAATTCCAAACAATAGCATTTCCATCACCAGAAAGATAACTGCTACTTTATAGGATATTGTGAGGATAAATATACTAAAAGTGCTTTGTGCTAGTCACAGGAAGCTACCATAGAAATCTACAATATGTTCTGGCTTGCTTCACTCTTTTTTATGCAGGTACTAGTTTTTCTCTATCTTTGTACATGAACACACTCAGAATCAGTTCTGATGTTCTTATAATTCTAAGTCATTTTAGAGAAAGGGTAAAAAGAACACTGAAGGTAACTCAAGGAGCAGTACAGAACCAGAATGCTGGTGTTTTCAAGAAGGATAACTGGATGGTGATAAACCCACATGAGAAAGAGAGTCCAGGAGAAATTAGGAAGGAACAAAATTAATGTTTTGAAGTAAAAAAATAAAGTGGTTTTGAGATAAGAATCAAGAAGTCTAAAATGAACCTGGGAGAGTTATTACAGGTGTATGTTTTGACATCACACTTGAATTACCTAACCACTGCTGTGGAATACCATTGCCTGAGGACAATTCCTTATGAGACGGCTCTCCAAAGGTACTTTCCAAATATGCCATATACACAAAGACACACACAAAGACACACACACACACACACACACACAGAAGGCAGATGCACACTGAAAGGCTACAATTCTTCTGTTACTTCATCATCTCAAATTAAAAGCGAGCAATCACATATTAGGTACTTAATATAGGTAAGGCATGGAATCTTCCCACTTATCATACTGGAAAAATAGAGTTGAGGGCAATAAATGATTTGGAGGACTTACTATATTTCCTAATTTATGTATTTTTTCCTCTTAAAAGATTTGTTTTATAAAGATGTGGTCCATATCAACAGACTGCCAATTAATTATTGGTATGTCAAATTTACTTTTTAAAACTGATATTTTCCTTCTGTATATGAGTGTGATTTCATACCATTTTGAAAAGAAAGTAGCTGAAACCATTTGTTTCTCTAAAAATTAAAGTAGTTAAAAATAAAATTTTATCAATATTAATCAGAGTATGGAGTCTTTTAAAAGAATCATAAATAGCTGAAAGTCATCTCAGTGTTGATGAGAAAATATGACGTACCAACTAAAGGAAAAACATTGCAAATTACATAAGATAGAATATATTATATGAAGATCACATGAAAATTACTTCCACAAAAAATGTGTATAAATTCTAATTAATTTCATAAGCTTTCAGTTTTAATTTGAATATGTATAAATATGCAATGCCAAAACTAAAATAAAATACACATAGTTTTAATATACTGAGTTATAAGTATATTTTGTATTTATTTATCCTTTTTTATTGGCACATTGAAATTTAAAAAACAGGGTAATACGCTCACTAATCAGGAAACTATTGATGTGTATAATTTTAAATAATAACCTAGATTTCTAAATGTTCGTTTTTCTGATTTAGAGCTTGAGTCTGGCATTTGTATCTGTCATTTTGCTCATCTCCAGGAGGATGCTGAAAAATTCTGGCAACACTTCAGAGGCAGTGTCCTTTAATGAATCCAACAATAGGCCTTTGCATATATCTACCAGTAGGTGGAGCAGACAACATAATTTGTTACCCAAGAACAAGGACAAGGGAATGAAAGTCTGTTAATTTGGAATAAAACAAATCTGCAAATGAGATTTTCTTCAAAGGAAATATGTCCTATGTGTGTTAGATTTAGTTTGACTGGTTACTGAATCAAAATAAATAACTTTATTAAATAATCAATCTTTGCAGAAAGATAAATTAAATTTACAAATGGAAGCAGTGTTCGCATTTTACATATTCAAATCAACTAAAATTACCTTTCTTTTCATAAAACTTTTACAGGGACAAAGATTTTTTTTTGATGTGTTCATTTAATAAGGGCGCTAAACCCAATCCTGTTTTACAGGTGATGGGGTGCATAACAAACAGTATTTTCAGGGAAATATAATTGACTAATCCTATTATGTCTGTAGCAACAAATTAACCTTATTACTACTAGTAAATGGTGATTGATTATTTATGCAAATAAGTTACCCATGTTCAGCTTTCTGATTGAAATAAACATATATAAAAGGTGCTTTAATATGACTTGAACTTTTTAATTAATAAAACCCTGAGGGGTCTATTAATTCACTCATTGCAATATTGGTTATTTACTTGTGTAATTCCTATTAGTGCTAATATATTTGCTTGCATAAAGATGAGATAACTAATATCAGTAAAAATTAGTAATAGATTTTAGAATTATTTTAAGATATACATCAGATTGGTACTAAAAACAGGATTAAAACTGACTTAAAAACTGTGTTGTCAGTATATTAGTAATATCAACATAATCATCCTAAAACTATACATTGAATAACACGAATTAATTTATTATCTATATATGAATTCACAAGTATAATTTTAGCTTACAAAATTCTTCACCTTTTCTGGAGCATTATTTGTCTGAATTAATGTTTTATTTCAACTTGTCTAAGTTAAGCTATAGTAGAATTATGAAAATTTAATATGAAAATCAATATTCTAGAAACTACACTAACATCATAATTATTGAAATCACCAATGAAATAGTGTTTTTCTCTTTGCTAAAATACTGCTAGAATTATTCCTTTTAAGTAGCTCAACAAAACTTTTTCTGTCCTAATACACTTCTAATAAAAATTATTTTGATTTGAATATTTATTCAGTAAATTTTTAAATACCTGCATAGATTGAGAGTTAAAACTGAAACGAGCATTTCAAAATAAACACTCAATTCACATTTGGCTTTTGTTTTGTACTTAAATTTTTAAAATGTAGCCCACTAATCATACAACTAAAATGTTTACATTGTTATGGATTTTATAATGAAAAGTGAAAATACTTTTACTTTTTGATTTTAAAAATTGTCTTCAAATTATTGCCTAAATATCTAGAATCAAAAGACCTTGGTTTGAATATCAGAGCTATTACTACTAGTTTTGTGCCTATAAACCAGTCACATAATTATCTGATTTTCAGTTTCCTTGCCTGTTAAATGAAGACAACTGAGCTATCCAAATTCAAGTAAATATTAAGATAGCCATCTTATTAACAGTGTTGTCATTTAGACTATCAAACAGAGGCCACAGGCACAGGACGTCTGTATTCCAAACGTACTCTGCCAGCCTAGTACTTAATGCGGTTTTGAATTTGGATGCCTCTGAGGATGGCATTCAGTCTCAGATCTCACCCTCCACCCCTGGGACTTGACTTGCCCCTGTCTGAGGACATCTGCACACGTCACTCAGCCAGAATTCTGACACTGGACTTGAAGTCCGTGAGAAAGAATACAAACCAAGAAATTGCTACTTTCCTGCCTACAGCTCAAGTAACAAAGTACATCTCAACTCCCCCCCCCCAATTCATGCTTTTTTTAAACTATACTTCTTTGTGAGCAGAATATTCTACATGCAACATATTTGGCAACCATGACAAATCTGAGGTGCTAAAATATTATCACATATCAGACAAGACATTTCTAAGTATTCCAAATTCCACATTTATATTTCTATACGAACACGTGATTGCTCAAGCAGTTTTGTGAAAAACTGTACTTGAAGACTTGCATCGGAATTTAGAAAAGATGAAAGAAGGGTTTTAGTTTCAACCTGAGCTCAATTGACAGAGGAAACACGAAAGCAGCCTCCGCTAAGTAACTTCTTGGTTCTTGATCAAGTCCCAGCACACCAGGAAGCCACTCAATATGGGTTTGGAAAGCGGAGTTATGCGCTTCGTGTTGTGTTAGCACCCTGCTGGCTTGGACCTTTCTGCCAGCCTCGCCCCAGGGGGCCACTATGAAGCCACTGTCACAGACGAGTCATGGTGCCTGCGTGCGCCTACACAGCGGTGCGAAATTGAACTCAAAGTAGTGTCTCTGTGATAGCTTTTCAACAAGTCATGTCCCATTCAGCCTGCTAGTTTATCTCTGTCAGGCTGGGGACCCAAGCGGCTGACACAAGCCGTTAGGGACAGGTAGACCTACCTGCTTTGTGCTCAGGAGGTAATGCGTCTTTCGGGCTTGGTAATCTCTTTTCTTCTCTTCCCTTTCGAGGTCGGCTTTCTTCTCCTCTCTGTCCTTCATCTCTGCAAACTCCTCCAGTGCCTCCCTGCAGCGGAAAAGTGTGCAGCTATTCATGATCCTGAAGTCACTGAAGAGAAGCGAGCAAGTTTTTGAGAAGCAACCATCACCCACATCCATCAAAATCACTGCTGTAATCGATCTTACTGGCACCTTCTAGGTGAATCTTTGTAATCTTCAAACAGCATTTAAGTGATTTTTTCAGTGGTTAAATTTTGAAAATCAAATGCTACTTACAATTAGCTCAATAGCTAAGGAAATCTATCAAATGCAAAGTAAGAGAATTACTGCGCTATAATTTCCTTTGACTGAAGGGTGACTATTTTGGACACACTTTAATGTCCTGAGAAAACATCTGAGTGACTGATTTCCTTTAAATTTTGTATTTACAAACCTCTAATTATTTTATATACTAATAGGCCAATTTAAAAACTGTCATGGGTTTTTACACATCTCCTTAATTTATTCTAAGGTTTTTCAGTTAACAGTTCAAATAATATCAACAAGGTGACATATTATCCTGTACTTGAAAGGGTGACATTTTGTTCAATTATAACAAAAATTAGAATAAAAGCTGAATTGGGTGCATAAGATCACAACTTTCTAAGTATAACAAATTCCATTAAAATAATGAAACTTTTCATCAGCAATTTGTGTGTATCTAAGAAATTTAAACAAAAAAATAAGCTCTTAATATATACTATGTGAAAAATACCTGCTAAATAGAATAAGACATTATCAAATTATGGAAGAATACATCTTTTATTTTCATAGAACAAGTTTAATTACTCATGTTAAAATAATGTCTGGAAATGGTATTTTATTCTTTTAAAAAATAGATATGTAACTTAGTGTCTAGTTCTTTAAGTACAATTTCAAGCAAAATCATCAGAGCGCATCCCTCAAAGATAGCAAGGGAAAGTAGAGGGGGAAATTCCAAAAAAAAAAAAAAGATTCTCACTTCTACTTCAATGACTAGAAATATTTTTGTTGCAATTTTCTGTTAAAGGCTAATACAATACTCCATACAAGGTTACTTATGAAACACACTGACGTTTAAAAATCACCATGCTATGCTATTGCAGCAGACCTACTTTTTTTCAACATAAGATTAAATTGCAAAATAAATGAATTACTTGGAGTGGCATGGCCCTCATTTTGCCATCCTTCTCTTGAAAATTGCTTATTAATATGAAAAAAGGAATCAGAAAATAGCCTGTTTTACTTTATGCATAGTATTTTGGGGGCTTCTGCACCCATAGAGTGGGGCTGGCTGCACATTTAGATTGTGCTGGCAAGCTGGCACAATGACCTTTCTGACCTGCATCTCAAGGCTATTATTAATCGCTAAGTAACCTGGTAAAGCCAAACAAATTTGTTTCCATTGAAAGGATCTCTATCTGTGTCTGAGAATTTGTTCTGTACCAAACAAACCTCATTAATTGTGTCCATTTTTGACAAAGAACCAGGAGTTAGAGGGACTGGTGACCTTTCTTTGTCCTTAAGGTACAAATTCCAAGACAGTTACATATGAATAAATGAGAATTTTTACCAGGAAAATATAACAATCATATGTTACGTAAAAAAGTGGATACATTATGAATTTTAATCTTTACTTTTGATATTATATAAAAAAATAAATACCTCTTCTACAATTCCTCTTAGAAGTCTTTAAGATAATTGAAAATAACCAATGAATTGCCACGGTAAGGATAATTACTCAGATATGCATGTATCCAATTTTATGTTACTCCAAAGATAAGCAGAGTAATTTTCTGAGCAATCACAAAAATTAAAAAACACATCTACAAAGAGATCTGACATAAGAAAGAAAAAAAGCCCAATAAAATTGAACACAGATGAACAGGTAAGGTACAAGGACATAAACAGGACCTGGATACAAAATCAGGAGTGGAAATTATTTGAAGTAGTAAAAACAGTCCATTTTCAGGCTATGGAAATGTAAAATTAAAACAATGTGTACTTGGGGAGTTTGACTAGGAGAACTGAAACAGAGAGGTGTACAAGAATGTCAGTTTCCAGTATATAAAGAAAACACAGAGTAAACCTAGAAGGAATTGGAAAGCCCTAAAAATAAATTCAAGAAACTTCACAAAACACTAGAAAAAATAATCTGGGATAATTTCAAAACACAAAAATTATTGATAAATTCATACAACTATTGAAAAAATCAATCTTATGTTCCTAGCTTATTTATTGCCTTACTTGAAAGTATACAGTTGTACTGAATACCACAATCATATTTATGTTAAATATTCTTTGTTAAATGACCAAGTAGAAGACGCTGAATAAATTATTTATCCTTGAATTACATGCTTTTGTTATAGCAATACAGATGAGGCTATGGTTTAGTGTAAAGGATACAGCAAAAATTATGAGCCCATTAAAGATAAATGATGGATACCCATCGTAACTAGGGTTCCCTACAAAAATATAAAATTTACCTATTTTTTAATCCAGCAATTTTTTGAATGCTTTTAAAACACTTAAAACATTTTCTCAAAGAGTTTCAGGTTGTTATGAATATGTTTTTTTATTTCAGGTGTATTGTTTTATTTCTATCCTCAAAAAAAAAAAACCCTGTGATATTTATGGGACAGGTATAACTTTATAGGTATAACTCTATATTCTATTTTACAAATATGGAAACACATAAAGAGATCAAATAACCTAGTCTGAATAATGAATCAGTCAATGGCAGGAATGGAATTAGAATCCGTAGATTTGCAGATTCTCTAACTCCATATCAGGCTGTAGTCATCCTTATACAAGAAATACCATGCAGAAGATATTCTTAGTCAATGACTCACACATATTTTCTTCTACTTTATGATCCTGTTTTCTTCTGTATAGTTAAAGAAATTTGGATAGGTTCCAAGACTTTCTGCATCAGTTTTTATGTATACAAAACATTTTGTGATATTAGTTTAAAAATAAAGGTAAAAATTACTGAAAATTTTGTAAAGCGTTTTACATATTTGAATATATTTTGCTAACGCCTTTTAGAAGATAATAAAATATTTACATATTCTAATAATGATAATAATAATAAAAATAATAATAGCCACTTGGAGGCAACATAACAGAGCAGTTAGACAACACAGACTCTGAAATGACCCCTGGTTATAGAATCTCTGCTGTGCTACTTACTGGCTGCTTCATCTTTGAGCCTCAATATCCTCATCTGCAAAGTGCAAATGCAGTATCAGTATCATCTTCCTCACCAAGCTATTGTGAGGATCAAACAGATTAATCTGGGTCAAGCACTCAGAGTAGTGGCTGGCACATCGTAAGGTGCTCCATTAAAGAACGTTTCCTTTAAGTTGGGTCCTGGTCTACCTGCTTTATCTACTCAACTGAATGTGTCTTTCATGCTTTCTTAAATCCCCTCAACGATCTCCTCCTTTCTGTCTCCTGATTAGTGTGCCCTTTGTGGATGAAATTCTAGAGTGCAGAGCACGGAATCTGGCTTCCTAAGAGCCATGAGGCATGGGGTAAACCTTGACCAGTGGGAAATGGGAGACAGAAGAGAGCCATGCAAATACATTTCCCTTTTTTCTGTCTTCCACGTGCTGCTTTGAGAGGTCTCCTTGCAAACCGGGGGGACACCTGTGTGCCTAAGGAAAGCAGGCACACAGGCCACGCTAGGTGAAGTTGCTATGGGACGTGATGTGAAGCAGTGGCCAGGGCTGCCGGAGCTCATCATGTCACACCCTCGCTATCGGATCAAAGCCCCGTCTTACAGCCGCCATCAAGCTGCATACCGCTGGGGAAAATCAACTGTCCCAACCAGGTTTTGTCACCCTCTCCCCCAAGCCGCATCCAATGACTGGGAATTGAAGGAGTACACAGACCCATACCCATACTCTGTGTCAGTGTGGCACTACTGTAAAGGCCCACCCAAACCCCAGAGCTCCCTGAGACGCACTGAGACTTCCGATGCAGTTCAGCTTCTCCCTGCCTTCCTCTGCCACTCCCTTTGAGATGTTACTCCCCAAGGTGCTCCCAAAGAACACTCATGAACCAAGTCGTCGTCTCAGAGCCTGTTTCCATCTATGACGCTCCACCCCCCCTTTTCCTCACCCTCACTGCCCTGGGCTAGAAGCACTCAAATAAAGCATCAGCAGTTTAATCCTTGACTTATATTTCGTTTCCAAGAGGTTCCTGGCTAAGACGTATACCCTCCCTCGTTTGATCCTTTCACAGCCCTGTGAGGCAGATATTACCCCTCCCATTTTATAGATCAAGAAATGAGATTCTCAGAGGTTCAAGCTCCACCCAAACCCTCACACTAGAAAGGGGCAGAGTCAGAATCTGAATCTAGGTCTGACACCCAAATCCATGCCTCTTAGCACAATGCAATACTGAGATGATACATTTTGCCCCATCCAATTTTTTTTAAAATATTTTTATTTACTTTAAAAAAAAATTTAATGGAGGTCTTGGGGGTTGAACCCAGGACCTCCTGCATGCTAAGCATGTCCTCTACCACTGAGCTATACCCACCCCACTATCCAATATTTTATTTAAATATCCATAGACCTTTTTCTCTGAGAGGGTAACTTTGAATACTGTAGTATCCATATTATTTTCCGAAAGTCCACAAAAGGAAAAAGCGCTCTGTTTGGGGAAAGTTTAAATGAACTGTCACTACTCTTCATCCTCAAATCATAATGTTCTAACTGGGGAGCTTTATGTGACCACAGGAGACACACAGTTTTGCGTTTGCACCACACATGTCCTCTCTTCCTTAACACATGGTTTCCACTTGCTAGTTTTTGAGTATGTAAAGAATTTTAACGTACATCATACTGAGGTATGAAAAGAGACTGAAACTGAAAAGATGCTTAAAAGTTAATTAGCCCAAGGCAACTACAAATGAACAAAAAAACCCACAAGGCCTTTCCGATCTGGAGGGGCCCTGCTTATCTCCCCATCTTGCTTTATTCCACTCTCTCCTCTGACTACTATGCTTTGGTCACAATGGCCTTATTCCCTAGCAAACAATTTACCCAATGACCCTACTTCACTTCCTAGCAAACAGTTTACCTCAGGACCCTCACTTACATTGTATTTTCTGTCTTGAACTCCTTTTACAGCAATCTGAATTTTCTCTCACTGTTAGTCTTACTTATAATACTGTAAGTTTGTTTTTTCCTCTATGGAACTTAACGTTTATAACCATGTATGTATGCATATATTCGCTTATTTAATCTGTCTCACCCACTGGACTGCAAACTCTATACAGACCATGGCTATTTTGTCCATGTCTATTTGAATGAATAAATTAATAGATTTTTACAAAGACAATCCTGGACAGCAGGACCATTACGTTGGATATAGTTCCTGTTGTAAAGAATTAACTCTATTGTCTCCATGTAAGGATGGAAGTCTGTGTATATGAATGATGATGACAACGTAAGAGAAGTGACTACAAAAAGAAGCACATGATTCTACTCAGTTCTAAGCCCAAATGAAAGCTAATGATTATTTCCTATCATGCAATAATTCATGTCTTCTTGCCTTGCACATTTTCTTTCTCTTGTCATAACGACTCTTCTTTTTGAATTGTTTCTTGATTTGGTCTAAGGTCTGAGCCAAAGAAGAAAAATTGTCTATTTTCATAAACTATTTTTTGAGGAAAAAGAAGCACTCTGCTTAAAAATTAAATTATTTTCAGAAACAAATAATATTTATAAGATGAAAAATACCCATACTCATAATTACAACTTGGGAATTATCTCCTTCTATATATCACTGACTGAATTATTCACATTCAATATTTGTTCAGCAGACTCAGTAATACTTTATTTACCGTAAGAACAATTATTAAGATAACCACCTATGCTGTTCAGAAATAAGCTATATATTTTGCCATTCTGTTTGATTTTATTTGTTTCAAAAGACAGTACAAAAAATGTGTTTATAAATGTTTATTTTCTCTTCTAGTCCAGAATAACAACAACAACAACAACAAAACAGGAATCTCTACCTTTCCCTCTAAAAAGGCTTCTAGGTCCCCTCAACACTAATTCCTCTCTAGCTGCTCCCACTCTCACAACCCTTCACTTCCCTTTCATGTGTCTGCTGCATCCTACAGCAGGTACCACCTGTAATCATGCACCACTTCTGCATCCCCCTGCTACGTGCGGAGGTCCAGAAGGTGAGGGTTGTACTCACTGGTGTGCCCCTCCCAAAGTATTTGGCCTAATACCTGTACACACTAGGGGCTAGCCTCCTTTTTAACTATTTCTCAGCCGATTACTAGTACATTTCATCACGTCTGATGGTTTAATTAGAAGAGGGAAGAAGCTGCATTGAGAAAGTGTCTCTTGGGAAGGGGGTTAGAACCCGTACTCTGGCTCTTTGCCAGGAACAGTGGTTCTCAGAGTGAGGTCCCTGGAACAATAGCATCAGCTTCACCCGAGAACTGCTACAAATACTCATTCTCAGGCTCCACCCCAGGCTGACTCAATGAGAAATTCTGGGGGTGGGACTCCGAGTCAACCTCCTGCCTGCTAACGTTTGAGAAGCACCAGTATACAGCCAGGAGAATGTCAGCTCTGTTGAGGATGTAAGATGACTTGATTCTACTAATTAGGATGACATCATGAAGAGATGAAATTTATATTCAGCTAATGATCTTAATATGAATGTCCCCATATTAGCTAAAACAGTATGAAATATGACAAAGGAGACCGGATAGGTAGATCACAATACTTTCACAGAAATCATAATTTTGACAGAGAAATTTTAAAATTATAATGAGTTTGCTTTAAAAGTACAAACGCCCCAAGTTTCAGAAGAAAATGCTAATTTTCCATAATTTCTCAAATAAAAGCAGAAAACCATCATCTGCACCATTTTTAAGAAAAAATAATTCTAAGAAAATGGATTTAAACAGTTCTCTGGAGTCCACATTCTGTTTTGATGGCAGAAAAAGTCAGTGATACCCTTCTGTTGTAAGAAGCCTTGAAAATAAAAATTCTGAATAGCATTAGTTTTTGCTGTGGTATGTTATGACATTAAAGTACTTTAGTTAAATTTGTTGCATGTACTTGTATTTTATCTCTAATAATTGTCAGCTCTCAGTAAGTCCACATTAATGTAACCAAATAAGTAGACAATAAAAGAAAAAAGGGAAGGCTCAGCCTAAAATACAAGTGAAAATAGTAACCACAAATAAAACAAATCGCATGCTTGGAGTTGGTGTGTGGCATCCAAAAATATTTTGAGACTGGTAAAACCCTAGAACAGGTGATCTGGAAGTCATTAAGACATCCAAAACATTTTCATTTGAAATAAAAGCTTCACTTTAAGTCAGTCCAATCATTGAAACCACTTATTTTATCTACTTGGTTACCTAGGCCCTGAACTGTTGGACAGGTACTGCAAATTTCATTACAACAGTGCTTTAAAAAGAGAAAATACAGTTTAAAAGCAAGCACTCTGTAGCACACAGTCCTTAACACTCAAGCACTCACGCTGCTCCTGAACTTCACACTCTAATCTGAAATCTAGAGTTGAGAATTTCACTTTTTGGAAACATTTAGAAAAGTGCTCTCATTAAACATTTTTTAGTTATTCTTGAAAATCCTTTGTTGCAGTATAGATCAGTTTCTCTTCAAAACATCTAACCTACTCTGAGTTAATATCATGAAGAAAATTAATCCTCATTTGTTTATTCAGTCAGGCAGTCGTAAGTATGTTTAAAATACTAAAAGAAATAAAGTTGTGCAAAGCCCAGTCCCTGTCTTCAAGTAGCTTGCAAATTAAATAAACAAACAAACAAACAAATAATAAAATAGACAGAGTACATCTAGGAAGAAATGCACAAGGTGCTTAAGTTCAGAGAGCGGGCTTCTAATTAGAAGGATAGAAAAAGGCGTTGGAGCTGGGAACTGAATAATGAGCAGGCTTTCACTAAAGCGAGGGAGCTGTTACCGAGGGGAGTGGTAATGAAACGAGGCTGGATTGTTCATAAGAAACTCCAGCTCTCTTTGGTAGACTTGATCCGTCAACAGCAAAGGGGGACACGGTGCCCTTTGGAGCAGAAGAAAAGATTCCTGACCAAGGGTGATTGGGCTCTCTAAGGGTAATGCTAGTGAATTTGCACTCTATAGACTAGATATTTTGAGAATGAAAAAGGTCAAAAAGAAGATAATGGTCAATGTTATAAAATTACAATGCCATGACTCCACTCTGATCATAAAAAGGGATCATCCAATTGCTCCATTATTTCATTTACCTACTTTGCATGATTTTAAAAAGCAGTAAGATGCTATTCAAAGATCATTCATGAAAATCATTTTTATTTTCTTCTGGCTCTTTTGAATAAACTTAGTTGAAAAGAATTTTTTATAGTATTCTTTCTAAAAATATGCACATATTTCACTGGAAAACTCTTTTCTTTTTGCTATTCTGGATAGTTTCTGTAAAAGGAAGTAAAATTTCATCTAATAGATATGATGTCACATAATTGAGAGTGACAGTTAGGTATAATAATAGGCAAAATAATAAAATGTATTGACATAGTACATTATTTTCAGGAGCTCCGAGTGCTTTATAGACATCAATTCATCCCACAACATTCTACTGAGGTTGGTAAGGGGCAGGTGTCATTAACAAGGTTCCGGTTCTCTGTGAAATGAAATGATATACAGATGGTGACTTTTAGTCCCCGCATGGGGGTTTTCCTGCATAAAGGTAGATCAAGGCACATCACATTCTGTCTCCCTTGAGAATGAATCTTCACAGTGATTCATTCACCTGCGGAGAATGAAGCTCAAGCTATTGAAGTTTTGTTTCAGGTAGAGTTCAGAGTTGAGAAGCTAAAGTTCCCACTTCATGTGAAGAGGACTGCAAGGACTTACTTACTTTGTGTTTACTCCAAAGTCACACATTGTCTCTCATTTAAAATGTGCTAACTTCATTTTAAGGCAGAAATAATTGTGGCTGTTTTTGCATGCAATCCACTTAATACAGATCAGGGACATCTCTAAACTAATCTTGATGCTACTATAAAGCAATAACCTACTGTTAGATGATGCCAACGTATTTTCAAGCAGAATATAACATGTAACTTCAGAAAATTATCTAATGAGTTGGGGAAATTATTTATTGACCAATCATTTTATAATTGATCTTGGATATAACTTCCATATGAATGCCAGATTCCCTAGCCCATGTATTGTTAGGCAGGATAAGAAGAGATTACAAAACAGTAGTAGAAAGAACAGAGAGAGAGAGAAACTGGGGTAATTTTCTTTCCCAATTCTAATCAATGTCACTCCTGAGAGAAGAAATGGATAGATTAAAAACAAGATGGAAAAAGCTGAAAAGCATTACAAAGGAGTAGTGAAAAAAAATTTCTTCAAAAGTGAAACTCTTTTAATCCACTGCTTTTGTAATATGACACTATTGCATACATTTCCTCTTTATCACAAAATTTCTGGGTTTTTAGGGATTTTCTTTAAGGGTACACTCTAGGAACTCCCATTCTACAATAATACATTAACTAAGAGATGTGTTAACATTTTTTCCTCAAAGATCCATGCTTTTAAGCATTATAACTATTTAAGAATATAAGTATTTATTTTCGGTTTGATTAATTCATACGCCAAGAAGATACTCTGAAATGTAACCCTAGTGTATATATTTTATGTTTCTAGGATCTTTAAGTCATCTTTTACTATAGAACCCTTAAAAGGAAGGGAATACAACAGATTATACTGATCAAATTTGTATTTTAGAAAAATCATTGGGCTGCAGTAGGAAGGACAGCTTGATGAAGAGTGAAAATAGAGGACTGGGAAAACAAATGATAGCACTTGGTCATCAGCAGAATGGAGAAAAGGAAATTTAGTGTGAGTCCCATGTTTCTGGCTTGGGCACCAAAAAGAAAAATGGCTCAATTTACCATAAGAAGAGGTTTGGGAAAAGCATAGTTACTTCATCTATAAATATGCTTAGCTTGGATTGTCTGTGGATGTCCAAGTGGCAGTGTTAGCAGGCATTTGAATAAATGTTTATAAAAAACATTCTGGGCTAGAGAATATTCAGATAAATAAATCATCAGAATACAAGTGGTAAAAGAAGTCACTGAAGTGGAGGAGACTGTCCAGAGGATATAGAGTGAAAAGGCTCGTGCATCAAAGAGAGAATACTAATATTTAAGGTCGGGCAAATAAAGGCAAGTATACAAGAGAAATGGAGAAGAAACAATCAGGAAAGTAGAGAGGAAACCAGGAGAGGGTGGCATCAGAGAATCTAAGTTACAAGAGAGATTAGAGAAAAAAGTGACCAACATTGTCATGTGCTTCAAAGAGGTCAAATAAGGTGAAGTCCAAATAGTTCACTGGATGTCACTTTAAATAATTTTTGAGCAATGGTTACATTTTCTCAATGTATTTTCATAACAGCTTAAACGTATCTTCAACTATGATTGAAAAAGTTTATTATTAAGATATCAAGTACCCAAATCTGATTTCCACTGTATATATTTACTTTCAATCAGCAATATTAAAAAAAAAAACAGCATTATCAGTCCTTGATACAGAATTAAAAAAAAAAAGGAACACCTTTCCATCCATCTCCTACCAAAAGATCAGCTAGGATAAGTGAGAGGTAAGAACTTGCAATCCATCCATCTCTCAGAGTTGAACAACGATGAGGCTAAGTCCACAAACCAACATATTTGAGTTCCTTGCTTTCAAATGAGTAACAACTTAATGCTACATTCTGGCTTCTCCCCAACCCCTCAAATATCACCACAAAAAAAGAGACCTGAAATTGAGAGAGTCTTTTTCTGTTAAAAAAAAAAAAAAAAAAAAGCTACAGAAGCCACTGTTCACTGCATTACCCAGTGTCTCCTATTGCGGATTCATATTATATGTGAAATTTCTGGAAGCTTCTAGAAAAGCTGTTTCCTGGCATATGCAGTAATGTTTTCTCCATTCTGACAATGAAATATACTTAACTAACCACATTACCTGATCAGTCACACCATTAGAGTTATCATTCTGTATTTTACTTTACTGTGGTCCTTATTTCTTTTACTCATAAATATCTTTTGTAAACTTTTTGAAATTAATTGTATAAGGACTAAAATTTGAAAAACATTTAAATATATGTATGTAAGCAACATAACATGCCTTTTCCTTTTATTCATTCTATCTCAGGAATAAAGGGTTTTATTTCTTTTTATATACTTTGCTTTAAAAAATGTTTTGAAATAGCAAATTGTTAAAGGTAGTACAATCTTGTTAAGAATATGACATGTAAAAAGGCTATGATCAAATAGTTGATATCATGCCATATTTTAAAGTGATTATATGGGTTATGTCATTAATTAACATAATTAACATTAATTAACATAATACTATTAACAAGTTACAGACTGTTTTTAAAGCAAAGAACACACATTGTATTTTAAGTTAGAGACTCTAGTGCATTATTATCTAAATTCTACCAAATTAATTGCTATAATTATTGTAGCTTCATATACAAAATGATTCTATAGGAAAAAAATTATATATGTATAGTTAACATTACAGGCTAATTTGGTTCTTGGAAACAAAAGTTTATTTCTTTACGTCTTAAGCCAGCCCTACTGAGCGAGCTTGTCATCCAGATTCAACTCGATAAAGCCAAACTGCGATCATTTAGTTGGCTGAGATCAAAATATAATATTTTAAAAATGAGGTTCATTGAAATGTTATCTTTAATCATATTTATGCTCTTTATTTACACAATACCTATGGTGTTCTACTTATGTCCTTGAAATAGGGAACAGGGACACCATCATATGAAAAAGTGGCCTCGCTGCTGGAGTTCATAAATTTTGTTCAGCTTTGGATGAGTTCAAAGAATTGCCATGTAAGAAAAGCCTTACAGAGGGAATTTATCTGATTATGGCAGTAATAATTACCCAGCTGTTTATTGCAGATAGAGAAATAATTCATGTAGGCAATAGGCCGTGGTGGCAATGACACTCTGCATTTAGTAAATATGCAAACTGTTCACTTCTAATTAACCAAGCTAGAGGATGCCCTTATTAAATGTATAAACTAAAAGTGCCTTCCTGACAAGTGATGAATTGTTACATTGCACAAACTCTTGCCACAGAATTATTGGAGTGAACTTGGGGCTTAACTTCATTAAGAGATCTTGTGGGATAGTTAAATGAGGATGGACAGCATAACAAGGCTCACCTGACAGCCAGTGCTGTGCTAGGGCTTAATGGAACTGCACCTCTTCTTCTGTCCCACTTAACCGTTCAGATTCACGAGAGATAAACTGTGAAACTGCTGAGTTAATTTGAGTTCAAATAATAAAAATAGATGAAATAACATGACAGCCCACTTATGGAGGCTACCTGACAGTTCACCTACCAAATGTATCTACAAAACAGCCACTTTTTCATGATTCGACTGTCTTTCATATATCAAAATTGGAAAATCTACCACTGTTTTCATTAACTTTAAATAATTTGTTAAGTAAAAATAAATGGTCTTACTGACGAGCTTTAAAATAAAATCTCTCTCAAAAAGGAAACAGATGGGTTTTATTAGAGAAAAGTAGTATAATACAGAAATTATTCTTCGTGTGGACTCTGGATTTTATTTAATTTTATAAATGATTATGAAATAATTCAGTATCTATATTCTATATTTAGCCTTATGTTAAGGTAACTATTCATTCTTTATCAAACATCTATACAGATATCTCCATCCCAATTAAGAATCTAAAATAATCCTTAGAGGGAAGTCCTAGGCATAATGAAGCAAAACTAAAATATCTCTAGTTGAAGTGTAAGAGTAGGTACTAATATCTACCTCACAGGTTTGCTGTGAAAATGGAAGGAAATAATGAGAGCAAAGGGTTTTGCACAGTACTTGGTATACAGTAAGTGCTCAATATATGTTACCAATTTATAATGTGCTTGAGTGGCAATAGCACTATCTGATTAAAGGATTGATCCCTAGTGTTTTCAATGGGTAGTTCATGCTGAGGTCTGGAAAGACTCTACACCTGCTTTTTCATCTATGTCTTAGCCTATGAGGACGTAAAATGTGTGAAATGGCATTTCAGATAATCTCAGAATATTATTGTAAATGTTTGCTTAATTATACATTTATTGTAAAACATGGAACAATATATAAAAAAAAGGTATTATGTAATTTAAGAGGATCAGAATTTGACACTTTTGAAAGTCTGATGCGGCTTCTCCAAATTTATAACATAGAACTTAACAAATATTTATGAACCATGGAAGAATATATGATATCTTGAAAATATTTGTGCATTCTCATCAACATTTACTTATATACAGACTTTTTTTCAATGAACACTGCCAAGAACTGCAACAGGAAATAGAAAAATGGTTAACATTATTATAAAGGTAAAACTTTCATATCTGAATAATACTATAATCAAGGGTTAAAATAAAACTGCTTTTATTAAGAAAGAAGCCATGTATATGAACAATTTAAAAAAGACTTTATAAATGCATTTATACATGCAAAACAATTTAGATTCCACACCTTGAAGAAAGAGTAAGATTGAATAAAAGTAAAGAAATGACACACACTTAAAGAAACCATAACAGTAAAAGTTAATATTGAGCGCTTGGTAAAATAATTATGTGTGCTTTTTCTAGCAATGTATGCTCTTTTGCCTTTCTGAGATCAGCCAAATGAACAAAAAGAAACAGAAATACATGAAAAAAAGCAAGGAACGGTCACAACCCTCATCATAAACTCAAGAGAATAACTAGAAATTGAATAAATGAAGAGTATCTGTCATATCAACTAAAGTTAAAGTACAAGTGCAGGGTATCTTCCTCAGTCACAAAGTCAGTGTATGTGGGAAATGAGTGAACACGTTTGAAGAGCGTAATAAGTGCCCCAACCAAGAGGGACGAAGACTGGGAATGACTGGGTGCAGGACTAAAGGAGAGAACTTGAAGCCAAACAACTTCTCTTTTGGTTGATCAGAACTTCCGACCGAGCTGGGACTTGATGGCAAAACTGGGCTGGAGGAGAACTGGGAAAAGTAGCCTGACAGCTGCTGAATCAAGTAAACTGAAGGAAGAAAAGAGTCTGCGAGCGGTGGGACTTCACGCTGAGCTTGCTTCGTGAAATCGATTTCCACAGTGACAGGAGGCCAGTCAGGACCTGGGGACAGTGGCCAGAGCACAGCTGCCCACTGCTCCAGCTGACCCTCCGTCATTAGAGACTTGAATGAATGAACAAGAAAACCAACCATCAATATCTAGCTTAAGTACTAAAAAAAAGTACAAGAATTCTGAGATCCAATTAGAGGTTTTAGTAAGGTGTAAAATTACTCACAAAATAGATTACTTTCCTCCATGTAAATAATAAAAACTTAGAAAATACACCATTAGCAAATATAACAGAAAAATATGAAATTCCTAGAAATAAAATTAACAAAAAATATGTAGACCTGTATTAAGAAAATAACAAAATTTTACAAATGGACATTTAAAAAATATCCACATGAATAAGGAGATATATCTCGTTCCCTAGCAGGTAAACTCAAATTATGAAAATAGCAATGTCATTTTTCCCTACAAAACTCTACAAATTTAATTTAAATCCATTTAAAAATCCCAACTTGCCATTTTTTGAGACATACCAAAATGACTATTTAGTTGTATGAAAATTAAATGAAAGTAGCCACAGCTGAAAAATAAAAGTAACGTATAGCTACTCAAGCCATGTAATACTATACAAATACTACACAGGAATACAGAGAGAGAGAGAGAGAGATCAGATGGCATCGACAGTCAAGATACAGGCCTGAGTACATGTGAGGACTTCGTATGTGAGAAGGTGGCACTTGACAGTGAGAGATAAGTGAAGTATTTAATAAATGCTATTGGAATAAATTGCTAGCCATTTTAAAAAAATCTTAAGCTTGATTTCAAATTTCCTACTTATATCAAATGGATTCCAGATGGATTCAATCTTAAAAGTTACACAAGAAACCCTAAATTGCCAAAATATGGATGACTGTTTTTAAAAGTCATGAAAGAAGACATCAAAAAAGAAATTACTGAGAAATATAACTGGAAAGAATTGAAAAGTCATCATATCTCAAAATCTCCATAAATATGTTTGAAACACAACAGCAAACAAGCGAAGATAATTGCATCCCTGATAACAAAGGGTTTATTTCCCTAGCACACAAAGGGAGTTTTACAAATCCATTATGAATAATAATAATAATAAAATAAAATAGGCAAATAGAACAAATATAAACAGGCAAGTCATTAAAGAATACAAATGGCCAATATAAGATATTCAAATTCCTAAAAAGTAAAAAATAATTAAATAAAATTTAGATGGAATTGTTCACTTTATTAAATTGGTGGGGATAAAAAGCCAAAATCCAGTTTCGGGAAGGAAACAGAAATGCCTATGCATTGTTGATAGAAATATAATTTGATATTTTTGGATGGAGAATGGGATAATATGCATCTAACTATAAGATATGTTTAAATTTTCATGCAAAAGTCCCATTTATAACACTATGCAGAAAAAAGATAACAGTACACATGCAAAAAACCTCTGCGGAGGAATGTTATATTGAATGTCCATCAATATAGGAAAGATTTGCCTAAAGAAATTATGGTATAAATATCATACCCATACACACTATAAGCACTGAAAATTGAGACAAATTTATGTTTACTGACATAGATGTTACTTGTCGTAGTGAGGGGACACTTCCCCTCTCCTGTTTCTTTCATGCGGGGGTATGTTTATTCTATTATAGGAAGCCTGGCCCACGCCCCTTCAGAGGACTCAGGTGGGAGCAGGCATAGAGTCTGGCAGGGCCAGGGTCTGATGCTGCAGGGAGGAGACGGCTGCCCACTGCTGAGCTATTGGCTGGGGAAGTCTGTCTACCTCTCGGCATTCAAAGAGCCACTTGTTTGTCCACATAAACATTCTATGTCATCAGCTTTATCCTATACTTTAGCATCCTATACAATCAGCTTTATCAGTCACAAATGGGATATTTTGTTCTCTCATATGCCCTATCATTTTGTCTTATTTCTCATGGGGCTCCAAATTTAAACAGGAAAGTGCAGTGAGATTTAATGTGCTTCCTCAAATCTACAACATGATTTATTCAATACTTATTTTTTTGAGTTCCTACTACATTCCGAACTGTAGTAGAGCCTAGGAGGAGGGCAGTTATGAGGCAAGCTAGGCATTATGCAAACAACTGAAGCACAAAACCAAACCCCACACCACTTACAATGGAATAAGTTCCAAGAAAGAAAACGACCAAGAATTACGGATGTATACGTGGGCGGAGGTTGGGGGTGGAGGGTAGTGGAGGCGGGAGGAGAGTAAGAAGGGAGTTAGAAAAGACTTCCCTAAAGAGGTGACATTTAAGACAAAATCTGAAAGATAGGAACAGACCTTTTATGGGTCCCTGACCTTGGGAAAGAAATTTTATGTAGCCTGACGAAGAGGACCTACCAAATATATTCATGGTATATGCACTGTGGGTCACTGAGGAAGTTTTAAGCAATTTAATAGGAGTGTGAAAAAGAAAAAAAAAAACTTGGAGAAAAGAAATGGAGATTCCATTTCACTTTGAGGCTCACTGTCGACCCTCTGTTGAGATAAACTGGAATGGTCCCAAATGATTTTTGCTACCAGAAAAAGATACCAAATACTATAAAGGGTAACTCAACATAAGTCTGTAGAGTTCCATGGACTGTGTGCTGGGCGCAATACAAAAGATTTACGGGAGAAGGCTGATTCTGACGGTCTGTGTCTATATGTAGGAGACTCTCTGGGCCCACCTTCTCTGGACTCAGCCCTCTCCGTGGTGCTGTCTTTGGACTGCATGAGAGCATGCAGTAAAAGAGTGATAAAGCCAGAGACCAGGGTGGAGTGCACATGGCCTGGCAATGATCGAGAACACAGGGGCATTCCCAAAGCAGGAAAAATATTCACAAAACCTTGAAGGCCAGATGATCAAAGGCAGTGAGTGGGGCAGCGATTGTTACAGACTGCAGGTTTGTGTCCCCACCTTCAAATTCATATATTGAAACCCTACGCCCCAGTGCGATGGTATTAGGAGGTGGAGTTTTGGGGAGGTAAGTGGTTTAGATGAGATCATGAGGTGAAACCTCATGATGGGATGAGTGTTCTTACAAGAGAAAGAGGCTGGAACATTTTCTCCCCCAGGTGAGGATACAAGACAGCAGCTGTCTGAAAACCAGGTGTAAGGCAAGAACTAAAAGAAATTCCATATTAAGTAACAAAAAGAAAATAATGAAATGCTTAAAACAGCAAAAACTGGGAACACCTACAACTTCAATAATAAGGAATTAATTTTTTAAAGCTATTATGAATGTTGATATCGGTATATTTATTACCATGAAAATATTCACAATATTTTGTTAATTGAGACACACATAATACATTGTATTTAACCATTTTTATAAGGTATTTACATGTAAGCATAGGAATAAATTAATAAACTAATATTTATTTAGTGCATAGGATATACTAAGTACTGTTTATTCATTTTACATGTATTAACTTACTTATGTTCATAAGAAATCTATGTAGTAATTCTATTATTTTCCTCACTTTGTGGATAACGCAATTTAGGAAAAAGGAAGTTAAAGAATTTGCCCAAGGTCACACAGCCAAGAAGTGGCAGAGGTCTGGAAGAACACACATAAAAATGTTACAAGTATTTATTTCTGAGCAATGGGATCATAAACGAGTTTTTGTTTATTTTGTTTTAAATTACCTGTATTTTCAATTTTTCTACAATGGACATGTATTATTTGTGAAATAAAGAAATAAAGGGTTTTTAAAGTATAAAAACAATATATTTAACTAGGAAACAGAAAAGTGAGAAAAAAAGACAAAAATCTGAGATGTGGTTCTTTAAAAATTAGCAATAAAATAGGTAAGTCTGACAATTTTGAGACCAAAGAGACAAAAATTTTAAGAAGCAAAATTAGAAATGAGAAATGGAACAAGGCAAGAACTATTTTAATTAAAATATTTGTAAATAACATCAGTATATTTTGAAACATCGATGAATAGTTATCTGGTAATAAATAAAACTGACTTTAATATATTTTTTAAAACCTGAGTAGAGGTTTGGAAATGTGAAAGATTTGCCTTCTCCAAAAGGGTTTAGGGCCCAGTTAATTTTATAAACTATTTCTTTTAAACTTCTAAAAACAGTAATCCTCATGCCATATAATCTATTCAACTAATAAATAAAGAAAAAACCTGATATCAAGACAAGAAAGAAAATTATGATGAATCATGCTTACAAACGTGGATATAAGCATCCTATAAAATACTAATATAATTGTAGATACTGTGTTTCATAATAAGAAATATATATTTGGTCTTCATCCCTGTTTTTGGCACACAGGTCAAAAAGCCTTGGAATTCCCCCAAAGTAATATGTCTTTTTTCATGCTAATGAGATGAATGGTAGCTGGGGACTCCCTCAGGTTGGGAGCTGGTCGTCAGGGGTACCAATCATATGATTAAAAGATCAGAATTTTCAGCTCCACCCCCTCGACTTCTGTTGGGGGAGAGGGGCTGGAGGTGGAGCTAATCACCAAAGGTCAATGATATAATCAATCGTATCGACATAAGGAAGCTTCCATAAAAATCCCCGAACAACAGAGTTCAGAGAGTTTCTGGCTTGTGGACCACAGGGAGGTGCTGGGAGGGTACCATGCTCAGTGAGGGCATGGAAGCTGCATGCCCCCCCCCCACTCCATATTCTGCACTGGTCATCTCTTCCACCTGGTTATTCCTGAGTTGTATTCTTCTATAATAAACCTTTAATTTAGTAAATAAACTGTTTTCCTGAGTTCTTGAGCCATTCTAGCAAATGACTGAAGCTGAGGAGGACGTCCTGGGAATCTCTGATTTGTAGCCAAGTTGGACATAAAGTTGTGGATAACCTGGGGACCTACGATATGCGATTGGCATCTGAAGTTGAGGGTTGCGGGGGACAGGCCTTGTGGGACTTGAGTCCTTAACCTGTGGATCTGATGCTCTCTCCAGGTAGAGGGCATCCGAATTGAGTCTGAGAATTGCTTGGTATAAAAAACCCATTTTGTGACCAGAAGTATTGAGGGTAGAGTATTAAGTACACAGAAAACAGAGGAGTGTTTTTCCTTTTCAGTACAATAATCCCCATGCCATATAATCTACTCATCTCATAAATACAGCAAAAATCTGATAACAATATCTGTAAATTGCAATGCAAGAGAGAGAATTATAAGTAACTCCATTTATAAAAGTGAATGTAAATATCCTATGTAAAATATTGATATTATTTAGTAATAAATCAAAAGGATAATTAACAATGAATGGCCTTGTTAGATATATTCCTAGTATATGATGGTTTAATATTAATATGTCTATTAATAAAAACACATTCTATAACATGTCAATAAGTCAAAAAGGAAAAATATCATCTTATTTCAGTACATGATGGGAAAGCATTTGTTTCGTTCAACTTCTCTTCTGCCTTAAAAATTCTAAGACCAGTATAAATCAAAAGAGTAAGTTTGTAATATGATAAAGACCAGCAGGCTAAACCAAATTGTGAGCACCGATACACCAGGCTCTCTAGTGGCTAGAGATATTCCTAGTAAAATCAGGAAGAAATAAGGATAAAAGGAAAAACCTGATGAACAAAAGAAACAGGCCTTTCCAAAACCACCTTGCACGTGTTTGTCTCCTTGAGTCCCTTCTCCTGTTCAGGGATAGAACTAGGTGAAGCAAGCGAGGACTCTAAAATGCAGAGTTTAAAGGTACACTCTCGGGGTTGGGAAAGTGCAGTCGCCTGCACGACCCTGACAGTGAGTGCCTCCTCAATTTCCATGTCTTAAGGGCCTCTCTTGCCTCCCCTGAACCCCAGTCCAGCTCAAATTCTCCCTCTTGCATGTTCTACTAGCTCCTTCCGCCTGACAAGCTCAAGCCTGCCAATTGCAGATAGCCAGCCCATCGCTAGAACATTGGATTTCTTAGGAAGAAATTAAACAGCAGTCCCCTACGGCCCACATGTTTCTGAGTTTTCCAACTTCGCTCACTGACTAAATCCTATTCCAAGCTCCCCAAATCTTTATTGCTGTTTCCAAAGAAATCAACTTCACAAATTTCCCATACTTAATCTCCAAAGACCTTTTCATACACGTCACATATGTGAGAAATTTAAAAGTTGGGGAGTTAGCGTTTAGATATTTTATGATGTATATAATTTTAGGGTCTCAGACAACACCTTTATCTTAACAACTTATTGTCAATTGTTATCTCTAGTTTGAAAAATGTTAAGAGTAAAATGAGATAATGCAGGTGAAAACTGAAAGTAAAACTATGGCATAAATACCAACTATGATTCATTACTATTTCATTTTTATCTAAATCTATTATAAGCATATGGTCACATATGTTTTTAGAATGGAGCACATTACAAGAAGAAAAAAACTAGCGATTTTTGATGTAACATGAAAACTTAGTACATAGAGCTTTGGTAAATCTGACTGAATAGTGCTGCAGTAACTTTACTTTGCATAAATCTACAGAAGACTCATCATTAAGGCCTAAATCCAGGTGTTATCTTTCTATGTGCTTGAAGGAAAAAAAAAACTGACAGTAAAGCAGTCCATTTTAATATGTTCCTTAACATTTTCTTCTTTGAGAGGCAAGTTTTTGCTACTGAACATGTTTCTCACAATACATCTGAGGTTTGTCATACTTAAGGATTCATCTATGTAATCATTTTACAGATAAATCCACCTCAAAATGAGGTAATTTTACTGAACCTGAACTATTTGCATAGTACCAAGGTAGGCTTATTACACACATAAATAATCTAATTTATAGTCAAGAGTACAAGATAGTTAAAAATAAATTTTTTTGGTAAATAGAATGATATAGCTCTATTGTAACAATAAATTTTTGCTTAAAATATCACTTAGTTTTAGAAAGTATTCCTAAGTATGATAATGATCAACATCTATTGAGTAACTTTTCTAAAATTTTCACTAGTGGACTAGTGATTATACCACTCACCGAATTGCATCATTGGTCTCTGAAACAGCTTTCAGGTACTCCTTCAAATAATAATAATTAAAGCAGTATTTCCGAATCTTATAGCCTCGCCATCGCCTCTGAATCTATTGAAGGAAATCAAAAGATAAAATATGCCAGTGAACATTTTTAGCAAAACCATTAATAGTTCTTCAGAATCAAGGTAATGACAGATAACGCCTATCAAAGTCTCAGGCTTCTCCACTAAAATAACAGTATATCTATGTCCAAATATCAATTGTACTCAAAAGATTTATTATAAAATGTTATAAAGACAAAAACATACTCTAAATTAGTATACTTTATTTTATAATACTTATCATTGTTTTACAAATACTATATGTGAAATTAACTATTGAAAGTTTAAAAATTTGCTTTACCAATTCCTACTACCTCCACTTCCTGACCAAATGGATTTTTTTATTTTTCATAACCAACTGGCTTGAAAATTGTACTTGGTATCACTAAAATCAAAGGTTTTAATATATTTTTTTAAATTCAGTACTATCAAAATCTTTAAACAAAATGTTGTCTTGTACCTTCAACATGACACTGTAGGATATCAAATAGTGTGGAGGGACAGACTGCCTATCACATGAAAACACCATTAAATTCTAAGTAAAATAAGACTAAATGGGTCCGAAAACACAAAAGACGCACGCTGGGGAGCTGAGAAGGAAGGACAGAAGATGGCGCTTTGCCCGCTTTGAGAAGCTGAAAGAGCAAACTCGGAAAGCGGCTGCAGAATCTGTGTCAGAAGGAAGGGCGCTCACAAAACCCAGTGGCGTGCGCTTTTTGCCACTTTTAACTGAGCAGCTACTAGAAACAGCACCAGCCGCACTCGCTGCGTCAACCATCGTGCTCTCAGAGACCCTCCTAACAGCCCAGCTCCCTACACACCCACCCAAAGGCAGGCTAACTTTCCTTTTCAAGACAAATCTGGGTATTTGCAATGGTGTACTAAAGCTCATAATAGGTAAGTGACGGTCAGATAACAAATTAAAACTCATCCACGTTAAAGTATAATCAACCAAACTTCAGAGGGTTTTGTTAGAGGTAAGTGAATAAAAAGGCTGAAAGAAACTGGGCATTTGAGTGGATGATGATGCTATCATCCAGTGAAGTAAAGAATCTAAAGTTTATGAGCTCCATGAATGTACCAGGTATTATGCTAACTGCTTTGATTCTCATGGTAACCTTGTGAATAGGGCATGATCTCCATGTTAAAAATGAAGAAACTAAGGTTAAGTAACTTGATCAAGGTTATGACATAACTGGTAAGAAAGTAAAGGACAGAGAATACACCTAGTTCTCTCACTCCAAAACCCACTAAAACGTCTGTCAGACGTACTCCACGAAGAGAAAGAGTGTGTGCATGTTCTTACGTTACAGGGAGCCCAATTTGACCAATAGCTAATTGATAAAAGATACAATATAGCTGATTTCTGACTATACTTCCTGTGATAGGAACAAATGACATCTTAAATTTTGCCTAAATTTCCTGTTGATATCCCAGTACTAGTGAAGACACTTTTAATTTTTTTTTAAAAAAAGTACTTTCAAGAAGCAGCATGATGACAACATTCTTCTTAATTTCAAGGTGAGCAGGTTATGACTTCCAAAGCACACGGCTAGTATTCATGCCCTTCAAAGTAATTAGCAACTTTCAGAAGTGATTGGTATAAAACAATTATTGTCATTGATCAGCTCTGAATAGATAATTTTAAACAAAGTCATTGTGTGCTCAGCAGATTACAGCTTGTTAACGGGCAAGTTCTAAATGACCTCTTAAGCTAGTCAAATCAATGATGCATATTCCTCATTAAGTAACATCAAAATGTAAGTGGTCTTATAAATAATGTTTATTTTAAGCACTAAAATAAATGGCAAAACCATGATATATCAGCCATCTGTTCATAGAAAAGATTTTCCCTCCGTTGAGTCTATTATTATTCCTCAAAATTCACAGTAATCTTAATATCATCAAAAGAGAGAAAAAAAAATCTTCTCACCTAGAATTAAAATCAAAACATAAAAAACAAATTCACAGGTAATAACCTATCTAGGACTAATGCTCTAAATGCATATGAGAGCATATAAATAGGACTCTTATTCATAATTAGACTTTCACTTATTAGAATGTTCAACATTCTAGAAAACCATACAGTGAGCACAGAAAGGTGAGTTTACTAAATTTTCAAAGACAGGGTGCTTAAAAACAGTAATGTCAAAGTTTTCACTATTGATGTCAAGTTACTATCATGTCAAAAACATACATATATATGGTTAGTTAGGTTTTGGATAATTATTCCATATGCAACTTTTTTCTCTTCAATATTTTGTTTCCCCACTCTACTTGACTTTATACTTCCCTTCTCTACAATTTCTTTCATCATTTCACAAAGATATTAGTACTAGAGGTAGTAGGGGGAGAGAAGAAATATTATTTTGCATAGTGATGGAACATCTAAATGTTTATCATTCTGCACAAGGTAGGGCTTATCTACCCCTCTTCTTCCTTAGGCTGATGTTTTGGGATACTTTCTTCTGTGTGAATAAGACTGTGTTTTATTCATGTTGTATTCCTAGAACCTCGTATAATATTTAGTATATCAAAGAATATCAGTGTTTTTTCCTGAATTATTTTACCTATTTATGTCTATCTAATATTGGAGTCATTGCTCTAAACATAACTACTGCATTGTGGTGTAAATATGAAAATAGGATTATAAATAGGAGACTGAGATGGGTCTTTATCTGACACATATTTAACCATTTTTCAATTAAAGCTACAATATAATCTTACACTTTTCATACTTCAGACACAAGTGCAAAACAAAAGAAAATAGTTAATTGATGTTTTGAGTTATATTGATTTTTGTAAATAAAAATTTTGATTACATAAATTCAGAGCTCTAAGAGGAAAGAGCCAATAAAGTTATGGTTATTTTGCAAATTGATTATTTTAAGTGATCTTTTAGTCTAGTGGTCCTCTTGTTATGACAGTTTTTATTTTCCTTAAAGTGAGGATTTCTTACCTGAACTAAAATGTTTAGGGGCACTAATTTCAAGTTAAATTATTCAAAATAACTGCAATAATAAAGGGTCATCTGAGACTCCCATTGTTCCAGCAGAATATCATTAAGTAAGTATATGTGAAAATGAGTATTTGTATGTATATGCAAGACTGGGACATTGTGCTGAACACCAGAAATTGACACATTGTAATTGACTATACTTAAATTTTTAAAAAATTTTAAAAAGCAAGTATATGTGATCAATAAGGTGGACAAGGTTTCCAGGGTAAAAGGACTTCTACCTGAAACAATCAATTACATCTGTAGTTCTTTAAAACTCTGTAAGTTTTAGATTATTATCATTTTCCATTCCTCAAAGACCTTTGAAAATGAGAAGAAAAAGTCTGATGGAACATTATTTTTTGAGATCTCCAAGGTACCAAATCTTAGCACTTCTCAAAATCTGCATTCATATGATACTATTTCTGTTGTCCTAGGACAGGCAAGCAAATGCGATTCAAGATGTATGAGATGACCCAAAGGAGGCTTTCCACAGGCATTGCAAGGAATAAATAATTTTCAGAGAGTTTACTTTTGTTAACTTCCAAAGTCTGTGCCAGATTATATATCCCCATTAAGTTGAGCTTATTAAAGACCAGTATATTCTAAGAGTTAATGTATAAAGAAAGGGGTCAACAGTTGAAAAATCATAGTGCTGGTAAAAATTTTGTGGGGTTTCTAAAGTTTTTAATGAAATTAAGAGTCTCCTTTTCTCTTCCATTAATGTTCCAGGGTCCAAAATGGGCATGGTGAAGGTCCAAATACAACCAAATTGAAATTCTTGGATCAGAAAAATCTATGTGATTTGCACCTTGTACTCCAAACAGGAAAGAAATGACAGGTTCTGTTTTTTCATTTGCTATATCTTATACAAATAGCCATTTAAAATTGTAGCCAGAAAGGTGTTTCATCTGGGGTTATGATGGAAGACAAATCCTGATGCAATATGAGAAGACTAGAGTTTGCGTACCCATTTCTACTAATTATCACTGAATTTAGAATTCCCTGAGTGGACTGTATCAGTAAGAATACTCATGAATTACCAGGGCCATGGGGTCCATTTGCCAAGAAAACCACCGTGTGAGTAATAAAATTTCCCTAAGGGCTTGACCCAGGGTTCATATAGTTGCTCTTATCTAGATTTCTGAGAGAAGGAAAGAAGACTAGAAGTGAAGGTAAGACTGCAGGTGACCAGAAATAACAGGAATATGGGCACCAGACCTCCTGGGCTCAGTTCCTAACACTGTCACTTACTAGTTGTGTGACCTTGGGCAAGACAACTTTCTACAATTCCATTTTCTCATCTTTCAGATTGGAACCATAATGATACCTGCCTGCCTCAGTGAGCTGGTCATGAGAATTGCAGGGAATAGTTAAAATATTTAAAATATTTAGAATGGTGCCTGGAGAGTGGTCACTGCTGTGCAATTGCTAACTCTTTTTACTTATCAATGGTTCTGACTTATCAACTTTTGGGAACCTGTGGTATTGCCATCTTGTCCTTGCATATATGCCTCACAGACACACACTCTTCCTGGCAGCTGGTTTGACTAAGGTAGGTACCAGCTGTATCCATTCTTGTTCAGGTAATACGTGTGAGAATTGGGAACCATTCTACTGGGGAAGTGGGAGCCTCAAAGATACAGGTTAAGTTGAATGTCTATATGCCTAGAAATGGAAGAATTAGGTATATGTGCCACTCTATACAAGATGGTTCATCCTAGATGGAGTCAGCCAGTAAACAAAAGCCATAAACAAGATAAAAATACCAAATACTGAGAACTATGCATCAAAGTTTTGGGGGAAAGAAACAAGTAAGGGACCTCACTGGATGGAAAGACCTAGTGGATGAAATAATAACACTGAACTGCACTTTTTTTGCTACCTGGGCATATTTTTTAATGGGCTTTCAACCCATAAAGTAATTTTGCCTTTCATCTTTATATTACTGCCAGGAAACTGACTCTCTAAGCCCCATGACTGGAGGGCCTGAAGTGACACCCAAGTGCTCAAGGAGATGCTTTCTAGCATCAGAAACAGAGATCATTCTAAGTGAAGTAAGCCAGAAAGACAAAGTAAAGCACTGTATGATATCACTCATCTGTGGAATCTAAAAAGAAAAAAAGGACACTAACGAACTCCTACAAAACAGAAACAGACTCACAGACATAGTAAACAATCTTATGGTTATTGGGGGGAAGGCGGTGGGAAGAGATAAATTTGGGAGTTTGAGATTTGCAAATGTTAGCGACTATATATAAAAATAGACAAAAACAAATTCCTTCTGTACAGCACAGGGAGCTATAATCAGTATCTTATAATAACCTTTAATGAAAAGGAATATGAAAACAAATATACGTATGTACATACATGACCGGGACACTGTGCTGTACACCAGAAACCAACACACTGTAACAGATTATACTTAAATTTAAGGTAAAAAAAAACACTATAAAAAAAATAGAGGGATAGAGGGTCCATTCCACACCGTACTGTAAAAGATACACAGCTGTACATCTAGATGGGACAGGGAGAGAAATAACTTGAGCAAATGAATCAGCTCATGGTATCTGCATACGATACTAAAAGCTGTTCAAAGAGTAAGAACTGGAAAAAAAAAAGTTGGGGGCCAAATTTAAGTGAGATCCACAATGGAGTAGCCAAGATGCTAGAGGAAAAGCAGAATCCTAATCTGGAGTAAATTCAAATTAAAGACCAAAAAGGCAATAAAGTGTCACACAGAGAAACAGGAGGAATGGGGCCCCAGGAGCTAAGATAAAAATTTACTGAGCAATTTATTGCTGTATTAATTGACTGTCGCTGGGCCCAGCTACAAATCAGTAACAGGGGTTTTGTACAGGCATCCTGTGGGTTCTGATAGCAGTTTTGTTCACAGCAAAATTCCTTCAAGTCTGTATGTGTTTCTAACACTTTGGCAAGGGCCCAAAGCTTATGAGGTCTTCCACTCACGTGTAAACTGCACTGACCAAATATCACCTTCCCGTGTCCGGTTCATCAGCCACTTAGCCTCAAGTGTTTTCAACTATTCGGAAAAGCCTTAAAGTTTTCCCAGCAAAGGCTTAAATAATTTCCAACAAGGGCACTAAGGGACTTAGATAAAAAGTATTGAAAACAAGTGACTTTTTTTTTTCACTCCTTATTTAGAAAAGAATGAACCAACATTCGTTGATTTATTCAGGGACATCTCTTTAATCACTTACTATAAGCCAGATACAAAGACTAAGAAGAGAGGATCTGGGACCCATGGGACTTACAGTGTATGTGGGTGCCAAATACAGGCATGTAAATTAGTAAGGATAATAAAATGTTACAGGTTCTATACAGAAGTGTATCGATGGTAGAACAGGGACATAAAAAAAGACAGTGATCTATCCCACACGGGTGGGGGGATCATAAAGTCTTTAGAGAAAAGGTGACCCTTTAAAAAAAAATACAGCAAATCTGGATATGAATGCCTATTACACTAAACAATCACACACATATAATTTATTCTTCATTATATAAAAAAGTGATATCTATTTAAGATGTATAAGTTAAAAATGAAGTTTCAAAATTTCTTCTCTTTTCAGAAATGCTCCATTTACCTCTTTGACAACTGAATATAATTTGTCATGCTAGGAGTCAATAGTCAGACATATAATTTGCGACTGGCTCAGTTTATGAGCCAAAGTAAGATAAAAGTTTCTTTCTCTTCGACTGCATGGTTTAGGTACATATATAAAAGTATATCTGGCTGAATATTGATGGCCATATAGATTTTTGGTAGTTATCTGTTTCTCTCAGTAATTCTCCCTCTTGTACACTCATAGCCACCCATATTTAAATCACTTAAAGGGTGGCTTTTTCGAACAAAGTTACTTGGTAGCTTCTGAACTGACAAGGCAGAGTTGTATCTGTTAGAAGAAACAGCTCAGCTGCTGGTCTTTAGGTAGGGCTGCAATCTTCAGATATGTACAGCATGAAGGTATGTGGACCACACATTGGTCTCTTTAGCCTCTCACTCCCGCAGCGAGCAAAGTTTTCAGAGCACCATCTTGCAAAAAATCCACTTACAAATAGGTTTATCCAAGTGCACCTACAAATAAGTTCAGTTCTTGCCATGCAATTAACCAATGCTAAAAATTAATCTTTGCTGGGGGGAGGGTATAGCTCAGTGGTAGAGTGCATGCTTAGCATGTATGAGGTCCCGGATTCAATCCCTAGCACCTCCATTTAATAAATAAGTAAGTAAATAAATAAACCTAATTGCCTCACCCTCCAAAACTAAATAAATACATAAATACATAAATAAGAAAAAAAAAACACCCAAAATTTAAAAAAAAACTTTCTTAGGCAATCACATTAGCTTCTATGCAAGTGGGCTTCATTCCTGATTCCTCAACACCAAGTTAATCCAACTTGATGATTCCTCACTACCAAGCTACCAAATTAACTCATTCAAACCTCTAAAGGAAGTCTTTGAACATCTTTGTTAGAGTAGTGTTTCTATTATAAATTTCTTACAGTAGTAACTACATACTCCATTAAGCCTCCAAAAATTCCCGAGTATCTTCAGTGGATCATTTCAACCTCTAGGAAATGCTCAAGTCTTCCTTCCCTTCACTTTAATGACCAGTGCATTCCCACCTCTACTCTTCTCTCCTGTGTCAGATAAAAAACAAATCTGGACATAGCAAGGAGAGACTTGATTTGGAAGAATCACTGTAAGAAAAAGGGGGCAGATGACTATTGCAATAGATGGAGGTGGGCTATTGCAATACAGAGAATCTTCGACAGCAAGATTTGCAAACATGCCAAAAATAAGGCAAAAAGAGTTTTTCTTTTATTGAAAGGTATGAACAAGGCTGGAAAGAATCTGATGAGGGGAAGTGGGATGACAGGGTGGCATAATCAGATGGTAGCTCAGAGAATGTTTTAACCTGAAGCCAGCCCATGTTCAGGAGGTAATAAGGAGATGCTATGTGCTGGCTACATTCATAGATCTAGGGGAAAGACAGAAACTTAACCAGAGTTTGGTTAAAAACATGTTTTTCCAACTGATCGATGGAGACAAGCAATTCATGTAATCATTTATGATGTAAAGAATGGGAAATTCAGAGACTGTGTCTGGCTTTGTCATAAGTAAACAAGGGGTCACCCATGCCTCTTATCTAAGTCCTGTGGGGAAGGGTGGTTTTTTTTGCAGTAAGCTGTTTCAGAAACACAAAAGAGTTGGACCGAGGGAGATTTTTCAAACTTTGCTGTTTTCTAGGATCGCAGGAATTAGGTAGAGTTCAGCACTGTCTGCTGATGTTGACCAAAGACAAGGTGACGCTGGGCAAAGGAAACAGTTTTTAGCATGATGTTGGACTAAGTCAAAAACTCTGCCTTCTGAGTGGCTTGGATTAATGTGGTTTCTTAGACATGCGTAGTCAAGGTAAAAGGAATCTTGATGATTCTAGCCAGATCAGAATTCAATACAAAACTTGGGACTAAATAATAAACAGGAGAATGCGTTTTTCGAACCCTGTCTCCTGTCCCTCTGTCCCTTCTGGTGATCTGTGGGGACATCAAAGCCCTTGGTCATCAGCTGCTTTGGGTCTCCGTCAGCTTTTTACTTTGCAGACACATCTGACAAAGGGCATGCAGAAAAGAAAAGCTCTAATACTGTTTTAGGCTCAGAGGTTGTCTCTGGCAGAGCTATACAGAGAATCAGAATCTCCTAAATTCCCAGACTCAAGCTCAAGTATTCCCATTAAAAGAGAAAAAACAAATTATTTTCTTATATGACTATATTTCTAAAAAAGGTAAGTAGCCCAGTGCAGCTAGATATCAGCCTCTGGCTCAGGAAAAGGAGGAAAAAAGATCTACTTCTTCCTGTTTTTTCCCCTTAAACTACAGAAGCACAGAGCAGTGAACAGATCCTGGAGATGGTCCCTGGGATAGTCTCCCACACTCACACCTATAGAGGAAAACCCCTTCCCAAAGCAGCATTTTAAGTCATCAAAATAATGTTAATTTAACTGCCGTGTTCAACACAAGACTTTCAGAAGGTATTTTTACGACCTTGCTTCACCCAAAACAAAATCTGTTATGCTTAGCAGAAGTAAGAACTAATAATAGATTAAGGGAAGAGAATATAATAAGGCAACATAGGTTTTAAGAACATTAATGAAATTCACTTAAGCATTTTCCCATTTATAACAGCTTCACAATTAAGCTATCATCATATTGTCTGATGCAAAAGAAATAATACTTTTGTTGCGGCTCTTCCCAAAATCTGTGCAGAAACCAAGGAAGCCTCACAATCACTAAATTCAGCTTCCTATTTGGCAAATAACATATGAAAGTTGAGCACAGAAATGATATAAATAAAACGTCTAAGCTGGAAACTGACTTCATTACTGCTAAATCGTATGAATAACTTCTGATTGATTTGTACTGGGCAGGAATCTTACATTCCAGAACCATGTTCATCTATTTATTACAATATTCTATATGACATATGGAAACCAACATTGCTTCATTAATATTTACATTCTTTCTCTAGTCATGGCTCAGAGATATTTAACATTCTAAAACATAAGCATTGATAATTACATGTTTTACATTTTACTCTAATTTTTAATACTGCCAAGACTCTTTTGTATAACTAACTTTTTAACGATGTACTCTTTTCTCTCTTTACCATTAGCATATCAATCAAATTTGCATTATTCGGGTTTGCTCATTTTATTAAAAGCGAATTCAGGGCACAATTGACTTTTCATTTGTTTAACAAGTGAAGAAATATTTACCCTGACAGCCATTGCATTGTAGAGATTCATCTTCATAGTATAATATGCTAACTGTGAATCAAGGGGAAAAAAAGATGGCATAAATTTCAGTTTTACACAGAGACAGTGCAGGCTATTTTTACATGTAAAAGATAAGAATCTTTATACATAATACATAATAAGAGTTCTCGGCTTAGAAAAATGAAATCAAACTTTGCATTGAAGGGATAGGCTTCCTAATACATAATGCAGGCTTAACCAGAAAAATCTATGGTAGTCAAACTAGGAGCTAATGGAGATATATGATCATAAAATGCTCTCCGCTGAGTTTGATAATCAATGGTGCTCTACTGAGAATAGAATAACAAAGCAGAAATATTCACAAGTGCTGGTGACACGTAGTATTGTATGATTTATTCACTGGGGTTCTTTTAGCCAAAACTCACAGAAACATAAAAGGAATTCATATTTCAAGACGTCTGGTTTAATGAAAAATTCAAAGAAATGCTGTCTTCAGTCGAAATCGTTCAAGGATGTGGATGCAGTGATGGAGCAAAATTGTGCCTTCCAACCATCTGTACAAAATGTTATGTACTCAGCTGCCTCCTGAGCAATCCTTGGGAGTTTTGTTTCATTTAATATTCATTTTAACACCATCAAATCATAAATACAATGATATCATGTTACAGCAAATCCCCTGATATAATGAAGACCTCCTAAAGTCTTGGTTTCTTCCTAGTAGAGACACATTTGTCTATTAAAATACAAATCTCTGTGATAGTAAATAATCACTTAGCAACATAGCTTATTTCAATGAAAATACTGCTTAAAATAAAACTCCCACATCTGTTCTTTCAATTAAAAAGATAAAATTAACATGATTCATGACAGTGCAATAAACATTGAAATACATATTTTTTCCACGCAAAATACAACTTTATCCATTTTTATTTAACCAAAACTCATTCGACTAATATAACTTGAGCCTAGGTAATAGCCACTATGTTTCAGCAAAAATCAGAGATAAATGCCTTAACCTTTGAGATAGGGGTTTTCTTCCCTGCAACAAACAGGAATTCATATAAAAGGGTTGCACTGTAATTAGTATTGTTTGAATTGCCTGATCTGATCCAAAGCAAATTGTCTGTGGAGAGCAGCAGGGCTGGATTATTTATCAACAGTCTGAGCAATTAAGAAACAGTTGGCTGCAATATGTTATTTACAAATGAACACAATGATGTTACCTCATTTTAAATTCTCTTTCTTCCTTATAGCAAGCAAGGCGTAATTCTTGGTGTATGAGGTGAATTTAAAATATTTACTTAACTATTGTATTTCCTCAAGTCATATTGAAGCATATATAACCATTGTATATTTTTATACAGAAGAAACATTTTGGAAATTATATATTTGAGAAAGTTGGGTTCAGGAAAAGATACTGTTTATTATCTTTTTTTCATATTGTTGTTGTTAGCAGCAGTGAGTGTTCATGAGTTTTCAAGCCACAGACCTGAGTTCAATTCCTGACACTGCTCTTACCAGCTGCATGGCTTGAACAAATTACCTGAAGTCTCCTAGTCTTGATTTCTGTCCTTAAGAAATGGGACATCACATACTTCATGGAGTTATTGTGAAGAATAAAATAACATAAAGTATTTAAGGCGTGTGGGACGTATTCGATGGTCATTAGGAAAGGGATTACCACTGTTACACATTTTGTAGCTAAAAGTGTGTAAGAGGTTAAATTTTATTCTGAACAAAGAGGAAAGAGATATAGCTTTTAAGTGTAAGAATTTCAAATTCTATAGTTAAATGGTGGAAAAGCACTTTGATTCCAGGTTACCAAACTTATGTGAAGCACAGACTGGTGTTATGATGTTTATTCTCAATTCTCCAGCCCAAGATGCTTTTGAAAGAACCACTGAAACATGTGGGAAAAACATTGTGTGATTCCACTTATATAAGGTTCCTGGAATAGTCAAATTCAGAGAGACAGAAAGAAGAAAAGTGGTCACCAGGCACTGGGGGAAGACGGGGAGTTACTGTTTACTGGGTACAGAGTTTCCCTTTGAGATGACAGAGAAGTTTGGGAGATGGATGTACTGAATGTCACAGAATAGCACTGTTAAAACTTGTCAAAATGATAAGCTTTATGCTACACTTTATCACAATTTTAAACAACACTAAAAACTCATTTGTGAATATGAATCACGCATCTCTATAAGCTACCTACAAGACACATGTGGACACTTTAAAATTATGTAAAATTTCATCTAATCTCTGTATTTCCATTCTGAGCAGTGATAATTACTTGTTATCTTAATACTTTTTTTTGTTACATGAGTAGTTAAATTATAGCTCATAAAAAACCCTCATTCTTAATATTTTCTAGGATTCTGTCCAAAAAGTTTTTTTTCCATTCCATGGAATTAGATAAGCAAAGTGTACCAAATATTAATAACATATCCAAGAATGACAGCACACACTGTAATTTATCAGCAGAGAAATTTCTTAAAATTTCCTTACTATATGCTAATTTCCTATTTTATCATTAAGGTACCACGTCTCCTTCAAAGGGAAAGACAAAAGATCTGGGGTGAAAAGCAAGCATGAAAGATGACAGTCTCAATGTCATGAAAACATGATGCTCAATTATAGATGTTCCCCAAATGCCTGTTGAATAAATGAAGGAAAGAAAAGAGAGAGGGAGCAGGAGAAAGAAAAGAGGGAGACAAGGATAAACAGAATTGATACGTCATATTTACAACAGACAGAGTAGGAAGACTTCCTGGGATGAAAAACAGCACTGGAACACTAAGTCAACCACTTTGCTTGCTGTACGGCCTTTGTCATGTCCCCTAGCTCAATTTTTAGAAGGCTTCTGAAATTTTTTTATGGAAGATGCATTCCTTTTAAAAACAATTTTCTGAGTGGTTAATATTCATGTGGACCTTTTAGACAGGGCTGCTATTCAGTGGGATTGGACCATGATTATTGATGGGAGCACAACTCATATGTGAGTTTTTTTTCTATCAGGTGAACTACAGTGGAGGTTGAGGGGGGAAATAAATGAGACCCGCTCTCTTAGAGGTCAAGTGATATTCAAAGTTCACCACAATCAGGTCCCAATTTTGTTTTCCAATTATCTCTCACCACCCTCTCCTATAAACCTGAATCTGATCAAATTACTATCCTTTCTTCTTCACTTCCATGTTCATACTACTCCCTTTGCCTGAAATGTCTTCTAATTCTTTTCTAGCTGTCCAAATCCTCTCTTCTCCTGTTTTCCTTTGAAGCATTTATAGGGGAAATCACCTTTTCTCCCCCATCGCAAGTACCAGCAACTGGAATAAAAAGCTGGCGTTCTCTCAGCTCCAGTGGATAAAACCATTTCAAACCAGTAGGAAATACTCCCTTAAAAACCACCCCCCCCCCAAAAAAAACCCCAAAGAGCAAAAGAACTCACTGTTCACTCTCTCCTCCTTCCTGGCGTTGTCTTACCTCTTTGGGTCTCTAAGTTACATGCTCCAACATTCCTCCTGTGCCTCTTTGCCTCCCCCCTGCCCTGCTCCAATAATATGTCCTAAACATTCTGACACCAAGCTAAAGGTCTTACTCTTCACCACAACTCCTGGCATTATCTTGAGACTCTTCAAGTTCATGTAGAGAACACACTCAGTTACCTAATCTCACAATTGCCTACCTTTCTCAGTCTCAGTGACTTCTACATCCTATAGCCATGTTTCCAGGCCTTGTGAACCAGAAATGTTACTCTCTTAAAAGTCTTACGCAAATTCCTCTCCTTAAATCCTTGATGGCTTAATTTCTAGTAATGGCTTTTCCATCTCAGTTTAGACAAATCTGGTACCTTTTCCTCAATGTTGAGTTTCTTTGTCCCATTTGTATATACAATGGCTATATGGTATTTTGCTACATGAGCATGCCATAAATTAATTGATCTTTCCTTTTTGTGGAGCATTCAGGTTGGAAACCAAGAAAAGATGAGTTTCAAGGAGCAAATGGTCAATCATTTTCAAAAACAGAACATTTACAGTAATCCCTATTTATAGTAAATTTGAGTAATACATCTATATAAACTTGACCAGATCAACTGGCTTTATTTGCTGGACTGGGCAATACAGAGGGAATATTTTCATTAAAGTGATGACAGTGGAACCTTTAGAAGCCATGTGCATATGGATATCAGATCTGGAGAGTCTGCACCTCTGTTATTTTCCACATTAGTGCCATCCTCATTTCATAATTTTGAGTGTAATCATTAAAATGATTTATTATCAAATAATCATGAGTATTTTGTGCACATGCTTTGCCTTGTTTGCTGGCTACTGATACTAATCTGGTTATTACCAACAGCTGATTTTTAAAATAACCTTTCTTCTTCCACAAAAAAAATCAAAAGCCAATAATATGATTCCTCAGTTGTTATTAATATAATCTTTAAACACAGGTGCACTAAATCTGAATTCATATACTTAAAATATGCTAATAAAGTTTTAAATTAATATTAGGAAGTCGGAGTCTTAAGTTATCCAGCCTTTGGTATTTATTTAAAATGCCAGATGATCCTGAGGGGGAAAAATATATTATGTTTCAGTTTTCTGCTACAACACTAAAGGGTGATAAATGCTGCCTTATTAACTTATAACTCATTTGGAAGCTGTACAAAGAAATTTATAAAAGGAGCTGGGCTACAGAAGGAACAGTCATTCATCTAATAAAGAGAAATAAAAACGTTCTGTACAAGCAACCCTGTCAATCTCACTATCTTAAAAATAATAACTGATATTTCACGTATTTTTACTATCCATTCCAAAAAAAAAAAAAACAGCCGGTATTTATGATGACAACACATAATGGGATTTGATAGTAGATGGTATCCTTGGTTCCATTTAAAGTTAATACAATTTCTTTCCATTGCTACTCTCTCAAATACTAATCAAATATGAAAACTTCATAAGCAGAGCAGTAAAATGATAAGAAGTATATAAATATTGTGACCCTTTTCAGCAATAAATTATTTTATAATTTGAAGAATAATCTATTTTATACGAATTATCTTTATAAATTAAATAGTTCTACCATAGGCTAGTCATATACTTTAACAAAAAGTTTAAATTTTGTTCATGTGGTTGCCATATATGTTATTCACTGAATGACCTCAGTTTAAAAAGTAACATTGAGCTTTTTAGAACTATAGTTATATTAATATTTATTTCATAATAATGCATATAGAATTAATCATGTTTATAGGGTAGCATTTATGCTTTGCTGCCCTCAGTGTGATGGCAAAAAATAGTGTATTTGTTATTAAACATAATATAAACTATGTAATAGTAAAATATAATTTAAAAAAAGGAAATTTAAAAGGATAACAAGATGTATACGGCTGTTCTGTATAGGTTTTATTGATGAATTCACTTAGGTAATGTTCAAAGTTTTCCAAAAGAGGCAGATGAAATATTTGAAATTTTTTCCAGCACTATTGCCTAGGGAGATGACTATTTTCACTTCACCGTTTATGAAATAAAGCAAGGAGTAAGGACAAGCTACAAAGAACATTGTACAGTTGGAAACAAGAAGGGTACAAAAACAGTAGGACCATTTGACCTCAAATGGGAAAAGCAGGTTGCAGTAAAATTATAGCAGGAATTCAGCAGGTATGGAACAGACGTATACTGAGCACACAACCATGTGATTAGAAATTCATTGTTAATTAAAAAAAAAAAGAAGAAGAAGATGAATCAGAGCACATCCTCACTAACAGGGAAAGATTTTCAAGTTGTGAATCAACAATCTTTGACCCCTAAGATGGACAAATGTGGGTTATGTTGCCAGATATTGCGGCATGAAAGGCAGCAGGAAGACCTGAAATGGAGGTGGAAAATTAAAACAAACAATAACAGCAGTCATCCAGGAAGCAAGAAAGAGATCATAAAAGAAAGCTGGAATGGCTCTGCTATCGTGGGTTAGTGAGGGCAACACGGTGGAGAACGCATAACACTGTAGGACTAGATAAGCCAGTTGGTGTTACTGTGAGAATTATTTAAAAGCTGGATAGAAGTATTCTGGTCCAGCAGAATTTTGAGGGAGGCCGTCTAAAAATACAGAACCTATCTAAAGATATCCTAGGACTTCTGTCTTTTCACAGTTCACGTTGTGTTGACCTTTGCCACATTTGAGATTGTTGACAACTCTAAGTTTTCTAATAGTTTTCTCCTCTCCTAAATCAGAGATACTGCATCTCTGCTTTTCTATTTGTTATCTACCTATAAGTCCCTTTCCGCTGCCTGAATCCTACCTTATGCATTCCACAAGCCTTAATTCTTGGCCCTCTGCTCCAGTGTTCGGATACTTTTCCATCAGGTAGAAAATCCTGTCATCTTATAATGATGGCTCCAAGATCTTTATCTCCAGCTCTGCCTCTTAATCTAAAAGTTCACTTTAATAAGCATTTGTTCAGTGCTAATTAGAACTTACCAGACACTCTGCTGAGCGATAGCAAAATCGCCTTACAAGATACCACCACATGGAGGTGTCCTAACATCACCACAAACTCAAAAAGCTCAAAACATTTTTATAAGTTTCACTGAGTGTCCCATTCAGAATGTTTCTTATAAAATCTATGCTTTTCTTGTCATTACAACCATTAATCAGCTTTGCCAAGACAAAAATGCAGCTATCTTAGTAGCTTATAAGACAAAAATTTTATTTCTCACTCACATTATATGCAGGTTAAATTTCCATGTGGCTATGGCCCACAATACATGGTTTAGCCCAAAATCAATGGGATGGATTTAATCAGTCCTTTCTAAGAAAGGGGGTAGTGAATAATTTTGGCCCAAACTGATTCTCATCACCAGCTATGCTGACCATGGTGGGGTCTTCCAACTTAGAGCCCCGTGAGTTATTAATTTATCCAGTTAGCAAAAAGTTCTGCAGGCTTTCTCTGTGACATTTACCGTATATGTGAGAAATAATTAATAGAACAGTCACTGCCATTCAGAGCTCCCAGTTAAATGAGATGTAAATAAACAAATGTTTTACAGTGATGCGCACCCACTTACAGGAGCAAATCTTAAGGAAGGTGCACCTAACATCTGCAGTCTCCCACCATCCCTCACTCAGCCTCAGGACATAAGGGAAGGATAATCTTTAAGTAAAGTCTTGATGAGTCGGATTCAGACCAACAGGAGGCAGGTCAGAGTGAAGAAGGGCATTCCAAGCAGAGTAAACAGCATTTGCTAAAATCCTGGAAGACGCTGCGTATTTTGGCAAATGGTTGAACATGGCCAGAGTACATTTATTCAGGTGTATCAAGAAATGAGGTTAGATAAGAAGTGATCATGAGACTATGAAAAACCAGCAGGTCATGCTGAAGAGTGTGAATTTTATACCATATGCTATGGTGAGGACTGTAGGCGTGGGAGTAAAATTATGACATTTAGGTTGGAAACAAGACACTTGTATGCAGGCAAATGCAAAGTATTTCACAACTGATAAGAGGCACAGAGTGGGGAAAAGAAGCTGATGGGCCTTCTAGGACGACTGGATTTCCAGTGAAATGGTTGTACCATGTACCTGAATAAAGGAATATGCAAGGAGGAACATATTTGGGGTGCCTCAGGGACATCCCAGGAAGAGCTGTAGTAAGTAGTTAGCATATGGATCTAGAGGAGTCAGGAGGAACTGAGAACTCAGGCACACACTTTAATCTCCCTGATCCTCCATTTCTCCATCTGTAAAATGAAGATAAAACACCTGCACTTTCTACCTGACAAACTGTTACTGGAAAATACGAAACAGTGAATGTAAAACATGTTTTTCAACAAAGTCCTTTAAAAATGTAGGAAATTATTGTATGAAAGTCACATTCAGCTCCTTACCAACCTTCTGCTGCTCCTCAAACCCTCTGAGCCCTCTGGATCAACATCTTCACCATGAACTAGTACACCAGGCTCTTTCCCAGTTTTGAAACTTCATTCATGCCATTCTGTTCCTTCCCTCTCCCCAGCCTCCACTCTACTGAATTCCCTGCGGTTCAGCTAAAGGCTCATTTCTTTGAACTTTGGAGATGATATTAACTTCCCACCTGAGCACATATTATCTGCCCATGCGTGTTTGGTGGGGGGAGTAACTTTTAAATTGACTTGCCTTTTTAATTAATTTATTTAACAGATAACATATTCACATTGTTTAAAATTCAAAAGCTACCAAAGAAATTACAGTAAAAAGTCTATTTCCTATGTTTATTCCTCAAGTACTTGTTCTTGTCCCCACCCTCCCAGGCAATTAATATCATTAGATTTTTGTGATCCTTCCCCAGAAAAGCAAATTAAATCAGTAGCTTTCAGATCATGTTCTGGTGGCTCAATATAACAACAGATGCAACATGGAAAGAGACCACGCAGTTGCATTTCCTCGGCTTCCAAAATAGCTGTGCTGTTTGTACCAGTTTTACATACAGGGCTAAAAATGTTGCTAAATTTTAGTTAAGGAGGAGTTCTGTTACTAAATTAGTTTTAAGATCACTAACCTATACCATTCATTTTATAACCTAATATACACTATATGGCATTATTATTATTGTATATAGCTATCATGCAAAAAAATTATGCAGAATAAATTTGGAAATAGTGGTTTACACACAGTTACCCTCTTCCTCCAAGAGGTCCCTGTATTAATTAAACATGTTTTAAGTTTTTCTCACCAAAAGTGAACTCTTATCATTTACTTATTTACTTTTTCTTTTTCCTCTCTGTTCACTTAGATGCACCTAACAAAGAATAAGTGAAGCTCAAACTACTACAGAAAAAACATAGTAACAAGTCAGAAAATTAGCAAAGTAGGCGAATGATTAGAAACTTCATTCCATTATCAAAAGAATTTTTTTTTCCTAATTTCCTAAATCTCTTAACAAAAGTATAAGTTGGCATATTATCACCTACTTCTGTAAGTCAGTCAGTGGATACAGATGATTGTAGACTGCTACATTTATTAAGGTAAAGCTTCAAAAAATCCCAAGAGTCAATCAAAGGGAATGATAAGTAGCACAGAGAATAATTCCCTTATGTTGTTATTTTGTAGAATTAATTTGGGGCACTTCAACCAATGTTTATTAACTGCAGTGGGCCAGGGATTAATCTAAATGTTGGTCGTCCAAAAATGAACAAGCTACAGTGTTTACTCTGAAGGAGCGCATCATCTAGGAGTAGAGAGAATCTTCAACAAATAAGTACATACAAATGCATACGCTGTGAAAAGCACTGTAATAAAAATAACATGTCTGATATAGTTTGGGTACAAAGAAATGAGTCATCGATTCTGCACGGAAAAAATCAGGAAAGGCTTCTCAGAAGTCGTATTCTAAATATTAAACCCAATTTTGTTCTTATATAAATATTATCAGTAACTTCAAAACTACATGCAGATGTGAGTGAAGTGAAAAAGTTACAACAAATAGTATAATCTGGATGCTAACGTGTGTAAATTTCATAATATTTACCTTGACAATGAGTTGATAACGTTGTCTGCCTAGGTAACCTCGCCACCATTTTTGAATGGTTGTTGCTACTGTGTGTAAGTGCCTGGGTGAAAAACATGCTTATTAGTATGCTTTCATTGAAACAGTAATATATCTTAAATTTTTGCCTGGAATATATCTTTGACAACTCAAGAAATCAAATTCAAAGCTGAGTTTATATATACTTTTAAACAGTAAGACAGTTATCATCCTGTGATCGTATTAATCATTCCTAGAAATAGAAAAAAGCCATAGATAATTATTCAATATTTCTTTGGGGCTTATGATTAAACATTTTAAATTTTAATTCCTCTTTAATAATAATTCTCTAAAATATTTCTGAATGTTAAGACTATAAAACAGGAGAGATCTCCCAAGATGACAGAGTAGAAAAGACCCTGAGCTCACCTCTTCTCACAAGCACACCAAATTTACAACTATTTAAGAACAATTATCAATGAAAGAGACCAGAAAAGACCTTCAACAACTAAACAAAGAAGGAACCACGACGAGGCAGGTAGGAGGGGTGGAGCTGCAGCTTAGTCAAAGCCCACACCCCAAGGTGGGCGAGCCACAAGTGGGAGAAGGATCACAACTGCAGGGGTTTTACCCAAAGAGCGAGGGTCTGAGCTCCACCCTGGGCTCCAGAGCCTGCGGTTCCGGCTGCAGGAAGACGAGTCCCAGAATGTTGGGCTCTGAGGGCCAAAGGGCTTGCTTTTGGGAGAGCCAGAGGCCTTGGGGAAATAGAAACTTCACTCTTCAAGGGTGCACACAATCTCACACGCTCTGGGACCCAGGGCAGAAGCAGACATTTGAAAGGAGCCTGGGTCAGACTCACCTGCTGATCTTGGAGAGCCTCCTGGAGAGGCAGGAGGCAGCTGGAGCTCATTTTGGGGATGCAGACACTGGCAGCAGCCATCCTGGGGATCCTATTCTACCACATGGACACCAGTGCTGGCAAATGCCATTTTGGAATCCTCCCTCTAGCTTATTAGGCTCAGGACCCAGCCCCACCCCTGCCCGCCAGGCTGTAGGCACCAGTACTGAGACATCTCAGGTCAAACAACTAACTGGGAGGGGGCACAGCTCTATCCAACAGCAAATAGGCTGCTGGAACACCCCCACGCCTACAGCAGCCCCTAGACAGGGCCCTGCACAACAGAGGGCTCAGAACCCAAGGGCACACAACAGTGCACAGACACCAGACCTGGGAATTCCAGGGCCCTGCAGCCAGCAGCTCTGGAACCAGCTCTGCCCACCAGTGGGCATGCACCAGCCCCAGAACCCCCTGGGCCCTGGCCCCACCTACCAGTGAATCTGTTCCAGCCTCTGTGCCAGCCTCACTCAACAGTGGGCAGACACTAGCCCCAGAACAACCATAGCCCCACAGCTGGACCCAACCCACCCACCCACCAGGAGGCCAGCACCAGTCCTGGGGTTGGCTGGTCCCTGGCCCTATCCACTAGCAAGCCAAAAATTCCCTATCAAAATACTAATGGCATTTTTCGAAGAACTAGAATAATTTTATTTTTGAACTTTATGGAAACACAAAAGACTGAGTAGCCAAAAAAATCCTGAGAAAGAACAGAGCTGAATATATCATGCTGACTTCAGGCTATACTACAAAGCTACACTAATCAAAACAGTATGGTACTGGCACAAAAATAGACACATAGATCAATGGAACAGAATAGAGAGCCCAGAAATAAGCCCATGCACTTATGGTCAATTAATTTACAACAAAGGAGGCATATACAATGGATAAAGGACAGCCTCTTCAGTAAGTAGTGCTGGGAAAACTGAACAGCTAGCTGTATGTGAAAAAATAAAATTAGAACTTTTTTTCACACCACATACAAAAGAAAATTTAAACTGGATTAAAGACCTAAATGTAAGACTGAAAAATGTAAAACTCTTAGAAGAAAACATAGGCAAAATACCCTTTGACATAAAATCATAGCAATATTTTTTGGATCTGTCTCTCCTAAGGCAAAGGAAACAAAAGTAAAAATAAACAAATGGGACCTAATCAAACTTAAAAGCTTTTGCACAGTAAAGGAAACCATTGACAAAATGAAAAGATAATCTACTGAATGAGAGAAAACATTTGCAAATGATATGATGGTTAAGGTGTTAATATCCAACATTTGCAAACAGCTTGTACAACTCAACATCAAAAAAAAAAAAAACCTGATTAAAAAATGGGCAGAAGAACTGAATAGACATTTTTCTAAAGACAACATACAGATGGTCAATAAGCATATTAAAAGATGCTTAATAATTATTATTGAGAAATGGAAATCAAAACCAAAATGAGATTTCACCTTACATTTGTCAGAATGGTTACCATCAAAAACACCACAAATAACAAATGTTGTTGAGGATGTGGAGAAAGGGGAACCCTAACATACTTTTAGTGGGAATGTAAATTGGTGCAGCCACTATGGAAAGCAGTATGGAGGTTCCTCAAAAAACTAAAAATAGAACTACCACATGATCCAGCAATCCATTCCTGGGCATATATCTAAAGAAAACAAAAACACAAATTTGAAAAGATACATGCACCCCAATGCTCCATTATTTACAATTTCTAAGATATGGAAGCAACCTGTCTGTCTTTCAACAGATGAATGGATAAAGATCGATCGATCAATTGATCAATCTATCTGTCTAATCTATCTATCTATCTATCTATCTACCTACCTACCTATCTATCTTTCCATCCATCCATCCATCTATCTCTACATTAAAATACTAATCAAATGAAATTTTGCCATTTGCAACAACATGGATGGATCTGGAGGGTATTATGCTTAGCGAAATAAATCAGATAAAGACAAATACTGTATGTTATTACTTTTATGTGTAATCTGAAAAATAAACTCATAAATATAACAAAAAAGAAACAGACCCACAGATATAGAGAATGAACTAGTAGTTACAGTGGGGAGAGGGCAGGGAAGGGCTGGACAGGGGTAGGAGGATTAAGAGGTACAAACTACTATGCATAAAAAGCTTCAAGCATATATTGTACAGCACAGCGAATATTGTCAATATTTTGTAACTATAAATGGAGCATAATCTATAAAAATTTTGAATCACTATGAAACTAATATTGTAAATTACTTCAATAAAAATAAACAAATCAAAAAAAAAAAGAAGAACGCAATGAAATATTGAAAGATATTTTTTAAAAGACTATAAAACAGGTCATAGTGACATGCTGAGAAATCAGGCAGGCACCGTGGATGTGACTCACTATAAGTGCTCTGAAATAATTTGTGAGGTCAAGTAGCACGTCCCTTTTTCATTCTTATATTACTCAGTCTATCCTATCTAATGTCAGTTTAGTCTGCGGAATTAGAAAATACTCTCTTTGCTGCCATGTTCCTAGTTTGTATAGTTACTCCCTAAAAACCCTTCATCTTCATGCTTTTATATGCATGTCTGGCTCCCACTAGTTAATTTAAGGTAGTATACAGCATAATCCCTAGCTCACCATCTGAGTTACTATGGACCAGTCATATTCTTCCTCTACCTTATCCAGGGCAATATTTTTCAGAATTGATGAGAATTTGAAGGAAAGTTCAAGCACTGAAGAAAAAGTGGAAACAATTAAGACAGGGATAAACTTCAGTCTCTTTGTAATCAGAAAGGACTCACTCTCTGTAGTCTGAAAGGACTCATTCAGTCTCTCCGCATTAGGAAGGACTCACCATTCGCCTTTATCCAACATGTTGGAAAGGACTGGAATAGGTTCCTTTGTTTTGTTTCGTTTTGTTTTTCTTTCTTACTAGTCAGTGAATTCATTGCTATAAATACAACTGCAATCACTTGTCACATCCTATGGAACTTGAAGATAATCTGATCAAGTACACTTAGGACATTCATAATTTTTAGAAGAGACACAGCCAATATTATTTAGTTTTTTTGATACATAAGAAAATATGTCCAAAAAGAGTTATATCTTTAAAAGACATGCAATTTATTAACTTCATTACAAGTAAAATAAAAAAAAAATTATTTGCGATGAGAACTATATGAATAAATTACATTTTCTAAGGAGTGTTATTTTTATGATTATCTGAAGTTTCCATGACAAAATCAATATACCTGATATATGCTCGAACTTGACATCCTCGGAACCAGCTCTGGATTTTAACTGCTGCATCATTCTCCTTTTTCCGAAAGACATCCACAACACTAAAAAAAATTTTTTAAAGCATTTCATTAGTGACTAACATCATTCTAAAGCATATCAACCTTTACACTTAATTTTTAATTTCCTCCAAAATGATAATTATAATTCAAATGTCATTTTAAATAACATTAAAATGCTAAATAAAGAAAGTATTTCAGAAATTATGATCTGTGTTTTAAAAATTAACCTTTCTCTAAGAGGCCATGTGCTTTCAACAGCTTTACTTTTTTAATTTTTATAATCACCTATTTGCAACTAATTAATTCACCAGTGGTTTTTATAAGGAAATTTAAAAAGCAATGCGGTATTTTGTCATTATTTTAAAAATATGATTATTTGAATTTATTGTTTAAATGCCACTACACATATCATGCAAGATTAAAATGCTTGCATAGTTCACTCATTGCATCAGCTAAATGAACTGCCTCTAAGTAAGATAAATCCATCATCTTGCCTATTCTAGATAGAGTTCTTAAAGGAGGCAAGGGGCAAGGCCACAGGCCTTATAAGGAGATAAGAAATTCAGTCTTCAGCTTTTACTGACTTACAGGAAGAAAAGGTTTAGTCAAGACAGATCTCCATTTTAATTTTATCAGTCCTTACAATTCTCCCCCATCCCCATTTGATAAAATCATATTGCTTAGGCCAGTTACTGTGGAATACAGAGTAATTTCTCTCCTAAAACACTGGTTGACACAAAATTAGCGCTTTATGTTTGTTAAATGAATAAAGAATGACTAGTCACTTATTTTTCTACTTTTTAAAAAATTCCCTCAAGAATTTGTTTTCTGAGACATGTTATTTATTTGTTTTCATTGTATGTTAGATTAAATATATAGAGTTCACTAAGTCTATACAGTTAGAACAAAAACAGAATGGGAAAAAATACTTCAAATAATGCTATGAAGTTGGCTGAGAAAGAAAACAGGATTAGCAATTAAACTGTCAGTGACAAATAGCTGAAGAAACAAGTAGATGGCTTATCTACCAGGTAAGCAGGAGAGAAAGGTACCTAGAAAGACTGACTGAAAAGGATCCAAAGAGAGGAACAAAAATGATGCATCAAGTCGGTGACCCAGATGCAAAGAGTCACGGTGAGAAATTGTGCCAATTAGTAAGGTTGCATAAAGTGTAGTGGAAGTGAAGGACAAACTGTAACACTACACAAGAGGTCCTTGCTGTTTATCTATTTTATATACAGCACAGGGAACTATATTCAATATCTTGTAATAACCTATAATGGAAAAGAATATGAAAAAGAATATATATATGCATACATATAATTGAATCACATTGTTGTACACCTGATACAAAGACAACATTCTAAATCAACTAAACTTCAATAAAAATAAATAAATAAACACAAAATGAAAAAAAACTGCGTAAGAGAATAGAGTCGCTCACTTTACCGGATAATGGAAGGCACCATGATAAGATTACCAAACAATGTGGTAAAATTTGCTGGAGATAATGAAGTGTGTGAGGGCACACTGGACAACTGGGAGAAGAAAGTTTCATTATTGCTGTCTGTTTACACTGCATGTACAAAATAACAGCAGAAACATGTATAAACTATTCTTGGCTCAAATTATACTCCACGTGGGGGAGAGAACAGTTTTAAGTCCTTCCCTCAAGGAGCCTTCCTTGAAACCCCAGACTACATTAGGCTTCCGTTACACACCCTCATAGCTCTTCATAATATATAACACATCATGTGCAATTGTTTAATGAGGGTCTCTCCACCAAACTAAGCTCCAAAAGGCAGTAATCTTTGGCCCACATGGCTTTCGCAGTGGCTCCGCCAAGATAATAGACGTTATTTCTGACACTCAACCTTTGTCTTCCTAGAGCTGCATCCTCTGGGGGAGCAGCATGCCGACTGGCACACTTAATCCCTGTGAAGAATGCCACTTGCACGCTTCCCTCACTGCACCTTTCACAACATGGGAATCTCTCCCCATTTCAGGATGACAGAGTTGCTGAGGACCCCACGGGTGGCCCCATGCCCCTAGGAACTTGAATCTTGGGCTGATTATGGGTAAAAGACAGGCAGATAATCTGAAAGAGTCTGTTGTAAGAAATAGAGAAAAGAATAATTATATCTTAAACAAATTAATACTTTATATGCCAACTGTTCCTAGCATTTTTACATCCCACTCTGCTAACTCATATATAACATTTTCAAAACCTGTATGAAGTAAATTAATGTGCATATTTGACAGAGGAAGATACTGAGGCAAAGAGAGGTGTAGCGATACGCCCAAGGTCACATACTGGTGTAAGAGCTGAGATTTGATTCTAGGTATTTGATTCTAGGTAGTCTGGCTCCAGGGGTGGCATTCTTAACCATCATGTACCCTAAAGGGGAAGAGAGGAAGAATGAGAAGGAGAAAGGAGGGAAGTAAGAGGGAAGAAGCATCAAGGAAAAAAGAGCAAGAGGAAAAATGCATGTAAAATTTTCTAAATAAAATATTGAATCATTGTGGCATAAAATAGCACCAATCTCCTTAAAACAATAAAATAGACAGAAAGATGAAGATATGGAAAAACCCAACATCCATACCAAAAAACCCAAAATTTCTCACTATACCAAGTACTGTGAGAATGCAGTACCATAGGCACTCATCTATATGGCTGGAAGGAAACCATTCGGTCTCTGAACACATACAGAAAAGTGAAAAACTCCCAAGACATCAGGGATGTTCAGCAGAGATGCAGACACATACACATTTAGTAAAACTATAATGAGAGTGATAAATTCCAGGACAGATGTGGGGGACATTTCTAAAATTTGTCTTGTCTTCATACACTGGGAATTCCATAAATGAGAAAACCAAAGACTTCGTGCTCTTGTCACTGCATTTGAGGGAAAGAAAAGGAACTTCAAAAAATGAAAAACCCAAATGAAAAGCAGCAAAGACAGGCAATGTACAGAACAGACAATACAAACGACTTACACCTTTAAAAGCTCTTGCCTTGCGCTCTGGGTACATTTGCACTTTTGAGACCTGCAGTTAACCATCTTGCGAGTGCCAATGTGTACTTCAGGGAAAATTACACTGAAACAATCAAGGTCCTTAAAATTTCAGAAAGCAAGTCTCTTTAGCCAAAAAGCTGGAAGTAGGGTTGACAAATGGTTACCTGTGTTAAATTTTACTGTCAAATGTCATCACTGTTCCAAAAAAGGTAAACACATTTAGAATTTTGTTCTCAACAGTTAACTGATTAAAGTTACTTCTGCAAAATATATGACTTTGACTCTTCTGTAAGGCAACTGGAAAGAGGAGATATTACTTTTACGTACAAAGTTATTTATTTATAGAAATTTGGGTACAATGTACATTGAAAAACATGAAAAGTACTGAAGAAACTAACAGATGGCATTGAAGTGTCTTTAATGAAACTTCAATTTACAAAATGGGTTTTTAAAAAAGCACGAAAAGACACTCAGGATGACTCAAGAATTTTATTTTTTTAATGATGTATCATTGTACTACTAAAATAATAAGAACAACCTAAATGGCAAGGTTCTTAACTAGGTTTCACAATTTTGTGTATAATACAAAGGGATATTAGACTCCCTGAATCTCATTATTGTGGCCTAGGACCGCACACCTCCAAAGTTTAACTGTCTCTGGTTCAAGGACATTTATAGGGAAAGATGTTAAATAAGGGGGAAAAAAGGTCCTGGTAAAAGTGACAAGTATTCTGCAGTGCTGTAGAAGTTAATGGAAAGGCATCAGGAAGGGAGACCACGACTAAGCAGTGCCAAATGCCATGAAAAAGTCATGCAGACAAGGCCAATGTTTCAAGGGGTAGCACGGATAGCGGGAATCTTTCATGTTTCTTTTAACATCTTACCTTAGCACCTTAGAGTATCTTATCACACGATATTCTAGAGCAGGATATAAAATGTCATTTAGGGCAAACATAGAAGAGATAAAGCGACACAATGTCTGCTGGAGCAGGCAATTCAAAGAAGACAGCATGTAAAGAAGATAAGGACAGAAAAACTTCATTCAAAAAAGGCTGATGTAAAGTCAAATTCCTGATAACGGGATAAAATGGCTTCTCATGGTTATTTAACCCTTATTTATTAACATTTAATATGACTATAGTAGATCTGTTTTTCATTTTTAAATATGCAGTTAACCCTTGAACAGCATGGGACTAAAAGGCACCAACACGCCATGCAGTCAAAAATCTACATATAATTTTACAATCAACCCTCCACATCTGCGGTTCCGCATCCAGGAATTCGGCCAAGCAGGGACTGTGTAATACTGTAGTATGTATTTGTTGGAAAAAAATCTGAGTTATCAGTGGACCCGGGCAGTTCAAACCCATGTTGTTCAACCGTCAACTGTGCTCTATTTAAATTACTAAAAACATTTTTCTCTCCTTTACCGCCAACAACAACTGACGATCTTTACAAAGAAGGGAAAAAATACACTTCTTTTTAACTAATGTATTAGTTTGCGCTTACCCCTTACTTATAATTGTCATAAGAAATGCAGAAGATAAGCAATCAAATTAATCTGTCTTGAGTTTAGGTTTTTAAACTCTCCTGGTAATAATGCTAACATATAATATACCTAGTCAAGAAGAAGATTAAGTAATTTATTTTTGGAGTTATTAACAATCTCTGTTTTTTTTTAAACATACAAATCAAAGCATACATATTATGCTAATAAGAAGTAAACATTAAATTAGAACTATACATTAAATTAAATGGAAATGTTTTACAATAACTAGTAGTTGAATTATTGCCAAGTTTCAATTTATGTGCTGAAATTTGACTTCTATATACATTTTTCTGTTGCCCTTTTTTTTAACTGCTTAAAAATGAAATTTACAGATACTTGGGTTACCACTGGGATGTTGAATACTCATACAATATGTCATGAACTGCTAGACATTTTATGTTTAAAATGAAAAATGTGGGTAACACTTTATTTTAATGGTATATTAATTAGTTCCAAATTATAATGAAAATCCTATAGCAGTGAATAAAATATGACATCTACATGAATTTGAAATAAATTTATTATGATCAGCATTATCACAATGAATACTAAATGAATTAATAATGATGAAAGACCAAAAGTACTACCAGGAATGTAATAAAACATCGAGAAAAAGCTGGAAGTTTCCAGTCACTTCATCATCAACTAGAAAGAAGTACTATAACCCTGTCCAACACTATATTCATGTGTATCATTACAGGCCAGGAAATAACTGATGATAAATAAAAAATGTGTGGTTAAGTATTTTTCTAGTAATATGCAAAAATTATGCATTTTACACATCAACGTACTGTGCTTAGTCTGACCTTAGCTCCTGAATAAATACTAGATTAAAAACCCAATACTCTTTCCTTCTCATTATCATGTAAGTTGTAGCTAGTTTAGACATTAGGAATAAAATTCCAATATTAGCTGTCCTGTGTTATAAGATATATTGATGTGTAAAATAATTATTTTTCCCATATCATTTCACTACTAGGTCTTAAGGATTTCAAGCTCCGTAAAGGCAGGAATTACGCTTAATTTCCACTTTGTGTTCTGATTATCACCCATGTTACTAAGAAGAGGTCAACAACTACTTGATGGCGATACATAGGATGACAGTTTAGAAGGCAGAAGCCATGCTTTGTTTTCCATTAATAGTCTCCATTATTATTATTATAATTTCACAGCTCAGTGAAACATAGGTCATAAATATATAAGCGTTAGATCGTAAAGTAGGAATTATCATAGTTTGTCCTGCAGATTTATATTGTGAGTGAATTTTTAGAATATTTTATATTTACTTTTCTTCATCTTCCTTCTCATTTCACTTCATTTCCTGAATAATTAAGTCCTAAAGAAGTCAGCAGTGGGCAAGGAGAGTAAAGATCTGTGCTAGAGGCAGGGCTGGGGAAGACCCCAGGGTCAGTGTGGGGAACCAGCACCAGTGCTGGGTGAGATGGGCATCCATATGGGTGGGGGGAGGTGCGACCTGGGGTAGGGTGTCACAGTCTGAGTAAGATTATTTCCATGGAGAAGAGGCCTGGCTTTAGGTGTTGAGGAAAGGCGAGAAAAGGGTAAGGTGGGAGGGCAGACAGCATAGGGAATCAGAGCCCAAGAGTGAGGAAAAGGGTATCCAAGTTGGCCGGGAGGTTAAGGTTTCACATAGAGAGGTGGACCCCACACTGGGTGAGAAGAGATATCCCTAAAAGGGAAAGCAATTATGGTGAAAGGAGTTTGGTTACATACAGAGGGGTTGGTCAAATAAGTGAATACATTAAAAATAATGAAAGCCAGGTTTCTCAGTTAGAAAAGGAAAAGAAAAAAAAAACTAGAATGAACCTTGTCATGCTGGATTTGAAACAGAGTTGTCAATGTAAATCATGGATTTCAATATCTACATGGATGGATGGATAGATAGATAAATGTAGACATAAACTCTGGACAGATGCACACATGCACATATTTTCTAGTTCCCTCTTGAGAGGGCCTGAGAACAGCAACACCCAACGGCACAGGCATCTACTAAAAGAAACAAGGGCTCCTTGAAAAACGGGCAACTCCAGAGCTGGGGCAGGAAGAGTAAAAGCTAAAACTGAACTTTTTTGTGTCAGGAAGCAGGAAACTCTTACTAGGATCAGGACAAAGAGAAAGCTCCTAGTGGCTCCCATTGAACAAGTCTGGGACAATGCCAGCATGAAAATAAATAATAAAAGGAATAGATCTTAACCAATCAACTAAAATAGGAATATATATGAGTTTATGATGATATAAATGAGAAAATAAAAAATTGAAATTCAGATGAGGAATAGGATACATATAAAGCTTCAAATTACCTGCTTTTAAAAAATGCCTACTAGTTACAAAGGAAAAAAGAACATCATAGTGGAGAAGTATAGCAGATGACACCTTAGTGACATGATCCCAATGAACTCCATCACTAACTGGACAAATCACAATTGTGCAGTACTTGGCAGATGCATTGAGAAGACTAGATCATCACTTCCGTGATATTTTGCTCTAGGTACATAACCTGAATCTAATAGAGGAAAAATCAGACAAACCTAAATTGAGGGAAATTCTACAAAATAACTGATCTGTGGTCTTCAAAGGTGTCAAGGTCATGGAAATTGAAGAAACATTGAGAAAATGTTCCATATTAAAGATAACTGAAGAGACAAGACAAACAAGATCCTTTTGCTATACATAACATTATTTGGACAACTGACAGAGCTTGACTGGAGTCTGAAGATTAGATGGTAGAAATACACCAATGTTAATTTCCTGATTTTGATGGTTGAATTGTGGTTAGAGAATATCCTTATTTGGAAAAAGAATTTGGAAGGCAGTGGGTTGGCAGATAGCCACCTAACCCCATTTATTTTTTGAAAGAAGTCTCTCTGTACCATATTACAACTTTCACGTAAGTTTGAGATTACATACGTGTATACACACACACACACACAGAAGAATAGCATCTCAATATTGTTTTAATTTCTTTGAATATTTTTCATAGTTTAAAATATATTTTTAATATTTAAAGTAGACTTAAAAATAAGGGAAATTATCATGCATAAGGATAATCATCTTATACTGATAAAAATGTTAATCTAGCAAGCAGATATTATCATTCTAAAGGCGTATGCACCCAATAATAAAACTCCATAATAAATGAAGAAAAACGTGACAAAAGTGAAAGAAGAAATAGACAAATCCACAACTATAGCTGGAAATTTCAGCACATCTCCCTGAATAACTGATAGGACAACTGTATAGGAAATTAAAAACAGTAAAGAAAACGTGAACATTTATCAACCAACTTGATCTAACTGACATTTATAGAACACTCGACCCAATAATATGTATTTGATATATCTTCAAGTTCACTGATCTTTTATTTGCAACACTTTAATATGACATTAAGACCATCTAGTGATTTTTTCTTTTAGATATTGTGTTCTTTTATCTCTGAAAGTTTCATTTGCTTCTTCTTTATATTCCACTTAACTTCTCATTATGCTCAGATGTTCCTTTAAGTCCTTAAGCATGTTTTGAATTGTTATTTAAAAATCCTTGTCTGCTGATTTCACTATCTTTGTATTTCTGTTCTGTATTTATTAACAGATTTTTTTCCTCCTTGTTGTAGGTCTCAGTCTGTTACATTTTTGCCCTACTAATAATTTATGAATAGATCCTGGACACCATGAATGCTATGCTGTTGAGAGTTTGGATTTTATTCAGAAATTAACCCCCAGCAATAGAGATGGGGTAAATATCTGGCTAATATATCATTTGTTTCCTTTCTTTCAGAGATTCTAATCCTGCACTGTCTGTTGTATCAATGTCTAAAAATAATTTTCATATATTTTGTTCAGTCTTCTAATTCTTCATGGTGGGACAGCAAGTTTTATACCAGTTACATCTTCATGGACACTTACTCTATATGTTTAATTTTATCTTTTCAAAACCAAATTATTGTTTCAGAACAAAATTTTTCCTATTTATTTACTATTCATTTCACAAACAATACATGAATACCCAGTGCTTAATACAAAATTTTAAACTATACAGCAAAATATAGAGAAAAAAATTGATTCCATTTCAACCTCCCGTATCCTCCAATTTTCAAAATCTAATCATTGTTAACAGCTTGTTAAATGAGTCCAGATTCATAGTTTTGTTTCGCTATGTATTTATACATACAAATTTCTCATTAAATGTATTAAGCATTTTCTACAGCCTCTTTTTCCACTTGTTTCAGAGATTTTTGTCACTATGTATAAAATATTTCACTTTTAAACTGCTACTTAATATTCCATCATGTGCGTATGCCTTTATTTATTTAGCAAGATTAGTTACAAATATATACAAGTCTTGTGTTTTTCCTGTTAGAAATAATGCTTTAATGAAGGCCCTTATACATGACCCCATGCATAAAATGCTCTTATACACAAATTGTGTATATGAGATATTTCTGTTGGGTCAATAGATGAAGTCATATGCATTTTTATGCTATTGTGAATTGTATTATTTTTGTAGTTTAAAATTGTTAAGTGCCCACTGCTATTATATATATTTAAAAAAAACCAATTGATTTGTATGTGTTGTGAATTTTACCCTGAAACCTTGCTAAATTCACTTTTTATTTCCAAAACATTTTTTGTAGGTGGTTTAGAGTTTTGTATGCATACAATTGTGTTTTCAATGAATAAAGACAATTTCAGTTCTTCCTGTGCAATTTTTACCCCTTTTATTTATTTACCTTAGAACATTTAAAACTAGTAAGGAAAGTGTGGATTGTTCAATAAATGGTGTTGGGACAATTATATTTCTATAGAAAAAGTTAAGGTCTTATACAATACATGGACAGAAATACAACTGCATAAAGAGTGAAGGAAAGTGTAATAAAACTTCAAAAATATCATAAGTAAATACAGAGAATTTTCTCATAATCATTGGCTGGGAAGGACTATTCAAAGATAGCTTAAAACCCCACAAAGCTAGAGAAATAAATTGACTAGTTTGAATACATGAAACTTGAAAACTGAAAGACAATATGGTAGACACTACCATCAACGTAAAACATATGGCACTGGCTTTGGGACTAGGTGATGGGACTGGAGGAGAAAAGCAGAAAAAAAGAAAACAAAATCAAAACGCTCTATCCAATTTAAAAATAAGTCAGAGTTTTCTTTATTACTTTTGCAGACAGAAGTCAGATCATGTCACTCCTCTGTTGAAAATCCCCTCTGACGTCCTATCTTAATCAGAATAGAATCCAATATCCTTACTACAGCTTAAAACTCGCAAATGACCTGGTGTCTGACCCTGTCCTCCAATGTTTATTTCATGCAGGCTTCTGACAACAAGACTACAGCACTTGTGGCTTCAGTTCCTGAAATCTCTTCCCTTAGAAATCTATCTAGGAGGTCTACTCATTCACGGTTTTTAGGACTCTGTTCAAATATCACCTGATCAGAGGAGCGGCCCTTGGACCACTCTATTTAAAACAGGATGTTTACTCACTCTTTGCCTACCTTACCTTGCTTTATTCTTTTTGGTTAAAATCACCCCAAGATAAAATATTACATGTAAGTTTATTTCTGTTCTGTTTCCCTCATGACTTTCTTGTTCACTGCTATATCCTCAATACCCAGAACATTCCTTAGCTCATAGCACTGCTCTGCCAGCATTTAATTAATAAAAGAATATTTAATTCATAAATATAGTATTGAGAATCTAAGTAGAGTGCATTAAGTTCCCAGAAAAAATGTTAGAAATAAGTTCCCTCTGAATAATATTAAAATCTAAAATAAAATAAAATACAGCTTATATATGAGAAGTCATGGCAGAAGAGGGACAAGAATTAAGAAGCAGCTTAAAATAGGATGAACATCTGAAGTACCTATATATCCATCAAAATAATGAATTTAACCCATCACAACCTTCCTGGGCTCTAATCATTTAAAACCCTAAAATGTGCTGCTTGTGAAGATAAATATACAAAATGATACAATTAACTCATGTCACAGAAAGGAAGATCAATATTAATACTACAAGTTGGATGCTACTACATTAAATCTGTTTAAAGAAATAATAAAAATAATTTTTTAAAATTACAAGTAGGACCCAAAGGTGAAATACTTTGCACATTCAAAAATGACCAATATATAGCCAATAATGAAGAGACACACCAGTACACACATAGAAGCTAAATAACATAACATAAAAGATGCCACTCAGTGGAGACTCAGTGGAAGCCAGTGGGAGAGGAACATTTTGAACTCATTGCTATTGGGGTTTGACAGATTAACCAGACAAAATTTAAATAAGGAAACTGGGAAAATTAATAATATGATTAATGAACACATACCAAACTCTTCTTTCCACAAATGGGATAGCATAAATGACAAATAAGCCACAAAGAGAACAGAAATAACACTAGAAATTAACAGTGAAAGTTTAAAAAAAAAAAAAAAGACCAGTACTTGGTCAAATAACAACTGCATATCTCTATGCCACCCTGTAACAACCTCGACACAATATTCAGCCTCCTTGATGAGTAGACCAAAACCTGACCACCCACCAAACATTTCTTGTGTGAGTAACTTTCCAGGGCATTTGGGTTAGTCTGAAAATGTGCAAACCTACCCAGGCCCCTTAGCTCTCTCATCACATCAGCTATGACTGCATTTGCATCTCACTTCTTGGGAGTTCCAAATCTTCTCCCTATGTTAGGCAGAGAAGCGCTGGAGGACTCAGGTGCCAATCCAAGCACTTAGTAATAGTGTATTTTCCCCAATAAATTCATCTTTTAACTTCAGAGGCATTCCAATGCTAGATGTTAGGTAGAAACATTTTTGCCACTGTCTTGGTACCAACATAGAAGGAAGACATTAAAACAAACCAAGAAGAGTCAAATTGTTTCCTCCAACTCTATTGCCTACATGCTAGTGGATTTGGAACAGCATGCTCAGGCTATTTGGGTTTCTGGATCTTGATACTTCCTGTCACTTAATTCATGAGACCAGTGTAGTGGGAAGGAAATCTTGTCCAGTGTGGTATTGAAGAGCCTAAGCCTTAGAGGTAGGTTTTTTGGTTTTGAGACTTAGTAGTTGTGTGACCTCATACAAGTTTCCAATCTATCTGAAACTCATTCTCCTTGCCTCATGTAAAGAAGGAATAAATATATAACTTGTAGGATATTTAAGAATTAGATACACAGGTTTTTTTTCCCCACAATGTCTCCCTTTATTTTTGCAAAATTGGGCCTAACTGGAACTCTAGTGAGAAATGCAGATTCACTGGCCATAACCGAGACCCACTGAATCAGAATCTTCATTTTAATGAGATCCTCAGGGGATTCTGATGTACACTGAAGTTTGCAAAGAACTTAACTAGTCAATAACAAATGGGAAATGATGATAATTTCTTAAGGAAATTGCCTGTTTATTTTTTTCATATATTAACATTTTTTATGGTTTTTGCTCCTACAGCTCTCAATATTTGCTTTGTTCTTTAACTAGGCAAACTTGGGAATTCTGATTCCTTCGTGATCTTTAGATACATTTCTTCATGCTGAAAATATGAATAATAATAAATGAAATAAAAGGCATGCTAGCCTATTCTCATCACGACCTTTGCATGGCCCTAGTTTTTTTCTCCAAGCAATCTCCAGTGTTGGGGAACTGTACCCACTGTCAAAAACCAGGAGATGGGGACAAAGAGTAACACTGAAATCTGTAGGAAAAAAACGACCTGTTTGCAATTGTGTGGCACTTCACCAGGTTTTTCTAGAACACTGTTCTCAAGCTCTAAAAATAAAGATGAACACATTAACTTGTATGAATACATTAACTTGTAAAGTTGTGAAAATCAAATGAGTATTATATGAAAAAGTTCCTAGTGCACTGCCCAGCATATAATCAGACCCCAAGAAACGTCAATTGTTTCCCTTCGGGTTCCTGCTTACTCCATTGCAATAATCTTTTAAATGCCTATATTCTATATTAGTCTGTGAACATAAAATGAATGGATTTTATTTCTTTTAGATATGTATGCCATAAATAGAGCATCCGCCACATAACTTACTTACAATTATAGATAATATATGTGATAAATAAATAATTTCTATCTTTAGCTATTTTTAGTACATTTATGTAAACCAGGGCCAATGACTGATTGAAAGATTCATTTATGGAATTACTAGACAAATAATTATTGTGCAGCTATGATGTATCAGGAACTATGACAGACACTGGAGACTAAAATAATAATGAGCAAAACCCCACTTCTACTTTAAGAGGGACAATATATACATATTTCATGTATTATCTCTCAACAGAATGCAAAATTAAATTGTGGTGACTGTTGTAGGAGAGGTGCACGGTGCTCTAAGAATACAGAAGGTGAGATAAATGTTAGAATAAGAACTGCTCAGAAGGATTGTGTTTTATTGACATATTTGTCCATTGGTCTGACACGCCACTGTATTGTACTATTGCCCAATTCACTTTTGTTGGAGTTTCTCTTAAGATGGAACATCTCCTGGGGCATTGCTGCCAGAAGGCCATTGCTAAAATGAACCTCTTCCTGAGTGAGAAGGTTAGGTGTAGAGAGGTGGATACGGCTGCTAGTGTCTTCCTTCGCCCTTTTTTTTTTTTTTTTATAAATTCACTTATCGATAATGTTTACCTCGTTAGAAGAGGTTAGATACGGTCACTTTGGGAAGACAAATGAGTCACAGAACAGTTGAGTTGAATGGCATTTGTGACATAATGGAGGCTCAGATCCCCAGGTAAATGACAGACATTCTGAGCTCACCCAGCTAAGGAGCCTGGGTGACTCCAGTGAGACCATCAAACTTTCAACAGGGAGGACGTAGGTTTTACCAAATTGAGAAGTGATGATGCAAAAAAAAAAAAAAAAAAAAAAAACCCACCACTTCATTGTACAATGTTACTTACTCTGGGCTTTTACTTCAATCATCCCCAGCTGATAACCATGCCCCCTATATCTATAACCCCTCTGTGTGCTAACACTACTTTAAAATTTGCGACGATGTTTGCAGCCGGCAAGTTATGAAGAGAAGTCGGTGGTACTCGTTGAGTTGGGGAATTCGTTAAGGAGCTCCAGCCGAGGAACACCGGGCTGAGGAACACCCCCGGCGCGCCCCCCCGAGCGGAGGCCTACCTGTTCCTGTAGTAGTACTGCTGGCCCATACTCGTGGAGCGAGCTTGCAGCCGCGCTAACGTGGCCATCACTCCGCGCGCCGCGCTCGCCGCGGCTGTTACTCTCGGTCTCCTAGGCAACCGGGCTAAACCATGGCGCAACCCCGGGGGCTTCAACTTTTCTTTTACTCCACGTTTCCTCCCCCGCACTGCTTCAGTTTCCGGAACACTAGAGAGAAAACGACGAAATTTTGCTCGTGAAAAATGTCAGATGATTGGCCTCTGTCTCATCATTGAGTAAAAAGAGGAGATTATAGGAGAAGGAGGTGATGAGGGGGGAGGAGAACTAATGGTTGCTCCGGGCATCCGGTTTCCGCCTCCCGTCTGCTTCCGGAAGCTCAGCTCAAAATGCTGAAGTGCTCCTGCGAAGTCGCTGGTGCTGTGGAAGTTGGAGTCTGTTCTTGGGCCTGAGCCTCGAGGCCAGGCTCCTGGGTGTCGTTAATGTTCGGGGCCGCCGGGCGCCAACCGATCGGAGCTCCAGCCGCCGGGAACAGCTGGTGAGGCTGGCGGCCCTGGGGATGGGAGCTCAGGAAAGGGTGTGATGGCCGGAGGCCGCTGGACCTGGAATGGAATGGGGAGGGAGTTGTGATGGGGGATCTGAAGACACTGAGGCCTTGCTCTCACTCGTGCCAGGGATGGACGCAGTTTGAGGAAGGCATTGAGGTGTGTGCTAAAGATTTGTGAAGGAATACAGTCAGTGCTTGCTGAGTGCTTGTCTACCACTCCACCATAATTTAGGAGTAAGGCTTTCTGTACCCCAGGAGCAATTCATTTCCTCGTTGATTGTTGACAAGACGAGGGACACAAGAGCGTATCTCAATATAGGCCTTATTTACTCATTTCCCTTTTTAAATTTATTAGATTATACCAGGTGTTTTGGAAGATGAAATCCCAGAAATCTAGACTTCTGGAAGTTTAGTAGTGGGGGAGACGTCGCTCTCCCACCCAGTTATTTGTAGGCGGAGTAATCTACCTTTATCTGCCCCTTGGACATTACATTTTTAGTTCAAGTGATGTGTATGAGTGTTTCCTAAGGAGATACAAATGTCAGGATTAAATGTGGGGTTTGGCTACAGTATCATCACCAACACCACTTTGGAGTAATAAACTGTTTCGACATTTCAAAGTGTCCTGACAAATTAATACACTTATCCTATGACAGCCCTGTACTAGAAGATTATCACAGGCACAGAATACTTTGCCATGCATCCTTTAGTCCTAGAGCTAGAAGCTGGGTTTTGGATTTCTAGTTGAAAACGCTGTAGTTCCGGTCCTTTTTTCCTCCCAAGCCCTTTTTCTTCAAGTATACCCAAGGCAAGCAGTGAAAAAAAAACACATTTTCCACTGACTATTCTCAAACAACAGGTGAAATGCCGCTGAAATATGTATGTCCATTTCTGGATTCTGCAACAAATGAGAATTTCGGGGATTCTAGTAGTCTTTGATCTCAAAGAATTTCTTTTGCATCACCTATCACTGAAAAGTTAAAAGAATATTTTGCCTAAGATGTTTTGAATGAGATCAGATCATTCTGTAGTTCATCTTATAATGAATATACATTTGATTGTGCTATTTTAATTTTTTTTAATTTTTAAATTTAAATGTATTTGATTTACAATATTATATTAGTTTCAGATTTACAACATGATTCAGTGTTTTTACAGATTATACTCCATTTAAAGTTATTAGAAGATAATGGGGAGGGGCAGATTAGGGGCATGGGATTAAGGGACACAAACTACTATGAATGAAATAGATAAGCAACAAAGATATATTATGTAGCACAGGGAATTATAGCCATTATCTTGGTTATGCTCCTTTTAAATGCTCACACTTTCCAGTGAGAGAAGTAGGGAGTACTTTTTTTTTTTTTTATTGAGCTATTTTTTTAATGGTATTGTAAGTAGCATAAAATAAAACACAGTGTTCTTAAGTGTTCAGTATTTTTAGTTTTGGCAATTGTAAATACTGTGTAACCACCACACAAAACAAGATACAGGACATTTCCATCGCCCCAGGATACCTTTCTTAGTATTTCACCACTCAACATCTTGTTAAGGGAGGATAACAAAATGTGCTGTGTAGATTGATCTGCTCTTGCTGTGGTGGATACTGATTTGTAGGACAGATGACTTTTTAATTTAAAGATATGACTTTTTCAACTCCTTCCTCACCATTCCACCTTGTAACCAAATCATGGTTAGGTACCTCTTTGTTATATGGAGAAACTCTCCTTCAGTTCTCTATTTTTCTTGGCATGGAATCCATCCTTTCTTGTGGCACCAGAGTATAACATAGTGCCTGACACTTAATAGTGCTTTTGAATGAAATTCTTAAATCAGGCTTAATTTGGCAGAATGAGTGTATTCCGGAAATTTGGTTCCTTTATTTTCTAGTTTATCTGCACAATCATCTCGTTATTCAAAATTTCTTTAAGGAATTTTCTTTCTCATTAATTGATCACACATGTACTGTACTGTGTATCTGTGTTTTACCCCAATGACGAAATCCCAGGGCCAATAGGAATGCTACTAAGTCGCTATTTGATGCCAGGTTTTGAGTCCATGTATCATCTCATGTAAGTCTTTTGAGGTAGATGCTATCATTTTTTTTTTTTTTTTTTTTTTTTTTACATTTTAGAGATGGTGAGACAGGAGCAAATATAGTTTAAATAACTTACCCAAATTCCCTATTTGTAGTATGATTCCGACTTATCTAAAAAAAATTCTTACCTATCCTGGTATACTGTTTATGTGTCTAAATCAGATACAGTATCACAAGGAATATATAAACTAGAAAGTTATGCCTTGATTTGTTAACCAGTCTAGAATTTCTGATACATATAACTCCCGTCTTGACTTCAACTTTTTCTCCAATATCAAGGTTTTTCCATTTTTAGGCACCACATGGGTAAATGTAGAAGATTTATCTCTTCCTTAGTCATTTTCTAAAAAGTAGAACTGATATTTTATTTTATAATTTAAAAGCCTAAAGAAGAAAATCTTTAAACAATTAAATAATAAAAATTCTATGTTTTTTTTGTGCATTAGGAAATGAATATATTTTTTAAAATGTTCAAATTATTCTTGTAAGTAGTTCATATTATACTTCTATAAGATGACTATAACTGAGAATGTCTATGTTCCCTTCCTCATTCACGTACAGTTTTGAAAGTAGGGTCCAAAAAGTATCTATTTCAGTACTTAACCTGCCTTTTAAATTTTGATTCCTTTAATGGATAAATCACATTTAGAATTTAGGTACACTTTTCTTTATTACTTTTTACTTTATTAGTGATTTATATTTATATTTAAAGCCAATTTCTGAGGGGTTTGGGGGAAAGATTTTAAAGGTTGAACTAAAAATTTAAAAGTTTAGTTCTTGATAATGAAACTATTGAATCATTGATATATTGAGCGCTAGTATCTATTTCACTTTATGTGGCTTTGCTTTTTAAAAAAAAAACGTTAAAAATAAACTATTGATCCTGGACCTTTCTTCTATAATTTCATTTCTATTTAGTATTTTGATTTTCTTTGCGTCTGGAAAAACTGCAGAGTGAAAATATGCTTTTTAAATAACTGCTTTTTTTTTTGATCTTTTGTCTTGAACACAATTCCATACTGTCGGATTTGTTTTAAATCAAGTTTCTGTTTCAGTTTGAAATCTGGATTGTCCAAATCTTATTTTCCCTTTGTTATTTGTTCATTTAGTCATTCATTGGTTTGTTCATCCAGCAGACTTTTTTTTTTTTAACATCTGTTGTCTGTCAAGTATTATGCTGGGCACATATAATTAATATTCAGTTGTCTTCCTTTTCATTCCTATTCCAGGAATTTAGAATATATTGTATATTCAATAAATATTGAGTACTCATCAAGTAGGAGTAATGATCGAGACTCACTTCCTCAGTATTAGAACATTGCCTCGATGCTCTTTAAAATATAAAAATTGGAATGAGTTTTTTGTAGACCCAAATTATTTTTGTTTGTTTTAGACTTTGACTTTATTTCACCTAGGCCATTTTTAAAAACAATAGTTTACATTTTGAAAGTGATCAGAGTATAAGGAAAGAAGCTTGAATAACTCTTAAAGCTGTTAAATGAAGTAAAAAAGAAAATCAAAAGAGTGTTCTTCAAACTTAAATAATAAATGAGCTTGCTTTATTAAAGCACTATTTGGAATTAGATTTTTTTCCCCCTAAAGCTATGAAGGATTTGTTTTTTGTCAAGTTGCTAGAGTAAGGAAGAAAGAGAGCTTTCTGAGTGTCCCCTGGTGACAAAAGTGACAAAGAACCAGCTGCCAGCAGCACCTCCAGTTAAATTCAAGTCAGGAGCGCTTTTGCTTCCATTATGGAAAATGAGCTCTTCTGTTTGGTGGTGAAACTTGTGACTCTTATTTTGGAAGGATGATATCCTTTCGTCTTTTTTTCCCTATACCTGTATATTATTAGGATAGGCATAGGTCAGATACACAGCATTACTTTTTTTTTTCTTAAGATTTTTTTTAATTCATTAAAGTCTTTCAGAAAGCACATGAATTTCTTGAACTTGTATGCAAGATTTTTGCAAATGTCTATTATCTCTTCTCTGTCCCTCATTCAGAGTGGTTTAAGAACTCAGAGAGGTTGATGGGTCTTTTATTTTTATATACTCAGGATTCATGATTTGATATTTCAGTGACAATTTCCTCTTATTTGTGTGTAGAGGTTGTTGAAAGGTGAAATAACAGCTCTCACACATAAGTACCCATTTTTAGATGAATAAACAGAATCAGAAGATAAGTAATTTGTCCAAGGTCTTATGGCTGTTGAGTATAGTACAATTAGCTTCCAAATTTTCGCTTTGAGTCTTAAAGCTCATGTTCTCTGCAGTGTCCTCTCAGCCTTTTTTTCACCCCCAGAGAATTCTATTCCATATTTATTGCCTAGTGTCAATGTAAAGTTATAATTAATCATTTACATGTTTCAGAATAAGATAGATTCCTGCACCCCCTTGCTGCTTTTTTCAAAAAGAGAGAAAAGATTGCTTCTGATTAATGTTTTAAATAGATAGGTCAAGGCATTTCTAAACTAGCTCAAGTGTTACCATTTAATGTTAGAGTTATTCTTAAGTTCCTAAGATGATCTGCGCCAAAATAAATAAAAGGAGAAAATTGAAGATACAATCTCTTAATAGGTTACTCGGCTGAGTTAAGGACTTACTTTGACAAATAATGTTACCATTAAGGAAGGAAATTCATAAAGTCCTATGAGCAGCAGAAATCTTAATCAAACTTAAGATAATTCTTTTGGATCGTATTTTGTTAAATTAGTCATAAAGTTTAGCCCTTGATGTGGCATCTTTGAGGCTTATCATTTTCCTGCTGATAGACACCCACTGTCACAGTCTACACTATTGTGTGTTCATTTTAATATGAACTGTTTGGCTGTTTGCTATATGCTTTTAGGACCAACCAACCTTACTTATCTTAAATAAGCACTAACATGAATATCAAGGCATGTTAATTCCAAGACTGTTTTCTTCTTAAGCTTGTGATAGTCATACACTCATCAGCGTAGTTCTTGACTGTGTACTGTTAGTTCAGTGTTTCTGTATATACTGAATTTTGATCCATACAAAACTTAACACATAAATGGCTAGTCCCTTAAATTTTTGAAGCCAATTAAACAATTGTATTTAGCAGCAGGTAATTTTTAGCACTCCACTTCTAAAATGACTTAATTTTGTGGGAGAGATAGTCCAAAGATGAAGATGAGAATTTTCCCATGTATGAGATGATAAGGAGTATTTGATTTTTTTTTCCTTAGCTAGGTATTTGATAGCTTTAGTCAATTACCCTTTAGTTGTACTGGAAAATTTTTTTATGTTTTTTGTTTTCTATGTTTTATGATGAACTTGGGTTTCTTCAGTAGACACACATGTCTATCTTCTTGTTATAGTTATTTTTATCAGTATCTAGGCAAGGAAATTATTCCCTGACTGATTTTTTTCTATATAGGCTATATTTTTCCCTTTTAGAAATAGTGGTCATTGCTAATACGGGCTTCAAAAAAGTAGTAGTCATTGACAGAATAGTCCATTGTTGGGTGTTGGGGGAATCTGTTTTCTGGGCTTTCTGGGGCTTCAGTTCCTGCTGTACTTGCCGCTGCATTGTTGGCTGCCAGTTGAGAGCCCTTGGTTCATCATCAGTCATCTTGCCCGTTCTTTGGGGACGTATGAACGGTAATTTAGGACTAGGGCAGCTTCCTGATTCTTCTTTCTTGAACCAAAAACACTTGAAAAGAAAAAAGCCTAAAACTCAGTGCAGTGTTTTCGACGTTAACTGATCTTCCTCGCTTTAGAACATCCATTTTTCAGGAAGGCCTTTTTCTGAATTAATAGGAGCTTGGCATTAAGGAAGCCAAGGAGAGCCAAGTCACTGATTTTACTGGGTGTCCAGTATTGCCTAGAAGAGGACAAACAAACAAACTTTACCTTTGGCCAAATATTCTCACCTGAAACTGTCATATCAAATTCTGGGTTGATCATACATTTTATATTGCTCAGCATAATCTAATACCACTTGAAAAAATGAAATGCTTATCTACTGAAGTCATTTCCTTTTACAACATCCAACTGTATATAAATAGTGGGACTATAATTTGATTCTGTTCATTGGACGAGTGTAAGAAAACTATTAGCGAGTGATCTTAGACGTTGTACTCAGCATAAACTATTCCCCGAAGATTTCATTTCCAGTAAGTTCCACTAAAGGGAAATTGTTTCAAATTAACTAAGTGGTAATTCACTGGATTTTTCTCTAATTCAAACTAAAACTATGGCTGCTTAATCAGCATAGATTTTTGTACAGAAAAGTTATATATTCTCAAGTTTTGCCTCTAGTAGGAAAGGACTTAGTTAAGACAATATCTTTTGGTTGAAATGATTCAGGGCATTGGTCTTCAATAACTGCCAAGGCAAAGGAAATAAATGAGCTATTGATCACGTGATGGTCTCTTATAATGACTTTATTTCTGTGAGGCGAGTTTTTGCCAGTTTTACCTGAGAGGTATAAGCGAAGCAGCTTGACTAACTGAAATAATCCTGGCTCATTTATTGGAGTTTTGGTTTAGATTGAATTGCAGGACTCTGGTTAGCTGAAACTAAAGGGAAAAAAGTGATTTGCACTCTGAATGTCACTTAAATTAAATGTTCTTTTTGTGTTTTTATAGGTTTTTAAAAAAAGTTTCTTAGTTGATTCATGTTTGAATCATATCATGGAATAAATTAGAGTCTTCATGTTAAAATATCTTTAAAATATATTTTATTTTTTTCTTGAGTAAAACAATATAAAATTAAATAGATTTTGCTTTCATTTTTAGTAAAATTATTGGTTATATTTTGTTACTCTACATTAGTTACAGCAGTACTAATGGATTAATTTAAATGAGGTTAAATGAATAGTATCAAACTTCAGTGGATTAAATCTGATGTGATAACCTTTTTCTAATGCTAGGACCACCAAATTTTCTCATCTAAAGTAAAGTACTAACTGTAACTTCCAAAATAACCACAATTTTAGTTGGAGATTATATCCGTGCATTGAGTTAATTTCATATTACTATTTAGAGCTAGTCATTCACCCATTGATAAGAAAATTATCTCTTCAAAAAGTAAATTGCTCCAGAACCAGGCGGTAGAGTCTTCTTTTAGACAGAGGATCTTTATTGTAGTATGTGTTAAACTGGCTTCCAGTGAATTTTTTTGAAGGTGGGTATTATATTCAGAGATAATTCTCAAATTTCATTTCCTCCAAAGAAATAGTGTTCAAGGAAAAGAGCAAAATATTTATTGCAATAAAGAGAAAACAAAAAGGCAATTATTAACATTTAGGTAATGGAGAAAGACCCATTTGGCTTATCATTGTAGTCAGAGTTGTAGCCCTTGTATTAGCTTAATGCTAATTCCTATGTGATATAATTTCTTTCAATAAATGCAGTGTTCTGGACCCTGAGTAATATATAGAACCCCATTAAAGGAAAAAAAAAATCTTAGTGGCCCTCCAGAGTTCATTAGTTCATTTAAAGTATATATTTGAATCACCATGTTTTTGAAAAATATGGGTCTAGATAGGCTTTTTGTTTATTCATTCAGAATGTCAAAGAAGATAGATCTGGAAAACAGAAACCCTCATTAACTGTCCTGTTACTTAACTGCTCAGAGTGCATTTTACTGATGACTACTTCATTGGTTCTCGGAGTTCAGCTCACTCTTACCACCTGTACTGATGCCCAGTGCCTTATGTTCACTCAGGTCTCCCATCCCTTTTTTCTGTTTAAAAGAATAGAATGCTTAACTGTGAGTCATTGGCTTTACACTCATGTATATTAAATATGTCTCAACAATAAATAGTATCTCTTGCTGTTAAATCAATCATACACAATAATGCAAACTGGCTATTGGGATCGTGTAGCTGTTCTTGGCTACAGCTGGGTGAGCATTCAGGCTCCGGAACTAGATTGCCATAGTCTGAACCCTGTTTCTACCACTTCCTAGATGTGTCCCTCTGGGCAAGCTGCCCTTACTTCTCTGTCCCTTTGTATATCATCTACCACCTTATAGGGTTGTTATGTGAAAATGAAATGAGGTAATGCATATGAAACACTGAGAAATGGGCCCAGCACATAATAAGTACTCAAGTGTTAGAAGCCGTATATGTGCTTTTTATTGTACATGTTAAATCCTGTCAAATCACAACGTGTCTTTGTTTTCAATGAAATGACCAAGTTGACCATTGTTTTAGGGAACTTGTGAGTGCCTGAAATTATAGAGTAGAGACTGAATAGACCAGGGGTCAGCAAACTATGGCTGGCCATCACGCCTATGGAGTGTAAACTCTTTTCTATTTGGTCCTTTACAGAAAAATGTGTCTACCTACGCTGTAGACTCTAGAAATTATTCAGTCCTTTATAATTGAGAATATTTTGATCCTAGGTGCTTCTGAACTCAGTGTAAGAAATGATTGTTTACGATCTTCAAAAGAAAGCTGCATATTTGAATTACCTGTAATGTTTAAAAAATAAAATCAAGGGCCTAAGCCCTGTATCCCAACAACTTAGGTAGAATTTTTGGAAGTTGGCTTTGGAAGGGATCCATATAATTTATAAATATTCCCAACAAATACTAATGTTTACCCTTGCTGACTCCTGGATGATTTTCTCACTGCTAATATAGTTCAGTTTTTTTTTTTCTAAAGGCCTAGGAGACTGCTTCAGAATAATTGTAAGAAAAATGATGGGCCATTTTAGACCAGTGGGACTCCAGATTGAATATGAACATAATTTCTGTTTCACTGGGTTATGAGATTCATGTGGCCTAAATATATGCCTAGTGTTTGGTTAAACTTTCTTTTCCCATATATTACAATATTCCTAAATATTATAATCCAATATATTACAAATCTCATAAATTACAGATCTGCCTATCTTTCTGTCTACCTCATGTATCATGCAGTGACTGGGTAGAGCATGTGGTGAGTAGAGGGTTGGATGTTTCCTTCTTTACTTAGAAATTAGTAGGTATGTATGTGTAGTTGGGTAGCAGGGGGATTGAGAAGTTTCTCTACTCTCTTTCTGACCTAGGAAGAGGACAGGAGCAGGCCAAAGTATGGTGATTTAAGCAGCAAGAACTTTTCCATAATTAGATAGTAAAAATGTAAAATTACTCCAATCTTTCATTGCTGATATTATGCTTACTCTATCTGGAAGTAATTCCTGTGTTTAATAAAAGAACTGATACAAGAAAAAGCTTAAAAATGAATCAGAATATTTGAAACTGTGATATCTTGGATAGGAAAATGAAGCAGTTTTAAACATTTCCTTATAATAATTCTTAATTCTAGAGTGAATTATTTGCTATAATAAATTAGGTTAATACAGTTAATACCGACTATTTAATTTTTTTCTCTCTCGCTCTTTAACAAAACGTAGGCATTTCAGTCGAACCATGGAAGAACTTGTTCACGATCTCGTCTCAGCGTTGGAGGAGAGCTCAGAGCAAGCTCGAGGTGGCTTTGCTGAAACGGGAGACCATTCTAGAAGTATATCCTGCCCTCTGAAACGCCAGGCGAGGAAGCGGAGGGGGAGAAAACGAAGGTCGTATAACGTGCATCACCCGTGGGAGACGGGTCACTGCCTAAGCGAAGGCTCTGATTCTAGTTTAGAAGAACCAAGCAAGGACTATAGAGAGAATCACAATAATAATAAGAAGGATCACAGTGACTCTGACGACCAGATGTTGGTGGCAAAGCGCCGGCCATCCTCCAACTTGAATAATAACGTGCGGGGGAAAAGACCTCTGTGGCACGAGTCGGACTTCGCCGTGGACAGCCTCGGGAACCGAACTCTGCGCAGGAGACGGAAGGTCAAGCGCATGGCCGTGGACCTGCCCCAGGACAGCGCCAGCAAAAGGACCATGACCCAGCCCCTGGAAGGCTCCAGAGATCAGGACATGGACAATGATAACAGAGCGTACCAGTACCAAGAGTTCACCAAGAACAAGGTCAAAAAAAGGAAACTGAAAATAGTTAGACAAGGACCAAAAATCCAAGATGAAGGCGTAGTTTTAGAAAGTGAGGAAATAAGCCAGACCAGTAAGGACAAAATGGAGTATGAAGAACAAAAGGTCTCAGATGAACTCATGAGTGAAAGGTGACGTTTCCATTCTCTAAATGTAAAAATTTGTGTCTCTGGGGCGTGGGGTTGAATGTGTTTTGGATTTTAATTCTATTTTAAAATAATTATAAATTATAGTGTAGTGATATTACTGTTTAACCATGGTTATATTTACTTATAATTTACGATGTTTAGCACAAAGCAAAATTGCTTATTTGATTTATACAGTCTTTTGATTGTGTTATAATGACTTAATTTTCAGCTACAAAGAAAAGGAAATGGATTTTCAATGGGGAAGAATGCGCTTTTGAAGAACAGCTCATTTATAACTCTTAGAGCTGCATTTATAATTATTTATTTGTTTAATTATAGAGCTTTAGCTGTTGGTGATTTTTAGTGTCACAATTCATCAGTTTATTCTGATTCCTGAGAGTCAAAAGTTGGTACCACTGCAATGTATGTGGCTAGATATTTTAAGAAGTCTGTAGATTGCTAGGAATTCTGATCACTTTTGAATTATAAAACCCAGTTTATAGCCTAGAAACTCCTGATCTTGTCTTTAGACAAATGGAAGAAGCAATGATCCTTGGGCAGTTAGTCTAATCTGTCTGTTCTAGAAAGCAGGTATACCACAATGATAGTTGTTAAGGACTATTTTGATAGCATCACAAGGTAAGTGGTCACTTTTTTTCCACGGAACTAATGCTACTTGCAGGAATGAGAAAATATTGACACTGTTCATCCTTAAAATCAAATGCAGAACTATGGTCAAGAAAAAAATATTCTTTAAAAATGGTCTGAGAAAGAGTACTTGGTTTTTAATTTGTAGGGCTGGCATCATTTTAATCATGTGGATTGTGAGCTGTGAGTCTAATATACATATATATATTTTCCCTTATAGAAGTGATTGCAGATATGTGTAGGACCTGGTATGGATTTATGGAATGGAGTTTTTATTAGAGATGGTTTGCTACTTAATGTAATTTTTCTAAAGAAGTCAAATTACTCAGATGTTTCAGGAAGATTTTGCAAAGTTTATGTTACTTGCTTTTCTTCTAGGAAAATTGTCATTATTATACCAGAATGAGAATTATTTGTTTGCTAGTATTGGGCCATTGTGACTGAGGACCAAACAACTTGACTTAAAAGTAATTATCTTGCTCAGTTGCTGTGGGAAGGAGGGTTTTGGCAGTGGAGATAAGTACTCAGTTCTGGACTACTCACAGATTACCTGCTTTCTGGATTGATCCTGCAAACCCCTCCTTTTTCTGACGTCTGCCTTTTATCGGCAGCCACGTAACCCCGAACTAGAAGTGAGATGATACTCTCCTCATTTCTTTTCATTGCAAAAAATATGAGTATTAGGTATGATCAGGCTACCCAGCAGTCAACAGCCTAGGTATAAATTTTCAAAAAGAATGTTTTCACTCTTGAATAAATTAAAATTTTTTCCCTCTTATTTTAAACTTACCTGTATAACCATTTTTTTCTTATCACTTAAGAGTTAGGTGCGTATAGCTTCTGTGGGAATATTGCTAAATATTTAAAGTAGCTTCACAAATATAAGCATTTTTAGAGACTGCTTCCAAAGCTTTCCTACTATAAAAAGCTCTGTATTTCCTTGGAACTGATTTATCAATAAGAACAAACTACTTCACTCTGTGTGTGATTTAACATTTGAGTAACCCACGTTTACTTACTCACAGTACCAAGACTAATAAGACAGGCCCTGTTCTCTACAGTCTCATAATCTGGAATAGCCAAACAAGCAAATGATGAAAATGAAATGTGTTGACTGGAAGGTTAGTAAGGAGGGAAAACTTCCTAAAGGAGCTGTGATTTACAGCCTTGTTCAGATATTGGAGGAGTTAAGGCGGGGCATTCCCAGGTAGCGGGAATAGCTTGTGCGGAGGCACGCCGTGTGAAGCAAGGAGCAAGTGTGATGTTTGTGGAGAGGTGTATGTAGTTGATCGTTACTGCAGTACAAAGTGGGAGCCGAGGCTGGAGCAACAAGCACGTTTTGAAGGCCTACGTGCTATGGCGTTTGGTATTTCATCATACAAGTAATGGGGAGCCAGTGAAGAATTGTTAGCAGTGAAGAAAACTCAGTTAAATTTACATTTTATCAAGATAACCTGATCTTGACAACAGTATTTTGTTTAGTTTTGGCTGACCTCCAGTCCATCCTTAAGACGGGTGAATTATGGTGGTGAAAGTAGAGGAAAAAAAATATGAGAGCAGTTTTAAGAGTTGGAGTCAGTGGAAGGTTGGCTACGTGTATTTGGGAAGGTGAATGAGAAAGGGGACTCTCGGATGATGCCAGATGTCAAGAACAGAAAATACAGAAAAAGAACAGATTGGGGCAGGGAATTGGGATTGGTATACATGCATTAATTCAACAAGCATTCATGGAATATATTCTCCAAATACTTGCTATGAAAGTCATACTCAAAAAAAGTTGGAAGAGGCATCCTTGGAGGTAAGCCATAGTGGGCATCAGCTGCTGAAAATGAAAAGCCTTGCTTCTATTTAAATTCTTGTTCTGATTTATTGAACACACTAACTACTACATGATAGACTTGGAGCAACTAGCTAGATGTCAATTAGATGAAATGTAAATAAAGAAGCATGTTGTTTAAAGCACATGTAGAAATATCTCAAAGTAGGACAAGGATCGTTAAGGACGAAGAGCTGGTCTTAGGGAGGGAATTCTGATTTTCTTACATTGTTAAGAAGAGTGGCAGGTAGAGAGAAAACAGAGAGGAGATGGATTACCACTTGAAGGAAGAATATAAACAGAAGGACAAGAGATGGGGATGGCCAGAACTTAGGTGGGACCCATCCATAGAAAGCTTTGAAATCTAAATTTAATCCAACAAATGTGAAATAAATGTAGATTTTTTAATAGAAGACTTATTTATACACACATACACACACGCACCTGTATATTTGATAAACTTTCTTTTCGAATAGTTTCTGACTTACAGAAAGATTTCGAAGATAATGCAGAGTTTCTGTAGGCTGCTCCCATACATCCTGCACCCAGTTTCTCCTGTGGTTAATATCATCCATTACGATGGTACAGTTGTCAGAATTAACAAGCCAGTGTTGACACATTAACAAAAATCAATACTTTATTAGAATTTCCTTTGTTTTTATTTAATGTCCTTATTCTATCTAAGATCCCATCCAGGATACCATTTTTTAGTCAACAAGTTATGTTTTGAAAAGATGAACCTGACTGTATGTGAAATAGACTAGAGGAGGCAAATCTGAACTCAGATTTGAAGATCATCATACCAAAAAAAAAAAAAAAAGGCACATAGATTCACAATCCTTTATCTGCAAATCTGTTTTCTGAAAGCTGTGAAAAACTAATTAATTTGTGGCCAGACCTAAACTGACCTGTATTTAATGTGGAGGGTCATTCATTTAATTGAAAAAAATATTAAAATGTTTGATTTTGAAGTGCTTCCCTAGATCCCTCTTAGGCATTTTAGAATGTACCTTTCTAAAATGTGACAAAAGTATGAATTTTAAATAATTTTGCCTTGAGGTTTTCAGAAAAAGAATGTAAACCAAGATATGTATAAGGCCCTTTATTAGAATTGTGTTGATGGGCACAGTCAGGAAATCACTCCTCAGTCACAGGATAAAAATAAAAATCCATAGTGGTTTGGACAGCTAAATAGCAGACAGAGAAAGTTTCTGCAGTGTTTTTTTAAAACTCTGACATCACTGTGCATGGAAGAGCATATGTGTTTGTAAACAAGAAAATACATATGGATGTGGTGCTCTTAGAAAAGTGTTTATTAACACTTGTGCAGTACAGGGACTTTTATATATTCATTTCGTTTGAAGAAAGTTAAAGAAAAAGGTACTAATTCAGAATTCATTGGGAAAATGTGCCACTTAAATTATTTTTGTTTATATTTATTTTTAAAAAATCAAACAAAAACTGAAGTGATATTTTAAACTCAGGAAAGGTATGTGGATTTAGAATTTCATCTATAGTTTGAATCCTAAACTTTAAATTGAAATATTTTAAAACAGATTAGGATGCTTTTTTATTTTAATAAGATTACAGAGTTCTCCCTGTTAATGGAAAAGTATTATAATTTAAAAATAACCTGGGGCAATTTCCTGATTGGTTAGAATTAAGAATTACAGTAAAAAGACAGTATATGGGAGTTGTTAAGAACATCACTCAATATATTTTAGAGACCAAACCTCTTATTAACTGACCTTGTTCTCCTGTTTTGTTTTTTTTTTAACTAATTAGATTCTCATAGAAGCATTGCTTCTCATCAAACTAACGGTGACAGTTTAGTCATGTCAGTCGAATATTTACCATTCTGTTTTCATTTCTGTATTAAATTTGACTCTATATCACATTCTTGAACTTCTGTGGAAGTCATGAGAACCTGTTTGTTTTTTTGTGTGGTTTTTTTTTTTTGGTATACCTCCTCCTTAATATTGGCAATATTCATTTTTTGCTCAGAGGGACCTTAACTTTGAATTAATGAATTGTTACCATTGTAAACTTTTTTCTTCCTTGCCAAGTGATAGAGTTGTTATGAATGTGTATTCTTAAGTAATGTCTTTTCCCGAATATTTGTGGTTATGAAAAGTGATGCCATCCCCGCCCCTTCTTATTCCATGTGCTGAAGAAAGGCTGAGACTGCTTTTGATTGAGACTTTCCCTATTTTATTGAGCAGTGGTGTTCAGGGCTCAAGCTGAATTGCATGGAATAAGAAAGGAGCAGAAAGCATTTGATGAAGGCAGATAATAAAATGCATCAATTGTGTCAGCACCTCGTTGCAGTCACATCTGGCTTGCTGTCAGAGTCCCATTAGATTCCTGTGGGTTTTATGTGCCAAAAATAATACGCTCTGTAGTTAATGGAACCAGGATATTTGCAGTTTGATTAAAAAAAATCATCTTATTTTCTTTCAGATCTTTGTCAGGCTTAAGTTCCATCTCAGAGCTGCCATGTCTCTTTAAAATTGTACGACTGAGAGATCAATTGTTCTTTTGATCTGGTTTTTTCTTTTCCCTATTACAGTGATTCCAGCAGTCTCAGCAGCACTGATGCTGGTTTGTTTACCAATGATGAGGGAAGACAAGGTACTGAAATGCTGTTTTTTAAATTTCTTTGGGAAAAACTCCTTCATTTTGAAGTTGTGCTCAATGTTAGTTATTTCCTAAGTTGAGGACTGCAATCCATTTGCCTTACACACACCACTTGGTGGACGGGTTTAGTTCCTGTCTTCTAACCTAATGTAATTGATTATCTCTGAAAGCTAGTCTGTGAAGCTAATAATGTTAAGGAAGGATTATCTTCCTTGAGAAAGCTTTACATACCTCCGTCTTTTCCATTTTTGTCTCTTTTAGCAAGTTCACAAGACCCTGGTTCTTATTCTCCACCTGATTCCTAATGTATTTAATTCTGTTTAAGCATTAATAAAGGTGGATTTGCAAGTCATTTGTCATTTTTATTCAGCTGTGACATTTATTCATCCTATCCAGTTTGTAAGTCATTAGACCATTTTCATGAATTCAGAATTGTATACTATTAAACAGTGATGACTTACAACTTACATCTTTTCTGTCTTTGAACTTTCCTGAAGCTTTTCACACTTTAACATGGCATTATTTTGAAACTACCTGTTCCAATATAAAATATGAAAACCTTAATAAGGGTGTAGGAGGCAACATACAAATACTTACCACAAGTGTTATCTTTCTTTCTTGAGCTCTTTAGAGGAAAGCAGTAATTTCTAAGGGAAAAAAAATCCAGATTTTTTTTTTAATTATAAATAGTTTAATGATATTATGAAAAAAGGACAAGATAGTAGCTGCCCCACAGTTTTTTCCTTAGTCTATTCTTCCTCTAGGCAATATGAGTAAAGTAAATTAAATTATCATTCCTTTTTGTTTACCCATAAGCCATTTGCCCCAGATAAATAGGTACATGACTCTTTTAAAGACCATAGACTTCTTAAAGTCAAGAGATTTTGCTGAAATATATTAGCACCTTGGGGCTAAGAGTAAGCATGCCTAACTTGATAATATACTTAAATTCTTAAAATACCTGTGTCTATCTAAAGTTATATTGTAAATGCTGAATTTGGTAATAAAATGAAGTGAAAAAACTTCTTTTAAAAATAACTTTTCGATAAGCCTTTGAGAAACACTGAATGGCTTAGAATAACCTGTTAGCATTTATTGTGAGCCTTTTATGTTTCACGTTCCTAAGTGGTTTTTTTACATTTAATTTACTTTTAGTTCTTGTATTATTCTCTTTTTTTCTTAAGTTTTTTTGGGGGAAAATGTAATTGGGTTATTTATTTGATAGAGGCACTGGGGATTGAACCTAGGGCCTCATGCATGCTGAGCATGCACTCTACCACTGAACTATATCCTGCCCCCGTCTTACATTATTCTTAAAACAACTCTAGGAGATCCCCCCTCCCTCACTTTTTTTTTTTTTTTTTTTGTCAGATGATGAAACCTGGGCTAAAAAATTTGAAGTAACTTCCCCAGTGTTACAAAACACTAGAATTCTAATTGGTCTGACTTCAGAGCCCAGTCTTAATCTTTAGCTATTTGATTTCCCTATTAAAAATAAAGTTGTATATCACATCAAAACATTTTTCTGTGATAGTGTTGTCTCAGTTGGAGTTGAGATCTTGAATAGACTGTTTCAGGTGACTCCCTGCCTTTTCTTATGCTTATATCTGATGTGTGAATTTTAATATAACTCTCAATAAAAGTGCTAATATATATTTGCTTTGAATTGTGCTTATTTTTTAAAAAAAATAATAATTTTTATTAATTCCTCAATTGAAATAAACTGCTAACTTTGGTTTTCCAAATGCTTTAAATTTTTCATGCCCTCATAATTTGAAATACAGCTCTTTTCCATAAAATCATTTTCAGTTGAATTTCAAAGATTTCTTTCAGTTTGCATTTTAAAACATTTGTAATAAGAGATTTTGGAAATCAAAAACCTTCTGTAAAGGCAAAAAGTTATGGCAGTTGTGATGATCCTCTTGGAAACCAGAATTAGTAGTTTTTCTAAGAATCATGAAGATTTTAGTAAATCTCAGATCATATTTAAAATGTGATTTGTCTTTTATTTTTCAAAACAGTCTGATTTCTCTGGTATTTTTGTCTCTTTATACATCTCTTTATTATTACTTTTTTAAAAAAAATACAAAATACTGTTGATTCACACCAAGGGCGTATTTCAAACTGAATTTTAAATTGATTGTTACTCCGTTGCACTCATGGGTATTCCCAAAGTCAAACTTACTACAAATAGAATTCCTTTTTAAAAATTCCTTGCTTGTAGTAGTCCAGCATAGTCTCTCTTTAAACTCTGTGATGTCACTTTTCATTTAAAATCAAGTTTTTCACAACTATTTCTTAATGAACTTAATCGGATTAATTTCATTTAGTCACATCTGTTCACCATTGTTTCCCCTTTTACACTCCATACAAATCATGAAATTAAGCTAATTATATACCATTATTGGCTGCAAAGAATGGGTTCTACAATTTTATACCTTTTAATTCCTGGCAGGAGATTAAGGCTTGTTTTTCCTTAATGTGGAAAGGGTAGTAACTTAAATGGATTTCCCTATGGGTTTTACCAAAGGATTAACCAGTTTATTATTGTTCTTCACGTTTTTAAATTGGTTCTGAAACATAACATTTTATGTTTTTGTTGATAGCAGTTCTTGTTATAGTGTTAAAAAAAAACACGTCTTAAGTGAAACTGTGGCGTAGAGTAAAAAGTTTTCTTTGGCGATGATATAGATGATTACCAGATAAAATACAGGATCTTCAGTTAAATTTGAATTTTAGATAAGTAAATTATTTTTAGTATAAGTATGTCCCATTTAGTATCTGGACATATACTGAAAATTTTGTACAAGTACTATATATTTATATTAAAAATGAGTCATTTGTCCGAAATTCAGATTTAATTGCTGTCTTGTGTTTTTTAAATCTGAATCTGACAACTGTGTTTATTTGGATGATGAAACTGAATCTTTGGGGGATTTCTTGTATTTGCACAGGTGACGATGAGCAGAGTGACTGGTTTTACGAGAAGGAATCCGGGGGAGCGTGTGGCATCACTGGAGTCATTCCCTGGTGGGAGAAGGAAGATCCTACCGAGCTAGACACAAATCTAGCAGATCCTGTCTTTGAAAGTATCTTAACTGGTTCTTTCCCCCTCATGTCACATCCGGGAAGAAGAGGTCAGTAGCACTGCCTAGCTGGCTGGCACTTGTGGTCAGTCTAGGAATAGCCATTGAAAAAGGATGCCCTGCATGGGAATGAAAGACTCTTGATGCAAGATGCTGTAAAAACATGTTGACCAGTATTTCAACTACCGCACTTACCATGCTTTCAAATTATTGGAAAGATTGTCTTGCTTTCTTGCTAGGCCCGTGGTGAAAATGTTGAAATGACAGAAAAATAAATTGGGAGGAAAGAAAAGCCCTGATTAATACCTCAGTGTTTAAATAATTGACAGTTGTGTGCTGGCTCCATTAACCCTCATAGGCATTGCTTCAGATCTTTTAAGTGTGAGTTTTGCCTTTTCTCCACTACTGTTCAAGATGTGCCCCCTCCAACTGACTTTTTTTTTTTTTAATTGAAGTGTAGTCAGTTTACAATGTTGTGCCAATTTCTGGTGTACAGCATAATGTTTCAGTCATATATGTTATACATAGATTCCTTTTCATATTCTTTTTCATTATAGGTTACTACAAGATGTTGAATATAGCTCCCTGTGCTCTACAGTAAATTCTGATGTGCTAGGATCTTATTCTACGCTCCAGTGATCATTGACTCTCCTTAAATTGAGGCCTTTGATTTTCCAGGTTTCCAAGCTAGACTCAGTCGCCTTCATGGAATACCTTCCAAGAATATTAAAAAATCTGGAGGGACCCCAGCTTCAATGGTAGGCATGCTTTTTTTGTTTAATTGTCATGTTTGGAAATATATCCATTTCTATGGAATAAAAAGCCACATCCTCATCCTTTATTTATATTCTAATGTTATACTCAAAAATAATCCATTTTTTTGTAGGCTACAAACTGGACCAGTGAGATTCCCCTATAAACCAAATCTTCTAATGCTAATAAATTAGTTACGTTTTGAACATCTGGGGAATGACATTCGAGGGAACCTGGCTCCTGTCCTCTTCCCCTGGAGGAATATCACTGCAGTGAGAGCCTCTTTGATGAAAAGATGGGGCTGTTTTTGCTGGAGGACTGGCATTCTTCCTTTAGTCAGAAGTGAACCTGGTTGGGGAGGCTTTCTAGGGACCTAGGTTGGCCCAGGGTGGGTAGAAACTACTGTAAATTTTTATATTTTTCTCTTTTATGATTTTTTTTTTACATTGAAACCATTTATGTATCACTTGCTTTGCCAAAATGCTAACAAAAGCTAGAAAATTAAAAGCTTCCAGATCTCACATAAGTATTCCTAAATGTTTATATTGTGACTGGTTAAAGAGCTCACTTTTACATATCTGACTGTTGTAAATAAAAAACATGATGCATTGACATTTATGGTTCATTTTTAGAGAAATCTTACATAGCCAGCATTATTTAAATATTTGCATTTTACTCAGGGTATTTTAACAAGGGCTAAGATGAGTAGTAGGTAAGGTTGTTAGTCTGCTAAGAGTTTGTATTTTGTTCAAGTTTGCTTTCTACTTGGATAACCTGCTCTGTATTGCAAACCTATTGTATTTTGTAGTATAGTTTTTATTGTACTTGGAAAAAACATCATCCTAATTTTAAGCTAGTCACAGTGATAACTAGTCTGTGCTAGTGGAATCATTTACTCTTACCTTTTAAATTATCTTCTTTGTCTGATACCTGAAACCAATCAAAATGATCATTTTGGCTTATAGCATATTGAAATCATGTGAAAGCTGGTATTTCAACAAATACTGTATGACTCTGAATCATATTGTCTTGTTTAAAAGTGAGAGCTTCTTGCAAATCCTTAGAATGACAGATCTGTGTGTCACTGTGAGTGTCAAAAATACTTGCATGAGCTCATTTTCACCAAACAGAAGGGAAAATGTAAATTCCTATTGATGGTATAATTTAGACACTAGATTACATTCAGGCCATTTGAGTTCTTCAAAATGGTTATATTTAAATGATTCATATTTTTATTCATATTTTAAGTCCAATAGTCAATGAAAATTGTGATTATTAAATATGTGTATTTTTATATTATTGTATGGATTGTTAATTCAGCATTTTATGGCTAATTTAAATATGATGATTGGGAAAGAAACTTAAAGTTGACATTTTCTTTACCTAAAGTTGTTACAGTCTGAAAGATTTCAGCAAATGTATTAAGCAGGAACGTGTGACATCTTTTAGATTGCTTGTCTAAACTGGAGAGATTAAAAGTGATAAAGTGCAACTTTGAGTCTCTTTACCTTTGCATATTTAAAGTGATATTTTAGAGGTACAATAATGTAGTACTTGGTAATTGTAAGTAAGCTTTTTTGTGCTATGTCCTTTGAAGTGAAAAGTCATGATTTTTTTTTCCTGAATTACATAAATGCTTTTATTTTGTATAATGACTGTCTTTTAGATCTGAATAAGTCACTTTAAAACCTTGGCCTATGAACTTTGCCTTACCAATCATGAATCTAGATGAATGCTATCTAGTTCTTGGTTCAGTTTTACCTGTTTTTATTTTTGGTTCACTGCTTGCTTGAGCATAGCTGGGATTTGTAGCCCATTTTCTAGGCTTATTGCAGTCTCACTGTGGTATTTTATAGAAGCTATTACAACTGATAGGCTAGCTTCATGGTCTTGATGATACATGGCTTAACCATAGTAAAAGCTGCCTTCCCTCTCTAAATTGTAAAAAAGGTGATTAAGTTTCACTTGATGGAGATATACTATATATGTGTGTTTATCATGGAACTAGTGCATTAGGCCATAAACTGTTTTCCTGGTCCACCTTTTTTGTATTTACAGTTTTAGTGAAGACAATGGGTTCCTTCAGGTTTCCTTTCTTTCAATCCTGAATTGTCCTTGTTTGGATTTTTAAGTACTGTAATCTTTTTTTTTTTTTTTTTCAATAAAATATCTGACTTGGGCAAGAAAGGTAAGAGTTCCAATTTGTGCTGATATCTTTAAATTCCTGTGCTAAGCTTTTTGTTGTTGTTGCTCAACCTGTCCATATTGCATGTAACAATCTAGTCTTAAAAATCATGATCTCACAGAACTATCATCTTTGAACAATAACTATGATCTCCAGTAATAAGAAGTGAATTTTATTTCCATAAGACTTTCACATCAGAAAGCCAGTTTGCTTTTAAGAGAGATCGGTTTTCTGAGCAGAGTCAGACACGTGTTAGCTGCAACTGATTAAACAGAAAGGCAGCAAAGTGTTTCTTTTTCTGAAGCAGGTAGGTGATGACTATACAAGTGTGATAATGATCTCTGAAGGCAATGACAGAAGGAGAATCTTCTACTGAAATATTAATGTAAACATTTGGGCGGAAATTTTTTCAATCAGGTTTTTCATTAATTGCCATGGTTATGTTCTATAAAGTGGGTGGGAGCAGTGAATTAACAAATACTGAACCATTGCTCCTAAGGGAAATGCAGGGTTAGGTTCCTGTGAGCCTCTGGTCACAGCATTTTCATCAGTCGATCAGCACATAACCTAGTTTTATGTATATTTATATTTCAAATCACTTTATTTAATGTATATTGTTGATCCATTAACATTGAACTCATGACCAACAGCCTTATAACTCATGCCTGAACAAAGCTTATCTAATGCATGTATTTTCTCCATAACGCACATCGCAGCCTTCTTATGCTTGGGAACACTCAAGCACTGCACTGCAGTTATGCTTGGGGAACATTTAAGACAAAACAGTAAGCACAAAAAGGTGGAAAATGTGGCACTAAATAAACCACAACAAGGACACTTGTTTACAGTACTAGGGCTGAGACAAGAAAGCGAGTGTTCCCTTATTTAACCCCGGTGGAGAATGCACGTGTGCCTCGAGTGACTCAGGTTTTTCACTGCTTTACCCCCGTCCACGAGTGACCGTGAAAGCACTAAGAGTAATGGTTTGGAGATTGCAAATAAATTTTAGTGAGCATGCACATTTGCATATGTAGGACCCACAAATAGGAGTGAGGATTGACTCTAGTTTGTAGAAGAGCAGAGTGTAGAAAATTCACAGATTTTGAAATCAGATGTTGATGAATCCCTACTCTGATTGTTTTTACTTGTAATTACAGTTTGAACATCATTTTCTCTTTCTGTTAAATAGAGACAATAATTACTTTGCTGAAGTGTTGTCAGGATTAAATGTGATTATGTTTACATAATGGTCCCAGCACCCACTGTGACACATAGAGTATATTAAATGATAGTCATACTTATTATTAAATATATTAAACATAGAAGCTCATGATGTGGAGAACATTTGTATTATGGGGTCAAAGTGCAGAATTTTTGACTTTAAAACTTATCTGTTCATATTTTATATATAATATCCCTTTATATTTAATATTTAAAGTGCTTTAGATTGCAGCCTTTTTATGTTTCTTTTATACCTCATTTATATTTGAGCTAGCCCTTGTCTTTAATATGGTCTGTGAAGAATAAATTTGAATGAATTTTAGATTGACGGCCATCGCATTAAATCTCAAAATTTACTTGCAAACTAAAACACCTGTCTTTCTAAACACTTCTCCTTTACCCCCACACTCTCCCTGCAAGTCATTAAGCTATTTATTTGTAGGAAGACCGGGACCATTTAGGAGGTTTTGGTAAAGAGCTATCTTGTTCCTAGAAATAATTTTGTCCATGTACATGAAGGGAGAATGCAGATAGAGTTCTAAGAATTTAATGTTGAGAGAAATTACCTACTGCTGTCCTGTTAGAATAAGGCACTCGTTTATTGGAGCCCAGCTAACCAGCCTCTTATATTCCTCTTTTAGGAAAATTAAGCAAATAATTAATTCCAAAGAATACACTGGGGCCATTGTCCAGGAACTTCAGTGTGAATCTCCTGTATTTCCAGAATTTGTGCATCAAGTACAATTCAGAATAATGATCTTCAGAATAGTGATCCATTCCAGAATCAGTTTTGGGATACTGTACTTGCAAAGTGAATCCAATTAACCTGATATAAGCATAGCCCTTAAGTTAGCCAGGATATGCTACCCCTAAGCATTCTGATTAATCCATGTGTTCTGTAGGTGAGAGATCGTTATCTTCCTCTTTTTCTTAAAACTGATGGTCTCAACAGTATTACATTTATCTAAATTAGCATTCAAATTGCATAGTCTGTTGAAAGATCAGGAAATAAATGGCTCCATTTAAAGGATAGTACTTGAAATCCAACACAAATATTACATAAAGAATTGTACACAAGGGTTATAAGGTTCTATCTTAAGATTTTGTAATTGTTTCAGTCCAGTTTTTTGTATGGTGGGAATGAGAAAAAGGACAGTGGTGGTGGTTATTCTGTCAAAGAAAATGAATCTGATTGCATTGACTTTTTATTTATATGTTTATCAGGTTTAAATATCAGAAAAAAATGTGAACATCAATCCTTAATCTAAATTGTCACGCTGGACAAGTAAGCATACTGTTTATATTCAACAGTGCAGTAGCTTATATCTGTTCAGAATCTTGAGTCAATTTATTCTGTAAAAGAAAAGGAGTACTATATTTTTTCTCCTTTTGTGAAGTCATAGTAGACAAATTTTCGTGAGTGGCATATTGATGATACCATAACGATTTATTCTGTACACCATACTCAGCTGTTGTTTTACTGTTTCTCAGGATACTGGAGTAGGAATACTAGTCTGACTTACAGCCTTTTACAACAGGAGGGGCATTTTAAATGTATTTGGTTTAACGGAGGGATTTGCATAAACTTTTCTCTCAGCCTAGTCTAAGATAAAGGAGAACTTTTATAATAGAAAACACACCTTAAGTGATTTTTAAAAATATACCTAGCATATGTCCTCCACTGTAATTTTACCATGTGCCAACTTGTTATCTAGTATTTCTCAATGGAATTCACTAGCTAAATGCTTAATTATAATCTCTGTGAATTGGTATTTGTTTGTATCTTTAAAGCATTTTTGGATACTTTGCAGAATACAAAAAGAATATATATTTAGAATTTTTTACATTCTAAATATATATCACGTATATTCTGATCCATTACTGCATGTTAATGATTTAGTTTGTATCTTACCTCGAAGTCAACTAGAGCTCCAGATTCTGATATTTCTTCTTAAGATTCATTTTAAGATAGAGTAGATTTTTGTTATCATAGAAGAGTACTGCATAATAGATTCATAATAAATATTTTCACAAAAGACATTTTAACAGTGTCTCTTGCTTGATTTAAAATTCTCTATTTTGATGTAATTATTCACAGCTTTTTATTTCGTGTCATATAAATTTAATACCCATAATCAATATTTGAAAATATTAATCTAATGATTTTTTTATTCTGTTTCACTAAAATAGTATCAATATTAATATCAATATTTAGTGTTATTATACTTTATTAAACGTAGAATAAAATATACAAATTTAAATAGTATGTACATACTTTAATGTATTCATTTATTCATTCAACGAGTATTTAAATGCTTATTCTCTTCTCCATACTTTGTCTTAAAAATTCTTTAGGAAAAATCACATGAACGTATGTCCATTCTTGGTATTTTAATACTACCAAATTTAACCACATATACTTTTTTCCCCATATATTTAAAATCCATGTGCTTGCTTCTCTCATAACTTAGTATTAGAATTGGCTTGACTTCATATATTGTTGTTTGGTTTGTGATGCTTCAGAAATCTGGAACCTGGCAAAGAGGATGTTGGTAAAAATAGGAAGCACTTATGTTGTTGCTTACTGTGTGCCAGAGACTTCTCAGTGCTATTTATATATTTCAATTCATTTAATGCAATGAATAGCCCTATAACGTAGGTTAATGTTTACAACTTTACATTTCACTTTTCTTTTTCCTTTGACAAGCCAAAATTACTGCAGTCTCAGATTGCATTTTTTTATTCTTTTGTCATGTTGCTAATAAATAAAAATAAATTCTTCTCATAAAAAGAGCCTTCCTTCCTACAAAATGGTGTTGGAAATCCTGGCAGCATTCTTTGCTGTTTTGAATAGTGAGCACAAAGTGTGTGCCATAATAAAAATGATCATTAAATCATTTTACTGCTTCCAGCAGATTAATGGCTAGACCCACATTCTTCATTCTGATCCTTCTCTTGGTTTCTCAGGTAGTTTGTGACACCTTCTTCTTGATCCTTAACATCGTCCGGTTCAGGTCTGCTTCCTTGCTCTCCTTTTAGACCTGTTCTCCCTGCTTGTCTTCTGTAGTTCCTCATTATCCCTCCAATCTTGTACAACATGCCTAGTAGCTGTCACATTTCTACTTCAGTTCAACTATGATGGCACCCTCTATATTTCTCTTGTTCCCTCCCTCCACATTCTAATGGAACTTGGCAAAATTCTGAGTAGACTGCACACAGGAGGAAGAGCTTTTAGCTGGGACCGCAAGTATGAGTTGGAGCTCACTAACTCATTGGGGGTGGAGTTGGCGGAAAGAAAAGCATGGATGGGCAAAGTTTAAGTTTGAAACAGCATGGAATATTCGGGAAACTGAATCCAGTGTTGGTCAAGTATAAGGTATGCCTATGTAGAGTATGCTGTAGACAGGGCTTGGTTGGCAAGGTAGGCACGAGTTAGGTCATTTCAGACTTTGTGGTTCATGGGAATGCATGTGAACTGATGGAATCTCAGGGAAGGGGTTAAGATAATCATATTTGTCTTTTGAAAGATTACGTGGACAGCTGTATAGAGCATATAACTGTATCACAAACCTAAAGCTCTCTACCTGTTCCCCCAGTAGGTGGGATCCACAGTAGACTGAAGCCTTTATTGTTACCGGACCTGATATTCTGATTGGCTCTGGGTAGTATCCATTCATTCAGCAGATCCTTATTCAGCCCCTACTATATGCTAGGTACCGTCCTAGGCCTTAGGGGTTCCAGTTGTGAACAAGGCAGACAGGGTTCCCTGGAGCTTCTGTTTTAGTGAGTAAAAATAAACTTGATTGGAGAAGGAGGGTGAGTAAATAAAAATGGCCATGGAGAAAATTAAACAGGGTCATGTAACAGCAGACTACGGGATGTGAAGGTGATTGGAGACTGTATGATGTGCAGGCTGGAAAAATATTCAGCCTTGGTCCATGTAATGCCTTTCTTTTTGCTGTTACTAATAATGTTGGGAAAGAAACAAGGGTGTGCATTACTCATACCTGTTCATTCAAGGAGGTGGAATATGTCCTAGACATCTCTCCTGATTCCTGACCAGGTTGACTGCAGCTCTAAATGTCACTATAGGTGGGTCTGCAAATGGCAAAAGAAAGACACTTTTGTTTATAAAGCACATTATTACTTCTGGTGCTTTTGAATTTTTTTGTTTAATTGAAAGAAAGTTTGCAGGTGCCAAATATTTATATAATGTTTTAGTTTTCTACTTTAGATTAAATCATAATGTACTAAAATGTAACATTGTAATATTACAATATTCTGCTTTTCTGGCTTAAATAATGTGCAGGGCAACCAGGCTTTTTAATACATTTTTAAAGATGCTTGAAATGCCATACTTTCTTCTTCTCGTTTTTTCACTTTGGTATTTGCATACAAATTCTTAGGTTATTCACTTTATTAGTAAAGAAATGGCTTATTTTAAGGTTAGTTTTTTTTTTGAGGAAATCATCTATGAGCTTCTTAATGAACTTCCTTAAAAACATTGGGTTACAAAACATGTGAGGTTTTTAAAAAAAATACTTCTTATAAAGATCATGATGCTTATCATTTAAAAGTTTTCTTTTTTGTCTCCTAAGAAACCTTTGCAATATGTTCTAAATACTCTCTTTGGAAATTAAGACTACTGATTGGTAACTGTCTGACTCCATAAATGGAGACTCAAGGCCCACTTGATTGTTGCATTTGTTTTTTTGTTTTTTTGGGTTTTTTTTGATGTGTGGCATGATTTTTATTAAGAACTATATCATACAGAGATAGGAGAATAGGTAGTATAAATGTATAGTTTACAGAAAAACAGAAAATCAAATGCCCATAGTCTTTATCAGCCACCTTCAGAAATAAGACATTGTAATTCCTCTGTGTATCTCGACCCTCGGACATTAAAGATTTCGGCATGCCACTGTATTCCTAAACAATAGGTTGGCTTTTCCTCTATGGTTCTTTATGTAAGTAGAATCACGCTGATTATCCTTTTGTGATTCTTTTTTTTATTGATGTATAGTAGATTTACAGTACTGTGTTAGTTTCAGGTGTACAGCAGAGTGATTCAGTTATTATATATATTTTTTCAGATTCTTTATCATTATAGGTTATTATAAGATATTGAATATAGTTCCCTGTGCTGTACAGTAAATTCTTGTTGCTTACCTATTTTGTGTATAGTAGTTTGTATCTGTTAATCTCATACTCCTAATTTATCCCTCCCCATCTGCCTCTCCTTTTAGTAACCGTAAGCTTGTTTGCTATGTCTGTGAGTCTGTTTCTGTTTTGTATATGTATTCAGTTGTATTATCTTTTAGATTCCATTCCTTGTTGCCCTTTAAAATTGTGGTGACATTGACAGAGTTCCCAATATTTTTCCTTCTTTCTTTCTTTTTTTTTTTCATCAGAATCAGGGAAACCAAAATGCTGCAAACATTTCACTTTCTTCTAAGCTCCCACTCTGGTTTTCTACCTCTTATGTTGCTGATAGAATTATTCTGATGGTCTATAAAACTCAGTTTTCTAATTTGCCTTCATATATGTCAGATATCTAATATGAGAAAAGTTCAAAATCAATGATGGGTGGAACACTTCCAAATAATACTTAACAAGTGCTTTCCATATTGAAGTCACCTGCAAATCCTCCAACTGAAGGTCAATTTGAACAACGGAGAATTCACAAAGAAGTTTTATAAATAAAAAGAGTTCCCTGCACTATAGTTAGCAAATGTGAACCAGATATTTGTTGCCTGTCATCCAGGCAGCAGGATTCTGACCAACCAGAGATTCATGCCAACAGGTATTTATAACTATTTTGAGCCCATAAAGCTTGTAAATTTTTTTTCATTGGTAAATCACAGTTGTCTAAAACATTTAACGGTGCTTAATGGAGAAATAAAGTAGACGTTTGATGATTGAAAGAAGTGATAACCACCATTAACAGTAGAGCATCTTCCTCTTAGAATTTCACATTTAGATCTGAAAATTGGTTATAGACAGTTCACCATTATAGTGTTCCAGGTCAGTACCATTCTGAACTTGCAGGAGGGTTTATCTTTAGGTCGGTATAATTGTAGTAATATTTATTGGCATATACCTTGATCTCTTTAAAGTCTTTCAGATTTGTATGGATTTTAAAATATGTGATCTAGAAATACTTCTTTAAAAAAAACTACACAGTCTTGAAACCTAATTAGTTATTAGCTTTCATCTCATTCTGTTTTCATTTACATATATCTTGGATAGATTCTTCTAATTTTCTGATCCACGAAAATGTTTTTAAGGAGTATTTTATATCATCTGTTGGATGAATAAATAAGTATATGTTATACTGACTCAGAAACTTGATGTCCTGCTTAATTGTGTTTTCAGCCATAGATTTCTTGGTTTCAGTTGTACACATATGTAATGAAGGCTTCTGATGCCTTCATTGTGGGAAGGGTAGGGAATACAGAGTAAGTAAGATAAGTTTTTGTCACCAGGTACCTTACAGTTTGGTTAGGGAAAATAATTGGGGAAGGGAGAGCGAGAGAAAAGAGACTTAATGTTTGCTAAGGGAAGCATTGAGCCTAAGTGGTTTTTCATCCTTCAATTAAAATTTTACTGTTATGTGTTAGCTTTGTCTCCCTCCACTCTTTCCACATCTAGACACGTCTGAGTCTTATGTATTTCTCTATCTGTCGTATTAGCCCCTTCTTTCCAATGTTCATCTCTCACTGCCCTGGTGTTACTCATAACCTGACATTTTGATTATACATCAGTCTCCTCCCTGGTCTCTCTTCCTTCCGGTTTTCCTCCTTCTAATTTGTATCACATGTAGTTCCAAGTAAACATCTTTAAAACATGATTATACCCTAGCCAAAAAACTAGTTCTCGCCACCTTTACCATAACATTGAGGTTTGCTCCTTCCTTCACTGATTACCTATGACCTGTAACATTCCACTCCCTTCCAGATGGTCTTAGGTTCACAGCATCGCCACCCCTCCTTCAGCTTCCCCTTCCTCAACCACGTTCACTCCTTCTCTACCTTTGCCCACAAAAACGCGCCCCTCTTCTTACTGTCAGATCGCTGTCCTTCCGGGGCAGTTCAGACTACACCTCTTCTTCAAAACCTTCCCCAACTCCACACACTTCAGAGATTACTCCACCTTCTGAAATAGCATTGCACCTACTCTCTCTGCCACGCTTGTTCATTAATGGGTGGCCTTTCTGTTCTATCCTGTTACTCAGCTGGTTATGTTTGTGTTGTATCCCCAGCTACATGTAGCACCCCGGTGACAGGAGGCCAGCTCCTCACACACAGTATGTGCTTAAGGATTTTTAAAATGCTGACAGGGACTCACTGGGTATTACCCTGTGTTTTCTAGGGAGTTTTCGACCACGCGTTATTTTGCCAGTGCAACCTAAAGTAACATCCTTTCCTACCAGTATGAATGTCTAAGTTCTTCATTGTTTTTAATTTGTCTTTTTATGTGCTTCATGATGTGATACAGGTAAGATTCCATTTGATACAGCACTAAAAACCTGACTGGATGCCCAGTGTACAGATGCTCACCTTTTGGTTGGGGGAATCCTTAAATGTTGCTATCCACAGGGATTGCCCTTGGAAATAATCTAATAAGTAATCTCCCGCCTCAGGGCATGTAGAGTGGGGGGTGGTCTAGTGTTTGACCCCACTCACCAATCTTTTGATTGCAAAGCAGAGGACAGGGAGCACTCGGTCTGCAGACTTACACTGAATTCTCTTAATTTTAGTCAAGGGATGTCACGTGGCCCATAGGTATGTCCTCTTTCTAGTTTGACTTGTCCTGTCATACATTTTGTGCTTCTGCTGGGATATAGAGTAGGGCTGGTAACATAGTATGACTGTGTGGCTAACGATTGGGATCAGGGGTCAACTTAAAAAAAATAGATTTTCCACCAATTCCTTGTTTAAGAAGTATCTGAAGCCTCTAATGTCTGAACCTTTCTGGAGTCAGCTGCTTAGGTCAGCTTACTTTTTATTGCCACCCTCCCATACCCCACTGTGCTAGGGAGAGCTGAGTGACCACATGTCTCTTTGGTCGTATCTTCTGTGATTGTCTGGTGTGTCTTCTCTCCTGTGCTCTGCCCTTGTGAAGTTACACCTTTTTATTGTTTATTGTCATTTGGTGGGGCTTTGAGAGGCAGCTGAAATGTATGGTGAATGGATTATGTTTACTGGGAAGTCCTACCTAGTGTTCTTTTGATTTTCATTGTTTTAAAAAAGTAATACATTCACAGGTTTTTTTTGGTTTTGTTTTTGTTTTATTTATTATTGAAGTATAGTTGATTAACAATGTTGTGTTAGTTTCTGGTGTACAGTGTAGTAATTCAGTTATATATGTGTGCGTGTGTATATATATATATTCTTTCTCATATTCTTTTTCATTATGGATTATTACAAGCTATTGAATATAGTTCCCTATGCTGTACAGTAGGATCTTATTGTTTATCTAGATTCACAGGTTTTAAAAGACAAACAGGACAAAAATTATCCAGTGAAAAGTCTTTGCCCTGTTTCTGATTGTTCTGTGCAAATACAGTATCTGTTAATCTACACCTTGATTTTTAAACTTTAAAAAAAGCCTGAGAACTTATAAACTATACTTCTTTTTTTATTCATTTGTTTGGCTGCATAATATTTCATTTTAGTATATTAAATAATTTTATAAGTTATTTTATGTAACTAATATTAAATGACAGAAATATTTGATCACTATTAATTGTATTAGCTGACATTTATTGAGTTCTTATTATTTGCCAGGTGGTGTTCTAATACCTATATGTATGTTAATTCATTTAATGTTAAAAAAAAAAAGAACCTATTGAGGTAAATATTATTCTCCTCTGCATATTATAAGCCAGAAACAGGGACAAATGGTTTAAATGACTTACTCAAGGTCACAGCTAATAATTGGTATTGTCAGGATTTTAACTCTGGCCCTGTGGCCCGCTCCCTAAAGACTTAGCCATCAAGTTATACCGCCTCCCCTGCAAGGGTAAAAAATATATTTACAGTTAATTTTCAATTTATAAAACATTGCACAGACCAAGTGCCCCACTAAAATAATGCACCTTAGTCGCATAGTTTAGTCAATTTAATGAACAGAATATGGTGGGTAAATAACTACTCGTGTTTGGTTAATCACATTGAATCTGTTGAATTGGATGTATGTTTTATTTTTCAATGTATTAGATTCCATCTTGTCAGTTTGCTGTCCATCCCTCCTATCAGCTCTTCCTCATTTAGCATCTTAAAACAGTAGTACAGGCCAGTCTTTGGAATTATCTGTTTATAGGAAAAGCCAATTCATCTAACTTATTCCTTGATTGAACACAGTCTGAGTCACCTCTTTCTTCAGCAAATGGTTGTAGGTACTGTATAAATTACTAACACATTTTAACACATTATTATATATATGGTATCATATGATTGTTCTTGAAATGCCTTTCCTTTCCATTGGAATGCTCCTCAGAGATGCTGGCTGCCTCGCTGACTGGATGAGTTTTCTTTGCTTCTATTTTTCCCAATATATAACTCCTGGCTCCACAGTGTAGCAATGTGAAGGGCGAGAAGGGCAAAGCAGACACTTCATATATAAAAAAGGACACACACACACACACGCGTGTGTGCAAACACGCGTATTTTCCTTTCGTATTTTCTTTTTGCTGGTAGGTGATTCTTGATTTCATTTAGACACTTTGAGGACATACACTTATTTTCATAACAATCATGCTCATAAACTTTGTTAAAAGTGAATTAAGATATGAATATGCATGAAGAAATTAGATGTTCTAACCATGAATATATGGCATCAGTGTGTCTTGAGTGAATTACAGACTTTACTCATTTCTGGGCCATTTGTTTTATATATAGATTAAATACAGATAATTACTCATTTGACAGTTTACTTTATTACTGTGATATATCTTAAAGTACCACATGCAGTTATAGTGTGATTATTGTAATAAGTTGGTTTCATTAATAACCAAAATTAACATTTCACATAAATTAAAATTTAAAACTTGGAATTTGATTTAGTTTAAAGTCAGTTTTACTTCTGGTGGATATTTTCACTTAATAACAATATATTTTTTGATTGCAGTTTTAAATATTTTTAAGTTCACATATTAAACGTAAAAATACTGTGTTACTATTATAAATTATTGTTGGAAATATGAACTTATATAGGCTAATCAATTTGTTTTTGCCTTGTGCCTCACTTGTATGGAAAAATTATGAATTCAGGTTTAATGGTGGGGGCAAATGAGCATCTTTTGATGTACTAAACTTAAAATTTTTACACTTATGGAACACTTAGCCAAATACCTGGCCCATCTAGGTGTTTACTAATTGTCTTCCTGTATAACTCTAATACTTTGTCCTGCAATAGTATATGGCTTAGATGGATATTGAATGTTGAACTGCTTAGAAATTATTTCAGTCATTAAGATTCATTACCTGAGGGAATAAAATTAAAACATTCTGTACACGTATCATGTTTTATACATATTTTTTATTTTACTTTGTTTTTTTAATAAGGATTCATGTTTCTGTTCAAAGTGATCTTTATCCGCTCTTTTAGGTTAACACAGTTCTGTAGAAAAGCAGATCTATTCTGGCTAGGGTAATGCATTTTATTTAATTTTATAGTTTTTATGATATCATATATTAGAGATTGCCAAAAATATAGAAAAATTTTAGAGAACATTTTTGGATTTGATGGATTACCACTCTTGAAAGGGAAACAAAACACTAAATATTTCTAATCCCGCATTATTTACCGCATGGGTGGTTAAATGCTACTTTAAGCCTCATAAAATTAAAAGGGAGAAATCTGCCAACTGTAGCAGGAATTGGATTTAGGAAGAGTGGTACAGAGCCAAAATATTGCTACAGAATTAAATGTCAAAAATCTTCTTTAATAGTAGATATATAGTTCACAGTGCCTGGTTATGATTAATACATTTAATCTAAATCACTGAAAGTTGCACTCTCCTTTTCCATAAAATACAATAGGACACAAATCAGTTTTACTGTAGATGGATAACAATTGGAAAATAATGCATCTTCCCGCCCAATAAATTGTCAGTTATACCTTTTAACTAAAATCAATTCATCTTTCCAAAATTTATTGCAATTTCTAATAATAAATCTCCTCAAATGTTTATTCATTTGGTTTTTGATACATTTGTGCCACTTTTGCTATGGTCTAATGTTTTCTCTTTTGATTCATTGTAAATTAGAAAATCTATTTTGAGTCAGTTTTCTAGTTAAGAAGTTAAAATCTATAACCTAGCACCTTTTTCACTCTCCTTTGTACATTTTAATACCCTTGAACTTGAACTTAAATGCAATCCAGTAAATTCTTTTCAGAAGGGGATTAAAAGACTTTTCAGTCTAACTTCTTGAGTAAGGGCCAGATTCATAAAACAAGCACTCAGGAGGTTGTTAGATGATTGTTGTCATTGATCCATTTATGAGTCAAAAAGGGGGGAAAAAGAGATACATGGAGTAGTGCCATGATTTCATATAAGTATTTGATACAAAGAAGAGGAAATACCCATTTGGTTTAGTATCAGATATGGATCATATTAGGAGCCTGCTTTTATTTTCTGTTGATAGCAGTAACCCAAAAGTGTCTGGATTCTGTCTATGTCTGACACAGAGGTCTTCCCCTTCATCTCCAGATACACTTTTCTTTTTAAGATATCTATCTATCTATCTATCTATCTATCTATTTAAAATATAGATATATATATTTAATTGAAGTATAGTCAGTTACAGTGTGTCCATTTCTCTATGTATACATTTTCAGATTGTTCTTTTTTAATGTATCCTAAGTGTGAAATCAGACTGGTTTTTCATACACACTGTACAGTATAGTCAGTATTGTTTTTTAGTTTAATACCTGATGCATGAGCATTTTCCATTCTTTATACTCTTAATATTATCATTAGACTTAAATTAGATGTTTCAAATACTGGGTGGTGAACACTGACTCTTGTCATTTTAATTTTATACCTTTCTTTACTCATTTCACAGTGAAGTCAGGTTGGTATCTCTCTTTGTTTCCACCTGCACCTCCACTGTGCTATTATATGACTTAAAAATGAAAATGAGAATCAGTTTACTTTCCCACAAATTTAACAAAGATGTGTTTACAATGAACATGTTCTGAGGCTTGGTGGTATGTCTGTACTTTTTATATCAACTAAAATTCTAGAATAGATTTTTTGGAATGGATACTGTTAGAAATGACAGTGACATTAATTTGAATCAAACCTGTAACTCACTAGCAAATTTGTGTCATTGCTAATTTTTAAGATGCCATAATTTAGCAGTTAAAAAAGGTAATTTGTATAGCCAGAATAGCTAAAATAGAACTCATTAATTGGGCTAACTCTACAGTGAAGAAAACAGATGTTTTCTAAGGCAAAGATCAGACATGAATTACAGGTCTTACTTGTTCATCTAAAAATAGTGGTTTTTTTTTAAGCAGTGAAATTATTAATTTTTTGATATATGGATTCTTTAATATAAAATGTGTTACTCATTTGTACTTACCAGATTAATTTCTATATTAACAAATTGGAGGTTTTAATAAATTTAGCTAGCTATAAAAACCCTAAAAATAATCTCTGACTCATGTGTACCTCCCAGTTTGATTTTCACATTACATTAAATATGAAAGTAAATCAAATCATGTCCTTTTAAATAAAAAATGATACACTGAAATGCTTATGCCTTTCTTTTAAAATACCAATAATAGATTTTAGTGGTATTTCTCTGGTAGTTGTATAAACATTGGTTAATGACACAGAGTTGTTTTATTGTTTAAGTGTTTAGGGTTTTTCTTATTGCTGTCAGTTATGAAAGATTGTAACAATAAGATCACATCTGTCACCTTTGCATGGTAGCCTTCAGTTTTACAGAGGACATCAGAGTTGTCATGCCCACCTTTCGAACAAGGAAGTTAAGGTTCTGAGCAGATAAGTGACCAACATAACTACTAAGGGGCAGTGCCAGGGGCAGTCGGCTGAGTCTTAGTCCATCGTCCTTTTCTGTTTTCCCCCACCTGCCTCTCCCTAATCGTTCTAGTTGAATGTGAATTCATGCTAGAGACTCAAGTTTTGTTAACGTTTTTTAACCATAGTTTTAGGAGTTGCCAGGGAAACGTTAACCATTTTCAAGCAAAAGGAATGTTTTCAAGGAGGTCAATTAGTAATTTATTTTTCTCCAATTCTCGAGTCAGTCTCTTGGCCATTGACGTAGCCTAAGTGGTCTCCTTGTTTAATCTTTCCTTCTCTGCTTTCCTTCTCTGCATCATCAGCTCTCTTCAAATTTCCATGTAATCTCTGGGACCCATTTGACTTCTAACATTAAACCTTTTAGTGTCTCCCCTTGGTTTATCCAATAAAATTCTTCCTGTTCTAGGTCTTTGCCATTAGGACTTCAACTCCCCTTTCCACCTTCCTGACCTAATTCCCCACACTTGACGTGTTCTGAATGTGTCTGGCACTTTCCAGCTCCTGTCAGTTGGCTCCTACTGTTACTACCATTTGAAACACCGCACGTTTCACATCAGTCTGTGGAAGTCTTGCCCGTTCATCAAAATACATTTTCGTTAAAATCTTTTCTGAAAATTTCCCTGCCAGAAGGCATCACTCCTGCCATTCTCCTGCCATCCCTACTGCCATCACTTCATGACGCAGAGAACCATGTTTTAGCCACTACTGGTACAGTGCGAGCAGAAAACATGGGACCAGAAATCAGAATGATTTCTCTTGGATCCATGATTTACTGGCTGTGTGACCTTGGAGAAATCACTTTCTGAGCTTCAGTTTCCTCATCCTTAAAATAGGGATAATAAAAGATAAGATGAAATAAGGTATGTAATAGGACTTTGTGAACTGTAAAGGCACTATTATTACTCATTAACTTCAGGAGTCCAAAGCTCAGGTGCCTTCAGGCGCCAGGCGGGTAATAGATCCGTGTTTGTGAGCAGCAGCTCAGTGGTAAGGAGGTAGCTGCACACTAGGAAGGGCATTCCCGAGCTAGAGGTATTCACATTCAAAACATTTTAAAGATTTGGTGGCCAAAAGGGGAAAAAAACAGCTGTTTACTGGCCAAATACATCTGCCTCCTCGTGTTTCATCTCCCTTATCCAGGCCTAAGCCGAGTACAGCATCATTGCATCCCCACAAAACCTTGCGTGCTGCAGGTACTTAATGAACTTTGTTTGGGGAGGGTGAGTGGGTGAGTGGATGACTTAAATGGGTAAGTTTCAATGTATATTGTGGGAAATGAGATGTTTGCATTTTAAGCTATTTTCCTAATAAGCAAGCAGGAGATTGAAAAAAAAAATCATATAGGCCATAGTTTCTCTTTTGGTCCTCTAGTGAAAACTGCTTTCCCTCTCTGCCTGTTTACCTGTCTTCTCTTTTTTCTGTATCGTAGATGTTGGCATTTTCATATTTGTTTTGTGTTTGTCTTTGTTTTTAACCAGATCTCTTCTATCTATACTTTTTCTTTTGCTCTAATGCCTTTCACTTCTTACCTCTATACAGAAGGCAGCTAGGTTTTTAGCTCCATGTACCCTCTAGCCTGGTGGTGCCAGATGTTTACTCCATCCCAATATACCTGAGAGGTAGTAATGCACTACCTCAGTATGATGATTCACACTGGTAGCAGTTCTTAACCATGGGCAGGAGTTCATAGCTCAGTCCCCCCGCCTCCACAGTGGGGGACAGCGTGCAGTTTGAAAATCACGCCGAGGTAGTTCTGAGATATCCTATGGCCACATCCCTTTTCCTCATTCTAGTCTTTGCCTTTCCTTTCTGCATTTTACAATTATTCTTCTCCCTCTAGAAGATTTCAGCTCCTTTTTGATCATCTCCATCATGTTATTACTATGGTAATTTGATTTTGTACTTTGTTATTTACTGTTGTCTTTTTTAAAGCATGCCCATCTCTTTCATTGAAGAAGATATAGTTTATATAAATGTATAGTACTTATTTGGACCATATTTAAAACTAAAATGATTATTGATGAAGAAAAAGATACTGAGATATACCATGTGCCAGGTACCAGAAATCCAAAGCACTGAATGACACATGTCCCTACCCTTAAGGGGCCTTCAGTCGTTTGGGATTACAGACTAATACACAGCAGAGAAAAGGTGTAAGTGCCACAACAGAGGTGTAAACCAGTTGCACTGTCGAGATCAGAACGAAGAGAATGATCGCTTCTACTAGGGGGCATCGAAAGGGTGTTTGAGCTGTGCCTTTGATTGAGTCTTTGCACAAAAAATTGGAAGGGTGTATGGTAGGAAGATCAGGAGATATGGAATCAGAAGAAGCTTTGTTTGATTCACCACTGTTATGCAATCTTGGACACAATATCCCTCCATCTTTTAACTCTTTTCCTTCATAAGACCTTCTGTCTTTCCTTTATAGCACTTAACATAATTTGAAATTATTATTATTTTTTGTCTGCTCTCTCCAGCTGCTAGAATGCATGTACGCGTGTAGGGGCCAGGACTGTTGTCTGTCTTGTTTGCCCCTCTCTTCAGACACATCGTAGGAGCTTAATACATCAGTGAGGATATTGAATGAATTAACAGGGGCTTCCTGTGAAGATGGACATGGATTTCTTTGTAGGGACTCCTTTTGCAAGCAAACACAGACCATCCAGTTCTAAGCCAAGGCCTTCAGTTCAGCATAACTTAAGATAAAGACTTGTGAAAATGCCTGGCTAGTTTAAGAAATACTGAGTTCTCAGCTATGTGTTAAATTTAAGGTACCCAGATAGTAATGTCAGGACTTCTGACAATACAATACAAGGACCTTAGAACACTCATTTTGATCACACTTCTTTGAACTTAAACGTTCTCTTGCTCTCAAATTTTTCAGTTTTATAAATCTATGAATTAGACGTTAGTATTAATATACAGTTGATTTAGATTTAACAGGTTTATCAGATTCTTTCTTACCATTTTGTCTTACATGTCATATTTTCCTTGCAAGATCCTTTTCAAGTATGCTCTTAGAGGATATTTTAGTGAAGTTATAAAACTGATAAATTTGCTGTTTTTAACCTGTAACTGGATTCGTTTCACTCTTGTTTATAAAAATATTTTTTTTCTGTCTATATAATTCTGGGTTAAATAATTTTCTCAGCACTTGGGAAATACTCCATTACTGTCCTCTGGCATTCACTGTTGCTTTTAAGAAATCAGTTGTCAGACTAATGAGAGAGTTCTGTAGTTAGACAACATGATGTATAGATGTGAAATTATTAACCCACTTTGTTGTCTTTTCTATGTCTGGTAATTCCTGTCCTCAACTAGTTCTAAAAAATTTCAGCCCTTATCTAAATATTTTCTTTTGTTTACTGTGAGTCTTGTATTTTTCTGGGATTCCAGACAGACCTGTGTTGCACTTTCTTATTATATTATCCATGTCTCTTAATCCTTTTCTCCTAGTTTGCACTTCATTGTCTTTCTGTCCCACATTGTGGGTTATTTCTTTGGGCTTGTCTTCCAGTTAACTGTGTTTAATCTGCTGTTCTGTTAATGGAAGTAATCTAAAAACTTAACAGTGATTATTTATGAGATGCTAGTTTTCTTTAATTTACTCATGATTTACTGCATTCTACCCAAGAAGGAGTTTATAGACTGAAAAATTCTAATTTTAAAAGCTTTTATAATGAAGTTATCTGTATATTGTGTGCTTACAATGAATGGTGTATTTCAGTAGTTGTATTTGTGTTGTAGGATAAATCCTGCAAGCTCAGGTGCTCCTATGAATCACAATTAAGTGTATTTTATCCTCAGATGTTAGAGTAAGGCTGAACAAGTAACAAAACCAGTTATTTATTTATTTATTTATTTATTTATTTATTTATTTATTTATTTATTATTATAAATTTATTCTCATTTTTGTTACTATTATTATTAATGGAGGTGCTAGCAGTTGAACCCAGGACCTCATGCATGCTAAGCATGTGCTCTGCCACTGAGCTATACCCATCCCTCACAAAGCCAGTTGTTTAATCATTAAGGTTGTCTCTGTTTAATGACTTTCTGGCTGGTTATACTATGCATAGCTTACATATTTGCCACCTTCATCTGGTCTTTGATAAGACATGATATAATTCATTGTTTTTAGTTTCACAGTATTTTGATGTAAAACATTTTTTTAGCTTTATAATTTTTTTTTACCAATTTTAATACTGGGTATTTTGTTTTTTTAAAAGTAAAACCATGGTATTCCTTTTCTGCTGTTCTTTGAGTTTATTGCCCAAATTTTTTTTTCTCATTTACGACTTTTCATAGTATGTTATTAATTGAGAAAATGTAAACAGATTTACCACGTCCAGAGAATGCTCTTATATAGAGTTAGTCTTCATAGTCACTGTCATTATCAAAAGCATTTTGACGTTACAGTATTATGGTAGCTTTAAGAAAATGTATGTGAAAATGCTTTATAAAAATATGTGGTGCAAAATTTAAAACACTTTAGAACAGTGAGTTATGATTTGTAATAATTTATGTAGTGCTTTTCTCCCCAAAGAGTGTCAAGCAATGTACAAGTAACTTTTCAAATTTGTCTTTCCTTAAAGAAAAGGAGCAATGAATGGGCAATGGAACAGGAAGAAGGTGACAAAAAGGAAGAGGAATGTAAAAGACAAGTAATAGGGGAAAATGAATAGTGGCATCTTAAAGAATAATGCCCAGTCCAGCTCAGGCCATTTGTGTATGTGTTTTAAATTTACCTCACGTGACCCTTCCCCATTACTTTCTGATTCCCACCTCTCAGGTACCTCTGCTATATTTTGACAGAAGCGAAGATGATCAAAGAATGTAGAAAAGGAGATTTGGCCTTAAGCTGAAAAAACAGATGCTGTATTTGTAAAGGCTGAATTTTTCTGCTTTCAGTTGTTAAATCCATTGCACTGAAAGCACTCCAGAGCTAGGCACGCGTGTGTGTTCCCGTGTGTGCACACACACCCAGTTATAAGGGTGAGGAGAACTGGAATCTCTTCTCAACTCTGGTCCTATCTTGCTATTGTAGCCTCGTGTATTGGACCGAGCACTGGACCTTGGAATCAGCATGCAACTAATGAGCTGTGTGAACTTCTGTAAGGCCTTGATCTCTGTTAGTTCAAATTCTCCTCTTGCCTTTGTCTTACAACTTGTCATTTATCAAGGCCTTTTTATGCAAGGTTCTTGTGCTAGGTATTAATACACATTGCTAGTGTGCCTGTCTGTAACATGAAAGTTTGAAATCAGTCGCTTCTAAGATGTTTTGTAACCTTGTTAACCTGAAGACCAATAAAGACCTGTCAAGGACATGGACAAAAGAAACCACCTGGGAAGGTAGAAATCCTTTCCAGCCAGCCTGGAGCAGTGCTTCTTAAATTTGGTCTGGACAGATTTTGAAGGATGGTGGGGGTGGGTCTTGTTAAAATGTAAACTCTGATTCAGTAGGTGTTGGGCGGGGCTCGAGGCTTTGCATTTGCATTTCTAACCTGATCCTGGATAATGCTGCTGCCTCTGGTCTGAGGACCACTCTTTTAAGTAGCAAAGCTTGAGACGATAATTGGGGAAGGAAAAGATTTTAAAGGAGAAAGATGCTAAGAGTAAAAGAATGATTACTGAAGGCAAAGTTATATACTAATTATAAAGAGAAATTATAGGCAGGATGTGAGAAGCCCATATTTTTGCTGTGATTTTGAGATGATTGGGAAATTTTGGCTATCATCATATATACTTCAGTAAATATAAGCACTTAACTCTTTTTTGTTTGAAACGGACTTTTTAGACTGTAACATTTCCCTATTAACTTTCACATTTGTAAGTTGAAAGGCTATTTTACCGGTGATCAGAATTATGATTATTAGTTTTCCATCCTTTTTATAGTATCTGGTAGGCAGTATGTGGGTGATAGGGATTACCAATCTATTTAAAGATCATTTAGATTTATGACGTCATTGGCCAAATTAAACTTGTGCACGTATAATACATTTGCTTAAGGCAGTAGAGAAACTATATTCCTGTGCTTGTCTGGCTTTCTTATGAAATACATTCCTAAGTGAGACACGTGATTATTTCTGGTTTTGTACCCTGACAATGTATACATGTCATAGTAAAATTATTTTAGCAAAATCGAATATGAGATATTTTACATTTTTTGTACTCATAATCTGTTACGTATTTTATATTTAACATATCTTAATTTAATAGCCATGTCTTATGGCTGATGGCTACCATATTGGATAGCATGGTTAAAGCTTTTGACTGCTTAGAAAATCACTGAGATTAGGGAATACTTTTTAAATTTGTTTTATTTGTCTCTTTTCATTTGGAAACACCACAACAGCTTGCTAGTTGTATATAAAAATGGGACTTTTTATAAACAGCAGATAGGTGGTGCCCTGGTTGCAGGCTTTGATGGTTTTTCAATGAAATTCAGCTTATCTGTTGCTTATAAATAGATTTCAGTAAATTTTGTAAAGCTTGCCTTTCACATACCATAAAAAGTGATTTTAATGTTAAAAATTTAGAATTTGGCATTCACCTTTAGGTGTTGGTTAGCCCCAGTACTGTGTCTCAGCATTCAAACTCTTGATGATTTTTATGTGCTAAGTGCATAGATTTACTGCTGCAGTTTGAACATTTTTAAATTAAAATATATCTTTCATTCTGAATGTATTGATTTACGCATCTCTGTGTCAATATTAAGTCAAGCGAATTTTCCAATAAGTTGAAAAGATCTGGCAGGGCAAGTTAAATTTATTAGATTTGCTGGAGGTTTTTTTCTTGTCTGTGTTTGGGCATCTCTCTGCTTTTTCACTCTTGATGAGAATTTTATTTTTTAAAAAGCTACAATTTATTTAACACGTTTTCATGCCTCTTAGTTTTTCTTGTAATTTTTCTCTTACATGAAGAAATGCCACTGGAAACCTTGACATTCCTTACTACTTCCTCAGCATTCTTTGTTACTGTTTTTTTAAAACATATATTCTTAGGATTTTTTATAATGTTATTGTGAAATATATTATTGTTTGAATTTTATTTGAATCACAGAACTAAGTTGTGCTCCTTTATATACTTTTTTGTAAATTTTAAGAGAGCTTACACCTTTTAAAAAATCAGACTGTGAAGCAAAGTTACCTCAGCTCATTGGAAGCAAAAGTTTCATGAGGGTTTAAAACTTTTAGGTATTATTCACCATAATTTCTAAGTATGCATATGAATAAACTCACCTTTTGATATTATAAGTGAAAACTTTGTTTACACAATTTGACTAGCCCAGAATATCAGTTATCATATATTTAAGATGGTCATTCATTCATTCATTAGCCCCTCACTCATTCAGTAGAGGGTCACTCATTCTATATTCCCACGCTAATAAAACAGAAAATGGTAGCATCAAGTGGTGGTAAACACGAAGTTCACTGATATATTCATTAGATTACATCTTACGTAGGTATTTTAGACTGGTATAAAAATACTCATATCAATTATATACCATCTAAAGTTAACCTAAAAGGACAGAGGCTGTAATTTATATATTTAATATCAAAATATGTGAATTATGTGATAAGGGGAAAGTGACAGTGTTATTCAATCAGTAAAGCATAGTGTGTAAATGGGTAAAAACTTTGGCACAGGAAGAAATGGCAAAAAATGGTAGCAGAAACTTTAACCAGGAATTAGTGGACTATCAGGCTATAGAGGAAGTAATTCTGTTTAAAGCACCAAAACTATTTTTTGTGTCTTGATGATATTATTTTGCAAATTAGGCGCACCGTTAAATCACATCTGCCCAATGCTTTTAGATTTTTTTTTTCTGGGTAGAGGAGTGGTTTGGGTCTAAAATAAAACCAGTTTGCATATAGTCTCTTGGCATTGATAACCAATGCTTTTATGAATTCCTTGACTTTGTCCACTTAGCACCTGAGGAATTCCAAATCATCATGAACAAAATTGAATTTTATCTATAGACAGAATAACTGGCTGAGTTCAATAAAAATATAGCACATTTTATAATAGCAAAAGCTAACAGTAATCTAATACTATGCTAAGTTTTTAACACAAGCACACTTGTTTAATCCTCATAATAAACACGTACATGGGTATTACTGCTCAGTTTTCCAGACTGAGAAATTAAGACATAGGTAAAGTAATTTCCTCTTGGAGCCCAGACCTGCAACTAGGTCTCTCTAAAGTCAAAGATCACACTTGAAGGATTACTATACTGCCTCCTCCTGCAGTGGTTGTATAATAGCTATAATCAGTTGAGTTGTATTATCCTTACTCTTTAAGAGAAGATACAGTTTTCAAAATGCAGTTGAAGAATTTTTTACCTTAACATATTAGCAAGTTTAAAAAATCTTTTATCTTTCCAGGGGTCTTTTATTTTCAGACAGCTGCAGACTTCTGTGAAATCTTTGCTAAGCTATTGAGTATGTATTTTTATAAAACAGTACCTTGTGGAAAAATATTTGTGCATTATCCAGTTAGCAAATAAAATTTGTATTTTGTCAGGCATAATATTAGCAGTGGTTAATCTACTTTGTACATTCCTGTTTTAGAATTTTTAAAAACTGTGTGCAACAAAAACAAAATAGTGCTAAAAATCCAAACTATGATCACCATTGCTTGCAATATATTCAGTCATCTGCTTAATCCTTATCCCCTTCGCATTGTCAATACCCATCTAATTCCACTTTAACAACAGTAATTGGCTGATGGAGTAGAAGATATAGATTTGTTTTCTTGATGACTCCCTGACTTTTTTTCCTCTGGTAATACTAATAGAATTCCAAATCCGTGCTGGTGTGATCATGTCATGAGTAGGTCACCAGTCATGTCAAGGTCCTATTGGAAACCTCATAGCCAACATCTTAATTTAGACTTAGCTATCTTTTTCACTTGTATGTGCGACTGTAAGCAATTTTTTCAAGTCTCAACTCTCCATTATAACAGAATTCATTTAGTTCAAAGGGGGATAGTTCTGCATGTGAATTATGTGGCCTGCTACAATGGACTAAATAGGATGTATAAAAATCTGGGAACCTCATTTGCTTAGATAGGTACATGTATTTCTTTTTGAAAGTCACATAGGTTGAACAAAGGAAGGAAGACTTCTTACCCATCTTCTTTCTGTAATCAGTATTTTATTATATAATTTGTGATAATGAAACATGAATGATTTAATAATATTAAGTTCTGGGAAAGTATCCTTTTCCTTTGAATAGATTATTGAATTATTACCAGCCAGCTTGTCGTGATTGTTCTAGTTAATTTCATTCCGTGTGACAGGAACAATATGTATTCATAGCAAGAAAATGCATTTTAAACTATTAAACTACTTTGATTTGGGAGGATGGAAGGTATATAATGCAAGCAAAAGCATTCCAAATATTGATGTGTATAAATGTGTGTATGTGTACATATGTGTGTATATATTCATCTGTGTATAAGTGTGTATGTACCTTTTATATATTCAAAGTTTCCCTGCTCATAACATTGATTAATAAATGTATTCCTATCAACTGTGCTATTTTCTGTATGTAATAGGACCCAATATACTCAACTGTAATTTTGATAGTAGTAGATGATAATAACCTAAAGCTAAGTTTGGATTTTTTAAAATTGAAATTTTGAAAAAAATAGGAACTAAAATGGGAACAGTAGGTTAAAAGATAACAAGCCATTGCCGTTTAAGACGTATAGAAGTGGATTTCTGTAAGGACCTAAAGATAGAAGAGGCGATCTGATTATCCTAAAATTCTTTAAAATTTTACATTTTTAAATTAGTTCAAATATTCTTGTACCGAAATCTAGGGCAGATCTTGACACTGATTTTTGTTTGTTTGTTTGTTATCTTCCAGGCAGAGAGATTGTACACATCCAGGAGGGAGGCTCTATTATCATACTAATAGGTTTCTGGTACTTCCATGTGTTTGTTTGGAAGGCCAAAGCAATCAAATTGGAAGCACATAAAGAATCAGTAACAGTTTGCTCATGTCATAATGCATTGATCTTTTACATCAGTTATATTTTAAATCGCAGCCACCTGGAATTTTGACCAATAAATCCAAATTTTATTTTGGTTAAGACAGCTTACCTAGTTTTGTATTTTTCTTAATGCCATTTGATTATTTTTTAAAACAAAACTGAAATAAGCCCAGGTGATTGGTTTTCTTTTTAAGACAGTGATTGAATGTGCTCATTTTGAGGATATTTCGGATATTCTCATGGTTGTATCATATATTTATGATACCTAACAGTTGCAGCCTTTTCCAAAGCTGGAGAAAAACAAAACAAAACAAAAAAAATCCCAGCACTTTGTAATGGAAAGAAAAGAAGAGGACCATGGGTCAGATCTGAGGTCTAATCCCAGCTTTGCAAAAATCAAGTGGTGTGATTTCAGGCAAGACATTTAAGCATTTTATGTCTTTGTTTCATCCTTTGTAAGAATCAGAAAGCCTGAAGACTTTCTCTTTTTTTTTTTTTTTTTTTTTTGACATATAAATGTTATGTTTCTAAGTGCAGAAGTCATTATAAATCCAATCACTCCTCGGACCTCAAAAAAACATAACAGAACAAAACAGAACACATGTTAAGTACCAGACTCTTAAACATGTGTGTAAATTTATCAGAAATTAAAGGAGGGGGAATCATCATTTACATTCCGAGTATGTGTATATGAGATTGAATTTTACATTTTTCTTACTCCTGAGTGTCATCTTGAGTTTTGCTTTTCTTCATACATTGCTAGATAAAAGCATGCTTTTTGGAGCCAAAAAGACCCTGGACTCAGATCCTGGTTGGACCCGTCATTTATTGACTGAGCCAATAAATGACAATTTACTTAACCTTTCTGCTTTTGCAAATGGGAATAATAATGTATTATTATTATTATTGTTTATGGGAGAAGCTGGATGAATATATCATATGTAAAGTATCCAGCAGCATGACTGACCCCTCATAGATGCTCAGAAATGTTCAATTTTGTTTTTTCCCTTCTCTCTTTTAAGGTCTGTGATTACTCTTGTTTATTGTTTTGTCTCACTCCAGTAAGTTACAGGCCAGCTATCCACAGGCAGATAAATCATCCAGAAATTAAATGCAGTCAGTGAATGTCATTCCACATCACAGGCATCAGTGGAAGGGCACTTCCTGGACTTAGACTAGTCTTGGGGCTCTGGGGAATTCCAAGTCAACTGTGTCAGCTCCGGGCTCTCCCTGGGGCAGTTACGGGTTTCTTGGTTTCCATCTAAATTTCCATGGCAGCTTCTGGAGCACTGTCTGGGTTGGGGCTTACGGAAATATGGACCATTGAGGCAATAAGGCCATTGTGATTGATAGAATATGTAAAAATGTTTAAAAGGCATACTTTGTATTGCTGCTCTTCAAAAGACTTCTTCTTGGTCACTGTATTTCTCTTATTTGTCCACTTTCTCAGCATTTGAAATAATACTTCAGTGATGCATACTTGTAAGAATAATCAGGATTTGTCTTAATATTCAATCAGTGGTTCCTATCTTTTGTCCAGACTGTATGTATTTCTTTTTTTTCTTTTAATCATCTCTTTGGGTATCATTTTTATGAAAAGCAAATCATTCTCATGTTCTCTGCCAAATAATTAAGTAAACATATTTAGCTAAGTCATTAATTGAGCCTTACCTATAACTTGTTCTGTGAGCAGTAGAATCAGGCCATTAACATTATTTGAACATATTTCTGTAATATAATTAACAGCCAGGATAGGTTGATTCTGAAAAGGACATCTAGCGGTTTTGACACTGAGAATTAATTACGAGAGAAGACAAGATTTGTGCTCCAGCTAGAATTAACTAGCAGTTCAAAACATAAGCAGTCACCTTGGGCTCTTATAACAAAAAATGACACTCCTTTTTTTTAATATCTAGCTTGTAAAGTTTGTTGAGACAACTCCTCTGCTTGTCAGCTCTGTCTTTTTCTTTTTAATTAAATTTAGAAAATCGTTCTTGCTTTGCTTTTACCACTGCAAAGTTCGTGTTTGTTGGATTAAAAAAAAAATCACATTTTATGTGTATTTGTGTTTAAATGGTTCAGATACTTATCAGAGGTCATTCATTCTAGGAGAAAGGGGATGACATTCAACTTAACATTACTTCCCAATTTTAAAGAATATCTCTTTAATTACAGAGCTGAAAACTGTATTAGTTGTTTGTAAGGAATGGCTCACATAAAATGCTGCCACTGTATTTTGCTGATTTTTTTCTTCCAAGTGACCACAATTATTTTAATGCTTTTAATGCAACTTTTCTCATTTTACAACAACAAAGACCCTCTTCAAATATCTTACATTGGTTAATCCAAGAAACACTGTGATAGTGGGGTTAATTTTGAGTGCACAAAGAGCTATTTGGAGGGTACAGAGAGGGCATCTGTTGGATAAGCTTTCAATATGATGAGAATGATAACAGATCTGCCACTTGTGCAAAAGACAAGTAATCTTTTACAGTATTTGACTTTTAAAAGTGTCACTTTATTTGTTTAAAAAGCATATTTTAGATGAGTAGGTCATGAACTTTAGTGTCAGACTGCCTTTCTTCTTGCACTTCCTGATATTTTGGATCTCAGGATGTCTGGATTTTGTCCGGATTAAGCAGATACAAAGTTGCATTGGATTTTATTTTTATAAAGATGTTTAAACACTCTATTGGCTATTTTCTTCTCATTTTTCACTGTTCCCCCTTCCCCTCCCCTAGAAAACTAGCTTTTCTCTCTCTGTGTGGCCATATCTGTGCCCAGCTGTTGGGAAGTCGTGTCCAAGTCTCAACAACTGACCTCATCTCAGATCAATTAAATCAGAACTCCTGGTATTTTTTAAAAAGCATTGGGTAATTTCAGTGTGGAGAACTATAGCAGAAAGAATCAAGAAGACTTGTGATTGAATTCTGGCTTTTGATTTATTCACTCTGAGACCTTGGGCAAGTTATTTTAGTGTTTTGTACAATTCTGTGTTTTCACTGGAGTCGTGTGCAGATTAAGGGACTACGGAACTGCTGGTATGATGGTGGTTCAGCATATACCAGGTGTCCATGAAGTCTGGGAGCACAGAAGACATGTTTTTACAGATTAAAGTTGTTCTTAATGACATATATATATGCCTTTGTGTCCAGGCTTCATGGAAACTCTGTACATGATAAGATAAGACTTTAAGTTTTGTTTTGTTTTTATTTCTTCCTTATAGTGACTTGAAATCTGTCTTCACAACATAGTTGATTGTAGTTTCATCTTCTGGGATTACACAGAATAAGGTCATAAGACCTGAATTTAAATTCTGGTTCTTCTGTTTAGCTATCTGTGTAATTTCTCTAAGCCTCAGTTCTTTCACCTAATGAAAGGAACTAAGAGTTTCCGCATTACAGACACGGCAATACTTGAAACAGTTTTACATCTTATCTTTTTCATTCTAGATCAGCTCATTTCTTTCTAGTTATTTTTCATGTTTTCCCAAGCCCTTTCACTTTTCTGATTGTTCTCTTATAAATGTGCTTGTATGTTACTGTCCTTCAAATATGGTACCCAGAAGTAAAATGCCATTAGATTCATGGGATATTTTTCTTCTTTTGCTCTTGGAAGAGGAACATGAATTACTTTAAAACAGCCTAAAAATGCTTCATTTGGGAGCTAGAGAGGAGATCTGTCACATCACATTTAAGCTAACATTGTATTGAGCATATCTTTGAATTTGTAACTAGTACCTCTGATTTACACAAACTTCTGTCAAGGTAGAGCTCTCCCATTTTCTCTAGAGCATTGAGTGTGTGTGTGTGTGTGTGTGTGTGTGTGTGTAGATATTGCTTTTCTTCTGCCACCTCCTGTGGTCTTGTACCATTAAGTTTAAGAAACAAGCTTTCTGTTTTTTCATTCCAGTAGTTTGATAATGCTATTGACTAACCAGAAGAAGTCAAGTATAGCTGCTATTGGAAATTCCTTTGCAAATTTATTCCAATCTGTTAAATTAATTTTCTTTACCAAAAGTTACTTAACTCTATAATTCCACCTAACTAAACTCTTTACCAGCCACAGAGTTTACTCTTAATACAAAAAATTCTACTAAAGACATTGTGAAATCCCCTTTTGATGTTACAATATGCCATATTTTTACCATCTTCCTTGCAGGACAGTCACATTGCCAGTGAAATAAATGCCATTCTCTTGGCAGGACTTACGCTCAGTGCACCTATGTTAGCCCCTAGTGATAACTGTCTTCTTCCTAGGTCCTCATTAAGTCTTTAAGAATGTAATAGAGTTTTACCTCCACTTATCATCACTTTGTTGATTATTAGTTTGTAAATCTCTTGACATTTTATAGATGCAAAGAAAATGCAGTTCCAGGATTATATCTGAAGTATCTGAATATTTATGTGATCCTGGCAATTTGAACTAGTTTAAAAACAATACATTTCTTCTTTCTCTGGCCTAGAGTACAATATTTATAGAAGCATTCAGAGTAGAAGAGGCATCTGAGCTGGGGAAGGGAAGAGGAAAGAACACCAGTTTCCCTTTCTAGGACCTGTTCTGAGCCGTATTTGTTATCTCATTTATTGCTCAAATACCTTTTCAAGGTAAATATCGTTGCCTATGTGTTTACTGATGAAAGAGATTAAATAATCTACTCAAAAATCACATAACTGGTTAAGTCCCAGGCACAAGATTTGAACCTAAGTCTGCCTAGTTCCAGAGCTTACGTTCATTCTCTTATAGGGTTCTGCTGTCAGAAATGCGTATTTTTCTTCTGTAGCTTTTCATTTATTTTCTCCATACTGCACACTTGTTTTCCTAACTTTAAGACGTCATTACATCACAGCGATTTCCATGATTCTCCCACGGTCCTTTATCTCCTTCTTTACACACATTAACGTGTGACCAGACCTCCTGGACCCACGTATGTGATTTTCCTTCTACAGAGTACACTGAGCTGGACAGGACACTCTGTCTATTAAGATACGGTACTGAGTAGAGTATGAGCCTCATATTTGGACAGATCTTGGCTCCCATCAGCGGATTGATCTTGAACCTTTGTAAGTCTATCCTTATGTATAAAATGGCGATGATAATTTCTACCTTTTGGGCTTGTTGTAAAGACTGAATTAGATAGCCTGTAATGAAGCACCTGGTACATTTTTAGTCAAGTCCCTGACACGTGGTAGGTGCTCAGTAAATTATACCTCCCTTGAAACATCAAAAGATTACACTGATTTGAGCAATTGTTTTATTATTATGTCAATAACCACCGGAAACCGAAAGATTTAGGTCTTTTGTACTTGATTAACAATCAAGAAGATTTCACCACACTGTGTATCACTGATTGTTCTTATCTAAATATGAGTTTTATATTTGTTTGTTGAAATGCACGTTGTTAGTTTTAATAATAACTGAACTCTCCTAAAGGCATGGCCAAGTGTAAGTTACCAGGATCTTCCCTTGAGGCTAATCTGAGACATTCGTTGCTGTTCTTTAGATAACTTAGCTTAAAATGCATCGCATTACCCTGTCTTGTCCCCAGTGGTACCTCGGAAGACACTTTGTCTAAAGTCATGCTCACATTAAACTACTTCTAAAGTACAGTTCCTATCCACTGACCTGGCTGCCCACAGTAAACAGATAGAAAACAGGAAAGAATGTAAAAATGGAATGTTCTTAGTACACTTTTGTTGATTCTTACTGATTGCCTTTTTCTGACAGCCACGCATAGAAGGGAGGCAGGAGGAGAGCATTTCCTCATCTCACAAATAAGCAGCTTTACATTTTATTCTAGAATTTTGCTAGTTGATTAAACATTAACTCTTTCAGTCTCTTATGCTCCAGCTGTACTTTTTTCACTCCCCAGTTTTTAAACTCAGTCTAGTTAAGACAATTCAACGCCATTTTTCCTGTTTGGAAAAGATTTCCTCAATTTACTTCTGAAATTATATACAAAAGTGTGTTTAATACCTTCCAGTTTAATGTACTCAAGCCCAGAATTTTGACTTATTAAAAGAATTGGGCGCTCTCTTCTAATATCTCTTGTCTCTTGGACTTTAATTCTCTCTTAGCAGTAGGTCTCCTAACCTCCTTAGTTTGAAGACCATTTTTCTTTTGGAGAAGATAAAAAGGATTTGAAATAAATTCCACCTTCCTTTTGTCATCCATACCAATTCTCCAAGCAGTGATTCTGTACCTTTTCTGTTCACTTTTCTTGCTTCAAACATTGCCAGAAGTAAATTAGGCTCCCAGTCTTGTTTGCCTTTAGCATTTTCACCAGCCCCCGTGTATTCTGGGCTCTTGCCGGCCCTGTGGTACTGGGATGAGTTTGTGCCCGTGTTCTGTGCTCCTCCTTGGTTTCATTCCGTGTAGCGTACATGTACTTTCAAAGCCTGAGCTCATTGGATCCAGTATCTTAAATGTTGGCTTTGTAAAATTTGCTTACTTATTGAAAATATTCATCGTGTTTTTTATTCAGAAAACTTTTAATTACAGAAGAAGATATTCTTTTTTCAGATACAGTTTCTTCTAGTATTTTTCTCAAAATCAAACCGATTCCTTAACTAATTAGAAGTGTGTGTTGCCAAACTTCTGACTAGGCTTAACATTAAAGTTTGACCGCTGTTCTTCCTGGAGCTTTTTCTTAGAACAGTACATGGTGGTGCTGTTTTTTCTAGTGACCAAGTTGGAGTAAGTCCCTTCACATCATGACTCTTCTCGAAACCCTCCGGTGGCCTCCTTTCTCACTAGAATAAAGCAGAAGTCCTACAGGAGTTTACGAGACCTTACATCCGCCCAGCCCTTCCCCACCCCAACCTTCCCTCCAGCCTCTCTGACCTCCTTGTCTCCTTGCTCACTTCTCTACAGATACACCGGTCCCCTTGCCTTCATGCCCCTAACCTAGCTGTCCCCACGGCCTGTGACGTTCTTCCAGTGGCTATACTTCCCACTCACCTGCACCTGTTGGAGGCATTCTCTTTCTAAAAAAATCACACCACCCTGTCCCAGCTCTCCATCTCACGGCCTTGCTTTGTTTTTCTCCATAGTACTTATCTGCACTACCATCTGTGTTTCTGCTTTCACTTGTATCCCTTTGACTGGAGATGTAAGGCTGGTTAGAACACACAGAAAAACACAGGACATAAAATTTCTTTTTTATGTATCTTGTTTATCAGTTATGTTTCAGGCCTTAAATCTATTCCTTAGAACGGTACTTGAGTATGGAGCTATTGGTGAATTATTTTAAAGGTTAAAGAAAAAAAAAAGAAAACTAATATGTCATGGACACTTATTTGCTAGTTTATAATGTTAAAGTAACCATTTAGCAATGTAACTTTGAAGTGCAAACTTTTTTTTTTTTTGGTTTCTAATTCTTTGAGAGTATAAAACAGTGTGGTTTTCCATAGGTATTTTTGATAATCACTATTGTGATAAATGAAATCAAAGTCTTGAAAGTATTGTTTTTCCCCTCAAGGATTTGCTTAAATTTCATGCAGAATAGTGACTGTTTATTTTTAAAGATTGCAATTCCCTATTTTGGAGTATTTATATGTTCACATATAACACAGAGTTAAATTGTCTTCTTTTTCCTACTAACATACATTAGTTATAAGTAAATGCAGTTGACTTGGTATATTTGATTGCTTGAAGCTCAACATTCGTTGTATAGGTGTGTCTTCTTGGACTAAAGCAATTCTAGGGACTCGAGGATTCTTAGGACTTTTAGGGCCTCTTGTATTGTCAGCAGTGAATAATTCGGTATATAAAATCTCAAATAATGAATCAGTAGTCAAATTAGTATTACCTTTTAGAGATGAACGTAAAATTTAATGACAGGCCTATTCATGACATAGAGTTCCTATTTTCTGTGCCCATGACCCTTTAAACATTCCTCTCTTCCTTTTTTTAAAAAACTTTCCCCAGTCATCCCTGCTTTTATGGGCATAGAGTGGCTTTTAAATTCAAGCCAAGGAAAACTTTTAATGTAAAATATGAAAAGGCAAATAAAACAGTTACAGATTCATCTGTTTAAGTTATTATATATATAAACTTAACATTTTTAAAAAGTTCTCTCTCCTAAAATGTCTTTTAAAAATATATTAATAACCTTATATATGTTTGTACCCAGGTTAGAACTTAGCCTTATTTCTTTCTTTCTTGACTTTGCTTTATGAAAAGGGAAAACTCCTCTAAAATCAATTGTAGGCATAGGGAACTTTATGTCCTTGATTGTTGAACACAGATACGCCTACTGTAACATTTGGCCAGAAACCAGAGAAAAATTGTAGCTGAAATGGACAAACGGGACATTGGGTCGCATTTTGAATATACTTTCAAAGAGTTGCTGGGAGGTAAGCATCGACTCAGTGATGTAATGTGTGGAGTCAAACTGAGTATTTGCTGTGCTAGAGAAAACTAATGGAAACATTCACTTGGGGTAAGACAAATGGTATTAAATGAGAAAACACACCATGAATTGCAAATGGAGCTGAGTTAATTTGTTGCTACAGTAGTGTTGCCCTACTGTTAAATGAAGGCTGTGTAATTATCTTGCTGGCAGAGATAATGTCAAAACCTCATTTCTCCTTACATGCCTCGTTTTTACATGAGGGCTAATTGAGCTGCAAGGTGACAACTGATTATATATGGCTATCATCGGGTTCTCTTGCTCAGTTTGCAAATAATGTTACCCTTTTTTTAAGTGAGGATTTTTTTTTTATCAGACTTCAAGTAAGGTATTAAAGAAACTTTTTGAACTGTTTGAGTAATTTGCAACATTCTTTTCTATCTGTAAATTACTCTGGAATAAATTATCCTTTTCATTTTTCCTTCTTTGAATCTCTCTTCACTCTTCTGACATGTGTATAGACTGTCGTTAAAGGAGATAGCAATCCTAATTTACTTTTTATTTTGTAGAACATTGTCATTTATGTTCAGTCAAAATGTATTTGTTTTATTTCTTTAATTTCTGGAAATTTAGGCTTTTTTAGGTATTGAAAATTGAGTGTCAGAGTTCAAATAATAAGAAAAAATCACTTTGTTCATTAGTCAATTGAGTTACAATTCATATTTATTTCCCCTTTTTTGGATACTAAGGCTGTGCTGATTAGTCTTTTCTGTCTCACTACCATAGTAGGTCTTTGTAGAAAGAAGGATGTTTGTTCACTTGAGAACCAGTCTTATTAACTGTGTGTGACTCCGTCCACGAGGCAGCATTTCATACTGTGAAATTTTCTGTTTAGTAAAAATCTGAAGGGTTGAATGGTGTAACTACTTTTTGTGATTGTTGATGTTCCTGAAGATACACTAGACGTAATTTACTGTCTCAAAGAAGAGACTCAGCGGCTGTGTAACTATAGTCAGATAAATGGACAAATTGTTGCTCTGTTGGAGAATCTCCTGGCTTAATGTGAAATTCTGAAAAGGAATTCCAGCCAAGATTATTAAACAAAAGTAGTTGAAAGGGGAGGTTCCCTTCCCTATGGGATAGCTTAAGTTTGACAGTCAAGAACAGATAAGTTGCAGGGGAGAGGGTATCATACGCCCAGTGGTAGAGCACATGCTTAGCATGCCTGAGGTCCTGGGTTCAATCCCCAGTACCTCCGTTAAAAACAAACAAAAACAGATAAATGGGGACAGTTTGGAATCTAAGGGCAGACTAGAACTCAGTGGAAACCCCATAACAACTTAGCAACTGAACCAGGGTCATTATCAGTAACAGTAATAACAAAAGGTTAATACTATAACAAAAACAGTGTGTTGTGAAATATTTTATAATACTTTTATTTTAAATGCTATAAAAGTCTAGAAAGGTTACTGCTAGAAAACAGGAGAAGGAATAGCCAACCTTTCCCATTTGTGTATATGCCTAGTATCTCAGTGAATCGTTAAACAATAATCATGGGAGGTGGATCGTGTCCTCCGTTTTTAACAGATGAAGAAACTGGAGTACAGAGGGGAGAAGTGCTTATTCAGGATCACACTGCTAGTGAGTGACTCAGTTGATCCTGATCAGATCCTGGCTTTGGGCTTACACGTCTGTCGAGTTCATTAATGAGCAAACGGCAGGTCGGTGAGTTGGCAGGTGGGTGAGTTGACCCACTTCTTCAGGATTAGACAGCTAGTAAACGTGGTCCTGTGGTTCGCCTACCAGCCTTCTGGCTCTAAGTCCGTTTTTGTTGCTCTCATCTGTTATGTTCCATTAACGCTCCTAAGACCAGGCCTGACGTTTTCTTGATCAGTGTTTTCCTGTCCTAGTGGTTTTCCAGCTGTGTTCCCCGGAGCCTCAGTTGCCCCAGGCCTAACAAAGGTGCCAGGAAGCGGCAGGGGGTAGGAATCCAGCCTGCCGCCAGTCAGAGCAGTTCACTCAGCCTCAGGGTTCTGAGCAAGAATTTATTAGGAAAATTTCCACTGCTTTAAAAATTATAAAATAGTCTGCTCTACTTACTCCATATAACATTATTACTAGTACTCTGTTTGCAGCTGCTGATAAAGTTAGTATAAAATGCATATATATATTTTAAAAAGAGGCATCCTTGGATGCCACTTTGCAGTGTTATTTCCAGACCTTTCGTCCCCTCCCTCCACACTGGAGCATGTTCCAGTCACTGGGAGCTGCCGGAGTCATCCAGTTCCCAGCGCACTGGCGTGGCCGGAGTTCCCCTGTGTGGAGGGGAACAGGTGTACGCCCAGGAAGGGTCCAGACTCAGCATACCTGGTAGAAGAGGTGGATTCTTTTCTGAAATTCCAGTATTCCAGCTTGGAGAAACCCAAACTGGAAACAGTCCTCAAAGAGGAATTTTCTGTCCTAATTAAGGGCTTGGCACTGCCCTGAAAAGATCCTCTGGGACAGTTCAAAAGCAAAGCAAAGCAAAGCAAAGCAAAGACGTAACCATACCCTGCAGGAGAGGGGTGTCTGAGCTGAGCACCCCATGTCATCACTCTGCTCTGTCTCATACACTTGTCAGGGGCCAAGAATAAAGATGATGTTGCAGTTGGTGGGTGTCAGTCTGCAGGTGTGCCACTCAAACTCTCAGTGGCCTTCCAGATGCGTGCAGTTCTCCCAGAAGAAAACGGGGAGGGGAAAGACCTTTGGCAGAAGAGGAAGTATATACCAGTCTGTGGAGATCCAGTCTGGAAATGAACTTGGCACAGATCAAAAATTTGAAAAAAGTAATGCAGTTTAAAAAAAAATGGCGGGGGGGGGGGTGGACGGAAAGAGAAGGACTTCAGCCGAACACGGTGGGCTTGCATGAAATGCATTAAACACCTACCCATGCCAGGGACAAATGTCATCGTAAATCTTCCCTCTGCTTGAAATGCCACGTATTTTTCAGTTTTTTACTCTCCAAATGTAGATTTATTATGGTGACTGCTGTGCATATGTCTTTCGATAAACCTTTTCTTCGGCTCTAATGACATCAAGCTCCTCCTGTCAGCAAAGCAGTGGTGTCTGTGATTCTTTTATTAAGTTTCGTAGCAGATGCAGATATTTACCCCCATGTTGGGTTGTCATTTTAAACGTCTAGTTTGATTCTGCCTGCAAGGAAAAACTCAGGTGTATCGCAGAAATGACTTTGAAAACTGCAGCTATCAAAAAAGGTGTAAATAGTGCACACTTGGTGTCTTTCTGTTTTTTCCAAAAGTGCATGGAATTACTCATGGTATCAAAACTTTCTTTCATTGAGACAGAATTGACATATAACATGTTAGTGTTAGGTATATATTATAAAACAGTAACCACAATAAGTTTAGTTAGTGTCCATCACCATACCTAGTGACACATTTAAAACTTTCTTTTCAGACTTCTGGTATTCTGGTATTTCTTCGCCTTTTGAAATGAAGTTTGGGCTAATTGAGCTTTTTCCCCCTACCCTGTCTCCTAAGCCCATACCACAGTCTATGTCAGGTTTAAATTTAGGGTCTTAAAATGGAGCTATCCTATATGGAGAGAAAGTGTAAACTGATTAGTGCCTGAAGAAAATGAAAATTACTAGACGTCAGTGGTTCTTAAGCACAAGCAATTTTGCCCCCTTGGGAGACCAGACAGTTGTGGTTGTCAAAACAAGGGATTGGTGGTGCTGCTGGCATCAGTGGGGAGAGACCAGGGATGTTGTTAAACATCCTGAAAGGCACGGGGCAGCCTCCCACAGCAAAGAATTATCTGTCCCTTCAACGACAGTAGAGAAACTCTTCTGTAAATGCAGCAGGTGCAGAAACCATGGCTCATGATTGCTGGGCCATTAGATTTAGAATGTTTGAGTTATACAATCATTTAATGATTTATTTGATAACACTGAATATTGATTAAAGAAAAATGTGTTTGAGAAAATGTGTGTGTGTGTGTGTGTGTGTGATAAGTGAGATTAGGACCATGTGTTTCTATCTTCTCTATGAAAAACATTTGCTAGAGAAATTGAAAAACTAGAATCTGTCAGTTTACTGAACCTACCATCAGCAAGACGCTGGTGACTAAAGAGGGGAAAAGCCCTCCTAAGGAACCTGCATTTGAATGCTGAAGAAAGCCCTAGGGAGATTTCCGAAACCGGTTGCTAAGTGCGGGGGCGCAGTGGGGACAGGATCCTTTGGGGTGCAGAGCAGAACGGCGGTGTGTGTGTCCCCCTGTGGGTGTGGGGAGAACTTGGCAGAAGGTTTCAGAGCCGAACCTTGAAAGACAAGCAGGAGTAACCGGGAACAGGAGGTGGGAGAAAGAAGAAAAGGCAGGCCAGGCACTGAACACTGGGGAGTGTAGACCTCTTCTTGTCTCTGGGTCTTTGTGTCCCTCGACCTCTGACTCTCTGGCGAGTGTGCTGCCAGCCTGCTTTTCGGCTCTCACTCCCTTTTGGGCTCGCGTTCGCTGTCTGGTTCTCCCTTTGGCCAAGCATGGTGTCTGGTTTGTGCCAGATCCTCTGCGTGGCCTCACTTGCCCTCACTCAGCCTCACTCACCCCCAAGCTTGGGCTCTCTGGGGACCCCACTCCCTCTTGTTTTCATCCTGCTTGGCTGTCAGGTTTTTCTAACTTCCCTTTTTTCCATTCTCTTAATCCAGTCTGTATGTTCGTCGTGTGTTCATCATAAAGGTAAGGACGGTCCTTTGTTAAGAACAGAGAGGAGAATGTGAAGTGGGAGATGGTGAGGAATAGGACTCGGGCAAGGTGGTAACCAGCTCTCAGTGAAGAATTAGAAAAGGGAATTTGTTCCTGTCTTAGGGAGAGGGGCGCCATTGAAGGCTCTGTATGTTCAAAATATATCCAGAATCAGATCAGTTCTCACCACCTTGTGAAGGATTTTCAGCAGGGAGATAAGAGAAGTTTACAGTTTAGAATAATAACCTCGTGGCCTATCGTGGTGGCTGGGAGGTGTGCGAGGCGTTAGCTGATCTGGTTCCAGTTCTGGAGTTCAAATAAACCTAAAGCTGTATGAGCCAGAGATGACATTTAACTGCTTCATCTGTCCGTTTTCTCAGCTCTTAAGTAACTATACTGGTTTCATAGGATTTTTGTTGTAACTTTCAAGATTTGGAGCAGTTTTAATTAATTGTTAAATTATTCAAATTAATACGATTTTTACATATTACTGTGGCAGTGTTGGGCAGAACGGCCAGTTGGAAGCGAGGAGGGAGACGTGCTTGAGAGAGACTGAATGGTTTGATGAACAGGATTTGATTCCCACCAGGTAGACTTAGATGCAGTGAAAGGAAGCTAGGCTTTTGCATAGGTGTTGATGAATTGTGGTCTTTTGTTTTGTTTACTTTTAATGATAGCCCACAATGTCTTTGGGGTTTGATGGGGGTGGAATCTGTGAACTCTAAACAGGACAGACACCAGAGTTTGATTTTTAAAAGCAGAGATGCTAAAGAATGTCAGTTACATGTCAGGATGGCTGTCGGAGTCCTTAGGTTGGTTCTTGACTTTCTGATAGTCAGTTGGATGCATTTAGTCATCGTAAGGACTCTTACTGTGCACATAAGCACAAGAGCAGATAATTTAAATTTGTACATTTGACGTCTGATTTTAAACCCTATTTGTAAAAGACATCTGAGCCATATGTATTCAGTGTTAAAATTTATATATAACTTATTTAGTGCTTACTGCCTGTCAGGCCCAGTGCTACATGTTTAAATATACTACCTCCTACATACAGAAACCCTTTAAAGATAGTAGAGATACACAGTGTACCAGTCAGGTGACTTTCAGGCTCAGTCAGGTAAATGGCTTGCCCAAGATTATGCACCCAGTCTTGAGAGAGCCCTGTTTCTAATCATTTTTGTGTGTGTGACTCCAAAGTCTGTGCTTTTTCCACAATAATCTCAAGCCATTATATATCATCAGTACCATTTAAGTTCAAGATGCTGAGATAACAGGAAAATGCTTTGAAAAAGTCAGTGAATTAGAAAATCATCAGTTTGGGAATCTTAAGATGTGGATTGTGATTCAGAAGCATTTTGCAGATTAACTTGTGTCTTCAGCTTATTAACTTGTTAAATGGTAGTAAAGTTTGTCTTCTGCTTATTTTACAGCATGAATATCATATACTGAAAAATTTTATAATTCAAAATAATACCTTAGGTATAGTTATGGGCAGTTTGATATTGGAACTGTCATTGAAATCACAGTGAGATACAAACTCTCACTCATGACACGGGCAGAACTCGGAAACAGACAACACAAGTTGTTAGCAAGGTAAGGAGTCATGGGGTCCCAGAAACATTGCTTCTCGGTGTACACTGGTATAACTATTTTAGAAAAAGGCAGTAGCCAGCAAAGAGTGCGTATCTCATGAATTTGCAGTTGCCCACAGGTGTATGCCCTAGAGAAACTTTTGCACTTGGTGCTAGGAGTCAGATACAAAAGTATTCACAGTAGTAGATGTAGTAAGATGAAAACCTAGACAAAAAACTTATAAGTGTGCATTAGCAGGAGAGTGGATAAACTATGGTATATTCATTGAGTATAGTATCCAATACTGTGTCAGTAGTGAAAATGAGTGAGCTATAGCTCCATGCATCAACATCAATAAATCTCAAAATATAACACAGGAAGGAAAAAGCAAGTTGTAGAATAATAAATACATACAGTATGATTCCATTTATATGAAGTTCAAAGATCGGCAAACTAAACAATACCATTTAGGGATACATAAACTGGTAGTAAAACTAATGAATAAGAAAGAATGGTTTAATCAGGATTCAGGGTAGCTGTTACCTCAGGAGAAGGGGGAAGATGTAAATGTGATAATGCAGACCAAGGCATCTGGAATTTGTTAACATTCTAGTTCTTGGCCTGGGTTATTGTTCCATAAATTGGTCATGTGTTTTTGTAATATAAACCATGTAAACTATATTTCACAGCTTTTATAAAAAAAAGCAAAACGATGTATGTTATTCTTCTATGTTTTTGTTTCTGTTGCATTAGTAGTTTAGATTTATGTTCTTGGGGTGGGGGGGACCGATAAGCTTTCTTGGAGAAAATATAAAGTTGTAAATCCGTTCGTCGCATACTCTCAAAATCTTTTCAGTGTAAGGAAGGAAAGAGCAAAGGATTTTCAAATTGAATGACTTTTGTTCTGCCTGTAAAGGATTTGGAGTAAGACCTGTGATCAGGATCCAGTTCTACCACTTAGCCAGTGGTGTGACTCTGGGAAAAACTTTTCCCTCTCTGAGCCTCAGTCTCTCCTTCTGTAAAATGGGTATCATAGTAATCCCTACCTTACAAGATTGTAATGGGATACAGGACGTGAAAGGAGTTCATAAATGTTTAGGTGAAGTGCAGATGTTAGTTAACAAACATATGTAATTAATCTGTGTAACATAATCAGAATTCCAGCCCCCCATCTCTGTTGCTGAGTGCCCTAGCTAACACCTAACCAAAATATGAGTTTTATTTGCTGGATCTGATTTGCAAATGAAAAGTGTCTCTTTTTTGAATCATGAAGATTCTCTAAATGAGGTGGATAGCAAAGACTTCTTTAATTTATTATTCTGTTAGTCATCACATTTGTAGAAGTATCTTAGCTTGTGAACTTTTCCTGCCAGGCCATCTGGCTTTTTTCCTATCAGCTGTTAGAATAGGTAGGTAGTGGTCAAACAAGGGAGAAACTGAGGAGGAGAATGGCTTTCAGCATCCAGATCTCTGCAGCCTTCCAGGCAGTGACAACCCAGGACAGCTAACAGAAGTGCTAATTTACCTTAGTGATGCTATGGTTATGGTTTTGGAGGAACAATTTGATTAAGAAGTATCATGAGCATTTCCACTTCTCACCTCACAGTGTTGCTGAGGTGAGTCTGGGTGAGACTCAAAATGGGACCAAACCCCGGGTAGTGAAAATGCATCATTGCATCCAAACCTTCATACCCTGACAGAGAATTAGGAACAAAGTGGGGAATATGTCCCCTCAGGCTGACCTTGTGTTCAGTGTGCTATGGTTGTGTATATATGAAACCAGTTGTAAAGAATTTTCAGACAGAAACTTTCCACTTAGAACTTTGATTCCTCTATAATCTTATAAAATGAAATCATTGGATATCATTAGACTCTGGGGAATAAAATAAGATATAGACAATCTTTATAAATAGCTAGGGTTTTATTTTAAATTATGATGCTAGCTTACCTTTTTTTCTGTATTACTTGCCAAGTTGATTTTTAAAAGAGGACCTGGAACAAAAAACATACCTATCTCAATAAATCTTGGTTTTAGAAATCCATTAACAGTGAGGATGTAGAAACCCAGCAGTGGCATAATACCAAGTATGAAAAGATTCAGGTGTCATAAATTTTCAAGCCACATCTGTACACTGGTGAGTGAATCATACATTTTAGAAGACTGGAAATCATGTAAGTTTCTACTCCTTGAAGCGGTAAAACCTTGAATGTACAAGCAAAAGCTCTCAGAAAGTTTTCCAACAATTTTGGAGGTAAAATTTAAAAAGCTTTTATCTTTAAAAAAATAAAACTAATAAATATAGGAGAAAAGCCTTAATTTAAAGATAAAAATGGTTACTTTTATTATGGCCTTTTTTTTTTCTTTCTGAGTCAAACTCATCTAACATACTGGTATCCCAAATGTATGAGGATTTTTTTTTAAATATCTTGAATAGAAACAGTATGATGTCTTTACCTGTGATTTTAGCTCTCCTACCAATTCTACCTAAGTGCTAGTGTTTTAAAAAATTTATGTAGGATTTATATTCCACCTGCTTCCAAAACAGATTTGCAGTTTAGACTAGTTTGGTATCTGATATAAGAAGGTTGTATCAGATTAAATAAAAGAAATGTGCCTTGTTAATGGGTTTGTATATTCCTAAATCAAACACATGGTAACTGTAGCATTTACAATAATAATAATGTTCAAATTGTGGCAGCTCTAATAGTTTCATTCTTTCTTTCCTATAGCTGTAACCTTTTAGGGTTTGCCAAAGAGCCGGCTGTACTGTAGATACAATTTAATCAATTGCCAGGCAATGTAGCATTATTAATGTGATCTCAGGAGATGCTCAAGTGAAGAGAGGGCCTCAGTATTTTATCCTAAAGGCTGCTGTGACTTTTGGGGCTCAGTGAAGACTGGGCTGCCCTAGCTAAGTGACCTCATAATTTCCAGAAGCAGGTGGAGGTGGCAATTATAGCTTCAGCCACTATCTTGAACTTTCTGTAGTAAGTGATGAATTGCAAATGGCTAGACCCTGTGCACAACAGTAAACTCAAATAAATCTTCAATGTGTAATAATGACAAGACCGGAAGACTGGCAGCTATAACAAGGCTTCTGTTGTCGCCCACTTTACTGTAGCCTTGATATTCATCATTATCAGCTGGAGCTAGCTCCGGAGCTGGACAAGAAGGTCCGAAGAAGGATGAGTTGTTTGCGCTGAAGCGTCCAGTTGGTCCCATCTGGATGAGAGTAAATGGGATTTTTTTTGCCTGTTCACTAGGCCAGAGCTGTCCATCATTTTAGGCAGGTATCTGATCACTTCATGCTGTGGGACAATATGGCTTTACACTGCTTGGTTCTCTCTTGGTAGTGCAATATAACATTTTTACCCTGTTTGAAAGCTTTTGGTTACTTTTCGGTTTTCTGTTGTTAACAAATGACTTTCCAAATAAGAACATAGTTTTAATATGACCTGAATCACAGCTGAAATCTGTGTCCTGAATCCTGAGTTTATGTTGAATAATAGCATATACTTCCTTCAACATAATACAACTTACTGCTTTTAATTTTCAAAACAATAATATAGGTAGTGCAAAAATTTGTTGGAACTTTAAAATTATTCTTTAAAGCATCACTTAATATTCCCTAAATACCTGGTTGTTGAAATATAATCTAATAATGTGCCTGTGGCATTTCTGTCAAAATTGACAACTGAATGCTGTTTGATTTCAAATAAAGCCATATTCACTTTGATCCTTCAACATTTTAGCTCTGTGATAAGCTTAATCAATATAATATTATTCTTGGATTGATTGTTCTACCCCTTAGAGGCGTATCCAGTTTTTAAAATATAGTCTGTTGAGCATTCATTTATGAAGACCATCTAATTATGTGTTTTGTATATTGTCTCTTCTGTGATTATGATGTTCTTAAAATGAACATTTGCAGGTTTAGGAGCTGCAGATTTAGGTGATTGATTTCCCTTTCTATTAAACACAGCCATCTTTAATAAAGACCTAAGCATCCTCTTAGTATGTTTTCTATTACCTTTTTTTAATCCCTGTTTATTTTCCACCTATTAAGGAAAAACGTCATTGGGCTATTTCTGACCATTTTAGATCTGGTATCAGCCTTTAAGACAAATGAACTTGTTAATAATAGACAGTGGAATCCTTTAAGCTCTCTTGCTTTTGATTTAGGATATTCCTATTATCACTTAAATATATATATATATATATATATATATATATATATATATATATATATATATTTTTTTTTTTTAGATAAACCGATCATTATATAATTCAAATTCACTTTAACTCCTGAGATGATTAAAAGGTAGGACCTCTGAAGTTTGCATTTCTCCAAAATGCAGGTTCACTCCCAGGGTTCAGGCCAGCTGACATGCCATCATTCATTTTGTCTTGCCCTCATAATAAATCTGTAAGCCTTGAGGCACCCGACTCATGCAGATTTCTGTGCATTTTAGTGTCTTGATGGAATAACAACTTACAGTTTCAAAGCTAAAGTATATTGTATTTCATCTCTGTAGACCCAGCCTTACCCAGTAGTGGCCACATGAAAATATGTGTCAAGAACACTCTTTTCTCATATTGGAATTTAGGCAATTTGTTTTTGGACCATGAGCAGTTTCAGCCTATTTTTGGAACTCCTTTGCGACCTGACTATTCGTTCTCACATAATTTATGGTCGCACTGTAACATATGGACTTTTCATCACTGTCCAGCTGAAATTCCCTGTTGAACGTGGACTCCTCTCCCTTTGCCCTCCTGTGGCTTCTTTCACTACCTTTGCTGCCTCTGGAACAGGTGCACGAGTAAGGAGTTTGTACTGGGCCACAGACACCTTCATCTCAATAAGTTACTAAGTTAAAAGATATGACCACACTTAGAAGAGTTTAAGTATGTGTATGGATACGTTGTATGAACCTGCTTAAGAATCTAAGGACAGCAATGTGTTTGTGTCTTCTGTGTGTGTAAAGGGGGTCCTTTAGTTCAGGTTGTTTCAGAAACTAAAGAGTATGTGAAGTTTTATCCATACACATCAGTTTGGGCTGTGGGTGTGTCAGTTATGTGAGAATGAGATATTATTTAAGAATTGATCTTAATTTCTTAAGAAAGCTCTTAACATTGAATGCTGAGAAATATTTCCAATGTCATCTAAGACTGTGCTAACTGAAAACTAAATAATTAGTGAAAGTGGGTGATAGTGAATGATTGTAGTTATTTCGTGATCTTCAAACATGCTATTTTATTTCCTAGCCACTTGGCCATGTATACAAGTTATGAAACTCCTCTAACTAAACCCTCGTTTTCCCCTTGTAAAATGTGTTAATAATAGCACTTCTCTCACAGCCTTTTACTGCGTTATTGAATATGAATTCTTTAACATGATTTCCGAAACAACATTTTTAAAAATCATTAGACATGATTGCTCCAAATACAACATAGAATTACATTTGTGTTCTTGTTTCTCAGTTGATGGCTCAGATTGCTAAACTACTTGGCAAAGGGAGCTTTTGGGGCGCGGTTTTCAAGGTTACAGCAGAAAGGAATAGCAGTCTTGATGCTTTGACTTCGTTCACCTGGAGCAGAGCGCTCACTCTGTCCGTCAGCTTCCCCTGGATGGCGGGGTGAACCAGGACTGGCTGGGCCCCGCCCTCCGGGTTTCTCATTCAGTGGGTCTGGGTTAGGGTCTGGGAATTTGCATGTCTAGCAAGTTCCCAAGTGATGCTAGTGCTTCCAGGAACACTGACCTAGAGAGACCCCTTCTTTCACTGACATGAGAGGGAAATGGACTAATTTATGAGACCCTGCATTTGCTGTTTGGTAACATTGGCACCAAGTGGAAACGCCCACACAGCCTACAAAGAGCAAACTTCGTTTCCTGACCATACATCTTTTTCTGTGTCTGACCTGCTAGATTTGTACTCCTGACTAGTCCCTGCTTCTCTATTTTAGTATGGATTAGTGAAAAATTCTTTACTTTATTTTCTTAAGAAGTTGGGGGTTCTAGAATGATTTAAATTAAAATAAAATATTATTTCAAACTATGAATCTTTTTAGAGATTTATAATATAGCATAGAAGTACGTGAAAAATTATCTGTCCATGTAAGCAAAAATTCTCTGTAACATCTCTGATTGTATGCTATGTAGTTACACTTACTAATCATGTAATTGCATATTTTAATTATCACAGTTTTACTTGCCTTCCTACATGTATTTAAATAATTATAGTAGTATAATATATAATTACAAAGATACAGTTCAATATCACATTTTATTGCTCACAGTGAAAATATTTGTTCACTAAGATTATACAAAGCAGACAGTCATTTTTGACTGGCCAATAGAAGTAAAAATGGCTTTAAAGTCACATTTGTAAAATTAGTTTATTTCCGGTACAAAGTAAGCTATACCTTATTTTTGGAAATAAATTTTATTTTGTGGGTTTCTATTTCCAAAACAAGTTATTAAACACATTTTATTTATCAGATTTTTGTTAAGTCATTTTTTTAAACTGAGAAGGTAACAAGAAAATTTGACTTTCCATTGTGGATGAATATGTTTCACTAAAAAGAATTACAGTTAATAATCTGTTCATATTTAACAGTAGCTCAGATTTTTTTTTCACGTGATTATAGTTGATCTCCCTTCATGGGAATGGCAACTTTGAGAACAATGACTGTCTACTTTGATCACCATTGTGTCCCTACGGTCAAATCACTACCCGGCACTGAGCAGGTATCCATAAATATTTGGTATATAAATGAAATAATAGAAATTAGCATCATTATTATTATTGTCTTTTATTGAACATCAACTCTATGGCTGGTCCTTTTAGCTAGGTAATTACATGTCTTCTATCCTCATCACAGCCTAAACAAATAGATATTAATCATTGAGGAACCCTAGGCTTAGAGAGATTAAAAACTCACTCCCTGTCCAGCTAACAGGTTCTTGTCTTCCTGCTCCAGAACCTAGGCTCTTGCCACTAAGCTGTGCTTCCTCAAAGTCTGATATTTGTGGGGGTACAATAGGAACATGTTAAGTATTCAGGGAGAGAAGAAAGAGGCATTTTGAGATGGACATTTAGGAAGATAGGAAACTGAACTGGAAATAGACAGTTATGCCTTGCAGAGCTCTCCCATTAAAGAACTAATCAGAAGGAAATGAGGTTTGATTTTGTTTGCACATAATTTAAAGCAATTGGCATCCAAGTAAAGCATGATTGTTTTGCACCCAGCTAACCTATGAACCTAAATGCAATGAAAGTTTTCAGTCATGAAACTTTTCCCTTGTTTTGAACTCCTCTAAATTTGCATAGGACTAGTTAGTTCTTAGATTCACTTGCTGGTTAAGAAATCCTTCTAGGTTTTTTGTATACTCCTTACCTCGATTTACCTGAATACACTCTTCCCTTGTTTATCCTCATGCGTATCTCTGCGTAGATTTCTCTTACTAAGCAATACGAGTGACCAGTAAATGCTTGTTGAGTGATGAATGAACAAATTAGTGAACAAATGACAAGAGGCCAGAAGTGTCTCATTGTTTCTCTTTGAACCGTCTTTTGTGAACTGTAATTCGGGTGGAAGAAACCATTCATTTGTATCATAAGGTCAAAGATGGAAAAGGAAGATATCAAATCAAATGAAGTTTTCTCTTGGGATCCTGATCTTTCTATATGATGCTATAGCAGAAATATATTAAATGCTTCTGGAGTATTTTCATCCCAAAGCAACATTTACCATCTTCATTTCCCAAATGTTAGACATGACTGACAGTCTTCAAATACATATTCTAATATTTGCAGCAAGATATCTGGGGGAAGAAAGTCTCTACCCTTAAGGGAAATAAAAATTTATAATTAAATTGAAAAAAACCTTAAAGTATTCATCCGCATTACCAGTTATCATTTGGTCATTAATTGAGCTGAATTAATACATCATGGTGCCTGGTCCATAATAGGTACTCAGTAAATGGTTCTATGATTGAACTGAAAGACTTTGGCCTTAGATCAGAGAGCTGTTTGAAGAGGCCTGAAGAAACTAAGCCCAAACTTAAATAATTTGAAAGAAGGTGTTTAGGTACTATTAGATAAAGGTTGTGTAGAAAGAGGGAAAGAACAAGCAGTTGTATTCAAAGACACATGTTTATTTGCACCTGGCAGCTAGACTTCCTCAGGTGTTAACTTCTTAGAGTGTTGTTTTGTTTGTATTTTAAAGAGAATGGAGGAACATCACTAAACTGAGATCTCTCCCAATCTAGGTCAAAAAATTTTTAAAAAGTCCCATAAAAATTGTATTAAATGAGTAAGTTCTTAAATCCACTTTATAAAGGCTGGAAATATCCAAAGTATTCTTTTTACAACTGTTATTTTTTATTTTGCATAGATACAGAGAAGCAGGTGTCTCTTAGTGTTTGCAGCACATGTAATTATTCAAGTATCTAATATAAGAATACCTGGAGTTCATTTTTTCAGAACTTCATAAAGACAGTTATGTTACCAAACTCAGGTTCAGCTGCTCGCCACTTGAAAGCTGGTACTCAAGAGACAAATGTTGGTTGGAAAACGAAAGATTGCTTTATTCAGGAGGTTGGCAACCTGGGGAGAAGGCAGACTTGTGTCCCGGAATCAACTCTGAAGATTCTGCTCGGCCGTGAAAGTTTTTAAGGGGAAAAAGGGGAAGATAACTCAGTTAATCATCGAGGTGGACGGTCAGATTCTTCACCATCTCCTGCTGAGTGCAGGCTTGGTGACTCCTTGTGGTCTTTCTTGTTCTTTCTTGCTATCTTGTTCACACACACAGCTGGCAAGATTACTGAAGGGAAAGCTGGGGAAAAGATCTAGTCATCTGTTAACTATTCTTCACTTCTAATTCTTTAATCTAAGAAAAGAATCAACAAGTTAGGCATGGCATTGTGCGATCGAAAGATTTGAAAGTTGTGCTTGGGTTAGAGGTTAAATTAAGCCTGGGGGCATCTGGTGTAAAGGTTCGTTATAATATTGCTTTGCTAATGTGACAAGACAAAAGGCCTCTTGCTGAGAGCTGCTTACAAAAATCCCCACTGCCAGTCATCATTCCATTTCTACCGGATTATGGGTGAAGATCCATCTTTTGCAACTCCTTCATGCTGACATAGGGCACCTTATTCTTAGAGTGGAGGATACCGACATGGGTCTATAGCATCTCTTTGCTGACAGTTTTAGTTGCCTGCTTACTATAGGGGCAGGGCAAGCCACAGTTACTCTGATGCCCACAAAGATACAGATTATGATGAGCGATAGTGTTGACCCCGTTTTGTCTTGGGACCAGTCCTCGGACTTGTGCCGGCTGTAGATTCAGTCCTGCTCAAGGTGGAGCAGCTCATGCAGTGGCTGCAGTCTGCTCATCATGCAGTTAGCTTTTTCCCTCTGGTGGGAGTTACACTGTCTGTAAAACAACTCAGATGTGCATCAGACACCAAGGGACTCTGACTCTGTTGTCCTGGTCGTTAACTGTTTGAGCCTGCTCCTTTGTGACTCGGGGAGGCCTGGGAGACCTCGCTTCTCTGCTAACAAGAGGCGGGGGCCTGGGGGCCTTTTTACTTGGAAGGGCCCTGTGGGGTTCTGCTTGGTGTCAGGTCCTCAAGTGTAACTATACATACTCAATACAAATAAGATGTATTAACATCCTAAGTATTAACTTCAGCCCATTTTCATTACAGAGCTAACAGAATCTTAGTGAAGCTGAGAAAATCATGCCTTGATCTGGTTTCTTTCCTCTGTTGTAATTGTGGCTCTTCTTGACTTTTTGACGTCTTTGTCCTGTTCATGGCCAGTGAAGCTGTGGGCTGAACTGGTTTTGATGTAACACTATTCCTGTAAGTCGGGTTAAAGCATCTTTTCCATCATAAGTGAGGAAACCAAGCCATAGAGAGGATTAAAAGCAACCACATTATCATGCTTTGCAGTGACGCAGCGTCTGAGACATAGCTCTAAAGCTGACTCAGAGCTGACACACCTAACCATCACTGTCCTGAATTTTGATCAGTGGTAGTCTCTGACCAGCTATTTCTTCGTCCTTGCGTCTTTCTCCTTCCCAAAACTACACAGATAGGAAATAACGTGGCATGAACCGAGGTACATAAAGCAAGCCAAGCAGCGAGTGGCTCGCGGCAGGTGCTCAGCAGTACCAGTTCCCTTTCCTGTCCCCAGCTGCCACCTGCGCCAGCTTACCCTTTTAGTGAGACGTGCAGATGGCTGCTTCTCTCTAACATCACTGCGTAGTTCTGCCCTGGGCTGCCAGTGAGAACGGAAACACTTGAAGATTAAAGAAAGGTAGAAAAGCCTGCAGAGTAAAAGACCATGTTGGCGAATCTGGAGGAGAAGACTGGACCGTCGGCAACATCAGACATTTCCACTTTAGGAAGTTAGTATTAATCCTTAAAGCTTTCTTCGTTGCAAGAAACAGAAACCCAATTCAGCCTGCTTTATTCTTAAGAAGAAGGAAACTTTTTGGCTCAGAAAATACAGTGTTGGACCCAGAGGCTTCCGCGGCAGTGGCGTTGGGTCCAACTCTAACTCCTATCACCCCTGGCTCTGCTTTCCCTGGGCTGACTCCGTCCTCAGGCAGGCCCCCCAGCTTACAGAGGCAGAACGGCTGTGAACACCGGAAGCTTATCGCTTACCTCTGGAATACTCCCCCTCGCCCCTCGAAGAGGAATCTTCTCTTCCAGATTGTTCCAAAAATATCCTAGAATTGATTCTTCATGACTTGGACTGTCATGTCCACGTCTCTGAACCGAGTACAGTAGACATGGGATGGAAACCGTGACTGTCCAGGTGTGGACTGGGGATGTGGACGCAGCCGCACCGCACCTCGTTCTCTAAGGCTGGGAGAAGGGTGTTCTCATGCGGAAAACACCAGGTACTACTGTCAGAAGAAGAAATAGATAGTTTTACCCAAGCAGGAGATGTTCACCACCATCAGCCTAAAACCAGCCAGTGTTACCTTAAGAAACAAGGCTTATATGTATAATCTAGACTCTCTTGACCTCAGGATATATAGCCCCCCTTAGAGTTTTTTTTTTACCAGAAAGAAAGTTCTTACATCATTTTTGAGCATGCATGATATAGTTGGACCATAGGACATGCTTAGTAAGAAAACTCAGGAGGTTTGGTCTTTATATGGGAAACTGCTTCCCTCTGCCCAGACGGAATACCTAAAATAGAACTTATGAAAGAGGTTTTACCATTTTATTCAAATGAAACTTGGATCTTCTTCACTTCCACTGCATCATTTACCTGAAAGGTTTGTATAGTGAACTTGCAGGTCAGATTATTATGTGCTGTAATGAGTTATTCAACCCATTTTCCTACACATAGTAGGGATAAATAAATATTTGCATGGATTAAGAAGAGAATTGGATTGTCTCTGTATGTGAGCATCTAACTATTGCCAGTTTCTAAGGTACATAATTATGAGGTTGAACAAAATATGGAAGCTTAAATTTCATGATTTTTGTTTGCTTGTTTTCTTAATATAGACTGCCTGGTAGAAACTTGATGGGGAAAGAAAAATGGAATGATCCCTTTTCTCAGACCAAGGACTTTTTGTATTTTCAGGCAGTGAGAGACTCAACTTGTCAGACCCCTAGTGACTCTCAAGCCTGCACTTTTTAACTACGATGACAGGACATCTGTATACTGTAAATTTGAAACTGCAGGGGAAGAAAACCAGAGAGCTGCGGAGTTGTCGTAGGAAGACAGAAACCCAGTCATTTCTTACTGCTGGATTGTCTTGAGTTCAGTGGAATCAGAGATTAACAAAGCAGTGTAGGTCTGTTGGTGAAATAAAGTCAGAATTTGGAAGAAATTGATAGAATTTTCAGCATAAGTCACGTTTTTCTTCTCTGTCTTAAAAGATCAAAGCTTAGAATGATAGAAGTCATGACAGTTCAGTGGTGTGCAGAAGGAGCTGGTGGATTTGAATCCGATCTGCTTATCAAGGAAAGAATTTCTTGCAGAAGCTGTGGATATATTGGCCTCCAAACTGCAAAATTTCCAGCATTGGAGCCAAACCCTGTGCAGCGTTTGGGTCAGTTAAGAGTCGCAAGTGTCATGCCCCGAGGACACAGGACAGCTTGGCCTCTTTAATACCGATATTTTTGTTGAGTCTCGCCAGAAAATCAAATTACCGTAACTCATTGTGGGAGACTCTATTTCAGCCTCATTGTTAGAAGCTACAACAAGAGTGGATTTGGGGGTCATTACCTCTGGGATGGTCTGAAGAGAGAGATTGTGGAAACTCACATACTAAATGACACTTGGAGGCTTTTTGAAAAATAATTTCTTCTTCAGCTACATAGTCCTTGAGGATAAGTGCTTCAAATGTTGTGGACAGTAGGTCCCTCACTGCTACAAATCAGAATGCTTTTTTATATTATCCATTTCATTAAAGGCTTATCTTGAATGTTAAGTAAATAAAGTACTCATTGAAACCCTTTTATCACCAGAATGTTTCAAGGTATCCTCATGAACTAGAGTCAGAATCAAAAGACTAGCGGTGTGGTGCAGGCACTGTGCACTTTATTGTCATAATGTTGACAAAATGGGTTTACTGTTTAGAGAGGAGTAATCACCACTGTATTACCAAAGGAAAAAAAAAAGAATGAAAAAAACAGGCTCTTATTCGTCACTGCTATCAATATAAAACTTCATGTTATTCTACCCATAATCATGTAGTGTTTTGCTGAAAAACCAGGGACTCTAATGCTTTGGGAGAAATTGTTATTAGATGATTCTAAGCCACATGAGGGGAGGGAACAGCTTGAAGCCACATACCCAGTGGCACCCAGTAGCCAGTCATAGAGGTGGCATTAGCTGTGGGTCCTTTCACTTGCTTTCTGTTCATCTGTCTCTTTCTCCTTTCCATTTCCTGCTTCCTTTCTCCCCTTTCCCTCCTTCCCTCCCTCCCTCCCTCCTTCCTTCCTTCCTTTCTTAAATTTCAGTTTAAAAAGCACCTGAACCTCTTTGTGTTTGTACTTTCCTTATCAGTCTTTAAAAAAAAAAAAAAAAACCAAGGAAATGTAATTCTAATTTAAGCATGGAAACTTTTTAGGTTGAGTCTGATATGTTAATTTTTATCCTTAGCAATCTTTATGTTCAACATATAACTCAAAACTAGGTGCTTATATAAAAAGTAGGGACTGTTTCAAAAAGCACAATGAGCAGAGATGTGCATTCATTAAGATTTTATATAAATACGGATATAAAATAAATTGTAGAGACAATCAAGAAATCAAGTCTCCCAGGGTTATCTATTGTCATTGTTTCCCATGCATTGAAGCTCTCACCATGGCCATTACTATAAAACGTTCCCTAAGTACATAAAGGCTCTGATCGTTAAGATTTTTATTGCCAGCCACACATACAGAGCTGCAAATTGCCTTGTTTCAGATTTATTATGTATTACTCCAGAAATTCTATAAAGATCAAAAGAACTGATTACAATGTTGACCTTTGCATTAACTCATCTGAATTTAAATTCAAGTGTTTGATTTGGGAAAATAAGTCCATTTATCATAGGTCTGCTACTGAGGGGATTGTGCGGCCCTGATTGGGAGTGCTGAAACCAAATTTATTTATTGAGCGTGGGCTTGAAAATTGTTTGTAGGACAAGAGGAACAAAAGTTTGACCTGCCGTTGTTACAGTATCAGGGGAACACTGTGGACATTGCCCTTTTCAAATTTCAAGTAGTCGGTCTGTTTCAATCTTGTTGATAGCATCTCCACATATTAAATGGAACAAATATATACTGTTTTAAAAATATAAACTGTTCCTTGATTTAAAATTAATGATGCTTTTTTTTTTTTTTACTGAAAAAATAACTGTTATTTCCACATAGAGGTTACATTTTGGAGGAGTATTGAGATGCTTCTTATTCTGAAATTAGCCTTTATATTATACTTGAACTCACACTTGTCATTTTTCTTTTTCTGAATTGCTAAGAAAAAAATATCTGTTGTAATGTCTTCCTAGGGAGAATTATGAATTTTATTAACTTTCACCTATTGAACTATTCAATTTTCACCACACAAAAATTCTCAATTTTAACCCATGCCCTCACCCTACCCACATTCACTCCCCAGATTGCAAATCTTGTCCATATTGATAAACCTTCTGGTCTGCCTCTAGATGGGCAGAGAGTTCTAGAAAGTGATTTGATAAAGGAAGAAGTGATGGTAGTCAGCCCAAGGCGTGGGCTTGAGTCTGTCCCTAAATACCCATGCTTCTTGTTAGCATAGCTTCATAACAGTGTGAAAAATTAGGGTCCAACACTGCTAAGTATAGTGATGATGGGCATAACTTGGCCCATAGTGACCTGCAAAGCCAACTGGTAAAAAAGCATATGATGTGGGTTAGGATTTATGCCCATCTTAACGGTTAAGCTTCAGCTCTTCTGCTCTTCTTGGCGATTAATCCTCCAACCGAAGTCACTGTCAGAATGGAAACGCCAGGGTACTACCCGTTTGCTAAGTTTCAGTGGGCAGACTGGAAACAATTACAGTAGACCCTCGACATTTGCAAGAGATTTGTCCTGAGACATTCATGGACTGCAAATGGGAAAATGTAACGTAGCATATTATGTTCCCTATAAAATCCAGTAAAGTAAAACTAAAAATATTAAGTGACCCTTAGGCCATTAGTGATTCTATAAACACAAGACCAGAGTTTATGGCTATAAAGTGAATTCTGCCTCCAAAATAAACTTGACACCACATAAAAATACTATTTTAGTAACATTAACCCCAAATGTATAGAATCTCCAAATCATAAACAGTATTGTTGTAATGGCATTTAGGGATGACATTGAGATATGAATGCTCAGTTTTTTGTTAAGAACTTGCTCCATGTGTGTGACCCACATTAGAGCTGCTACAGAATCATGAATGACTGTATCAGATGCCTCTGGGACTCGAATAAATTCTCCTGCAAAACTTCTTTAGTTCGATTTTTTTTAAGGATGTAGACTTTTCAGTTATTTATACCTACATGAGTCCATCTAAGGCAGAATCAATCTGTCTTATGATGAAAAGGTAGGGCTAAGATAATGCTTTTATATTTACGTCATCCTTATACAGTCTGAAAACAGAGGGTCCTGATAAGGGAGACATAAAGTCTATGTGACTAGAGCCCAGTGTTCACATTTGAAAGAAATAAATCTACAAAGTATTTAGATATTATATTCTGATTATTGGTTTTTTAAATTTTTTTAATTAAAAAAATTTTTTAATTAAAAAATTAAATTGCAAGGGTGAAATTCTTGAAGAATGAAATTCCTATATCATTGTCAAGTTGAAATTCTTGAAAGTATCCAAATTATTAAATAAGTGAGAAAGTTGTATTTACCCTATTAATTTAAACATTTCCTTTTTTCTTATTTAACTTAAATGGACATTGAAGTTCTAAATGATTTAATTGTACTTTGATGAATTTGACTCTTTTGTTCCACCATTAGTATATAAGTTTGAATTGGTTGCATTTATTGTGGTGATGATTATTTGACTTCCTACATTTTAATATTTTGAGTAATGTCAAGATACTATAGTAGTGAGAAGGTGGTGTGGGGGTCACTGAACAGGGTTTTGTAGAGAGAGTTCCTATGTTCTCTACAAAGCAAATGGCCTTATCTGTTCTTTGTCCATCTCAAACCTCTTAAGTTAATTAATTTCAATTTAACAAATATACGTTGAATGCCTACTATGTGCCATTTATTTTCTTAAGTAACCCCAGGTACAAAGAATAATTAAAACAGGCCCTACTGTTGAGGGATTTGCTATCCAGCAAGGTAAGCATGTATTTAATGTGGCCGGGTAAGTGTTTATTAATGGAATGAACAAAGGATGGAGGAAATTCAGAGAGAAGGAAAAAGCCAAAAAGGACTCCTTTTCTTTTCTTTCTAATCTCTGTGAAAATAATCTAAGAACTCAACTTAGAATGGCAGAATGCTTTTGATGTAAAGGATATTAGAGAAAATACTGAATTTTTAAAAAACAGATTAGAAAATTGAGATCCAGGGACCTGAAGTGACTTATCAAAGCTCATACATCTCACTCATTTTTCTTTGTAGAACAGTCATTGATTAAGGATTTAGTATACTGATAGAGGTTGCCATTTAGGCTACACCGTCCTAATGACTAGAAAGCCAGCAGTTAAACTCAAAATTGTATAGTATTTTCCATAATTGCGATATGATTTCAAAGAGGAGAAAAACGTAGGCTGGTATAAATGAGGAATGCATTGTAGAACATGGCAGGGAATTGGGCCTTCCGTGTAGCTAAGGTTTGGATAGATGGAGAGTCTAAAAGACACAGTGCAGATAAAAGAAAAACGAAATAAGAGGCTATAATGAATTTGAAGTATGAGTGACAGTTCCTGGCATAAAGTCTTGATGAAATATTGTGTGTGTATGTCTGCTTTGTGCCAGAGTGATGTGCTTCCTGTTTTCCTCAGCTTTCTCTCTTGTGAATCCTTAAAGAAAACCTGTGGGATCAGAATTAGGCCCAGTTGATGGATGAGACTAACTGAGGCACAGAGAAATTATTAGCTAGGTGACATAGTTAGTATGTGGCCTAGCCAAGATCACTTCATCCCTGCTGCAAAGTACTCATTCTTTGTTTCTTCCATATCGTGATGTTAGTTAAATGAGTCCCACATTTCCTCATTTGTGAGACTAGAAAAATGTCTAATAGCCAAAAATAAATAAGTAAACAATAAATATAAAAAATTGAACTTCATGAAGAGAAGCTAATCTAAGAGGGCTGATAATGAATCTGTTGGGATAAAATGAATCTAAGGTGATTATAGCATTTGTAAAAAGAGACATCCAGAGGGTTACTGGAAGAGTGGGACTGGTTGTTGGACGCATGGAACTTCAGATGAGAGGTGGCTATATATGTGTGATCAGTCAATAAAAAGATGATGATTTAAGCTACAAGGGTTGATGTACTTTTCCAGAAAGTTTAAGTACACAGAGGACAGAATGAAGGGCAAAGATACGACTCTGGAAACACAGGAAGAGATCGTTTGCATTAGAAGAAATAAGTGTGTGGAGATATGATGGTTTTGTTTTGTCTTGCTGTTTGGCAGGGTTTTCTTTGCTTTTTGGTTTCTGTTTATACTGATGCATCATTGTCGTGAACTACCAAATTGTATGTATACTTTAATTATATCTACCCTCCAGAAATCTTTTCATGCATAATGATAGACATCTGGGTTTGAAATTTTATTAATTGTATAAGGAGTTATACTGATTAACTCTGCAAACATAAAATTCTACAGGGTTTGCATTAAACCACGCAAAGAAAGAAGGAAAAAACAAAACCGAAATCTGAAATCAACAGAGGCGATGAAGTGACTCAGTCCTAGAGTTTGTTAGGCCTGTGTTAGGCCCCTTACTCTTTCCTTGTTGGTTTTAGTTCCAATTCCAAGTGCACTGAATACCCACCTAAAACCCAAGTCGGCTGCCCGTTCATTCATTCAACAAGTATTAGGGGTCTTCTTTTAGATACACAAGATGCATTTTGAACAATCTTTCCTTTTTGGCTTTGACTTAATTTTACACATTAGCCCAAAGAGAAAATAATAACTTTTTCCTCAGCAGACTGTAACCCCAGTGTGAAGAACCCACCCACTCAAGCCAAGTAGGTAGATACTAGACATTGAGGTAACAACCTAAAAAAAAGTTATTTTTCCATTTGGATTGATTCAGTCAGGGGATTGGAACTAAAAACCAGCAACAAAGGAGTGACTAGCCCTGACAGCAAGATCTGAGGTGGCGTGGCAAGCCCGTTGGTGAAACAGATTGGGGCTGTAAAATGTAGACTGTACCACTACTAATAGTAGCCGGCGTTTATTGTGTCCTTACTATGCGCTAGGCATTCTTCCGAGCATTTGACGTGCATTAATTAGTGTAATTCTCAGGTGATGGTTCCCAGGTGATGTTGATACACCTGACCTGAGGACCACACTTGGATGACAGTGGCACGCAGCAGTATTTTTCAAAGTGTGATCTGCGGACCCCTGGGAATCCCCTGGACTCCTTCAGAGGGTCCACAAGGGTATAACCATTTTCATAATAATACTAACACATTATTTGTCTTTTTCACTTCATCTTTTCACAAGTATATGGTGGTATCTCCCAGAGTCTCCAGGAAGTGTATTATATATTCTTGGGTTTAAAAATTAAAGCAGTTTTAATTTCCAATTCAGCAGATATCAGTAGGTAAAACCACCACTCTATGGAGTCCTCCATCATTGTTAAGAGTATGAAGTTTGAGACCTGCTGGCATAAAGAAATGAGCACCACCTCTCAGAACAATGTGTGTTCTGGCTCCTTCCTACTCTCCGACCTCATGCCAGACTGGTCTTCCCTTGGACACCCCGACCTTCATTCTGCTCCTTGAGCATCTCTTCCCTGCTTCCTCTGTGCTATTTTCTTTGACTAGGAATGTTCCCACTCCTCCTCCCTTTGGCTTGACTGCTCCATCGCACCCCTCAGGACTCAGCTCAGCTGGGGTTCCACTTCCCCACCACCTTCTCCTTATTTATTTCTTTCATAGAATTTACCACCAATCTAGTATTCTTATATTTTTGCTTGTTTTTAATTCACTGTGTCTCCCTAGACCCAATTGCACGGCCTAGATCAATGCAGGGCCCTCCTCAGCCTGGTTCACCAGGATATCTCCTCCTTTTCTTTGACCAGGGCATGTTATAAAGGTTCCATATTTTCTTTTTTTTTTTTAATACCTTTAATTTTATTTTTATTTACTTTTTTTTTTTTAGGGGGGAGGTAATTAGGTTTACTTATTTTTATTTTTAGAGGAGGTAGTGGGGATTGAACCCAGGACCTTGTGTATGCTAAGCATGCGCTCTACCACTTGAGCTATACCCTCTCCCCGGCTCCATATTTTCTTGTTGAGAAAATGAATCAGACATTTTTGGCAATAGTGGCTCTGCTACTTGTTAAGCAGTTGGTCTTAGGGGGGTTGTTTCATCTTTCTGAGCCTCATTAATGAGCTTGAGGTAATAGAATCTTGCGGAGTTGTGAGCAGTAGAAACACTGTACATGCAGCTTCTAAGAGTCACCACTGAGCACGTGCTCAATCAGTGTTTGCTGAAATCGATAATAAGGGATACTATTTACTTGGTACAAACTGGGTTCATCACAGAGGATGAAAAAAAAAGAAGAAAACAGTATCCCTGCACTTGGACTTGTTCACAGTCCGGTGTAGCGTGCTACTTGGCATTCTGGTTGTGTAGCCAGTCCCACAGTTGGGTTGTAGTAATGTCATGTCAGTGTTTCACAAACTGCCCATCTTAGAAGATACTGTTTCAGATCCCATGCGGTTTAATGTCTGTACCTCTGGGAGCAATTCAAGAATAGCTAGTGGTTCCTTGTGTTGATGGTTAGATGCTACCATGGCTTTATGGATAGCTTCTTCCCAGGATGAACTTTAAGAGCATATCCTGCCACGTTCTCAGAGTATATGCTAACACTCGACAGCCTCCTTTTTGTCTGTGAGTTTGTTTAATAGTATGGCTACCCCAGAAAGATAATGGAGTAGTTTTCTTTGTTTTTTCTGACATTCTGTTTTCTTTATTACTCCTGACCAACTTGAGTGAAAGTGTTCCAGGAATTCATTAAAGATAGCCTTAGCATCTCTTTCATTTTCTGTATTTTAAAAATTGTGAGCTATTCTTTACACAAAATACCTAGTAAATCATATTCCTTTTTCAGTTGATTCTCTGCATACTTCCTGCTAAGTTTTGTTTTTTGTACTATTGGATTTTATGAAACTGGTATTAGAATAGTTTCAGTTATACAGATGGCAATGTGGCTTCTGAGACAAAATATCCAGATTTTTGAAAGACTATGGTATTTAATCTGTTTGTAAATTCTTTCGAGTATACACTGGGTAGTTTTATGACTATCACCAAATCCTGATCAGCTGTCGTGAACAATATTTTTGCTTTTGATTACTTCAGCACATGGTTCAGTGTAGACAAACGTACCAGGTTCTGTTGGTGATACAACAGTAAATTAAACGGTAACCACTGCTTTCGAGAAACATGTATTCCTGTAGAGGAGACAAACATATAAATTCTAACATTAGGCAGCCTGTTAAGTGATATAAAAAAGATAAAAAGAAATACAGGAATCCAGAGTGCAGAGAGAAGATATATCTGTTGTGTATGGATCAAAGAAACCATGTGTGCATGTGTGTGCATGTGTGTGTGTGTTTGAATTAGGGCATGGGGGAGGTACATTTCCTTTATGACTTTAATAATATTTATTCGAATGGTTTGCCAGTTCAGGTTTCTCTCAGGCCCTTAGAATTGGCCAAGAACAGCAAATCAGCTGTAAAACATTCAATTTAAGGACCATTATTCTAGATAAGATACTTAACTCTGTTTCATTTCAACTCATGACCTTTACATTAATTGAAAAGCATCAGAAAAGCACCAGCTTATGTAATCACTAATAATGTCTTTGTGGAAATTACTGAATTAAATTTTGTGATGTAGACTGGCTACCTTGTTTGTGGTTTTAACTTAATTTGTAAAGTAACCTTTATAATTTGGTGTGTTTTGTATATTAAATATGTACCAGTGTTTCTCATATACTCATGAGGAACAGTTGCTCAGTTGTTTCAAGTAATTGTTTCAAGTAATTCACTGTTTCAGATAATTCACTGAAAAGTGGTTGCTGCTCCCAATAATAAACATCTCCCATTGCACCGTTGCTCTGCGTGCACACCCCCCTTGCTCCCAACTCCCACCAGTCCTACAAAAGCTCCTTACTCTCACATGCATCTGTTGTAACATTTGTCGTGTCATCTTATTATTGAGATTGTATCTTGCATTAGACTTGGAGATAATACAAATGATGATAAGTGATACACTGATCTACGTGTTTTACAGATGATCTCATTTAATTTTCATAACAGGTCTATAAAACAGGTATGACTTTATCCCCATTTTATAAATGAGGAAGTTGAGGCAGACACAGAGCTGAAACATAGAGGAAACAGGATTTGGATCTGGCCCCGTAGCCCACACTTTAGATCATTACACTGCTCTGCTCCTAAGAACTGCTTTATACTGGAGAAAAAGAGAAAATGGATGAAATCTCTATATTCTAGTTTATTGTTTTAAACCAAGTGGATGATACATCCCATTGCGATCCCAGCATGGACAGCAAGAATTACTGGTAGGACTCCATAGTGCTTTGTTTTCTAATCTTATTATGAAAGTGATGTCTTTGTCACAGTTGATTTTGTAACTTGCAGGTTGAAAAACAGGATATACATTGTGTGGAATTTTGCTGTAAAATAATAAAAAAGCTCAAACCAGCCAAGTATTTAATGCTTTCCTACTTCCTGATGGATCGCATAGAGAGATTTCCATCTATTCTAATGTCAGGATAATTCTTCTATTCATGAGTATATTTAAAGAGTTTATGTCAGTTTGTAAGTGCAGTGGGGCAAAGAAAATATAGCTTCTTTATTTACTGTATGTGCTATTTCTCATGAGTTTTCACTTACTAGTACTGGGTGTGGGGTCAGTAGGGGCAAGGGGTGTATGGGTGGGGGGTGCAGGAGTCAGGAAGTGAAACAGATTTGCCAATTACTGTATCTCAGTATTTATTTCCTCGGGCAGCTTAGTCTCTTCCTAACAAATGCTTGGTCTTGCGTTTCTCTTCCCCCTCCGTTCGGCTTCTCTCCGAGATGGCGGTAGGAAGTTTTTGTGCCCCGGGAGTTATGGAGGAGAGGACCTTGGGTCCATACCGCATCCTGCTGTCCATGCACTACTCTTTGGTCCTCGCTGACCTCTGGCTGCCTGGTCTGATCTGAACTAAGGCAGTTCATTCACTTACGTAAGTCTGGTTCTGTTTGGCGTTTGAGGTACCATGATGGTACCCATTACTGAAGCCCATGCATTCCAGCCATTGGTCTCTGATCTCCAGGTCCTTGTGCTTCTCTGGGTCCCCAGACTGTGTTAAATCCACCGATCCCTCCATTAGGTTACTGACACTCCTGGATTGCCTGTCTAGCACACTCAAGCCATGGGGGACCAGTAGCATTCTCTCAGGCTATCCATCTGACCCCCTCTTTCCACAGATGTAGCATTCTGTCTATTTACTTGAGTTTGGGTAGAGTGCCAGCTCACATGTGGGGCTCTCCTGGAGACTTGCCTCCTCTCCAACTGTGCCTGAGCTAAGCAGACAATCCTCAGTTCCTCCACACTTGTCTGGTCTTGTCCCCTGCCCTACCCCACAGGATTAAGGGCAGTTAGAATAGTGGTTAATATGTTACAGCCTCAGTTCTCGTTCCATGCTCTACAGGAGCGAGAAGGCAGGAGCCGTAAGGCCTAGCCACCATTGGCAGAAGGGGCTGCCTCTTCATGCTGCATGAAGAGGAAACTGCTTGCATCTCCCAGGCTCTTGATTATAGGAACCCAGAAGCACCAGGGACTGGGATTAACTGGAGGTGAAAATACAGCGATTTAAAATATGAAAATACCGTCTCCTTTTTGGTGTGTTTCACTTTGATCTGAAGCATCCTTCTCTTATTGGACTCTGACAGTATCAGCTAGCCAGAAAAATCTACCTCCATTTTTGGAGACTTGAACATAGACTGTTTTACAGAATGAACCAAATTCCTAGATTTCTGAAACTATTACCTATTCAACTTTTATGTGCATCAGACTTCTAGTCTAGTCAGGCTTTTTTCTTCATTTCCAGTCTGAATGCCCTTTTGATCCACACCTTGTATGTCTGTTTAGCGTAGAATTTCCCTCCTTCCATCAGCTTAAATTCTTCCCATTTCCAGCAGTCACTTTAAGTCTCTCTCATCTCCACCAAAAAAAAACGAGGGCGAAGTCAGGCTTTAATGATCTCTCTTGTTTTAACGGGCTGTTGCAGTTATGACTAAATGCACACAGTTTAGCAGTTGTTTTGTCTTTATTGGTTTCATGTATTTTAAGTTTGTAAAATATTTGCTAGCAGGGTTTGTATTAGACAGTTCTTTAGAATTTTCTACAGCACCTAGCACAGTGCTAGGCATATAAAATAGATGTTCAATATCTCCTCTCTCTTTGTGGATTTCTAACCCACTGAATAACGTGTATTTTTTTTTTTTGGATTTAAAAATGTATAATTTAATGGATACAATTAGCATTATTATTGTTATTTTTTTATTATTATTAATTAGGGATTGAGCCTGATGCATGTAACAGCATGTTCAAAGAATGATGTCTTGAACAGAAGAGGGTTTTGTTTTGTTTTTCCCCCCATGTCACAAGAAGGCATGTGATGGCTTCGTTATTGAGATGAACGATGGCAGGGTGGAAACCTTTGATTCTTTTGGTCTTTCAGTCCTGGTCAAAAAATGGATATTGTTGCCTACATCGCAGGCAACCTGAAGTACAAAGAAGGGCACAAAGGTACATGCCAGCTAGTAAATTCCACTGAAAGAACTTCCCTTAGAGGCTCCACTCAGTAATTGACATGCTTCTTGTTGGCTGGGCCTTACCTCATGTGACCACGTCTGGCTGGCTGATTGATTTTATGATGCAACCCTAGTTAAGCTAGATATTTACTTCTTTCAACTTAAAGTTAATTCTATTAATAAATATGCCTCAATCATGAGGGTCTGATTTTGTGATTTTTTATTTTTACTTGAAATAACATACTGGCCAAAGGATATTAAAGGTTATAGGTTATTATTTGTCATTTGTGTAGCCATTCATTGAGACAGATAGTATGCAATATCCTAAGATTTGACTGTTATTTATTAACTAATAATTTGGTTTATTTTTAATTCATTCATTCACTCATTTATTTGTACCTTAAAGAACAGTTTGCATATGTTTGTACTTGTAATCTTTTTCCTTTCTCAAGTAACAGCTATATGTGTGTGTGTGTGTGTGTGTGTGTGTGTTTTAAGTTATAGACATGTTTTAGTGCAATTAACAAAGTCTGGTAGTCAGATCTTGAGCTGCATTACACAAGATTGGGTGGTTCCTTGCAACTTGCTTATGGAAAACAGCTTGTAGAATATAATATTTTAAGTGTGGAATATAATATTTTAGCAAAATATATTTGCTAAATATAAACCATATTAAGATAATCCATTTGTCAATGTGGAGACTCTCAGTGTTTTTCTTATAAATTACTATCAGTATATCCTTGGTATTCTTAGAAGCAATCTTTTAAACATCAAAACCAGCGATAATTTTTTTTCTTTTGATGCAAATTTAAGCTCTGTACAACATCACTGTCAGTTTCAGCTAGCTTATGAAATAAGCTAGTATATAAAAACAGTTTGCAAACTAAGAAAAATAATATGCAATTCAAAAGGGCTTATGCACCACTGATAATGTTGTGATAAATTATCAAATAATTAATGAGGAAAGAAAATAATTTTAGCTCCTGAAATGTTGATCATGTCTTGCAAGTATCAGAATAATTTAAGAAATTTATAACTAAGCACTGAAAAGTTTTCCTATTCTGCTTATATTCTGAACATAAAATTTTTAATGTTTGGGGTTAAAATTTTGTTCTATCTTAATAATTTTTTACATTATCAATCATGTTTAAATTGTAATTATCTTCACTGCTATGTTACCTCTTGACCTCTTCTACTACCAAAAAAAAAAATCTTCTTACATGTACCAAGCCTTTCAGTGTGTTGTAATTCTCAGTAGGAATGGGAATTATTAAGTATCCTTTTTGTTTTTAAGTCTATTCTTAATATAATAGACTCTATGTAAGTTAAGCTGCAGGAAGGAAGCCCTTTGTAGCTTGTTTTCTGTATATGTGACTCTTTTTTTTTTTTTTTCTAAGCTTCTGCAGAATTTGGAGAGATGGGAGGGGAGGCTTCAGAGCATCCATTAGAATTTTTATTTATTGTTTGAAATTCCTTTAAATAGTTGAACATAATTTTCAAAAAGCGTTTTTGAATGTCCAGAGAGATAAAGGGATTTTTATAAACAAATTCCCTGGCAGGAGCTACATTACGTGCTATATATTTCAGGCTAATAATAAGGGCTTACTGTGGGTCAGTGTGTCATATCCCAGCGGTGTCTGGTGAGATGGAGGGTTATCTTATATGTCAGCTAGCTAACCCTGTGAACAATTTTGAGCAGGCAAGATAATGGGACTGAATTCTGAAATGAGGGTTGAAATATACTGGAATATTGTCACATGTGAGAACAATAACTTTTTAAAATAAATGTGGTCACCTTTTGACATCATTAGGCATATTTGATAATAATTCTTAATGGGGCATATTTTAAGTGGATAGCTTGAGCAGAGTATGAAGTGAATCATATATAATGGTATGTTTAAATAGATAAATAAAATCACAAATTCTATCACGCACAGGAGACATTTATTAATAGAAAACTGCCAAGCAAAAATGGAAACATTTTTTTCTTCTCTGTTATGATTACTGAATTAAGATTACCTAGTTAATAACTGGTCAGGTTTCAAGTTCTTAATTGCTATTTTAAGTTTTGCATATGAAATTACTTCTAGCCAAACATAGGTGCAATGACAGAGAAATCTGTAAAATTGTTTTGCTTTACTGTGTTTCCAGGATAGTATCTTCATAAACCATTAAAAATGTTACTGCTTTTTTTAAATTACCAATTTTTTAAAAGATGTTTAATTCAGTCTTTCTTTGTATTTCCTTGCAAAAGTCAGTTTGCCAAACCTAAATATACACTTAATTTTGAGAAAAAGTGTGTGTGTGTGTGTGTGTGTGTGTGTGTGTGTGTATGGATGTGTAAACTGAACCACAAGAAAATATTTATTTTTAAATGTAGATGTGAATTGCTTGGTATGAATTCAATTAAGATAATCCACATTTATACTCTTATGGCTTATAAATTAGAATTTTAGAAGATGTATAGATTTTGAGTGTAATCCAAGTATGTTGCAGAGGGATGAGATTATAAAGGTTTTACATCATCTTAGGCACATTTTGTTTATCACTTTGGCATTTACTCTTACAAAAGGCAAATCTTTATGCACAGTGGATTTTGTATAAACATATTTGGACACATCCTTATTTTCTTGAAGCCCATAATATTGCAAGCATCATAGGTGAATGATTTAGGAAGCCTTTGGTCAGCCAGCAGAGGCCACTCACAGCTTGCTGCTAAAACTGGACGGCAAAGTGAAACTCTTTCTTTAATCACTATTGGCCATCATTCTAAGCTGGTTAATTTTTAGTTTCTTACTCAAAAAAATAAGTATTACCATGGAACAGTGTGGAAAAAAAGTTGTTGATGTATTTGTTTTTTAATTACATAGTGATTAATCTTTTAACATTTAGATCATTCATTATTAGTGTAGACCAGAAATGAGAATTTATGCACTTGATAATTAGAAGTATTATTATTCTAATAGGCCAATAATTCTAAATTCTTAATTATTAATGCTGACTTATTTTAATAGGGGGAAAACTGTTTGAAGTGAAGATTTGAAACAATTACATTGTTAAGTTTTAGACTGAAAATAGAAGAATCACTAGTACTGTCATATATATACACACGTATGTATGTATGTGTACTTCTAAACCTTAATCAGCATAGGAAAACTTGCATTTTGAGAATTCTTTTAAAGAGATGTGTGTATGTGCTATTATTGCTTGAAATTGTGCTGAGATTACTTCCGGATTGCCTGAAGTCTGTCTTCAGCCACTCCTTCATGTGATGCTGGCAGCTGAAAGGTTAGCCTCCTTCCTTTGACACCTACGATCCCCGCTAGAAAGGCTAATCCTCAATTGAAAGGAAAGCCGTGTGCTTCTCTGTGCTTTATTACCTGTGATTTTTTGATTCTTCATAAAACCCTTCTGGTTTGAAGGTGTAATCTCACATTTATATTGTTATCTGCTTTTAAAGGGAAAAAAGAACAGTCCAAGTTCTCTAATTTTCCAGGTCCTGTCGCATAGTCGCATCATGAGTTGCTTGCTCCTCTCTCGTGCAGTTTTTAAATGTTTTACTGCTTTGGCTGTGATGACCAGTAGTGGAGCCGTTTGATATTCTTGTTAGTCTGTCCTTAACATGTGCTGACAGCCCCGTTTGAGCAGCCATGCTCACTCTTGCCTATATTTAAAATAGCCCATAGGTTACCCTGAAGTTACAAGGAAAGACCAGAATGTCCTTGGATGTGTATTTCTAGGCTGAAGATTTTCCGGAACTATATTCCAGATTCAGGCGAGCATCTCCTGTGGCAAACCGCCAGATACAGAAAACACTTGTTTTGGTGTATGGTCTCCTTTGTGTGGTCCCCTGTAGGGGAAAAGGTAGTAGGTTGTGAACAGGACAACTTAGGTTCAAGACGAGCCCTGTTTAGTCTTTGCAATCCGGGTGTTATGTGCCCTCAACTCAGTGGGTGTTCGTTTCTTCATCTAGTGTCTGAGGATAATGATGTCTGCACTTCAGCCACCGTGCCTGCAAAAAAGTTACCTTATGAGCAGGCAAGTCCTATAAGCAATACGACTGTCGTCAATCACAGTAATATTTCTACTAATTATATTAATTCTTGTTCTGTCGTGGGTAGTCACTATGACACTTTCTTTGTTCGTTTGTTCATGCTACATCCTTCCAAGAAAGATTAAAAATCGCCTAGTAAAAATATAATGGATCAATGTGGGACCTTAAACCCTGACAACCTAAAAAGCATCGGATTCACTCGCTGTGTTACTTCTATTGCAATATAATTTAGAAAACATGGAGGCTATGAATGGTAGATGCTGCACAGATCCTAAGAAGAGGTGTCTCCCCTACAAGTCTTACCAGTGTGAGCTCTGCTAGCAGGAGCAAGACTATTTGTGAATATTGGTGTACTTAAAGATACGAATCATGATGAAAACCAGGTACATCATTCTGTAAAGATTCCAGATTTTATAAAATCCCAAATTTTGAGGCATTTTCTTAGTTGGAAAACCAAGGTATGGTGTACAAATTTAGTATTTGGTACAACAATTTTTGAAATCTCAGGTAATTCAGTTGTCCTCAGAAATAGATCGTCTTCCTTCCTGAATATTCCTTCCAGGAAGACATTGTCTAAAGCTAGAACTCCTGGCAGGTAAGGACTTGACAGTGAGCTCTCCCTCATGTCTAACACCTTATGCCACACACGTCAGGCATTCTGCACACACCTATTATCTTTTAGTTTCTTGTAGCCAGTGAAGAGGATTTTTCATAGTCTACTGGATAAATTCACATGGTCTATAATAGAAATCTAAACAAATGATGGTGAAATATGAATTAGTACATGAATTATTTACTGATCTTTCTTTTTTAAAAGTGTACCTTGGAATTAGAGGAGTCCCTTACAGACGACTTTATCATGATTTCAAAAAGATTTGTTCAATATAGCAATATAACTGAAATCACCCCACTGAATGGGAACGGTGTACCACTTACTATGTAGTACATGTAAGCATTATTTTACATACACAGCAGGGAACTAGTAAATACTTACTGAATTGTATCAAGTAGAGCAGTTTGGGGTTTAGAACAAGGAGCAGTCAGCTACTGCTTAAGGAGCTCGAGAGAAGGATCGCACTGGGAAGCAGGGATCAGATTACAGAGGGCTTTGAATGCATTTCTCATTAGTTTTAATTTTGCTCTCAGTGTAGAGCTATGGATGGCTCTGGAATGAGAAAACTGACATGTTGAAAAGCAGCGATTTAGAAAGCTGAGTTTGGCGAGTTGGTAAGATGAATTGGAGCAAGGAGAGAGAAACTGCATACAACTCCTTTCTCGGAGGTGATTTTTCCCCCTTACTCCTCTTAAATCAGACAACCACTTTGTTTCCGTTTAATCTTACAAACAATGTCCATAATGCTACCTGAATTGTCACTTTTTTGTATTTGCTTTAAAAGTAATTTTAAAGTAATTTTTACTTTTTTGTATGTTGCTTTAAAAGTAATTCTAATGTTATTTTCTTGAGTGTTTTCCATCCCCAAATAGATTGTGCCTTTTGTGAATTCTGGCCATTCTGTAATATTATCTATGAGAATATATGACACCACAAAATACTTTATTCATTCTCCCACCTATCTTGTAACAAGTTTTTGGAGCACCAGTTGAAATCTCAGCTACCCTCATTTGAAATACTTTCAGAGAATCTTTCTGTATTCTTCTGAATGTGATTAAAAGATAGACGACATTTCACACATTCATGTCAACAGCTATGAATTAAAATCAGTTACTGTGAACTATTTAGAATATTATTTTCTTGGGCTTGTTCTTTAATGAAGATAAGTGTACAGAACAGGAGCGACAGTAAGTTTCCTTCCACTTCTTTGGTTTCCTCTCCTTACTTTTTACCCCTAGGGTTTAGGCCTCTTTTTGTTGAGTTGTTTTCCCTAATATCTGTCACATGTATTTGACTGGCATATTTGTTGAATGTACCAGGGGGCTTTGTGCAGGGCTTGCTAAACTTTAAAGACCTGTTTCTTTCTTCAAAGAAGCTGAGTCAAATTAATAATGGTCCTTAGAAAAGCAGGAAACTTCTGGGTCTTGACAAACTGGCGGGGAGGCTCAGGCAGTGTCTCCCCCTAGCCTGGAGGCCAGGTGGATTTGATTGACCAGGTCTCACAAGATTGCAAAGCCTTCTTTTGAATGGCAGCCCGCCACCCCAAGTGTTTGTCAGTGTAGGCACTGAAGCAGAATAGCATTTGGAAAGCAAATAAAATACAATTGTAAGTGAGAGAAAAGTTGGAGGAGAATGGCTCTGCTAGAGGCAGGGAAGAAAGGATGGTGGTTTCTTGTACTTGTCTGGAGACACGCCATGAATTTACAGAAGGACTCTTACTCCTTAAGAATCTAAGTAGGCTATCATCCATATTGAACAAGCTCATAATTAATCTTGTAAGACCATTGTGTCTCAGATGAGTTTATCTGATTTGGGAAGTACTTCATTCAGCCATCTAATTGTAGAAGAATGGGATGGGACACAGTGGCTTTGATAATAATAAAATGAAAATGATATATAAAACCAACTCTTATGTTTGTCTTTAACGGAAAGTCATAAAATCAGTGTTAATAAATCAATGATGGAAAAAATAAGAAATTTCTTCTAATGGATCTAATAAAATTGAGAAAAATCAGTCTTTTGTCATTGAAATCGTTAGGCTGAATTTCCCTTACATTCGTACTTACTGATCTTACAAATTTTGATAATGGTACTTGTACAGCTGTTATTAAATTTTCATCTATCGCTACTGCATTCTTATTTTCTAAGGTTGATAACTTGATTGTAAATAATAGTGGTAAAATCTGAGACCCATGTGGTCTTTTAGCATTATAGTTTATTTCACAATCTAATAAAGCTAGAAGTTGATGTAAACACTGTATTATCCAGAGACCATTCATTCCTATCTAACTTTGAGGGTTTTTTAAATTTAATAAGTTGTGTAGTGAACATAGATAATGAAATGAATTATGCCTACTTTATTTAGGGTTGCAGTCTATTGTATTACTATTGATGTAGTAACATTTAACAAATGAATCATAAAAATTCAGGGCATATAGTGTGATGTTTAAGATTGTCATCAGTAAATATTGGCTAATTACATAAATGATTGTCTCCCACGTATTAAGAAATAACAAGAATTGGACTATGGAGATGCTATCTCTCGTGAAGAACAAAATACCTGTTTCCTATCTAAGCTTGTGAAATAAAATCTACTTTTTCTATGTGAAAATCTTATTGGATATTTAAAGAGATATGAGTTTTTAAATTTGTTCTTTTTAAGACATTTCTGAAATAACTAGAAGGCATAAAATAATATGCCTTGGAGATAAAATAATCACCATACTTAATTGTTTACTGGAAATTAATACTTTGACCACATGTTTTAAATTGCTTCATTTTATTTTTAGGAAGATTAACCTCGAATTACAAAGTTTTAGAAATTCTATGAGAATGTTTCTTGACACTTTATGGTACTTGAAAATACCTACTAATTATCAATCACATTAAAAACATGTTTTCAAGTTTAAAATATACTGAAACTTCAGTATAGTCCTGATTTCCACAATCTGAATTCTGTATTAAGACCTTAGTCTCAGATTTTTGGTAAGGGTGTCACTAAAGTAGCAGAAGATCCCATTGTAAGAATATCTTACTCTTAAGACAGACCAGTGTAATTGACCTGAGGAAGATCATCATGTGTGGAGCTCAGTGTTTATTTCATTAAAAAAATTCTAAATTATGCTCGTTTGCATATTTTTCAAAGTAAAACCAAAATTGACTTGATATAACAGTCAAGGAGATTCACCTCTTTTTTTTTTTAAAGGGCCAGGTACTAAGTAAATACGTAGAGTCATTTAATCATGTACATTTGATATTGTAAATCTCTTGTGAGTTATTTGTAGCAATTGAATTGAGCTTATAGTTTGCTTATAGTTTATATACATGATTTCTGAGAAATATGTAGTATGATTATTTCTGACTAGATTGAAAGCTTACATTTGTATTGTGGTATAAATTCGTTATAAATTCTGTTTTATTGTCTTCAGTTGCATTGTTTTCATCAGGCAATTTATCACATGGGTGTATGTGAAATTTCTTCATTTATTAAATTTCAGATTATGTATTTCAAGCCAGAGAAAGACCTAAACATTTTTCCATAAGTATAGCTTCGGGTAAACAAGCAATTTTAGCCCTGAAAATAGCTTCTGCTTCTGTCAACACGTTGTTTATTCTTTCTCTGAGATAAAAAGTTCAGTTTTCTGATATTTGTACCAAGATAAAGTCAGCAAACAAGATTAATATAGTGTGGAAAAGGTTGTCAGCAGCCCTGGCAAAGGAAATAAGTTGCCTGTACATAGAACATACTGTAAACTGAATAAAAGTGTCAGGTCCACCATGAGATAATGTGATCATGGACCTCTAACAAAGCATGACATAGGCACAGTGGGCTTTTCTCAGAGCCACAGTGTAGAGAATGGATTACTGTGTTCCAGGGATGCCCGCTGGAATAGCATGAAAACCTCATTTTGAGATGCATGCAGGATGTAGTCCTGGAGTTGGGCCACATGTTTACCTGTGGTGCTCAAACCGTAGGGTTATTAATGTCATCATCTGTGCATATTTGCAATATTTGCATTTCTTGGAATTTCAGTGTGTGCTGGCATCCTTGTTACCCAAGTGATACAAGATGAAATACGTTTTTGAAAATGCTCATTTCTTTTCAGGGTTTTTTTTTTCTTTTTGCCTCATTGTACCTTTTTTGATTCTACAGGTTAACGTGGCACTTCTAGAACTATAGAGTTTTGTTTTGTTGTTGTTTTTTTTTTTTTGTAATATGGCAGAGCATGACTTAAAGCCTTTTGCTGTTAAGTTTCTGTCCTGTCCATTGTGATGGTAGATTCATTCTTGCAAGGTGCTGTGTTTATGTTCCAGCTGAGAATTCTCTATAAGAAAGTTGTGAATTAAAAAAAAAAAAATTCTTAAAAAAAATTTTTAAAGCTCTGGGAATAGCTTACACTATTAGAAAAAAAACCAACCTTTAATTCTTCATCAGATTTTTAATTTTATTTAGAAATAAAGGAATAAAATGTTTTCTCTTAAATGAAATTACATTTTGTTCTATGTAAATACACAGAATTCCTAACTTTATGGGAAAAACTATAAAAAGGACGATTCGCTATTTCCTTGACTTAAGTTTCTGTATGCATTTAAATGTATGCATTAGAATACATGTTTTTTACATTTAGGAATTAGCTACAAATATGTTGGTCCTAGGGAATATCATCTTCTCAAGACAATCTAATTAACTAAAGCTCTTTTTTTTCCATACAATTAAATATATTTGCAGATATACAGTATTTAGAAATGAGAGTGGTCTAGTTCTTAGGAAAGATGGGGTTTTTCTATTATAATGGCACTTTTTAAATAGTCTTAAAATTCTAACGGAGAAACTACGGTAGACTAAAATAAGCAGTGTATTCTTACCAGGAATTAAATTATATATTTGGTCCATGAAGTTGTGCCTTAGAATTTGAGAATTTGAGAATTATTCTCCATTTCAGAGTGGATGTCCTCAAATGAAAATGTCCCTATTATTCACTGCCTTTTTACGAACTCAACTGTGACCTATTTTTGGTTTTTAATCTGCTTTCAGGTGACCACTCCTGGGCCAGTCAGTAATAAGAGAATGGTTCATTTTTCCCCAGATTCTCATCACCATGAGTGAGTATGCATTGTATTTTTATCATCTTGTTGGGCCATTCTGCATCTTCCTTTTGGGAAATTGGTAGGTGTTGCTAGTGAAGTGGTTTAATTTGTATCTACCTTAAAAAAAAGTAAATATTGTATACCAGTGACAGCAGTGCAAGAACAAATTTAATGAAACCCATGGAAGAAATTTAAAGAAAGGTTTTTAAATGGTCATTCTTTTATTTTACTTGGGATAGAATTTGAAATGCACGTGCAATTGAAATTCATATAGTATCTTAAAACGTTTAAAGTTTCATTACATTAAGTAGCATCAAGCTCTCCTACTCACCCATCCTTCCTTCCTTCTTCCCACAACCCTTTCTAAAGTACTGAAAGGAAGAGTAAATGATTGTTTTTCTCGTTAATTCTCTACCCTCTGCTCCTGCACAGCATGAACTGAAGGGACCAGAATGTATTTTCATTTAGCAATAAAAGAAACTAATTTACTAGATCATTCCAAAAAAGTAAAGCTTTGGCTTTTGTGAGTTATTGGGTACATTTCTAGGTGTTAATTCTACTTCTAAATACATATTTGTTGGAAAACCTGAAGTCAGTTACGTATTTTGGCTCATTACCGTATACCATAGGCAATATACAATTTTCTTTCAGTTTCAGTTGTACGACATAGTGATTCAACATTTATATACATTACAGATTGATCCCCACAGTCTAGTAACTGTCTGTCACCATACAAAGTTATTGCCTTATTACTGTGTAGTACATCCCTGTGACTTTTTTATTTTATAACTGGAAGCTTGTACCTCTTAATCCCCTTCACCTATCTCACCCAGCCCCCACTGTCCTCCCCTCTGGTGACTACCCATTTGCTCTCTGTATCTAGGACTCTGATTTTGTTTTGTTTTGTTTGTTAATTTGCTTTGTTTTTTAGATTACGCATGTAAGTGAAGTCATATGATATTTGTCCTTCTCTGACTTATTTCACTTAGAATAATGCCCACTCCATGTGTTGCAAATGGCAAGATTTCATTCTTTTTATGGCTGAGTGGTATTCCAGTGTGTGTGTGTGTGTGTGTGTGTGTGTGTGTGTGTGTGTTTGTACACCATATCGTCTCTATTCATTCATCTATTGATGAACACTTAGGTTCCTTCCATATCTTGGCAATTGTAAATAACGCAGCAATGAACACACGGGTGAGGATATCTTTTCGAATTAGTGTTTTCATTTTCTTTGGATAAACACCCAGGAGTGGAATCGTTAAGACTGTATTGTAGTTCTATTTTTAATTTTTTGAGGAACCTCCATACTGTTTTTCATAGTGGCTGCACCAGTTTACAAACTGTGCACAAGAGTTCCCTTTTCTCCACATCCTCGTCAACACTTGTCATTTGTTGTTGTTTGTCTTTTGATGATGGCCATTCTGACAAGTATGGAGGTGACATCTGATTGTGGCCTTGATTTGCATTTCCCTGACGATTAGTGATGCTGAGCATCTTTCTATGTGCCTGTTGGCCAGATATTCCAATGAAAAATGTCTATTCAGATTCTCTGACCATTTTTTAATGGATTGTTTGTGGTTTTTCTTTTTCTTTTTTCCTTTTTTTTTTTTTTTTTTTGATACTAGGTTGTGTTAGTTCTTTGTCTATTTTGGATATTAACCCCTTATTGGATTTGCAATCATTTACAAATATTTTATCCCATTCAATAGATTGCCTTTTTGTTTTGTTGATGGTTTCTGTTCTGTTCCATTGATCTGTGTGTCTTATTTTTAACCAATATCATACTGTTTTGGTTACTATAATACAGTGTATATATTTAGCATATATAGTTTGAAGATAGTTTGAAATCAGGACGTGTGATACCTCCAACTTTTTTCTTCATCACTATTTTTTGTGATTCCATACAAATTTTAGGATTTTTTTTCTATTTCTGTGAAAAATGCCATTGGAATGTTTATAATGGTTCCCTGCAGTCTGTGGATTGTATGGGTATCTGTGAGTAGTATGGATATTTTAACAATATTAATTCTTCCTATTCATGAACACAAAATATCTTTCCATGTGTCTTCTTCCATTTCTCCTATCAATGTTTTGTAGTTTTGGTGTATCAATGTTTCACCTCTTCAGTTAAATTTATTGCTAAATATTTTATTCTTTTTTGATGCTGTTGTATATGGAATTGTTTTCATAATTTCTCTTTTGGATAATTTGTTGTTAGTATATATTAACACAACAAATTTATGTATCTTGAATTTGCATCCTGTAACTTTACTGAACTTGTTCATTTGTTCACATTAAGGGCTTTGTGTGATTGTTCCTGGGGGCATTGCCAGTGGACATAATATTCTTGTATTTTTAATGTTTTTTAAAACTCCAACAATCAAAAGGTCATAATTTGTTGTAATGATGCTATAATTAAGTTGTGGTAAATGATAGCATTTGTAAATTTTACAACCAGAATTGATTCATAAAATGAATAGAGTCCCAGCAGTTTATGTTAGCATAATTAAATGGAAATGTAATTCTGAGTTTGCTTATTAAATTGAAAATTACTGGGTTATGAGCACTCTTATATTTCTGTCAAAATTGGTGTAAGTCTAGAATTACATGAAATATCCATTAGAATACAGCATATTTAAGGCTTTGTTGCTGATGGCAAATATATTTCTTACAGCACGTGCAGATCATATGAGAGCATGTGCTTTTAGTGAGGTTCCTGCTAACTCCTTTTCTCTTTCCTCTGCAGCCATTGGTTTAGCCCTGGGGCTAGGACAGAGCATGGCCAGGTAAGGAACATTCTAATCCAAAAGGAAATTACTCAGTCTTTCAAATATTTAACTAGCTCCCTTCAAGATAGTAGTAGATCAGCTTTATGAGAAAGGTTATAAATCCCAGTTTACATAAAAAGGAGTTAATTGTGCTGGTGCTGGTGCACTGACCAGATGAAGGGTCCTCAGTAAGCCTCAGAGTTCTCCCTCACTGCCCCCTTCCTTGGTCACACATGTCACCTCCATGGAAAGGCTCGGGAATTCACCCGTTTGTAGGACTTCACCATTTATATCAGTTTTTCGCAAAGTTAAGTTACCAAAATAGTACGTATGTTTAAAAAAATTCCTTTCTATTAACCAAGATTAGCCAGCAAGAGAAATACTTTTATTTTTGAAGTGTAGAAGGTAATAATAGTTTCTTACAAGTTTATGTTTCTAGATGAGATGTGGGCTTTTTTTTTTTTTAATTTCTTACGTGTTTCATGGCAGCACAATGATTAGTTGACTTAGTGAGAACTTGACATTCATTTGGGTTAACTTTACACATAAAATAAGTAGTCTGCTTTCTTTGTTGAATGTACTAGTTCTCTCTCTCTGCAGCATGGTAAGATAATTTAGGGCTTAAAATTTTGATAAGTTTTAAAGCATATATGTTTTAGGCTTTGCATTCTTGCTAAGCTGCTTTTTTTCTCATTATGGATTATAAAAGTTATTTTTTAAGTGGGTCCATAATATAATATGTAAGAAATACCTTTAAATATATGCGAATGAACAACCTCAAATCCATAGGGATCATTTCTTCGGAGGGGTAGGTAGGTAGGTGGATGAAGAAGGAACTGGGCTTGGTGATGGTAATTGGTCACATCGTTATATGTATTGGTGACGTTTTATTAAGCTGGGCAGCAGGTCTGTAGTTGGTTATATATCCCATAGCTCATTTTTCTTACAGAAGGAAAGTGCCAAATACTTCATTACAAACTATACTGTATTTCTTAACACACATGAGCCTAATTAAACTATGTGAATTCAGTTTTAATGGGTTTTTTTAATAAACTTGCCTTTTTCCATGAGAATGATGTGCACCTTTGAATATATTTCTCACATTAATAATAGAATATATACCACTATTTCTAAAGTTTGAGAAATTAGGCTGTTATATCTGCAATGTATTTATCTCATTATTCAGAATATAAAAAGTTAGACTTCGTGCTTTCCCGAATGGCTCATGCCCTCTGTCTAAAATGCTTACAGTAAGATTCTGCTTCTACTAGTAAGTCACATCAGGATATAGTTCATCCCAAAATCAGATATTTTAAAGATTATTTTCTACCCTCTAGAATTTGAGAGAAACTAAATCGATGTCATAAATTTGTGCTTTAGATTATAGTGTAACCAGTTGCTTCCAGCCAAACTCTTTTTCTGCAGTTAAACGTTAACAAAGAGCTAGCAGCATATAGAGAAGAAAGTTGATCAGTTTTTTTTTTAATTTTTAAATCTTTGAAACAAATTTTTGAATTAGCCTTTTGCTTAAATTTTGATATACCATTTCAGATTTTTATCTTGACTCGATTGGTGATTAGTTAATGAATACAGTTGATTCTTGTTATTTGTGGTGGCTGTGTTCTATAAAGTTGATAAGAACACTTAAGGTCGCAAATGCTGAAAAACTGCTCCCAGGGAAGATACAAGGTTCGGTTCCTGAGAGCCTCTGGTCACAACGTTTTCATTAACTAATCAATACATAATCCTTGTTTGAGGTGTGTTTCTGTTTAAAGACACCTTCTTTAATACATACTATTGATTCATTAACACTGAACTCACGGCCAGCAGCACTGTAACTTATGCCTGAAGGAAGCTTATCTGATGCACATGTTTTTTCTATAAGGCCCATCACAACCTTCTTGCACTGGGACCACTAGACAGCACTTCAGCACTATGCGTGGGGGCTATTTTAAACAAGGAAGATAGAAACAAGAACACAAAAATGCAGAAAAAGAAAAAAAAAGTAGCATTGAATGAATCATGAAAAAGACACTTGTTTACAGTATGAAAACTGTAACAAGACAGACATCACTCTGTCAGTCCTCAGCCAAGAACGTGCACTGCAGGGAAGTCAAATTTATCTCACCCTGATGTCTGCAAATGACTGCAGAAGCACCAGAAGTATTGATTTTGGTGTTACAAATATTAGCAAATAGGTGAATTCGCAAATACAGAATCCATGAATAATGAGGAATAATCACACAAATCTGTATGTATTCAAACACACATGCACAGTAGTCCCATTTTGAGGAATACAAATTTCTTATTTCAACTTAGACCTATCTTTAGCACAGTAAACTATTGGCTAAACCTAGGTGCCAGTGACAAAAGGCAAGACCACGAAGAAGTATAAAATCCTTCAGTATATTGTTGAATGAATGACGGTCAGCATGCATGATCACCTTTTATTTTTCCCCATACCAACTTATCAATGTAAAGAAATGATAATATTAATCCCACTTGTGAAACCCCAGCCCTCACTGCTTTCCCCCATCTCATGGTCCCTCTTTCTGTTCTTTAGTGCTAGGTCCCGTTTCCAGTTACACCACACATAGTTATCAGTTCTCTCATACACGTTTAGGAAATAACTATTATCCATCAGCTGTTATCTATCAGGTACTCTCTATTTTTACAGAAAGAGATATTTGTAAAAACAATGTAGCTTTTCCTCTGAGGTGGTTAAAATCTGGGGCAGGAAAGCAGTAATTATAGTATGTTGATAAATGTTTGAGAAAACCACAGAGAGGGCACTATAGAGGCCACAGAAGACAAATGTGAAAGTTGGTCCAGCTATAATGTTACAGAGTCCAAACTCATTCTCTTCGCTGCACGACAGGCCAGTAAATCGGGAGACGAGGTGTCGGGCAAGGAATAGCGACTTTATTCAGAAAGTCAGCACCGAGAAGATGGCAGACTAATGTCCTGGAGAACCGTCTTCCCCAAGTCAGAATTCAGGCTCCTTTTATACTAAGAAGGGGAGGGGGTGTAGCTGGTTGTTGCATACTTCTTGGTGTTGGAATCCTTTGGTTTTGCAGCTGTCCACCTAGGTCAGATCATGGTGTCCCTGCAAACCTCCAATAAAACAAATGTTATTTTCTATTCTGCAACTTTTTATCTTTATGTAAATGGGAAAGTGTTATACCCTCAAAGGTCAGAGCTTTGAGAATAGGCTGTTCTGTATATTTCTGTGTAGGCTGTAGGCAGCAGGTGCAGAACCAGAGCACAGGGTTAGAGCTAAAGGAACAGATCTAATACGGAATCAGATTTACTCTTCCCTACTACAATATGAAGCCTCAGTTTTTCATCTTTTTTAATTCTGAGGCTTTTCCTCCTTGAGTATCTTAATGGTTTGACCTCTTGACTGAGTTTATAAGTATCTTAAGACAGATCATTGTTTAGGCATTACTTAATTCTCCTTTTAAAATAAGGACATTGAGAGGCCATGTGTGGAGAGACTTGAAATTCTTTTGTAGATATTTGAGAGGTTACCTGGAAACTCTTGAGATTGAGTGCTTTCTGAATATCAGGTGGTAGAAAAAGGGCTGCTGTGGAATAAGAAGTCTGCTCCTTGCTTCTTCCTCCTGTATTAGCAACTTGAAACTTTTAATAATCTTTCTAAGATATCATGAGTAGCCACAGAAATTCTCAGCTCCCTTTCTGTAACAGGAAGAACCATTATCCACAAGGAACACTTCTCTTCCTGACTTCATTCAGCAATTTTTAAAATTGTGTAAACCTTGTAAACCTCACATTGTTCTAGGTTTTGTGTTGATGAACGTTGATGTAATTCTTACGTGAGTCATTTTTTAATATACATCTGCAGGTCACTAATAAGGGAATTGTATCTCCGTTTGGCCTAAGTCCAGCAATCTGAGAGTTGCAAGGTAAGAAGCACTTCGCACCATATTAAGAAGTTCTGTTACTAATCAGAGTTGACGTTGTTGAGTCAGAACCCTGAAAATTGACCTCACTTGTGACACTGATAGGAGTCCAAGGAAACAGGAGAAGTTAGCAGTGAGAGGAACGGAGAATTTCTTAAAATCTGATGAACTACTTGTTGTCAGAGAAGAGCTCAAGGATTCTCGTGTCTTTTATCATGAATTCCTGATCTGATTCTCCCCCTCTCACTCTCACCCCCTGCCCTGCCACCTTTTTTTTTTTTTTTTTTTTTTTGGTTGCTGTTGTTCTTTGGGGCAGAGCAGATGCATGTTGGGAACCTTTCAGATACAAACGTATGTTTTCTTTTTTAATAACATTCTAGATTAAGTTTTTCATCTTTACCGCTTGGAAGATCTAGGTTCCCATATTAACTTGTTAGACTCCTGACCCTGAGATCTAATTCTGTATTTTTTTATCTGAGCCGGATTTTAAATTTGCAAAGTTACACCTAGACTTATAATTTTATTGATAAAGTGAGGTGACTTTATGATGATTTTTTTAATATAGATGCTTTGTATTAAATAATTCCAATATTTGTCTCTTTTTGTTTACAAAGCCCATCAAAACTATAAATTTGAGGAAGAAAAGAAAAGAATCTAATAGAAGGAGCTCTAACATCAGAGTTCAGGGAAGTTGCTCATTTAAGTTCATCCAGGTGGCGGATGAGAACTACCCAGACCTAGTAGGTACAGCCTAATATTTATTTTGGTCATTATAGTTTCATTTTTTAAAACTAAACTGTAAAATTCTTTTCTTATTTCAGAACATTATGTTTGGGATTTTGAGTTCTTTGTTTAAACTGCTTTAACACAAATATCAGAAATAGTGTTCACATATCTGTCTTTTATCTAAAAATTAGAAAAGTTAACTACTAGGAATTTAAGGCAGAGGTAGAGATTTTATCATGTCACCCCTAGCTATCTGTGTCACAAATGTTGGTTTGTATATATTTTTTTCCAAAGGCACTAGACTTAGAAATGCCAAAGTAATTAATTTTTTTTAATTTCAGAAACAATTTAGTTTTCATGGTACGAAGTGTTTCTAAATTGAAACACTTTCAGATTAATGGACTTAGGATAAGTTGTTGCTATTTTCTGTAAGTAGTAATAATGAGATACGGCTTCAGCTACATGTCAGATACTAGAGCTCACTCCTTTTTTCTTTATTTCATTCATTCATTCATTCATTCAACAAATATTTACTAAGCACTAAAAATGTTCCAGACACCGTATTGTACTTTGGAGGTACAGGGAGATTGAATAACTGAAGCAAAGGGCCAGAGATGAGCAAGAATATGGTACACACTCAACACCAAACAGTTCAGAATGGCTGAGATATTAGAAGTAAGGAGGTTAGAGCTGGGGGTAGGAGGAAGCATAATAAATTGTGAGTGTAGAAATGCAATCAAATTATGAAGGGCCACAAGAGCCTTGTATAAGATTTTGGGTTTATGTGAAAAGAATAATGTAATCAGATCTAGTTTAAGAAACTGGCTGCAGCGTGGAGAATGGGTTAGATCGGGGAGAGGCTGGAGGCAGGGAGGCACTGGAGAGGCTGGCACAGGTGAGAGAAAATGATGGTCTGGACTAGGATGTTGGTAGTGAAGATGGAAAGAAATAGATATTTAAGAGAAATTTAAGGTAGACTTATTTAGTTAAGACTTTCCTGAAATAATGATCTAACCACATTCTCTGTGATCTAATTTAAGTTCTGTTCCTTCTCAAAGATGGCCAGATATGGCTAGTAATTGATTCTAAATGATGTCATTAAATAGTTCAAAGCAGTTATTTCATTAAAAGTTCTTGATACTGGTCAGAAAAAAGCCACTGACAACCAGGCCTATTAATTAAAGTCATAATTCTAGCATTTGAACCGTTTACTCAGCACTTTCTATGTTCCGGCCGTAGTGCTAAGTGTTTGACGTGGTTTTTCTCATTTGATACTCACAGCAGTCTCACAGGTGGACATTCTCGTTACCTCTGCTTTCCAGGACTGGGACTTAGAGATGTTACACAGCTTGTAAATGGTAGACCCGTTTTTAAAACCTAGTGACTTGTTTTAGTTACGGACACAGCTGGGACTAGAACCCAGCTCTCTCCTGCACTGTTGCGTCTAAGATTCCTATTTTTGTTAGAGTTAGCCCCTGATGTGCTGTACAACTTCACTTTAGCCCAGTCTTGCATATAATCGCATTTCTGCATAAAAAAGATAAGCTACAGTTTGAATGCACATATGATAGGAAATATTGACTCCTTGTTTTTTGTTTTTTGTTTTCCTTTCCAATTAGTTAGGGTAAAGCAAGTGTGAAGGGAAGTGGATGGTGAGGCATTTTGAGGAGGCAATCAAATATATGTTTTTTCTAATTATTTATTTCCAAGCTAATAATTTCTTTGAAAAAGAGTGTTTTAAGTGGGTTTCTTTACCATGTTAGGCCAGTAAATACAGAGAAAGTATTTTATGTCATCGTAGGTGACAGAGCTTCAAAAAAGTCATAGCTGAATGCAATGGTAGAAATATTTGGTTAAGAGAGGTTACATTACTTTAAGCAGGACCACTCCAGAGAACCAGAATTAGAACTAGATTCCAGGCCTCCAGCTCTGGGCTATGTATTAGGTGACCGTAAGAGCAGTTTAGCCATCAGGAAAGCACTAACAACTCTTACTAACATTTTTATAAGTGTGTCAGTGGCATCTCTAGCAAAAGTAGTTGTCTTTGTTTGAAGAAAAATCATTTTTTAAAAAAAAGTGATGCAGGTGAACAGTGTCCCTTTGAATAAGAAGAATACTTTTCTACTTCCAAAATAATATAATGAAAATATTTTTATTTCTACAACTTTGTCTTAACACTTTGGCTGCATCAGCTTCTGAGAGATAACCGAGCTGAAAGAGGACACAAGAAAAACTGTTCTGTGAAAACAGCCAGCAGGTAAGCAATTTAAAATCAATTTTCATTCTGATTATTGAATCACGTGACTTTTTTTTCAATACCAGTATGAATATGGTGAGTTATTGTTGGGGTGCCTTTGGTTCTAAAGTGCCAGCTTAAAATATTTTATGTATTTATTAGAATCTATGTCAGGATTGCTAGTAATGAATAGGAAGATACCATTTTATTTGTATTTTTTAAAGCTGATGGAAAATAAAGAATGAATTTTTAGAAGAAAAAATTTATGTCTCCCCTAACTAACGTATTTTTGATCAGCATTTAGACTAATTGTTTTATTTTTTAATTATAAAAAATAGAATTAATATTTTCCACAAAACTTAAATGGTACTTAAATTAATGAGAACAACATCCATATTCTAATAGTACATAAATAAGTATGTAGAAAATACACTCTTCTTTAACAGTGCTTCTGGCTTCTTACTCATTTTCTATTGCTGAACCAATGTTATATATATATTTTTTAATAGAAAGAATTAGCCCCAGTTTATTGTTTTAGATAATACATTTTCAGATTTTGCATGTGGTATTTCCAAAGACTTCATTTTTATTTAGGGGAAAATGGCTGTATGAGTATTGATCAGAACTACTGCAATTTACACTTACTCAGTGTTTAGCAACATAATCAACCTCAGCAACCACCTCTGCATCTCATGGCTTCCCACTGTTAGTGTGCTAGCTGCTGTGTTTAACACTCCCCAGCAAGCAGTGTAGCTTTAAAGCTGCATGTTGTAAAGACTAACCCCAACTGAGACCCCACTAGGTATCCACAGAAGCGAACTTAAATCCAGTCTAGCAAAATTGTCAAAATTGTCAAATATAATAAACTGACCATCCATGATAGTCAACATAAAACTAATACAGTTGCCCCTAAGAATGTCAGATCCTAAAATCATAAAGTATGGATTATATAGATTTTATATAGATTATAAATAGCGATGGATGACATGTTTAGAGAAAGAAAATGAGCAAGCATCAGATCGTTGCTAGAATTGATCAGACATAATTGAATCAAAAACATACAATTGTTAAAAATGAGACGTGTGATTGTTGGAGAGAGATTTAGTGAAATGGAGATATATCTGAAGAAATAGTCCAGAACATAGCATACAAATATAAGGAGATGGAAAAACGAAGAGTGGTTAAGAGACATAGAAAGATCAAAGATGTATTTAATCAGAGGCCTTGATGGAGAGCATAGGAAGGCTGAAAACCAAGCAAAGCAAAACATGAAGTTGAAGAGATGTTGGCTAAGAATTCCTGAGACTGGTGAAAGTTATAAATCTATAGATACAGATACAGAGGGCACAATGAATACCAAGTGGAATACATAGAAATCCACACCTAGTAGTATACTGTAGCAGACCAGAAACAAAAAGATCTTAAAAGAATCCAGAGATAAAGGATGAACTACTATAGAGGAAAGACATCATCAGGTTGAGTAGCAATAGTGGAACCAGAAGACAGTGGACACACCTTCAGAGTTCTGGGTGAGAATACACTGTCAGCTTGGAACTGTGTATCTAGAAAAACATCTTCTGATGATAAAGTGAAAACTGTTTCCAATTTTCAAAAACTAAGAAAATTTACTACCAACAGACCTCTGCTAGAAGAATTTTAGCTTTAAGCTTCCTGAGGGCAAGATCTTGGCTCTCTCTACTCACTGGTGTATCCCCAGCACCAGAAACAATGCCTGCTATATAGGCAATAAATATTTGTTGTGTAAAGTATTTTTTGATTAAGTATAGCTGATTTACAATGTTGTGTTATATCCTGGTGTGTAATTGCGTGGAGACTAAACAACATGCTACTAAAAAAGTAACGCGTCAATGATGAAATCAAAGAGGAAACGTAAAAATACCTTGAGATGTGACTGTGAAAACACAACCACAGAAGATCTACAGGATGCAGCAAAAACAGTCCCAAGAGGGAAGTTCATAGCAATACAGGCCTTCCTCAGAAAAACAAGAAAAATATCAAATAACCTAAGATGCATAAAATATTTGTAGGATGAAACATTCTATGGCAGTAGAGTGCACTGATTGAGCCCTTATCTTGGCCTCTATGTGCAGCCTCTGCCATTACAGTACCTGACTGCTGAGCTCGGCTTCACCACTCACTAGCTGAGGAATCCTACACAGAATACTTAGCCTTTCTGTCCCTCAATTTACGTATCTGCAAAATAAAGAAAATGGTGGTACTTATCTAATAACGTCACAAGGAATACGAGTTAATGCTTATGAAGCAGTTAAGATGTAAGAGTTTAAATATTAGCTGTTATTAAAAGTTTTGTATTGTTGTTTCCATCTGTGTGCTTCCTAAACGTTTGTTAAATATAATTCTTTATCACAGTCTTCTGGTACATCATATCGATGTCAAATCATTCTGTAAGACGACAAAGTACAGCAGGCCTCAGCCCTGTTTTTCCCCATTCTCTAACGTCACACTCCAAAGAAAACTGCTGTCAGCTCTTTTAGCCATTTCTTCCCGTGTTGACCTAAATTACATGCTTATATTACTATTTCTTGATAGTTTTAGTTTACTGTTACCTATTTGACTTCCTGCTGTGTGCCCTACACACAAACACACACACACACACGCACTCTCAAGCTAAACCTTTGGGGCAGTGCACCTGAGTGATGAATAGAAGTACCGCTGACATCTGGCTTTATTTCTTTATCATGTATCTCTTTCTCTTAAATTCCAGACTTGATATCCAAACCTTTTTTTTTTATTTCAATATTTAAATAGAATTTTATACTTCTCAACATTCGAAAGATCTTTTTCTCTCCCTTCATTTCATTTAAAATTACAATTAAATAGTTTCACATTGTTTCTCATATCAGAACCTTTGGTTAGCACCAGAAAGCTCAATACAGCCTTTCCAATTGAAAGTGTATAAAACATACATTAAGCAATGCCTGATACTAAGTGATGAGCCATTCTTGCAAAGATCCTGCTTTTTCAGCATACTTTCATGTTCGTGATTATTCTTTATTGTTCTAAGAATCCATACAAGGAGATTGATAGTTTATAGCAACTTCATTGAGTTTAGGTCATAGTAAGGTCTTTCCTTTTAGATCTGTTTCTTTTTGTTTTTTTTTAATTTGCCCTGTTTCCTTACTTAGGTGATTTTTGTCATTTATTTTTGTGACGCACCAAGGCTAAATTATCTAGCAGTATGATGTGTAATTTGAAATCAAGTAAAAACATTTTCATTGCCAATATTGTTCAATTCTACTTAACATTTTTGAATGTCTTTTAGAAACATGTGTTTGTTAATTTACTTAATTTTTAGAAGCATTACATTTTTCATCTACTTAGTGTCAAATGATTTGATAATCCCTGGATACTTTGTGCTCTTAATTTCTTATGTTATCAATTAATAGTGAGGAAGAAAAATAAACTTTTTTTTTTCCTGTCCCCTTCTTGCCTGATTAGCAGTAAAAAGGGTCTTCTAAAATGAAAAAATGGCAACAGATTTAATCAGAGAATTAAAACAAAAACACGTATCAGCCTTCTTCCATCAGGTTAGAAAGAAGATTCCTATTTACGTTAATACAGAGCACATTTTGTTCTCATGTTGTGGTACAAGTCACTGTATTTTGTTGCAGATGTAACAAATAGAATTACAGCTGTTCTTTATTTGATCTTCTAAAGACCCAAAGATGTTCAAAGATTCAGTTTGCTCAGTCTTCCCCATAGTGTCATCTGTTATTTGGGAAGGAGACCTAATTTGCAACAGATACAAAACTATTTGTCATTTTGCACGTTTGCCAAAAATAAATGAAACTATTAATTACTACATTTTTGAGCAGCTGTTAATAAATTGGAATAAGATAACTGTTCATTAGAGTACTGGTTAATGACATGGACTGTATTTGGTTAGTGTTGCTTTTCACAGAAGTGTAGCAACAAAATTAAATTTATCAGCAGAAGTAAGTGATGCTTTATTTTAATTTTTT